>NC_092049.1:100370442-101570442 GCF_003086295.3 Arachis hypogaea
TGTTCTTGTGGTGGCCAATGTGAATTACAACAACCGTCCACCCTACCCTCCTCAAGGTCAAAACAATTACCATCAAGGTGGTAATCAACATCAAGGTGGAGGGATAATCACAAGGAAGCAATCAAAACAAAGGTGGAATAACTCTCCTTCTCATCACAACAACAACCAATCTTCATCCCAATACCACCATAACAACACCAACTACCAAGCCCACCAAGGCCACTCCAACCAAAACCAAACAACTACACCAAGTACCAAGCACCACACCATAGACAACAAAACTAAAACCAAACTCCTCCATCTTCAACAATCAAGTTGATGAGCTTAGAGCCGCCATGGAAAAAGAGATGAGAGTAACAAGGCTCAATTCGAGGCCTTGAATACTCAATTGGCCAACCTCACCAACATGCTTTCAAAGATGAACATGTCAAGCCAACCACCAACCCCAATAACAATACCAACCAACCCTCAAGTTCCTCTAACCTTCCATCCCAACCCCAACCAAACCCAAGAGGCGGTCTCAACGTCATCACTCTACGGTCGGGGACTACATTAGAGGAGATACTTCCAAGGGTCATAGGAGAAATTCATGAGGAAGAGGTAGTTGTTGAAGCTCCACATGAAGAAGAGGTGGTAGACAAAAGGCATGAGGAAGAGGGAGTTAACCTCAAGGAACCCAAGAGGAAAGCTATAGTGGATGAGTCCATTCCTATCCCATTTCCTTCCATGGTGAAGAAGGCGAAGAAAACCCGAAATTTGATTTGAACATGCTTCAAGTGTTCAAAAAGGTTGAGGTAACCATACCACTCCTTGATGCTATTCAACAAATTCCAAAGTATGACAAATTTTTGAAAGATTGTGTACACATAAGGATAGGATAGGAGAATTGGAGACATTATCCTTGGGTAGTTCAATTTCTTCCTTGATGGAACCTATTCCAAGAAAATGTGGTGACCCTGGGCCGTGCTTAGTGTCTTGTTGTATTGGTGGACACACTTTTCATGATTGTATGTGTGACTTGGGAGCTTGTGTAAGCATCATGCCACTTTCTATCTATGTGCGGTTGAATTTAGCTCCATTGAAGAAGTCGGTGGCGAGGTTTGCCTTAGCCAATAAAAGTGTGATCACAGTGATGGGGATAGCGGAAGATGTACTCGTGACAATTAAGGATTTGGTTTTTCCGGTTGACTTTTACATCCTTGAAATGCCTCCAGCAGAAAATAGAAGCTCATCCTCCGTTCTACTTGGTAGACCCTTCCTCAAAACCTCCAAGTTCAAGTTGGATGCCTTCACCGGCATATATTCCTTTGGGGTTGGAGACAAGATTATCAAGTTCAATTTAGAGGAAGCCATGAAACACCTCCCGAAGAACACTCCGTGCTTCGATGTGATGTGATTGATGAAGTGGTAGCGGAAGTGCAAGAAGAAGACCATGACAAATTGTGCTACCCCATTATTGAGGAGACGATGACCAAGAGGATGAACATGAGGAAGTTGTCAAGAATGAGTCCCATGAGCTTGATGAAAAGGAACCTCATCTTGAGACAAAAGTGAACTGAAGCCCCTTCCATTTCATTTGAAGTATGCTTTCTTAGCGGATAACCAAAGGTTTCCGTCATTATTGCTAGTGAGCTCTCAAGTGAAGAAGAGGGAAAGCTCCTAGATGTTCTAAGAAAGTACAAGAAAGCAATAGGATAGAGCCTAGCGGATATTGTGAGAATTGACCCCGCAGTGCATGCATAGGATATTTCTCCAAGATGGAGCTAAACCGGTTAGGCAACCGCAAAGGAGACTCAACCCAACCATCCTCGATGTAGTGAAGAAAGAGGTCACCCGATTACTGGATGCGGATATCATATACCCAATCTCCGACAGTGAGTGGGTGAGCCCGGTTCAGGTTGTCCCAAGAAGTCGGGCACCACAACGGTCAAGAAGGACGACGGTGAAATGGTCACCAAAGGAGTACAAAATGCATGGCGAGTATGTATTGACTACAGAAGATTGAACGCTGCCACACGGAAGGACCATTACCCCTTACCCTTCATCGATCAGATGCTAGACCGCTTGGCAGGTAAATCTCACTACTGCTTTCTTGATGGATTTACTGGCTACTTCCAGATACATATTGCTCCTGAATATCAGGAGAAGACCACGTTTACTTGTCCATTTGGCACTTTGCCTATAAAAGGATGCCATTCGGACTATGTAACGCACCCGCTACTTTTCAGCGGTGCATGACGAGTGTCTTCTCCGATCTAATGGAGAATTGTCTGAAGTATTTATGGATGACTTCAGCGTTTATGACTTCATTCGATTGTTGTTTAGAGAACTTGGCCAAGGTCCTAGCTAGATGTGTTGACACTAACATTGTCTTAAATTTTGAAAAATGTCACTTTATGGTACGACAATGTATAGTGTTAGGACATGTAGTATCTCATGAAGGCATTTCTGTAGACCCGGCCAAGGTCGATGTTATCACCATTTTGCCTCACCCCTCATCCGTGAGGGAGGTCCGCTCGTTTTTGGGACATGCAGGATTTTATAGGCACTTTATCAAGGACTTCAGCAAGATTGCTTTGCCATTATCGCGCCTACTCCAAAAAGATGTGGATTTTGAGTTTGA
The DNA here is from genome assembly GCF_003086295.3 of Arachis hypogaea. Lineage (NCBI taxonomy): Eukaryota > Viridiplantae > Streptophyta > Magnoliopsida > Fabales > Fabaceae > Arachis > Arachis hypogaea. Next base: position 100,373,066 of record NC_092049.1, read on the forward strand.
TAGTGAATGTGTAAAGCTTTTGAAGAGCTAAGGAGAGTTCTTACCACGGCACCAATTGTGCGAGGCCCCAACTGGACATTGCCATTTGAGATAATCTGCGATGCGTCAAACCATGCTGTAGGTGACGCACTTGCATAGCGCGATGGTAAACTCCCCTTTGTCATTGCTTACTCTTCTAAGACACTAGATGCAGCACAATCCAACTATACCACTAATGAAAAAGAACTCCTAGCTATTGTTCATGCTTTAGATAAATTCAGATCTTATTTGCTAGGTTCAAAGATAGTGGTATACACGAATCATGCAGCTTTAAAGTACTTATTGACAAAGAATGAGTCAAAGCTTAGACTCATATGTTGGATCTTGCTTTTGCAAGAATTCGACATTGAGATTAGGGAACGGAGTGGATCTCAAAACCTAGTTGTGGATCATTTAAGCCGCATTGAGAATTTAAAAATTGATCCATTTCCGATCAATGACTCATTCCCATTGGATAGTTTGCATGCTGTGTCGGATAGCTTTCCTTGGTTTGCCCCAATGGCGAACTACTTGGTTGCAAAAATCTTCCTTCTCAACTTTTCGAAAAACCAAAGGGACAAGTTGAGGAGTGATTCTAAATACTATATTTGGGATGACCCTCACTTGTGGAAGAGGGACGTGGACCAAGTAATTCGAAGATGTGTCCCGGAGTCTGAATTCCAACCAATTCTTGAAGCTTGTCATTCGTCCGAATGTGGTGGCCACTTTGGCCCACAAAGGACCGCTAAAAAAGTGTTGGATTGCGGATTCTGGTGGCCAACCTTATTCAAGGACGCTAACCGGTTGTGTGTGTCTTGCCATTAGTGCCAGAAGTCAATAAACGCATCCCAAAGGGATGAAATGCCTCAGCAACCTATGTTGTTCTGTGAGATATTTGATGTATGGGGCATTGACTTTATGGGACCATTTCCAACTCTAATGGGTATCTGTATATTCTGTTAGCGGTTGACTACGTGTCAAAATGGGTAGAGGCCATACCTACCCGCCTTGACGACGCCAATACCGTTGTTTCTTTCATTAGGAATCACATTGTATGCCGTTATGGGTCACCATGAGCAATCGTGAGCGACCAAGGATTCCACTTTTGTAACAGGAAGGTAGAAGCATTGCTCAAGCGCTATGGAGTGTTGCATAAGGTTGCTACTGCTTATCATCCGTAAACAAATGGACAAGCGGAAGTGTCCAACCGAGAAATCAAGAGAATCTTGGAGAAAGTGGTCAATCCGCAAAGAAAGGATTGGAGCCTCTGGTTAGGAAATGCACTATGGGCGTATAGAATAGCCTACAAGACTCCAATAGGGATAAGTCCTTTCCAGATCGTCTATGGTAAGGCATGCCACCTTCCGGTGGAGATTGAGCATCGAGCCTATTGGGTGGTAAAGCAGTGCAACATGGACTAGGCCAAGGCGGGTGAAGCTAGGAAGTTACAACTAGAAGAGATTGAGTGTTTGAGGAACGAGTGATATGAGAATGCCCGAATCTACAAGGAAAAGACTAAAGCATTCCCTGACCATCACATCCGGAAGAAGGACTTTCAAGAAGGTGATGAGGTCCTCCTCTACAACTCAAGGCTCCGATTCATGCCTGGCAAGCTCCGCTCTAGATGGGAAGGACCTTTCAAGGTGAAGGAGATGAAGCCCTACGGAGTGGTGGAATTGTTTGATCCCAAGAGTGAAGCAACTTTTAAAGTGAATGGACATAGAGTGAAGAAGTATCATGGTTGCAAGCCCCCAAAAGAGCTAGATGTGTAGAAATTGAAGGATGCACCTAGGAGAGAGGAAGCTTAAGAAAAGGACCGTCCAACTTAAGGACGTTAAAGAAAAATGCTTGGTGGGAGGCACCCCACCGTGGTAAGATCTTCCTTGTTTATACCATCTTATTTGTATCCTTAGTTTCTTGTGAATTTTGTGATCTCTTGATGATTGATTGAGTGCATAAGAATGCTAGCTTTGTTGATTTTGTTGGATAGATAGGATGTTCATATAGATAGGATGTGAAAAAGATAAAGAAAACAAAAAAAATTTCTTTGAAGAAGGGCACCGACGCGCTAGCGCACAGTGCGCGCGTGCGCCGGTAGCGCAATCCCACTCTTGGGCCAAATATCCGAGAGTCATGCCCACTTTGTTCCCAAATCGCGCCAGGCACCCACGCGTTTGCGTACATGTCGCCTGCGCGCACCATTGTAATTTAACCATCGACGCGCAAGCGCACGGTGCGCGCGCGCGCCGATGGAGATATGTGGACTCTCTGGTACAAAAACCAGAGAGTTGTGCCACAATTGGGCCAACCTTATGCCAAAATTGACGCGTCCGCGCGTTGTACGCGCCCACACCAGCCGCGAAATATCTCAAGCACGCGTACGCGCAAAGCGTGCGTTCGCGCGCCTGCCCCCTAATTCACTCGGGTACAAAAAGCAGAGACTTGAGCCAGCTTTGTGACACTTTTGTACCTGAGGCACAACTTCCCTCGCGCGCGCGCGCCACTAACGCGCACACGTCCTCTGCTAGTAACCTCACCGACGCGCCAGCGCACTTTCCGCGCGCGCGGGTTGCGCGAGTCAGTTTTATACTTTCGCGCCTGGTCCTGTTTTCTTTCTCCCTCAACCCATTTTCTTTCTTAGTTTCTTTTCCTTCTCCCTCCATCATCTCCCTCTCTTCTTCTTCTTCCCTAACCCACCACCACTGTCTCCGGCCACTCACCGGCGACAACCACCTTTTCCGGTGGCACTACATTTCCCCTATTTTCTTTCTCATCTTCACAAAAGAAGATTCAACCTTGTTCCTTCATACTTTTTAAGGTTTCACTTCTTCCATTTCTTTACTTCCATTTTCCCTTGCATTATTTCTTCTAGTTAGATGTTTCTTATTGCTTTACTTAGTTTTTCTTTTGCTTGCATGATGATGTTTCTTACTTTTTGTTTGCTTACTTTTCCTTTTTTCTTATTTCTCCATGGATGTTGAATTTGAGCTTAATTTACATTAATAGATCTTTTGTCCTTCTTTTTCTTATCTTTGCCGTTGTGTGATGTTTATGTGATGATTGATGTTCCATTTTGGGCTTTGAATTGGTTTAGTATTTCATAATTGCTCATTGCTTGATTATTGCATGCCAAGTGTTCGAGGAAATGCACATATACCATTTTGGTTCATTTTAGTCATATACTTTCAAATTAGTGCTCCTTCCTCGTTCACTTACTTTCTCTTAAATGCATTGAGTCTAATTTGTGTGCTTAAAGTTCATACTTGCCAATTAGATATTAATTGAACATGACTTGCTCTTTATTATGAATGCTCGAGATTACTCTTCTCATGCCATTGCATGCTTTACTTCCTCTTGCATCCCATGCCAAGTGTCATGACCCTTGCTTTTACATTCACAATGGGCACTACAAGTCACTTGCATGTTTTTGTCAAATTGATTCTTGGGTTTAATGTTTTCCTTCCTTCCCTTCCTTTTTAGGATGACCACCAAGAAAGGCAAGGAGATAGCTTCGAGGAAACCGGCCGCAAAAAGGGCACCCCAAAGGTTAAACTCTAAGGTGCGCTCTTTATTAGGAGCCAAACCCCTATCTAAAAAAGGAAAGACACCCGCTCCTATTGATGAGAATGACAAGGGCAAACCGGCGAAAGATTCTTCAAGGTTCCCCAACCGCTTCTGTGAACTTATGTTCCCCTCCATAGCTGTAAGGAACTATCATCCTGAGCATCTACTCACTCCGCCGGACAAGGTTGCTCCTTATATTTTGCCCCGCATTGAACAGTAAGGATGGGAGTTTCTCTTGAGGAAACCAAGGGAAATCAACCTCTCTTGGGTAGAAGAATTCTACACTAACTACCATCTTCCCTCTCTTCAATCGGTATACATGCGCCGGAAGCAAGTCTCGGTTTCAGAAGAGGCTATTCAGCAAGTGCTTAATGTTCTACCGGTACCAAGTGACATGGATGGCTACCAAGAAGTCTTACGTCAGCGAGAGAAGTTTGGATTCAATTGGGACTCGATCCTCTGAGTCATTGCTGAACCAGAGGCATTTTGGATCCATGGTCGACTGCGGATGAGGCCCAAGAGCATTGACGCTCGCTTCCTCACTGTAGAAGCTAGAGCTTGGGCCTAGATCCTATCTCACTATGTGCTACCTAGCACCCACAAGTTGTCCCTCACGGCAGACCTCGCCTTGCTTGTTTGGTGTGTTCTCACGGAGAAGCCGGTGAACATTCCGCTTCTTGTCAAGCAAGCGATGAGTCAAGTTCACGACCAGGATAATTTACCATTTCCAGCATTGGTATCTGATTTAGTTGCTGCTGCGGGTGTTTCTTGGGAAGCCAAGGACAAAAAGATTATAGTTCCGGCTAAGGACGATGTGGTCCCAAGCGAAAAATACCTACACCTTCCCATGAACAAACCAAGCCTCGACATGGCCCCGCCACTTCTTTTTCCTTCTAGCTCATCATCACCACCACTGAGATCTACACATCAAAGGATAGAATATCTTCACCGGAAGCTTGATAGATATGAGCGGCGTAACCACCGCTGATATACTTACATCAAGAAGCTTCTGCGTTGTGTTACCCCTAGCATGGAGGAACCCGAAATATCCACATCCACCTCAAACCCAAGTGATGGGAGTTCTGATGAAGGGGATAGTGAAGGTTCCGGTCCCGACCGTCCCTTGCGTATTATTCGTAGCACGGAGGACCGTGCTAACTTCTAAAGTGTGGGGAGGTCGTTCGACCGATCTCCATGGGTAACAATCTCTTCCCTTCGATACCCATGGATTTATTTTTACTTAGAAGTTAGTATATTGCATGTGTAGTTAGTTTTGCTTGTAAATACCCTTTGCATGATAGTTAGTTTCTATAGAGTTACTTGGTCAAAACAATAACTTCCTTTCCAAGAAACTATGTTTTGGGTGACCTACCAAAATTTTGAAATTTTTTTGCAGTAAACTTGCTTTAAGAATGTATTTTGGAACATAGTGATTGAGCTAAGAACACAAGCATAAAAGTTTTGAGCCTATTGCATGGTTACATCTTCTAACCATTATTTCTATTCTTGTGTGCATATCTCTCTCTCTCTCTATGATTGTGATCCTTTCTTTGTCTGATTCTATATGTCCATTGCTTTATGTATGAATGCATTTACATGATTGAGGCCATCATTTCAATAGTCACTTTTCCCAAATGGCCTTAACTCTCTTATCTACCATTGCTAACCAATTTTGAGCCTATGATAAACCTCCTTTTGTTCTTAGATAGAGCACATCAACAGCCTTAAGTGAAAAACCATGAATGTCCCTAAATTTGGATCCTTGATTAGCTTAGGTAAGTTAGGATGTGTATCATTCAAATAGGAGGGTATACTTGGGGAATTAGGGTAGATATATAGGTGTGTAATTGTAGTGTAATTGGAAATTCTAGGATTTGGGAACATACTCATGTGTTAAATGATTAAACTGTATGCATTGAAATTTTTGTTCACAAAGAAACCCCAAGAAAAGGGATAATAATAATAAAAAAAAGAGAAAGCAATGAAAGGGGACAAAGATGCCCCAAGATAAAGTAACAAAAACAATGCATATGGGTGTGAATTGGAAAGAATGCATGAGTATGCAAAAAGAGTAAAAGTCAAGGGTAGCTAGGTAATGTATTGTAGTAATATAGGTTGTTCTATGCGTCTAGTGGATCCTAGGTTGATCAAGGACTCAAATTTTAAGCCCACTTAGCCATATACATCCTTACCTTCACCCTAGCCCCGTTACAACCCATGAATAAGATCTCATGATACTTGTAAGCATGCATTAAGTAATTGTTGATTGTTAGATGAAAGACAAATCTTGAAAAGCATGATTAGAAAAAGATTGAGTGATGAACCCTATACACTTGAGCGAATAGAGCGGATACACTTCCGGTGAGGGTTCGATGCTCAATGCTTGTTCCCGGCTTTCACAAGCATTTGTTTAGCAAGTCATATGCACTCCTTAGTGGTATTCAATTTGGTAGGATTCATGAATTACATACTATTTTTACCTTATATGCTCACATGTATTCTTGGAGGATAGATTAACTCTTGACCAAGTAGGTAGATGATTTTACATTAGTTGCATGCATCCATTTAGGTAGTTTGCATTTCATAAACCCTTTCTCACCATGATCTTTGGTCTTTTTATCTTAAGCATGAGGACATGCTTGGTTTTTAAGTGTGGGGAGATTTGATAAACTACAATTTTGTGGTTTATCTTGTGCTTATTTTGGGGGATTTTATCAATATTTCTCACACTTATTCGCAAGAAATGCATAGTTTTGTGTTCACTTCTCAATATTGCTCCATGATGGAAAACATGCTTATTTTGCCTTAAAATTACCATATTTTAATCCTCTTCTATTTCCATTCGATGCCGTGATGTATTTGTTGAGTAATTTCAGGAATTATAGGGTAGGAATGACTAAGAAGAGAGGGAGAAAGCATGTACAAAAAGGGAGGAACATGAAGAATTGAAATCTTGGGAGAAGCAGCATCGGCGCGCCCGCGCACTCCACGCGCACGCGTGGATGAGGTTGGCTAGAAGCGGCGCGCAAGGATGGACGCATTCGCGCGGATCAGAAGATTCTCATCGACGCGCACGCGCACTTGGCGCGCACACGTGGATCGCAAAAGCAATCGGCGCGCACGCACGCATGGTGCGCACGCGTGAAAAGCTGCATGTGACCTCATTAAAGGAAATCGTGCTTGGCGATTTTTGAGGCTCATCAGGCCCAATTTCAAGCTGTTTCTGCATGGAAAAGACCCAAGGATGCTAGGGAAAAAGGGGGGATCAATCATTTTTACACAAGACACAATTTTAGTTAGTTTTTTGTTTTCTTTGGTTATTCTAGAGAGAGAAACCCTTGTTCCTCTCTAGATCTAGTTTTAATTTGATCTTCCCTTGTTGGATTGTGAATTGAATTTTGTTAATTACTAGTTTTAATTGTTCAATTTGAATTCCTTGTTACAATTTTGCTTATATCTAGTGATAGTTTTATGAATCCTTGTTAATTGTCATTTTATACCCATTTCATGAATGTTGTGAATCTTGACTTGTTGATGTTACATTGATGATTTCTATGTTTAGTTTTGTTGTTTGGATGATTGTATGTTGATAATTGTTAGTGGGTACTTGTATATTTCAATTTAATTGCTATTTTGAACATGTATTTTGTTAATGCTTACCATGTGTTTGATGAATTGTTTACTTTGATTATGGAGTAGTTTCCTTCACTCTTGGCCTAGGTCAAGGGAATTGGGTAAACTTGAGTCATTGGGTCTAATGGATTTGATGATTTGGGAGCCCTTGGTGGTCAATTTGATACTCATTGACGCTAACCCACTACTAATCTAATTAGTAGGTAGGTTGGGACTTATGGGTTTATGTGATCAAAGCCATTTGACGTACTTCAAGTCTAGGAATAGATATTACGTACTTAAGACTTTTGGAAGTAAACTTAATGAGCTTGGTTCCTCATAATTGTCAAGATATGGTTGTTAGACAAGGATGGTAACTTCAATTCCCATGCCTAGCCAAGAGTTGCTTTTATTATTCATATTTGAAAACTAAATTTCTCAACTATTTGCCTTAGTTATAGTTACTTGTTTGGTTTATAATAGAATTAAGTGGAATGTTACTTGTTCATTGGAATTGCTCATGTTTCGCTTAGTTAATTGAATTAATTTGTTGCAATTTAAGATTACTTGGTTGTTAAGATTCTCATTTATTTTCATGCTCATAACTCACAACCCCGGATTTCTAAACAATGTTGAATCACATGTTTGCCCATTCCTTGTGAGACGACCCGAGGTTTGAATACTTCGGTTATTTCTATTGGGGTTGAACTTGTGACAGCCAAATTTCTCTTCTAAATTTGACACCCGAGGATTGTTGTTGGTAGAGATATACTTGCAACGCGATCTTATTGAAGAAAATCTTTACCAATACACCCTTGGGGGACCCGTCAAATTTTTAAGCATGAGGACATGCTTGGTTTAAGTGTGGGGAGATTTGATAAATCCCGATTTTGTGGTTTATCTTGTGCTTATTTTGGGGGATTTTATCAATATTTCTCACACTTATTCGCAAGAAATGCATAGTTTTGTGTTCACTTCTCAATATTGCTCCATGATGTAAAACATGCTTATTTTGCCTTAAAATTGCCATATTTTAATCCTCTTCTATTGCCATTCGATGCCGTGATATATTTGTTGAGTAATTTCAGGAATTATAGGGTAGGAATGACTTAGAAGAGAGGGAGAAAGCATGTACAAAAAGGGAGGAACATGAAGAATTGAAATCTTGGGAGAAGCAGCATCGGCGTGCCCGCGCACTCCACGCGCACGCGTGGATGAGGTTGGCTGGAAGCGGCACGCAAGGATGGACGCATTCACGTGGATCAAAAGATTCTCATCGACGCGCACGCGCACTTGGCGCGCACACGTGGATCGCAAAAGCAATCGGCGCGCACGCACGCATAGCGCTCACGCGTGGGAAGCTGCACGTGACCTCATTAAAGAAAATCGTGTCTGACAATTTCTAAGGCTCATCAGGCCCAATTTCAAGTTGTTTCTGCATGGAAAAGACCCAAGGATGCTAGGGGCAAGGGAGGAGCAATTGTTTGTAGCATTAGCATCATGTAGGTTAGTTTCTAGAGAGAGAAGCTCCCTCTTCTCTCTAGAATTAGGTTAGGTTAATTTCCATCTTAGATCTAGATTTAATTACATGTTTTTATCTTGTTTTTTTTATGATTTCTCACTTCTACTCTTTCATTCTCATGATTTATAATGTTAATTTCTCTTTTATGTTCATGGATGCTCTTGTTGGATTTCATTTACTTTTAATGCAATTTAATGTTTGATGTTTCTTTATTGTTGATTTGAGTTGTTGATCTTGTTTCCTTGCAATTTGTAGTTGGTAGATTTTATTATTCTTGCACATTTACCATGCTTTCCATTTGTACCCACCAAGTGTTTGACAAAATGCTTGGTTGGGCTTTAGAGTAGATTTTGAGCATTCTTGGCTTGGAAAGAGTGATTAAGTGATCTTGAGTCATGAAAATCCAACTCATGTTGGTGATCTAGAGTTGTTAGCTAATATTGTTTCCATTGACGCTAATATTTTGCTAATTTAATTAGTAAGTTGATTAGGACTTTTGGATTGAGATTAGCTAGTCTTATTAGACTTTCTCTCATGGAAGATAACCTATATCTTCTTCCAATGTTGGAGATGACGTAATAAGATAAATTCTTGTTTATTATTGTGGTATGATTGATTAATCTTGTTTGACTTTCTCCCTATGTGTTGGAGTTGACTAAATAAGATGAATTAATCATTGTATGACTAGGATAGAAAACCTATATTCTCAATCTTTGCCATGATTGTCTCTCTTTATTAATTGCTTTCTTTAATTGCTTGATTTACTCTTCTCGCCATTTATTTTCTTGCCTCTTATCAATCAAAACCCCCCTACATCTTTCATAGCCAATAAGCATACACTTCATTACAATTCCTCGTGAGACGACCCGGAGTCTAAATACTCCGGTTAATTCTTATTTAGGGTTTGCACTTGTGACAAAACCATATTTTAATTTGATGTGAGAGTTGTTTATTGGTTTGGAGCTATGCTTACAACGAAATTCTTATTTCTACAAGAGAAATTCTAGACCGACAACAATTCTCGCCATCACACCTTCACTCCACAAGCACATGGTTAGGGACAGCTTGATTTAGCCGCTTAGGCCAGGATTTTATTCCTGTGAGCCCTCCTATCCGTTAATGCTCAAAGCCTTGGATCCTCTTTACCCTTGCCTTTTGGTTTAAAGGGCTATTGACTTTTTCTGCTTGCTTCTTCTTTTTCTTTCTTTTTTTTTCACCTTTTTTTCGCAAGCTTTTTCTTATTCACTACTTTTTCTTGCTTCACGAATCAATTTTATGATTTTTCAGATTATCAATAACATTTCTCCTTTTTCATTATTCTTTCAAGAGCCAACAATTTTAACATTCATAAACAATAAATTCAAAAATATGCACTGTTCAAGCATTCATTCAGAAAACAAAAGGTATTGCCACCACATCAAAATAATTAAACTAATTTCAAGATATAATTCGAAATCATGTACTTCTTGTTCTTTTGCAATTAAAAACATTTTTCATTTAAGAAAGGTGATGGATTCATAAGACATTCATAGCTTTAAGACATAGACACTAGACACTAATGATCATGTAATAAAGACACAAACATAGACAAAACATAAAGCATATAATTCGAAAAATAGAAAATAAAGAACAAGGAAATTAAAGAACGGGTCCACCTTAGTGATGGCGGCTAGTTCTTCCTCTTGAAGATCTTATGGAGTGCTTGAGCTCCTCTATGTCTCTTCCTTGCCTTTGTTGCTCCTCCCTCATGGTTCTTTGGTCTTCTCTAATTTCATGGAGGAGGATGGAGTGCTCTTGGTGCTCCATCCTTAGTTACCCCATGTTGGAACTCAATTCTCCTAAGGAGGTGTTAATTTGCTCCCAATAGTTTTGTGGAGGAAAATACATCCCTTGAGGTATCTCAGGGATTTCTTGATGAGCAATTTCCTCATGCTCTTGTTGAGGTCCATGAGTGGGCTCTCTTGTTTGCTCCATCCTTTTCTTAGTGATGGGCTTATCCTCTTCAATGAGGATGTCTTCCTCTATGACAATTCCAGCTGAATTGCATAGGTGACAAATGAGATGAGGGAAGGCTAACCTTGCCAAAGTAGAGGGCTTGTCTGCCACCTTGTAGAGTTCTAATGATATGATCTCATGAACTTCTACTTCCTCTCTAATCATGATACCATGGATCATGATAGCCCGGTCTACAGTAACTTCAGACCGGTTGCTAGTAGGAATGATAGAGTGTTGGATGAACTCTAGCCATCCCCTAGCCACGGGTTTGAGGTCAAGCCTTCTTAGTTGAACCGGCTTGCCTCTTGAGTCTCTCTTCCATTGAGCACCTTCCACACAAATGTCCCTAAGGACTTGGTCCAACCTTTGATCAAAGTTGACCCTTCTAGTGAAAGGGTGAGGATCTCCTTGCATCATTGGCAAGTTGAATGCTAACCTCACATTTTCCGGACTAAAATCCAAGTATTTTTCCCGAACCATTGTAAGCCAATTCTTTGGATTTGGGTTCACACTTTGGTCATGGTTCTTAGCGATCCATGCATTAGCATAGAACTCTTGAACCATTAAAATCCTGACTTGTTGAATGGAGTTGGTGAGAATTTCCCAACCTCTTCTTCGAATCTCATGTCGGATCTCCAGATATTCACTCTTTTTGAGCTTGAAGGGGACCTCAGGGATCACCTTTTTCTTGGCCACAACTTCATAGAAGTGGTCTTGATGGACCTTTGAGATGAATCTCTCCATCTCCCATGACTCGGATGTGGAAGCAATTGTCTTCCCTTTCCTCTTTCTAGAAGTTTCTCTGGCCTTAGGTGCCATTAGTGGTTATGAAAAAACAAAAAAGCTCTAGCTTTTTCCATACCAAACTTAGAATGGTTGCTCGCCCTCGAGCAAAAGAAGAAAGAAATGAGTAGAAGAAGAAGAAATGGAGGAGATGGAGGTGAGGGGTGGGTTCAGCCAAGGGGGTGTAATGTGTATGATGTGTGAAGTTGAAGGTGGTAAGGAGGGGTATTTATAAGGTAAGGGAGAGAGGGTATTCGGCCATGTGTGGGTGGGTTTGGGAGGGAAATGGTTTGAATTTGAATGGTGAGGTAGGTGGGGTTTAATGATAGATGGATGTGAGTGGTGAAGAGGTTGTGGGGAAGAGTTATTGATGGGATTGGTCAAGGGTATTAGAGGAAGAGTGTTATAGAAAGGTGTGAAGAGGAGAGAAGAAGAAGTGGGGTAGGTGGGGATCCTGTGGGATCCACAGATCCTGAGGTGTCAAGGAATTTGAGTCCCTGCACTAATCTGGCGTTCAAACGCCCATTCTGTGCCAATTCTGGCATTTAACGCCAGCTCTGCTACCTTTCATGGCGTTAAACGCCAGCTCTGCTACCTTTCATGGTGTTAAATGCCACTCTACTGCCCATTCCTGGTGTTAAACGCCAGCCAGATGCCCATTTCTGGCGTTTAATGCCAGCCAGATGCCAGACAACCCTTTCTGGCATTAAACGCCCAGAGTGCTGCCCATTCTGGCATTTAAACGCCAGTAAGCCTGTCCTCCAGGGTGTGCTATTTTTTATGCTGTTTTTCATTATGTTTTTTATTTTTCAGTTGTTTTGTGACTTCACATGATCATCAACCTAAAGAAAACATAAAATATCAATGGAAAATAAATAAATATAATTAAATAATATTGGGTTGCCTCCCAACAACCGCTTCTTTAATGTCAATAGCTTGACAGTGAGCTCTTAGAAAGCTTCACAGAGACTCAGAGCTTGATGTTGGCCTCCCAACACCAAACTTAGAAGTTGAGTGTGGGGGCTCTGTTTGACTCTGTATTGAGAGAAGCTTTTCATGCTTCCTCTCCATGGTTACAGAAGAAGATCCTTGGGCCTTAAACACAAGGTAGTCTTCATTCAATTGAAGAACTAACTCTCCTCTATCCACATCAATCATAGCTTTTGCTGTGGCTAGGAAAGATCTTCCAAGGATGATGGATTCATCTTCATCCTTCCCAGTGTCTAGGATTATGAAATCAGCAGGGATGTAATAGCCTTCAAACTTCACTAAGACATCCTCTACAAGTCCATAAGCCTGTTTCCTTGAATTATCTGCCATCTCTAGTGAGATTCTTGCAGCTTGCACCTCAAAGATCCCTAGTTTCTCCATTACAGAGAGGGACATGAGGTTTATCCCTGACCCCAGGTCACACAGAGCCTTCTCAAAGGTCATAGTGCCTATGGTACAAGGTATTAAGAACTTTCCAGGATCCTATTTCTTCTGAGGTAATTTCAGTTAAACCAGATCATTTAGTTCATTGATGAGCAGTGGAGGTTCATCCTCCCAAGTCTTATTACCAAATAGCTTGGCATTCAGCTTTATGATTGCTCCTAGATACTGAGCAACTTGCTCTTCAATAGTATCTTCATCCTCTTCAGAGGAAGAATACTCATCAGAGCTCATGAATGGCAACAGTAAGTTTAGTGGAATCTCTATGGTCTCTATATGAGCCTCAGATTACTTTGGTTCCTCATTAGGGAACTCCTTGGAGGCTAGTGGACGTCCATTGAGGTCTTCCTCAGTGGAAATCACTGCCTCTTTCTCCTCTCCAGGTTTGGCCATGTTGGGTATATTGATGGCCTTGTACTCTCTCTTTGGATTCTCTTCTGTATTGCTTGGGAGAGTACTAGGAAGGATTTCAGTAACTCTTTTACTCAGCTGATCCACTTGCACCTCCAAATTTCTAATGGAGGACCTTGCTTCAGTCATGAAACTGAGAGTGGTCTTAGATAGATTAGAGACTACAGTTGCTAAGTCAGAGTGGCTCTGCTTAGAATTCTCTGTCTGTTGTTGAGAAGATGATGGAAAAGGTTTGTTATTGCCAAACCATGCTCTCCCACCATTATTATTATTGAAGCCTTGATTAGGCTTCTGTTGATCCTTCCATGAGAGATTAGGATGATTTCTCTATAAAGGATTGTAGGTGTTTTCATAGAATTCTCCCATGTAATTCACCTTTTCCATTGCAGGATTCTCAGGGTCATAGGCTTCTTCTTCAGAGGAAGCTTCTTTAGTACTGCCGGATGCAGCTTGCATTCCAGACAGACTCTGAGAAATTATATTGACTTGCTGAGTCAACATTTTGTTCTGAGCCAATATGGCATTCAGAGTATCAATCTCCAGAACTCCTTTCTTCTGAGTTGTCCCATTATTCACAGGATTCCTTTCAGAAGTGTACATGAACTGGTTATTTGCAACTATTTCAATGAGTTCCTGGACTTTTGCAGGCGTCTTCTTCAGATGAAGAGATCTTCCAGCAGAGTGGTCCAATGACATCTTGGACAATTCAAACAGACCATCATAGAATATACATATGATGCTCCATTCTGAAAACATGTCAGAAAGACACCTTCTGATCAATTGCTTGTATCTTTTCCAAGCTTCATAGAGGGATTCACCTTCCTTCTGTCTGAAGGTTTGGACTTCCACTCTAAGCTTACTCAACTTTTGAGGTGGAAAGAATTTGGCCAAGAAAGCATTGACCAACTTTTCCCAAGAGTTCAGGCTTTCTTTAGGTTGTGAGTCTAAACATGTCCTAGCTCTGTCTCTTATAGCAAAGGGGAAAGCATAAGTCTGTAGACCTCAGGATTAACCCCATTGGTCTTAACAGTGTCATAGATTTACGAGAATTCAGCTAAAAACTGATGAAGATCTTCCAATGGAAGTCCATGAAACTTGCAATTCTACTGCATCAGAGAAACTAATTGAGACTTAAGCTCAAAGTTGTTTGCTCCAATTGTAGGAATTGTGATGCTCCTTCCACAGAAGTCAGAAGAGGGTGCAATAAAGTCACCAAGCATCTTCCTTGCATCTCCACCATTGTTGTTGGGTTCGGCCATCTCTTCTTCTTTTTCGAAAAATTCTGTTAAGTCATCTTCAGAGTGTTGTGCCTTAGCTTCTCTTAGCTTCTTCTTTAGAGTCCTTTCAGGTTCCGGATCAGCTTCAACAAGAATGTTCTTATCCTTGCTCCTGCTCATATGAAAAAGAAGATAACAAAAAAGAATAAAAATCCTCTATGTCACAGTATAGAGATTCCTTTATGTGAGTAGAAGAATAGAAGAGTAGAATGAAGAAGAGAGAAGATGAAGAATTCGAACACAGAGAGGGAGAAAGGGTTCAAATTATAAGAAGAAGAGAAGTGTTAGTAAACAAATAAATAAATAGAAAGAGATGAGAGAGAGAGAGAGAGAGAATTCGAATTTTAAATTAAAATAAAAGGAAAATATTTTAGTTTTTATTTTAAGTATTGGTTAGTATTCGAAATTATTAAAAGGAATAAAATAAAATTAAAATTTAAAATAATTAGTTAATTAAAAAGGAATTTTGAAAAAATGGTGAGAAATTTTCGAAAATAAGAGAGAGAAAAGTAGTTAGGTAGTTTTGAAAAAGATAAGAAATAGTAAACTTTTAAAATCAATCAAAAAGTTAAGTGGTTAATTGCAAAAGATTTGAAAATCAATTTTTGAAAAGATAAGAAGTTAGAAAAGATTTTGAAATTGATTTTGAAAAAGATATGATTGAAATTTATTTTGAAAGAGATTTGAAAAGGAAATTAAAAAGATTTGATTTTGAAAATTAAAGTTGATTACTTGACTAACAAGAAACTAAAAGATATGATTTTAGAATTTAAAGATTGAATCTTTCTTAATAGGCAAGTAACAACTTGAGATTTTTGAATCAAAATATTGAATGTTAGTATTAATTTCGAAAATATGAAAGAAAATTAAGAAAAAGATTTTGAAAATCAATTTTTAAAATTTTTCGAAAAAAACAGGAAGGAAAAATGAAAAAGCTTTGATTTTTGAAAAAAATTTGAAAAATATAGAATTTTTAATTTGAAATTTTGACTTGACTAACAAGAAACAACTAAATTTTAAAAGTTTTGACTAAATCAATTCAAAATTTTGAAATTTTTGAGCAAAATAAGGAAAAGATATTTTTTATTTTTGATTTTTAATGAGGAGAGAGAAAAACATAAAAATGAAACAAAACATAAAATTTTAGGATCAAAACACATAATGCATGCAAGAACACTTTGAATGTCAAGATGAACACCAAGAACACTTTGAAGATCATGATGAACATCAAGAACATATTTTTGAAAATTTTTAAGAAAAGAAAAATATGCAAGACATCAAACTTAGAAATTTTCAATGTTTAGACACTAACAAATTGAAAATGCATATGAAAAACAACAACAAACACAAAACAAGAAAATCACAAGATTAAACAAACACAATCATCAAGAACAACTTAAAGATCATGAAGAACACCATGCATGAGTTTTCGAAAATTTTAAGAAAAATAAATAAAAAAATGCAGTTGACACCAAACTTAAAATTTTACACTAGACTCAAACAAGAAACACAAAATTTTTTGTTTTTATGATTTTATTAAATTTTTTTGGATTTTTCGAAAATTATGTTTGGAAAAAGAAAATAAATAAATTCAAAATTTTTAATAGGAATTCCAGGAATCATGCAATGTTAGTCTAAAGCTTCGGTCCAAAAATTTAGACATGGCTAAATAGCCAGCCAAGCTTTATGTGAAAGCTTCGGTCCAAAAGATTAGACATGGCCAATGGCCAGCCAAGTTTCAGCAGAGCATTACATACAACAGCCAAATTGATGGGAATCAAAAAAGTTCCTGCAATGATAAGTGGAAGCCTCAGTCCAAAAGAATTTAGACATGGCTTGACAGCCAGCCAGGCTTCAACAGATCATGATGAAACTCTAGAATTCATTCTTAAAAAATTTGAAGAACATAAAAATTTTTTTGAATTATTTTTCAAAAATAAAATTAAAAATAGAATGCTTAAACATAAAATAAAAGTACATAATCCAAGCAACAAGATGAACCGTCAGTTATCCAAACTCGAACAATCCCCGGCAACGGCGCCAATAATTTGGTACGCAAAATCATGATTGTTCATTCCCTGGCTACAGCGCAAAAAACTTGGTGTGGGAGAACGTGATCTCATCTTTTACACAAATCCACGTAACTAACCAGCAAGTGCACTGGGTCGTTCAAGTAATAAACTTTACGTGAGTAAGGGTCGATCCCACGGAGATTGTCGGCTTGAAGCAAGCTATGGTCATCCTTGTAAATCTCAGTCAGGCAGATTCAAATGGTTATGAGGTTTTGATAATTAAAATATAAATAAAATATAAAATAAAATAGAGATACTTATGTAATTCATTGGTGGGAATTTCAGATAAGCACCTGCAGATGCTTTGTTGCTTTTGAACTTCTGCTTTCCTACTGCCTTCCTCCAACCATGCGCTACCTCCTTCCATGGCAAGCTGTATGATCCTCTCGGATGAAAACAAATCCATATGCACTGTTACCGCACGGCTAATCATCTGTCGGTTCCCGCTAGCGTCGGAATAGGACCATTGTCCTTTTGCACACTGTCACTTGTGCCCCACATTCGCAGGTTTGAAGCTCATCACAGTCATCCCTTTCCAGATCCTACTCGGAATACCACAGACAAGGTTTAGACTTTTCGGATCTCAGGAATGCTGCCAATGGTTCTAGCTTATACCACGAAGACTCTGATCTCACAAAATGGAATGATCTGTTGTCAGGAGAGGCAATCATGCATCGTGAACCAGGAGGCCAAGAGATACACACTCAAGCTATTGCAAATAGAACGAAATTGGTTGTCAGGCATGCGTTCATAAGTGAGAATGATGATGAGTGTCACGGGTCATCACATTCATCAGGTTGAAGTGCGAGTGAATATCTTAGAGAAGAAGTAGGCGTGAGTTGAATAGAAAAACAATAGTACTTGTATTAATTCATGAAGAACAACAGAGCTCCACACCTTAATCTATGGGGTATAGAAACTCCACCGTAGAAAATACATAAGTGAAAAAGGTCTAGGCATGGCCTTGAGGCCAGCCTCCATTGTCTATGATTACATAAAACTGATAAGAGATGGTCCAAATACATAAAATAAATCTCTAAAAGTAGTTTTTATACTAGACTAGTAGCCTAGGGTTACAGAAAATGAGTAACTAAGTGCAAATAGTGCAGAAATCTACTTCCGGGGCCCACTTGGTGTGTGCTTGGGCTGAGCATTGAAGCTTTTTTGTGCATAGGTTGTTCCTAGAGTTAAACGCCAGCTTTGGTGCCAGTTTGGGCATTTAATTCCAATTCTGGTGCCAGTTTGGGCGTTTTACGCCAAGATATTTTAAGCTGACTTTGAACACCAATTTAGGCCATCAAATCTCTGGCAAAGTATGAACTATTATATATTGTTGGAAAGCTCAGGATATCTACTTTCCAACGCAATTGAGAGCGCATCAATTGGGCTTCTGTAGCTCTAGAAAATCCACTTTGAGTGCAGGACGGTCAGAATCTAACAGCATCTGTAGTCCTTTTTCAGCCTCTGAATCAGATTTTTGCTCAGGTCCCTCAATTTCAGCCAGAAAATACCTGAAATTATAGAAAAACACACAAACTCATAGTAAAGTCCAGAAATATAATTTTTTAATAAAAACTAATAAAAATATAATAAAAAATAATTAAAACATACTAAAAACTATGTAAAAACAATGCCAAAAAGGGTATAAATTATCCGCTCATCACTCATCATCATGTCCCTATTTTTTATTCATCTTTCTTCTTGAAAATTACATGCTTCAATTCTCTTGAGATGGTATCTAGAGCCTAGGTTTTTACTCTTCAACGGTTGAATCGCCTTCCAATTCCAACTCTATCAATAGTAACAACAACCCCCAAAATGTCGTCACATCTATTCCTACCACTGCATCCTTCTTGAATCAACGACTACTCACCCCGATTGGAGATAAACTTGGCAAAAATAATCACAAGACTTGGTTACAACAAGCTGTGGCTACCATTTACGGGTAAGATTTACAAGATCATCTTCTACCGGAGAAAATTCTCCCTTAATACCTTTCTAAAGAAGATCGAATTGCTGCAAAAAAATATGCTCACTAAAAGCAGTAAAGGCAAGATGATTCCAACTTCATGTCATGGATGCTTGCATCAATTGATCCGAATTTCAAAAACAAAATGGTAGGCAGTGCTTTTAGTTTTCAAATCTGGAAAAAGAGTGAAGATTACTTTGCTAAGTCAACCCTGTACAAAATCAAACAACTCAAGGCACAATTGAAACTCGTCAAGAAACATGGATTATCTACCTCTAATTATGTATTTAAAATCAAACATGTTGCTGACTCTCTTGCGGCTTTAGGAAGCCCTCTTACATCAGTAGAGCATATTGAAGCACTTTTTGATGGTCTGAATTTTGATTATCAAATGCTAATCTTTACTGTCAATGCAAAATCGAAAATGTACTCGTTAAGTGAAGTTGAAACTCTCATTATGACTCATGATGACATGGTAAATAAGTTTCGAAATTCAGATAGTTTAATGGCACAGGCTCATTTGACACAAGGCATTTTACCTTCCATCAATCAAGGAAGGGGTTTTGGAGGACGACAAGATAGATGAGGTAGGTTTTCTCGAGGAGGCAGGTTCTTTAATTCAAATTCTAGACCACAATGCCAAGTTTTTGGTCGTATGAGTCATATTGCTTGGCATTGCTATCATAGATTTGATCAACAAATTCTTCCTCTCTCAAATCCCACTGCACCCCTTTACAGACCTTAAACCCATTTTCCTTCATCTTCTACACCATCATCACAACCACCAGTGCTATCCACCACACCATCACCACCTACAGCATCCTGAGACATACATGGTTGTTCTCTCATCAGTAGCAGACACTTCTTGGTACCCAGACACAAGTGCATCTCACCATGTCACCCCAAATCATTCCAACTTACTTACCAGCATAGAATATTATGGTCCAGATCAAGTTCTTGTAGGTGATGGATTAGGTTTGTCTATTAAATATTATGAAAAATTAATTCTTTATGCACAAGACTCAAATAGATAGTTTCAATTACAAAAGTTAATTCATACACCACATATCACAAAGAATTTAATCAGTGAATTTAAATTTGCTCAAGATAACAATGTTTTCTTTGAATTTCATGCCTTTATTTGCTTTATTAAATATCAGTTCTCCAAGAAGGTACTTATGCAAGGATTTCGTAGAGGAGGAATCTACAAATTTGTTAATGTTGTTGTTCCTCATTTTTCTTCTTTAAATTTGTACCTAGAGATCTAGCTATTACATGTTCTTCTTTTGAATTGTGGCACAAGGGCTGGGACATGCTGCCAAATAAACTGTACACACAGTCTTAAATAAATGCAATATTATTACTCCAAATACAATTGACTTCTTTAATTCAACTTCTGATAATTCGTTGTGTGAAAACTGTGTTTATGCAAAATTATACAAGATGCCTTTTTTCTGATTATACTACTACTTACATTGTACCCCTTCAATTAATATATTCTGATGTTTAGGCCCAACCCATATTATATCTCATATTGGTTTTAGGTACTATATTGTATTTGTTGATGCATATAATAGGTACACTTGTCTATATCTATTACAATCTAAATCTCAGGTATATACTGCATTTTTACAATATAAGACTCTTATTGAAAACTTAACAGGACATAAATTGAAGGAGTCACAAACTATTCATGGAGGAGAGTATAGCTCCAATAATTTTAAAGAATTTATACTTAAACATGGCATACATCATAGATATTCATGTCCTCATACACATGAACAAAATGGTAGGGCTGAGAGAAAGCATCGCCATGTTATAGAAATAGCTTTGGCAATGCTTTCCACAGCTTCCCTTCCCCTTACCTTTTGGGATGAAGCAGTAATTATTGTTACATACTTAATCAATAGATTACCTACTCCTGTTCTCCAAGTTAAGACACCATATGAATTGTTATTTAATCAAATTCCTGATTATCAACATTTGAGAATTTTTGGCAGCACATGTTATCCACTGCTGAGATCTTATAACAGACATAAGTTTGATTATAGATCTCACAAATGTCTTTTTTCTGGGATATGCAGCCAATCACAAAGGTTATAGGTGCTTGTCACCCACTGGTAAGGTATTTATTAGTAGACATATTGTCTTTGATGAATCTATATTTTCATATAAAGAATTATTTGTAAATTCATCTAATGACTTACGGTATACGAAGACTAGTACTAATAATAATTTCGTTAATCAGAGTTCTTTTCAGACTATTCCTACTATACCAACATATGCTGGTTTACCTATACAAACACTCTCTCATGATCAGCCCTCCCATAATTTAACTATTCATAAGTCGAGTAATAGTACTAACACTAGCTCTAATATAGAAATTTCTCTGATCAAGTTTCTCCTTCAATTCTCCATTATGAAACCCATATTCCTGGTTCTACTATAGAGAGTCAGTTATCCTGTGACAGCTCACAATACAGTTATAGTGTACTACAAAATTATTCTATTCTACCATACATTAATGTCCACCCTATGAACACCAGATCCAAGACAGGCAAGTCTAAACCCAATATTTTTCTAACTAAACATAGTGATGAGAAATCTAAAAAAAAGACCACCGAAAATTGTAGCTACTGCTCTCACTATACTACACTGGTGTGAGGCTATGAAAGAAGAATATAATGCCCTTATGAGAACTAATACATGGAACCTAGTGTTGCCACCACCTCATGCTAAAATAATAGGCTCTAAATGAATTTTCACTACTAAAAAGAATCCTGATGGATCTGTCAAAAATACAAAGCACGATTAGTTGCACAAGGCTTTGGACAAAGTGAAGATTTTGATTTTGACCAGGTTTTTAGTCCAGTGATTAGGCCTATTACTGTGAGAATTGTGCTAAACTTAGCCTTATCCAAAGGTTGGATTATTTGACAATTTGATTTAATAACCCATTCTTAAATGGAGATTTATCTCAAATTATTTATATGCTGTAGCCCATGGAATTTTGAAGTCAATTCTGAAACCTTAGTGTGTAAACTAAATCGATCCTTATATGGTCTGAAGCAAGCACCACGAGAATGGTTCCTAAATTTGAACAAAACTCTAGAAACATTTAGCTTTACCACTGCAAAAAAAGATACCTCTTTATTTTTGAAATACACTTATAATCATGTCATATATCTTCTATGCTATGTAGATGACATCATTATTACAGGGAGTGATTCAACTCAAATTGAACAAAATTCTAGAAACATTTAGCTTTACCACTGCAAAACAAGATACATCTTTATTTTTGAAATACACTTATAATCATGTCATATATCTTCTATGCTATATAGATGACATCATTATTACAGGGAGTGATTCAACTCAAATTGACTTGATATTAAAACTTTAAATATAGAAAGCATCTAGGTGAACTGAGCTATTTTCTAGGTGTTGAAGTTAGAAGAACTACTGTAGGACATATTCATTTATCTCAAACAAAATATGTGAAGGATTTACTCTCAAAATTAAACATGGGAGAGGAAACTGCAATGCCAACTCCCATAATATCATCTCTTCAGCTGTTGACTACAGGTTCAGAAGAATTTAAGGATCCAAGACTATATAGATCTGTTGTTGGAAGTCTTCATTATCTCACAATAACTAGACCGGACGTTTCCTTCGTTGTGAGCAAGCTTAGCTAGTTTATGCATAAACCCTTGCTTGCACATTGGAAGGCTCTAAAGAGAGTTCTTCGGTATCTTCAAGGCATTAAGCAACAAGGATTACTCTTTCATAAGAATATAGACTTCAGATTATATGGATTCACTGATGCTGATTGGGCATCAGACTTTGAAGACCGCAAGTCAGTCACTGGGTTTTGCATTTTTTTTTTAGGATCTAATCTTGTGTCTTGGTGTTGTAGGAAGCAAATCACTATCAGTAGGAGCTCGCCAAAGGCTGAATTTTGAAGTCTTGCAGCGTGTGTAGTAGAGACAGTTTGGATCATGAACTTATTGTTCGAATTGAAAGTTCAACTTCAAACATCTCCAACAATTTTCTATGACAACTTAAGCACTGTAATGCTTGCTTCCAATCCAGTGTTACATGAAAAAACTAAGCACTTCCAACTTGATATACAATTTGTTCGAGACAAGATCAAAAGCAATGAACTACATATGGTCCATATCCCAGGTCAAGAGCAGATTGCTGATATATTGACTAAACCCTTGTCAGCAGCAACCTTTGATAAGCTCAAGAAAACAAGTACAAACTTAGAGTGGTCTCAAGACCAATCATAAGTTTGAGAGGGGTGTAAAAGATATAGTGGACACTAAAACAAATTTGAATAATAGTGCTAGTGCAGGTCAAGAAAAACAAGACTCTATTAATATAAGTCATAGTATAAATAGGAAGTCCTTGCTTTCAAAATAAAAAAATGTGTAATACATATTTCTCATAATTCCAATTTTACTCTACTGTATTTTCTTTTT
Organism: Arachis hypogaea; assembly: GCF_003086295.3. Taxonomy (NCBI): domain Eukaryota; kingdom Viridiplantae; phylum Streptophyta; class Magnoliopsida; order Fabales; family Fabaceae; genus Arachis; species Arachis hypogaea. The sequence continues at coordinate 100,396,204 of NC_092049.1, forward strand.
TACTAAGTTGCCCTAAGTTCTTTCTTGATTTTCACTATTTAGCTTGTATACATCATCATCATGTCCTTGTTTTCTATTCATCTTTCTTCTAGAAAATTACATGCTTCAATTCTCTTGAGAAACTAAAATTAAAACAATTTAACTAACGTGAGTATCAACCTTAGGTCGAGTGCTCCTATAATGTGTCAGGTCGTATTCGATTTGTTGATATCCGAAAAACGTACTTGTATCATTAGAATTTTCTGAAAATCTAAAAATCTCTCCAAAACTCACAAAATACTTTAAAAACGCGCAAAATCTCACGCATACACACGCCAATGTTCACATACACACCCACACACCCATCCACACACATGTCCATGTATATGCACATACTAACTTCCACACCTGTACATTTACACACATATTTGTCTATTTTTATCTATATCTATATCTATATTATTTCATACTACAAATACGCTTTTGTAAGTATTTTCTTTTGGCATTTTGATTTTTTTTTTTTTCAATTAACTATTTTTTTTGTGTTATGTCAAATTTAGGACTTTGTTGTTAAATTAAATATGATTAAAATAGTAAAAATACTCCACTCCACTTTCATATATTTGTACACCCATAAGATAACTACTATTAATGCACCTCCTGTTTCCTTAATTTTGCTTTTAGTTTATCCTTCATATGTTGATTTGTTTTCTTTTTTTCTTTCTTTCTTTTCTTATTTTTTAAAAACACATATATATTTATTATTTATCTCTATGTTACCTATTATATATAATTAGAATAAACGATTAAAATAGTACCTAAAAACTTATACTACTAGTACAAATAATTCTTAAAGATGCAAACAATAAAAAAATTTTAAAATTTGAATGATTTAAAAATGCGATAAAAATAACTAATAAATATTATATTTTTTTATAAATGACAAAAAATTTTATATTTAACAAATAGATTATCCATTTGATCCGAATTTTTGTGGCAAAATTTTTTAAAAAATTTAAAAAGTACACAAAAATATTCAGAACAAAATTTGATCTCTAAATTTTTTTTTTCAAAAAATGTGATCGTTCACAATAAAATTTTTTTAAACAAAATTCACTTGACATAAAATTACCAAATTTTAAAGATGAAAAAATCTTATTTTTTTTAATATTGTTTACAAAAAACTGCATCAAAATCTGATCTATAAAATCTTTTTCTAAAATATATATTTTATATGTAGTTATTTTTATAATGTTTTAAATCTTTCGAAAACTTATTTATCATTTGTATTTTTTAAAGTTATTTTTGTTAGAGATGTGAACTTTTGAGTATCATTTTAATAGTTTATTCTATATAATTAAGATCAAATTTTTGCATTTAAGGATAAAAATGACATGGCTTTTTTTAGAGTATTTTTTAATTTATTTTGTTTCATTCATTAAATCAACTTAATTATAATTACTTTTTCAATCACATTATTAATTTTTTAAATTATTATTATTATTGCCAATCGTGCATTAATTTAATTCTATTTCTATGTCTAGCTCTAATCATATAGTATCTACTATTTTAAAAATTTAATATATACATCTAATTAACTAATGTAATTTTTTTACTATCAATATATAATAATTAAACTTAAAATAATATTGAGGTGACGAGATGTGCCCTAAACCATATACCTGAGCTTAAAACTAATATAAGGTTTTTCCAATTTTTTTAGTTACACTAAAATTATACTATACACCAAAACAGGAACTTAAACCAAAAGCAGCACTAAAAGTAAATTGTTTCTTATAATTTTACATATTTTATCATGTTTATTGTTTTTATATATAAGATAGATTAGACAAAAACGTCAAGCTAGTTTGCCCGAGAGGTTAAGGGGGAAGACTTAAGATCTTCTGCACATAAGTGCGCGTGGGTTCGAACCCCACAGCTAGCACTTTTAATCTATTATGCATCTCGTTACTCATAGAGAGAGGGAGAGAAATAATTAATGCTACCTTTATAAAACTTTTGCACTTATGTTACTTGTTATGATGATATTGATATTCCATCCATGGCGAAATAATAGCAAGTTCAAGAGAATTGGAAAGTGCACCTACCAATTTCTCCTTGAACACATTCAACTTTAATTTGATATATTGATATGCAACTAATAATTGCGTATAACAAGAACAACAGAGAGAGTGGTGTGGTGCTCTAATTAGTCGCAAAATCTTTATATAGATCCATGTCTAACAGCAAGTCATCCCAATCCCACTGGCCGCTGCTCCCTTCGCCGGCGTTGATGATCTCTTCGACTCCTCCTTCGAAACGGAAATCCATAGGCAACTCACCAACAATGTCCTGCTGCTCCAAGCATGAGTATATGTTGTTTTCTAGCTGCGATTCTAGCATGTTATGATGGCTTTGTCCGTCGGCATCAAACGACATTGTGGACGACATGCCACTGATTTCTTGTTGAGCAAGTAAATCGCTCTCGATCGGGGATGATGACTCGCCCTGAATTCCCCTTCTTCGCTTCATGGAGCTTGAAGTGCCAATGTTTCTAGCCTGTGGCCTAATCACTTCAACATTTTTGGTCGCTTGTGATCTCTCTTCGCCTTCCATTGCATTCAGTTTCTTGCTCAGATGACAATTCCAATAGTTCTTCACATCGTTGGCAGTCCTTCCCGGCAGCCTTCCTGCAATCAGTGACCACCTTAAAAGGAAAATGCGTGTTAGGCTGAATCACCAGAGATTAAGCACTACAACATAAGAACTAGAAGCTGCAAAATCAAAGTTAGAACTTAAGGTACGGAAAATTGGCCTCAAGCCTCAAATGGTTTGATACTACTTGATAGAAAATAAATAAAGAGGATTATCCAAATTAGTCCTTAAGTTTTTAATTTAAGACACTTTAGTCTAAATACATAAAATAGTCTCTAACATTTATTTTCGAAATAACTCTTTTGGAATTTTTAAAATTTACCGAGAACTGTTTTAAGATTTTTTAAACTTCTACAAATTATTTTATACTTTACTATTTGAATCAAATTAGAGAGAGATAGAAATAGATATTAAAAACTGTTTTTTGTATTTTAAAATCTAAAAAATTAAAGTGTTTAATTTTAAAATTTTAGAATCTAATTTGAATAATTACTCATAAATAAATATAAAAAATAAAGAGTCAACATTTTTTAAACCAATATCTTATTTTTATATTATTAGAATTTATAGTTTAGAATTTTATATAATGTTTAAAGTTGGCCAAATTAATAAATTTTATTGGTGATATAACATTAGTTATAAATAAATAAATGTTAAAATGAGGAACAAAGACCTTCTTGGCATGAATAATGAATACAGAACTAACTGAAGTGCAAGAATTCTTTTGTTATGAACCATAGTTGCATACGTGTATAAAACTAGTAATTTACCTTGTGGGGAACCATGCAGCCTGCTGGTCCCCTTTGGTTCCGCCTCTGGTTAGGGGGACCAAGAAATAGAGAATGAAAAAGAGGTATGTTGATTGATTTTTTAAGTTAACAAAAATAAAATAAAGGAGGGAGAGTGTTTAGAAAATAATGTAAAATAATTTTTAATTTAATAATTTCTAACTCTTTAAATAAAATTATTGCAAAAAAATAATTTAATTCTTTTATCTAATGGAAATTTTAAATCAAATAATACAATACATTTAAGATTAAAATTAGTCTTTTTTGTCAAAAAAGAAAAAGAAGGGAATATAATCTTGGAGTAACAGTTAAATAGTTTTTGAATAAACTCAAGTTTAGAAAATTCTGTCGTAGAATCAATCAAATATATAAAGAGAAAAATATCTATAGTCTATATTCACTATATATTTATGAGCTAAACAATGATGTAAAGTTACTTGTTTTTTTTTATATTTTTTTATAGATGAGCCACAATCAGTGATCAAATGAGAGTTTCATTAAACTTCTTCTTAGGAAATAAATTTTAGAAAGAAAATCAGTTGTGAGGGACTCAAAATTATTTCTATAGTTTGATGTCCTTCTTGTTGCAATGAACATGGTATTAAAAGATTAGAGTGTTAATTAAGAGTTACCTATTTCCCAATAATTTGTGGAGTTTAACAATCATCTCCACTTCTTCCTCTGCAAAATTTCCTCTTTTTATGTTAGGACGAAGGTAGTTCAGCCACCTTAGTCTGCAGCTCTTTCGGCACCTGTTTAGACCTTCAATTCACAAATTTTGCATTCAAGACTTTATCAATGGAAAAAGTATTATATCTCTTGAAATTTTACTGAATATTTTCTATTTAATGTAAAAATTAATCAAATTTTTGAAAGTTCTCAAACACGGTGATCTATTTAATCATCAGTCACTTATCGGATAAAAATATTAATAACCGTGCATTCCTTTTTAGTTTAGGCTCCACTTAGTTCCTCAGTATGAATCTTCTGCGTAAATATTTAACAATAATGCAAGAGAGATTATATTCAAGGTTGCTTTATTTAATTTAATATCTACTATTTTGTATATGAAAAATACGGATGAATAAATTATTTTTCTTTTTATATGTCTTTTTTATTTTTTCAACTAATTTTTATTATATTAATAAACAGACCAATTTAATTTAATTTTGATTATCAAAATAATTTAGTCATATATAATATTATTGTATCCTACAGATATATAATAACTACAATTATACGTTTATTCACATACAAAATTATATAATTATTCTAGTAATAGTTAATAAATGTTAAATAAAATAAAAAAAATATTAAAAAATTATTAAAATTTATTATTTTTTACCATCACTTAATCATTAATTCAATTCTTTTAGTCTAGTAATTCACAACATAATTTATCTCATATTTTTAAACGTTGATGAGTTACTAATTGCTGAAAAACAATAAATTCCAAAGGTTCATCTAGCATTTGTGGCTTAATTATTAACCCAATTCTATCCAGTCGGTCTATCAAATTGGATTCCTAATCAGACCGGAGCTGCATCAAAGCTGGTCAAATCCTTAGAAACTAACGTGAACCGGAGGGGTGAAACGTGCACATAGAGGAGCAGGGGGCGTGAATGAAATTATGAAATTCTTAAATGCAATCTTGGGACTTCTAGAATAGGGAGGGGGAGCACGCCCAGCACTCATCCACCAAGCTATATATGAAGCTGTTTTTATATATATAGTTAATGCTTATAATTGATTTTGTGATATAATATCTCAACTTATATGATTAAAAGATTTAAAAATTAATTCTTGTTATCAAAAAATTAAAATAGAAATTTTGTATAGATCCCCAACTGAAACAAAAAAGGTAAAAGATACTCAACAACATTTCAATCTAAATAGCATTATTACGTGAGAAATTATGTTAGAGATAACTATATATTTATGTGTGTATGTTTTTTTTATCAATTTAATTTCTTTTATGATTGTGAATATATATTATAGATATATTATGATTTGTAAATGTTAAGTTCTTGACCCACATGTTGGAATGATTTTAATAACTATTTTTTCATGGATGCCAAAACTTTTTATCTTATTTCCAAAAGTAATAGAACCCAAGTTCTCCCTAATATGGTACTATGCTTTTACTATTATTTGAACAGTCTTGTTTGTATGCATAGAGTTCATGTATATATATTATTGGACCAGTTTTTGACTTAACATCAATTTTTTAATAGACGGAAAAAATTGTGTCATGATTCCTTAAATCATAATATTGAAATGAAATTCTGATAATCTTGTGAAGGAATAAAAAACTATAGCCTATACTCATTCTCTATTCTGTTAGTACTCTAGTTGGAGTTGAACTTTCCTGAATAAGACATAAGCAAATTCCAATATTGAACAAATCATCACTACACCGTTATATATAGCATGATTTCCTCGATCTTTTCTTTCGATCAAAACGAAATAAAGAAAAAAGGTTAGAAATATAATTATTTATATATTTTTTTATTAGTTTAAAATTTTTATGAAAATTATTTCATGACATAATATTAGGATTTCTACGATCCAAAAGTCAATTGACAAAAAAAAAAGAAAATTTATGTAAACTTTATGAAAATTCAAAAAAAATTCTTATATACAAGACATATTAAAAATATAATCATATTTTACGGAAGAAAACTAAAAAATAGAAAAAAAAAAAAAGCTATGAATAATATGAAGAAATAAGAAAAAGAAACGTAGTTGAATTGAGTTTACCAGCCAATAGAGGAACCCTATGCCATTTGCCTTCACCATATTGTTGTATGCATTTCTTAAGCAAGTGATCCTCTTCTTCAGTCCAAGCAACTCCACCCATATTGTTGTATTAAATTATCTCTCTTTCTGATGATGCTACGACTCATTCATTCGTTCATTCATTCATTCGGTATTCGGCCCCCTTAGAGGTTGATATATATATAGTTGTTTTGTTGAAATGCTACCCGCCAAAATAAGAAGGCAATCCAGCAAGGCAATAACAATATGAAAATTTGTGAAGGGAGAATGATAGTAAATGGTCCAGTGGTCTTTCTAGAACTCTGAGGGAAAGCTCTATATTTTTAAATAGACATCATAAGTATGCAATGGTGGTCCTCATCATTGGATAAACATAAGGGGCTGTGTACTTACATCAAAACCCCATCTAATTCCTGTTTCAAACCCAAACCCGTCCCATCTGTATGCTTTGCTCATTTGTCATTTCATTTCAAATTAGGATAATCCTAAAATCACAATCCATAAATAAATAAATAACTTTCTCTTTGCAATAAATGATCTGCCTATATCAATCAAACTATACTTTTAAGCTGCCTAGATCCGATTTTAGATTCATCCTTGCATAGTCATATAAGCTCAACTTTTAAGGGAAGAAAAAAAAAGAGGGGGGGGGGGGAGGGGGGTTGGTTAATTTTTTGGTTAAGTTTGAGTAAATTATAAATTTAATTTATTGATATTGCTAGATCCATTATAACAATATTTATATGGTGAAAAAGATCTTTTAAAATATGTAAAATAATAAAATAAAAGATTAATATGTTAATTTCATAATTTTTTATCATATGAGTCTCACAACTTTGAGTTAAAAATAAAGCAATTAGACAATATATTTTACTAGCTTTTTTTGTTTTAGAGAAACTTGATTCTTACGTGATCATTTAAATTTTCTTAACCAAAGTATTTTTTTAATGGGCGTAGCTAACATGTGTCTTTAGGGTATATGATAAATTTATTATTAGTGAAAGGTTTTAAATTTTTTTATTTAATAAATACAAAACAAATGTATTAAAATTTAAATTTTTTGTATTTCCAATAAAAATGTTCTCAATTTGTAATGTTAACTTAGGACCTATAATGTATGGATATTGATACGGATACAAGATACGACACAACATGGTATACGCGAATATATGAATTTAAAATTTTTATAAGACACGAGGACACGATATATATATAAAATATAAAGTATTTTTTACTTAAATTTTAATAATATTTTAGTATTTTATTGATATTAAAATATAAATTAATTTTTTTATTATTTTTAATATTTTTTTAATTATATAAAGTATTTAAAATATATTTTATTTTAATAATTAATAATATATGTTATTTCTAAATTCATTTCAAGAATACATGTTAAGAACAAGAATGGACATGCTGACATGTGATGGTATTTCAGTGTGTCCAAGCGTGTCCGGAGAAGAATTTTTTATTTTTTATTAAGACATAGTTTGACACAGAAGACACGCGTGTCTGATGAATGTCGATGTGTGTCGTGTCCAAAATGTATCCGACACGGGGACACGACAAATCAAGAAAATATCTGCGCTTCATAGCTTAAGACACATAGATAAACCCTTTTTTAATAGATACCATAAAATTTTATATTTTTTTGAGAATTGAATTGTAAAATTTCAATCTTTTTAGTGTTTAATACTTTGATTAATAGTTCATTTATGAACTGAAATCCTACACTTAATATTTCACAAAATTCCATACATGATACATCTATCATTTTCAATACCGTAAAATAAGAATTTACCATACATTGAATTAACTCTTTAATTATAAGGTCTCTTTCACCGAATTTCATCTCAAAAAAAAAAAAAAATCAATTTTTTCTAACTATAACACTGTACTAGTAATTCTTTAGACACTTGCACATGTTTGAAAAATAGTCTTTAATTTCAATTTTCTTGGTATGCAAATAACACTGTTGCTGAAAAAGTTACCATTTTCTTCAATGTGAAATTTGGTCCTCACCTTTATCCCAAGGTTTTGAATAATAATTTTGTCAAAAGGACTAAAATTGAACTTTATGATATAGAATCACAATAACATTAACATCAAGAGATATGAAGAAATGTACATAAAAACAAAGGGGTGGGTAAAGTATAGTATAGTTGGGTGATGACAAAAACAAGAGAAATGGAGTTTTTGGATAGGCTTTATTGAAGGCAAGGCAACCTTAAGTAGGTTGCTTGGTTAGATCTATGCATTGCGGTCCATGGATGCATAGATTCCAAAGACGAAGACAAAAGCTTATTAGAGAGGGAATGAGGACCAGTATATATCAACCAAGGCTTACTGGTCCTTGAGCCGTGTCTTTTTGTTGTTGTTGTGATTGCGACCCAATGTGTGCCTTCTTCATTAATGTGACACATTGTTGTGACCTATCTATCTTCTTTCTGATATAAACCACATGCTGCCCTACCACTACCATATCAATCCATTTAATGAACAAGCTTAATTATTTCATCACAATGCATACTGCCACACAAAATGTTTCTCATTCACAACATTCATGATTTATTACTCATCCTCCTGCCCACTTAATTTCACTTTTTCTTTTAGCTACCCATTCACTTAAATTTTTTAGACCATTAGTTTTTAATAATTTTGGAAATTATGAGTATAAATATTAAATTATCTTCAACAAATAAATTTTACTAATTTATGTGAATAAATTCTGATAAATATAAGTGTAAATTATGTATTTTTTGTGTACAAATTCCTGTAAATATAAGTATAAATTATTACTGATCAAGTATTAATCTAAAATAATAATATTTGTTGGTCATATAACATTACTGATTCACAAAAATTATTTCTCTATTTTATTTTTCAAAAATATTATATATATATTAAAAATTAATTATTAAATTAATTATTATGTATGTGTATAAATTAAATGTATTATTAATTTATTTCTAATATATATTTTATATTTTAATATATATTTTATTTTAATAACTAATTTAATAACTATTTTTTTATATACACATAATATGATTATTTTCTCTAATAGGATAGTAAATACTTAATCTTTTGATCAATATCCTAAATTTAACTATTGGAATTGAAAAAGTGCTTTGACGAAAGAACTGTTTTTTCTTTCTTTCATACAGTACCTCAGTCAATTTGAGAGATTTTGAATGGGATTCTTGGTAAAAGATCCAAAAGGCCAAAAAAAAAAGGGTTAAAAATTTAATACTCAAAAGTATTTTGTATACAACCACTAATTAGTCATCTGCATTTAAATGCTTAGGATATTTTATATTTTTTATGTTTTTCTTATTTTATTATATATAATGGGATAAAAAATATTTTGATACTTAATTTTCTTTTTTTAAAATACTCTTTATTATATATAATTCATATATAAAAAATATTTTTTGTTATTTCTAGAACTTAAACACAGATTTCTTAGTTAAAGTGCAAAATATACTTACTGTTTTAACAAACAAAAACACACTATATTTACAAAAAATCATATATTTTATACGAATATTTAATTTTATAATTAATTTAAATATACAAGTAACATAATTAATGTCCGTGTAATATAGGTTCCCTCCCTCAAAAGAAAACCAGTATGTAATTGTATAAAGAATATTTTAGGAAACTTTGCTTTTTTGGGTAGAGTTTGAATATTTAATACGCACGTACCGAAGAAAACATAATCATATACAATTATTATACTTGCTTAATTGTACTGGGTTTTTAGCAATTACTACTGTTGTAGAAATTCATCCAATCATAATGAATCAGATCATCCCCTATTTTCTATGGGAGATTACTTCAGTGCAAATAAGAGAAGTAGGTAAAAGAAGGTGAAGAAAATTAGAAAAATGGAGAAGAACAATAATGCTTTGTTCTTCCATTAATAAAAGAGATATATATAACAGAAAATATATAGAAGAATACAAAATTTTTATTAATTATATTACATATACATAAAAAAAGTTGGCTACCAAATCAATTATTCGTATAAAAGATATATTAAAAGGTAAAGTATATTTTTTGTCCTTAAAATTTAACAAAAGTTTTAAAAATATTCCTAAATTTTATTTTGTTTCAATTTTGTCCCAAAAGTTTTCGATTTGCATCAAATATACCCCTGATGGCTAATTTTTCAAAAAATTAAGATTGATTCAACAATAATTTCATAAGAACAACCACTCAACACAAGCAAATAAAGCATAATTTTCATACATTATTGTTATATTGGTCTTAAATTTTTTGAAAATTTAGCCTCTGAGAATATATTTGATGCAAATCGAAAATTTTTGGGACAAAATTGAAACAAAATAAAACTTAGGGATATTTTTAAAATTTTTACCAAACTTTAGGGACAAAAAATATACTTTACCCTATATTAAAATATAAAATACATAATAAAAAATTAAATAATACATATATTTATGTATAAATATATAATAACTAATTTAACAACTAATTTTTAAGTATAATTTAATTGAATTAAGGACAAACATGAAGCATGTTAGTTAACTTATTGGAGGCTAATTTGATTCATTAGTTAAAATTTAAAAGACTAATTTAACTTGCTTGTAAAATTTGAAACACTAAATTATTTATTTACCTAAAAAATAATATTTAAATATTTTCCTTGTACACTTCAAATAAGCAACTTTTTTTTAGTATTGAAAGAAATTTTGTTGTATTTTCTTTTTTTATCTTACTGTATACACTTTTAATACCAAAAAACGAGTAAAAGGGAGAAGACCATCATTTTTAGTATCAAAAGAAAAAAATTGTTATATTTTTTCTCTTCTTACAATGAAAGAAAAAGTGTACAGGGACGAGGGGAAAAAATAAGGAGAAAGGAAAGAATGGAAGGGAAAAAAACAAACAAAAATATTTTGTGAAAAACACTTTTCAATTACTACTAAAATAATTTATTCTCTTGACGTGTTTCCATCTCTTGCCACATACCACCTTGTTCTTCTTTTTCTCCATTTTTTCCCTTTACGATAAAATCAAACTTACCATTAAATTAAAAAGAAGTATCCTTTATAATAAAAAAATTGTAATAATAATAGTTTATTTTTTATGTATTAATAATAAAAAATATTTTATACAATTATTTAATTATTTTTTTTTATGATGATCATTCACCTTAAACTCTTAAATATAAAAGATGATTATTTTACGAACATGATGTTATGTTATTAAATGAAGCATATAAAATTATTTTGTATTAAAAGTATAATAATAATAATAATAATAATAATAATAATAATAATAATAATTAAATATTATCAAATAAAATAATAAAACTATGTACAAAATAATCAAGTTAAGAGTTTAATTTAAAAAATATATAAATTAAAAAATAAATATATTAAAAAATATATATTTTATATTAAAAAATAAATATATTTTATATTAACCGTATAAATAACCATTTAAAAGAATGAATATTATTCGAAGACTCTATCACTCACCAAACTAAAAATCTAAGCATTCAAAATGATAATGATATGAACAAAAAATTAAAGAAGACGACGTTGACGATCATGACAACAACAAAAGACAGAGTGTCGTTAGAAATAAGGGGAAAATGGCCCCCCACGAGACTTATTTTTTGTATGTTGCCCCTCCCCTCCCCCAAATTTTGGTCCCCATCAAAACAATAAATAGTTTTACATCTCAAGTAACTTTAATAAAAATACGATAGAAAGTGTTTCTTGATGATATTTATAATATGGAGTTTTATACATTAAAATTTTCTATACATTCATCAGAAGCAATTATAACAAAATAGTGATTAATGCTTTTCTTCTTTTAAAAATAACTGCATACGACATGCAAAAAGAAAAAGTTGTACATATTTACGGCGTATTTATTGTGATAAACAGTAGATCGAGGTTTGAACTCTGTAATATATCGACATATTCATATGTTTTATATTTCTCTTTTGTAAATTTAACGTATCTATTAGGAGATATGTGTTGTGTTTTTTAGGCTGTTTCATTTTCAATGATTGTTTACGACTTTACGTTAGCGGTTACTTGCATAGTTCTTGACTTCTTTCTAAGGATATATTAGTCTTACTACTGATCGTCTAATTTGAGTTATGTAAATATTAATATATGTATTTGTAAGACTAAAATATTTTCGCCTCCTTCAGTGTTGAAACCGAAGAGGAAGAAGAGGAGAGAAAAAGAAGCACCTCTTGTATCATGAAGGAAGAAGAGCTCTCAATTTTTTGAAAATGGAATTTGGAATTATTTCAAAAATGATGATGAAAAATAACAAAAATATTCCGTTAAGCATCTTATTTTTGTCAATTAAATTTAATCAAGTTGATTCAAATTCAACAAAATTCACTGACTTAATATGCGCATATATAAATCACGCACTTTTTCATTGAGTGTTTCTTTCTCATCGTCATTCTTTTATTGCTGCTGCTTGACTGCGTTTATTTTATTTCTTCTTCTACTCCTCTTCTTGGTGGATATTGTAATATTTTTTATTTCTTTTTTTTATTTAATTTTTTCTCTTTTTCTTATTTGTATTCTTCTTAAAAAAGGGTAAAACCAGAAAAATTATGAGAAAGTTAAACAAGAAGAAGATGAAGAAAAAGAAAAAAAAGATTACGGATGAAGAAGTGGAGGAGGAAAGAGTTTTGAATTGTACAGAATTTACCAGAAAAATAGCACCAAAACCTTTTAGCCGTGACACATAAAATTTTTTAATTTTGACACAGAAATTTCTTAACTGTGACAGAGGTTCTTATTAACAGGGTGAAACAAGAATTATGAGAATGTGAAAGAAGAAGAAGGAGAAGGAAAAGAAGAAGAAAAGGGGAGGAGGAGGAGGAGTTTCGAATTATGTAGAATTTATCAAGAAATTAATATCGAAACTCTTGAACCATTGTAACACCCTAATTAGCCTAAGCCTTACCTCGCGTCGTAAAGCAAAGGTTAATCAAAGGTTACGACAGTTCTAAGCTTTTACATATATTATATAGAAGGAATTAGTAATATCTAGAAGCCTGATGAAGAATATAGCTCAAAATATCGATATCAAAAGCCTAAAACGTACTAACGAAACTACTGACTTAAAGCATAAGAAACAGGTATAGAATAACAAAACACCATAGTATAATAGTATAGTATCATAAGACGCTAGCCACGACTCACGGAGTTTAAGCCGACTAGCCAGATACAGACCATATATGAAACCAGACAGTAAAAACAGCTTATACAAGTTTTGTTCTCTCAAATACAAGCCTCTAGGCTAAACAAAATACAAAAGTGAGAGACATATATATATATATAATAAATCAAAAGGACTCCAAAAGATATCCAGATCCTCCGCTCCTGTCACCAAGGGTGGGTTGCGACCTACATCTGAAAAACACAACAGAAATATGGTATGAGAACCAGAGATTCTCAGTATGGTAACAGTTTCCAGTGATGTAGGATATAAGACCCCGGGACGCTAAAAGCAATCCTAGACTCCATATCCGTCACAAAAATTCAAGCTTAAAGCAATTCTAAACCAAATCAGAATAATATGTAATTCCTTAACACAACTTAAGCCGTAGTACCATAAAAGAGTAATCTATCTTAGGGAATTTCTACTCTAATCAAACACCGCTGTCCCACAGCCTTCACCAACCGATCCGCCATGCGATTCCATCGCCACCGCCTTCCGAACCTCCTCAACTCCAGCAAAGCACAAGTATATACAATACAAGTAAAACACAAGTAGAGGCATATACAGCAATTAATACAAGTAGCAATTAGACATGTTTAACAGATAGGGAAAACAATATCAAGTCGGCAAAGCATACAAACAGGTAGAAAATGCATATGATGAATGCCTGCCCTACTGCCTGTGATATCACATTGTCGGTTTAACTGCCAACCCGACACATCTCCATGGAGATGTTGCCCTTCAGATTCATAGTGTGGGAACCCCCGAGATATAGTGCTCGGATCACTATCTAGGGTTTTGCGCATGTATGCTCTGATGATCCAAAGGGATGCGAGCGGGATCTATTGCCACCGACCTCACATCTAAGCGCAAGCAGGACGAACCACCGCCCTTACGCCGCTGCCGCTATCTCGACAGGTGGGATCCAACCTCGGCCCCTGCCGGGTGCATAGCGTCTCATAATCTCAATGAAATGTGATACAATGGTTTTCAAAAATATTTTTAGTACAAGATGGATCCATCACTTCATGCAGAGTCCTCGACTCCTTTCAACCACCGTTCATGCACATTTCAGTTCCTTAATTTCGCCTCTCATCCATCAACCATTCATCACACATCATCAAACCTTCCCTAGTACAACAGAAACCTAGTACTCCATTTGCTAATTTTTTTTCCAAAAAAATAGTGTCTAAAACCCTTAAACCATTTCCCATGTTTGAGCACCAAAAAATATGCCCAAAAGTCTTGAAAAGGTGTTATAGAAGCTTACAACATCGTCGGAAAGGTGAAATAGTTGAAAACAAAGCAAAATTTGAGAAACAGGGCGTGTGCGTCCGCACAGGGGTGTGCGTGCGTACGCCTAGGAAATTTTTAAAAGTGTGCGTACGCACAGGTGTCAAAACTCAAAATGGTCTGTTCACTCGCACAACCTGTGCCAGTGCCCCCAACAGACTAGCCTTCCCAACGTGTACGTCCGCACAGGTTGAAATTCTTCCTTAGATATGTGTGCGCATAAGCTGTGCTAGCGCTGCGAACAGAGCGCATTTCCCTGCCTGTGCGTGCGCACAGGTGTGTGCATCCGCACATGTCAAAATTTTTGCAGGGTGTGCATCCACACGAGGGTGCGCGCTCGCACATATCAGAAATCATGAAATTCTGCAACCTTGCAGAATTTCAGATTTTTAACACCAATTTTGAAGGATCATAACTTCCTCTACAAAATTCTAATTTTCACAAACTTTATATTGATTAAAGGGTTTTCAAAGATCTTTAATTCTAAATAAATTTCAATCAATTTCAAAAATCGAGTCAGAAGTTATGATCGAATAAAGTTCATCAAAATCCAGTTTTTACCCAAAATCACAATTTCCTCAATTCCTCTACAAAACACAACCAAACCAACTCAAATCATTCTAAACTCCAATTCTCATAAAAAAATCAACACTCCATGACATATTACACCAAACTTACCATATTTTTCCTTCATCTTTCCTCATTCACAACATCATATCAGTATATTACATATATCAAACCTTATTAACAAAATTCCACTACATTACCACTCAATCAACACCAATATCACCTTTATCAACATAATTCATCCCTCAACTTCACAAATTATTCATCCTCATCATATATCTATTAATCATCAATATCAAACTCAAAAATCATCATTTCATCAAACATCATCATACAACAACATCCAACAACTCGTCAACCATTCAAATCCAATCCTATCCTATGGGTCACTAGCCTAAGTGTCCATGAATATTATATACTACATAAAGGAAACCGAAACCATACCTTGGCCGATTCCCTTTATGAACCAAATGAGCTTTCAACCAAAATCCAACCACCAATGTACTCCAACAAGCACCAACAAGCTCCAAACTCACAATAATCAAGCTATATACATGTAAATCACCAAAATCAACTTAGGGCTCAACATAAATCAAAAGTTTATAAGAGATCAAAGCCTCTTACCTTTTCCAACAGATTTGGATGTCAAAACCCAAAGCTAAGCAAGGATTAGAGTGAACATAAACATCAAAAATCACAAAAACTCACTTAATCAAAAATCCTAGGTACCCAAAATTTTAGAGAAAAGAACTGGGAGGATTTAGAGCTTACCTCTAGAATTTCTTGGATGAGTTTTGTAGAGCTCTTCACAAGGAATGCGTAGCCACTAACGGCATGCAAATCGGATCTTTATAGCTCAAGATATGAGCTTGGGAAGGAGATGATGAATAGTGCTCTAGGGTTTCTCTTCTTCTCTTCCCAGCTGTGTGAGTGTGTTTATGTGAGTGTTAATGAGTGTTTGGGTTCATTAATGAACCCTTATATATGTTGAACTTGGGCCCAACTTGGGCCCAGTTCAACCCGTTAGCGTTTTTGGCCTATTTGGCCCAATTTCGGGCCAAACCCCTTAAAATTAACTTCCGGTTTTCTATTTCTAATGTTTTTCTAAGGTTTTTGACTGTTTCAACTTTTTCCTGCGCAGCACTGGGCAGACTTGAGCCGGATCAACCGGTTCAACTGCCAGTTCGCAATTTTTCATGATTTTTCACAGAAAACACATTTTCTGACTCGAAACGACCCACTGAGTCCAAAAATGATGTTTACAGCCTCAAATTCTCACTACAACTTTTTGGAGTCAAACTTGGGCAACTTAACCACTTAATTAACCAGTTCGATTAATTGCGGTTCTTACAACCATGACACAAGAAGTGTCTTACTTTTGATATCGAAATTTCTTAACCGTGATACAAGAATTTCTTAGCCGTATTTTTTCTAACTAAATAATGTAATTTTCTTATCACTGAACTAGTTGAATAGTATTGAACTCATATATAAGAGGCTTAGCTATTTCTATGTCATTTGTAACAAATTGATGTAATTTTTTTTTTGTTTCAAAATATATTTGAATGTATTTTGTTGTTTGAGTGAGTTAAGATTTTGGACTTATGATTCTTTAATGATTTTTTGTATCATTTACTAAATTTCATGTGTCATTTCAATTAAATATTGTATTTTTGTAATCACTGAATTGATTGTGTGGTATTAAACTAATATATAAGAAATTCAACCATTCCTATATCATTTGTAATAATTTAATATTTTTTTTTATCTAAAATACATTTAAATGTATTTTGTTTGTAGAGTGAGTTAGTTTTGAATTTGTGGTCTTTTGAAGATTTTTGTGTCATTCACCAAAAATTTCAATGTAATTCACTAAAAATTTATGTAAATTTCTGTGTTATTCACCAAAAAGTTTGGTATCATTTACAACTAAGTGATACGATTATATGATTGTTAAATTAGTTGTGTAATATTTAACGAAAAAGATGTATCATTTACAACCAAGTGATGCGATTATATGATCGTTAAACTAGTTGTGTAATATTTTAACAAAGAAGAAGATGATGAGAAAACGAAGCAAGAGAAAAAAATCAAATGAGAAAAGAAGAAGAAAGAGGAGGAGGTGATGGTGCTGGTGACGAGGATGATGACGACGATGATAACGAAAAAGGAAGATGAGAAGAAATGAGGAAAAGAAGAAAAAGAAGCAGCAATAGCCACACTTGTAGGAAAAAATGTGTATGAAAAAAAAAAGAAGAAAAAGCGTGTGCACTGTGACTTTGTTAGACTTGATTGTCTAACTTTTCTATAAAGAAAAAACCCTACATACGTGTGTATACTGGCTAAGTATAGAGAAGTTTATGTACAAATTCAGTTTTTTGAGTGCCAGATATACAATGGTTGAAAGTTTGAATTAGTAGTCTTCATGTAACAGGAATTTTTTTTATAAATAAATAATTTAATTATTTTATTTGTAGAAATATGTAATTTGTAGCGTATTAACCAATTTACGTCACATTGATTTATCTCATTTACAGTGTAAATGAAATAATTATGAATGTATTTCGCTTACACTATAAACGATATATATAGAAATTGAAAAATACATATATCTTGTTTACAATGTAAACAAGATACATTCATAATTATCTTGTTCCTGTGTGAGTAACTGGTGTCAAGGTATAACTCGTGCTACTCGATGTTCAAACTTGCTTCTCCTCAAGTAAGGCGAGATATACGTCGGATCTTCAAAGAAACGGCAGTAGTGGGCACCTGCAAAGGCACCCCAAAACTCAAGTTAGAAAGGATATAGGATAGTAAAAGTGATATTCAGAGTGAATAGCGTACCTCTTTGCGTAGTTAAGGTTTTGTATTTATAGAGTTGTTGTGCTACAGGTAGTTACTCAGTGGGCCTAATATTTTGATTTATCGTTTTACCTTAGTCGGATTATAGCTAACGGATCACAGTCCCCAAGCTTGACTTGTGAAAGTTTTCAATTAAACAGGTTGAGTTTCGACCTATAAATTAGAATTGTGATTATAGTAGCCCTCAAGCTCAACTTGTTGAATTGAAAAGAAAAAAACAAGGAAAACATTGGTAGTGAAAAAGTTATATAAAAAGATTGTGAATGAATGAAATAGACAAACAAATAAATAAATAAATAAATAAAGATGGATAACAAAGATTAGAAAGTGAGATAGTTATGTCCATCTATAAATTGGTTATGCAATGAGTCAGTGAAGCATGGACATTTTCTTAATTTATCGTGTTCCTGTGTTGGATGTAAAACTTCAGATTTTTAAAAATTAAATAATTAGTTATTTATAAATTATTATATCATATTGAGATTTTATTTTTAAGAAAATTATTTTTAACCAAAATAATTAAATAAAATTTTATAATTATTAAAGTTTAATTTAATTATAACTTATTTATTAGTTTAATATATTATTGATATACAAAAATTAAATTTATTATTATTATTATTATGTTAGTGGCCGAAGCCATCCATTAAAGAAAACCAAAGAAAAAAATTGAAACAAAACGTGGCATTTGTATATATATATATATATATATATATAACTTATTAATATAAAGGCTTCATTCATTCATTCCCATCAAATAGATTTTGAAAAAAGAAAGAAAGAAGGAACCGAAGCCAAAGAAAAGAAACATTTGTAATTAATATAGCAATGACACTTAATCCTTGTCTTGACAAATCACCTTTTCATTAAACAAATATCTTCTCTAACCATCAGTATCAATACATTTCATTTGGGTTTATTGTTCATTTACGGTGAGAGAGAGGCCGAAGCTTGCATGAGAAAACTGTAACTCCCAGTGAAATTCTAGTTTCAATTTCGATCTATAACTTTAATAAAAAATCTAATCTGATAAAAGTGTTCGTATCCTCTTTCTCTATATATTGGCATCACTTTTGATCGGTAGAAGTCGACGGTGACGTAACTCTTCTGTCCCTTGAATTTGGCCAACTGGAGTTCTAGGAGGTACAGGCAGCTCAGTTAAAAAGTTTCTCCGAAACTTTTGTTGATTTTGATTTCATACGGAGGTAGGGGATTATATTTTGAAATTAATTGTTTTAAACTATGAATGCCATGAAAGTCTAGTGGGTATTTGTAAATAATTTTATGATTGTTTAAAATGACTGAATGATGAATTTGAATTGTGTTTGTGACTGAATTTGATGAATATGTATTTAATTTCTTGATTGATTAGGAGTGCTAAAAATTCTAATTATTGAGTTACAAAGTCAGTTTGATTAAATATTATGTAAAATGAATTTTCTTGTTTTGAGATTAATTTGATATTGAAAATAAATCCGCATTTGAATCGATTTGAGATATTGGGAATGAGTTTTATTGATTATCGAAAATGATTCTAAGGGTCGGTAAAGATTTTGACATTGGAATTGGTTCGATTTGTTGGTATTGAACTGAGATTTGAAAATGATTTCTGATATTGGAATTAGTTTGAGTTATTAGAAATGATTGAAACGAGGTTGAAAATGGTTCAGTTGGGACCCGAAAAGGGTGGCTAAGCCCGAGTTTTAGGGGAAGTGTTGCCGAAATTTTATAAAATCTGAAGTTTTATTTGAAAAGTTATTTTAAAAGATTTGGTTTTGGAAAATTAAATTATTTGAGATTTATTTAGTTGAGGAAAGGTGTATTTTTTTTTAAACTCGATTTATTAAGAAAAACATAATGTTTTAAATCCAATTTTGTAAGGAGAGATTTTATTTTAAGTGTTGTTTTGAACTCGATTTTTTAAGAAAAGGAATCTCTGCCATAGGAGAGTAGAGAACAAGGATTTAAAGGATATATTAACTTAAAGAGATTGTCTGCCACAGGAGAGCAGATGTGACATTATTTGGGCCTTAGTGCCAAATGTAAATTGGGGACGCCCACACACTGAGAACTGTTTTCCAGATGTACGCTTATTGATTTGGAAAGTCACACTGTCTGCAGCCTAGCCGTACGACTTATAAGCACACTGTATGCATCTGGAAAGTCATATCTGGAACTTGTGCCTGAGTAATGTCGGGAGCGGGTAGGCAACCGACACATGAGCTCATAGCCTGCATTAGGAATAGACATGCATCATGTTGTTTGCACATTTGTATTTGGTTGTATTTGCTTGTATTACTTCTCTGTGATTGTGCTGTTTGACTTGTTTGTATGTTGGTTTGAATCCCTTACTTGTGCTGTTAGTTCACGGATGTATTGAGGTAAGATGTTGTGGTTGAAAAATGATTATGTTGCTGAGAGATGGTTAGTATGACTAATTCTATGATTAAAATCTGTTTTGAGTTTGAAAATTTAAAGAAAAGTAATTATTTATCTAAAGTTGAAATAAAAGTATTTCCAAAGGTTTAACAAAATAGTTTTACTAAGTTAATTATTTGCATTAAATTCATTACTTTTACGGTATTCTCATTCTCTACTGAGAACGTGTGGTTTGTTCTCACCCCAAAATCTTTCACCCTTTCAGTGACACAGGTTCGAAGACTCGGTTTGAAGTTGCGGACGGTTATTAGTTTTATTTGAGTTAAATTATTTTTTGAGTTACTTTCATAGAATTCCCTCGCCTTTGTTATTAAGATTTAATTTTTATACAGAGGGATATGAATTGTATCTGAATTCCTTTTGATTTCTTTTGTACAATATTTATTATTATTAATAATTATGTGATTGTTATTACTTGGTGTTCTTTGATGATTGAGTTTGATTAAAAAAAATACAAGTTTTCGGCATATTCATAAAATGGAAATGCGAAATCGAACTAAAGGCTCAATATTAAATAGTAAATAAAGAAAACAGGTTAGTAACGCCTCACTTTTGGTATGATCATGACGTGCTAAAAGTTAGGGCGTTACGTTGGACATATTTCAGACACGATACACGTTGATACTCGTCCGACACCTGTGTATTCTGTGTCCAACCGTGTCTTAATAAAAAAAAAGTTAAAAATTCTTCTCTGGACATGCTTGAACATACCTAAATATCATTATGTGTCAGCATATCTAATCTTATTCTTAACATGTATTATTGAAATGAATTTAGAAATAGTATATACTATTAATTATTAAAATAAAATGTATTTTAAATATTTTATATAATTAAAAAATATTAAAAATTAATTTATATTTTAATATCAATAAAATACTAAAATATCACTACAATTTATCTAAAAAATATTTCATATTTTATATATATACCGTGTCCCCGTATCTTATAAGAATTTTAAATTCGCGTATCTGCATGTCCTGTGTTGTGTCGTGTTCCGTGTCCGTGTCAGTGTCCATGCATCATAGCAATGAGTGGTAGCCCAAACTTAGTCAGTCATTACGTCAACACTTATTCAAAAACCAATTGAATGGTAAGAGTTGTTCGATCAATATAATTTTGTGGGGAATACCTTTCCGCTTGAGAACAATTTTTCATGGCATGCATATTGTATTTGATTGGCGCAAACTGAAAAGTTCGAAAATATGTATTCGTTGACGGAATCAATTGTATGATCCGAGGATATAATGATCAATTGTCTTGAGAATTTTTCCAATCCACAACAACTTATTGACAAATTTCTTGCTTAAAATAATTAATTATTGAATATTGAGTGAATAATAAAAATATTGTAGCATAAATAAAATGTGTTGAAAGTAAACATGCATAAATGATTGTAAAATAGGAAAATAAAAGGGATGAGTCAATCACCCATATATCAAGTAACAATAATTACTAATTGAGATAATTGCTAATTAAGTCTGTTTTTGGATTAGTAAAAAGTCTTTTTTTTTTCGGGTTGATTAATTGATTGATTTTGATATATGACATGATAAGATACATAAATAATGTGAAGTAATTCGAGTATATAGAGTGGTAAATACCTCATAAGAAGCTATGATATATTAAAATTTGACATAAAAAATTTATACAATCAAACTAAATTATGCATATATATGATTTTATAGAGGTAGAAATGACTTAGTAATTTAATTTGTTGAGGTCATTTACCTTTCATTGCATTCTGTTGCTGAGCTAATAGGTCAGTCATCATCTGAACCTCGACTTATAGGTCAACGTTCATAGTTATAACTTGATCTGAGTTGATAAAGAAAGAGGTGAAATTTACTCATCAGCCATGATCGAGGTCCTACAAAAATGAAGAAATAACAAGTGGAAAGAAAATGTGGGATAACATTAAAGTCAGGCATTTATTTTCGCAGATTTGGATTAGGTAAGTCCCAGTTTATAACACTATGAATGATAATAACGATTTTATCTACAAGAAATGTAGCTGAGTATAATTACAAAGTAATATAACAGTAGTAGTATTGTTATTCTTCTACACAAAGAATAAATTAAAGACAAAACAAGCAGTGAAACAAGAAAGTTAAAAATCACTGTAAAGTTTTGTTGATTCAATTGTTTGGTTACATTATAAAGCAATAGAAATACTTTAGTTTTGCATACAATTAGAGTTGAAAGAGAAAACTGAAAATTTCATATTAGCAAAAGTCTTTTAATATAGAAAAAGATTTCATGTATGAAATGGAGCTATAATTTCTAAAAACATACATTTTGGTTTGACATCACCTAATTGAATGAGATTTTGTTAAAATTCTATTAACTTTCAATAAATAGCAAAATACATAAATAAATAGTAAATAAATAAATAAATAAAGTTGTATTCAACGTTTTGGAGTGATTGTCCTACAACAGTATATAACAACCAAATTTTTTAATTTTAGGTATTTGAATTATATGATTAAGTGATTAACCATTCTCATAAGTTGAAGATGAAAAATTAAAGGTACATAAAACATGTCATATTCCAATCATCAATATATTAAAAAAAAATTTGTTAAATAGTTTGAAAATTTATAGAAAGATAAAAGAGTAAGTCCTTTAGCATATAACATATTATGTATAATTCATCAAACTAATGATATCAGATACCTTCATATATCGATTTTGAATCCTTTATGTGCTAACATTATAAATATATAATTTTAAATTTATTGGCTAAAGTTAATACTAATCTCCGCGTAGATAATTGAAGAAAATGAAAAAATATGAATAAGACAGCATAAGTATTGAGCAATTAAAATGCAGTTGAAGAACAAAGTAGTAATTACTAACAATAACAATATAAACAAACAGAGAAGTTTTCAATAATACATGAAAACAATTGAGAAAGAATAAGAAAAAATGTATCTTATTAACGTGTCAATAGGAATAAAAAGTAATTATGTATATGTTGTTTTGCTCGGTGGGGCAGAAATTAGTTACTCGACTTCATGGTGGGCGCCAAATGTTTCTGTGTGAGTAACCGACTTCAAGGTATAACTCGTCCTGCTCGATGTCCAAATTTGCTTCTCCTTGAGTAAGGCGAGATATACGTCGGATCTTTAAAAAAATGACGGCGACGGGAACTTGCAAAGGCACTCCAATGCTCAAGTCAGAAAGGATATAGGATAGTAAAAGTGATATTTGAATAGCGTACCTCTTTGCATAATTAAGATTCTGTATTTATAGAGTTGTTGTGCATAGGAGGTTATTCAGCAGAGCTGTTGAGGATGTTAGCCTATTTATGTGGTAAATGCTCTTTAGTGATATTTGACTTTATAGGATAAGCAAAATACGTACTCTACATACTCCTGATGTAGCACGTGTTTATTTAGTTTTAAGCAGATTTTGATTTATAATTTTACTGAGCCGAGATATAGCCAATGAATCACGGTGTAAACGAAATATATGTATTATTATAAAAAAAATTATGATAAAAATAATATCAATTTTCTTAAAAACAACTCAGTTGAATTAGTACTCAAAAGAGTACATAGAAATTGGTAAATACATTCATAATTATTTTGTTTACACTGTAAACGGGATAAATTAATATAATATAAATTGATAAATACATTATAAATTACATATTTTAGTAAATAAAATAATTAAATTATTTATTTATAAAATAACCCATGTAACAGTGGTCAAATATTGAATAAAATGTGAAGAATGATAGGAAATTATTTTTTTAAGTTAATATTAGTTAGTTTTTTAAAATCATTTTGTTTATGTTAAATTCTATATCTTATATCATAAACTCTTAATCCTGCATCCTAACATTAGCTAGTGTTGAGTGATTAAAAATTAGTTTCATATACTATCTTGTCAAAAGCAACTAAACAAAGAAAAAGAATATAAGAAAAAAAATAATATCAATTAAATGAATGCATATTTGTGACATAAATTATTTTTAATATGTTGATAAAAATTATGTTTTGGTTAAATATTGATATTTAAAGTGTATTATAATATTGTGGATACGTAGAAAACGTGGCCCTATGGAACAAACTGAGAACTGTCATATGCCAATTGGTCTAATTACAAGAGCAACAACTAAGAGAATAAAAGAAGGTTTTGCAAACATGGCTAAATCATGTGTTCAGGAGATGCATCAAGAATTGGGCAAGACAATGATTAACGATTATCAAAAGCCACACGTCTTACTGTTTTACAAGATGCATTGAAGACTCTCATTAGTCAAGATGAATTAAAAGAGACATCACTTTCTTAGAATTTATTCTATGTTTATTTTATTTTTGTTATTTGTTTGTTTTAGGCCCAATTATGATTTGGCCCATATTTTATTCTAGTGAACTTATGAGTTAGGGATTTAAATTTAAGAGATATAAAAACCCTCTAAACCCTGGTAGCCATTTTTTTTTAATTTTGATGAATGAAATTTTCTTTGAGTTTCTTTGAGAAACTTGGGTGTGAACAGGTGAGGTAGAGTGATTCCCTTAACTGTTGCATCAGGAAATCAAATTGAGGTAGAGGAGTCCCTTTCTTTGATCTTCTATCTTATCCTGGGTTACGTTCCGTATCATTTGGTATCAGATTTCAGGTATTAGATTAATTTTCATTAGTCTACGTTCATCCTTTCTGTGTTCTACATAAACTTAAAAAAAAAGAAAAAAAATTCCAGCCACGCATAGTCACTTTATCCTTCCGTCTGTGTTCATCGTTATTCTTTTTGTCCTTCCCTTGAGTACCAAAAAAAAAAAAAAATTCCAGCCACGCATAGTCACTTTATCCTTCCGTCTGTGTTCATCGTTATTCTTTTTGTCATTCCCTTGAGTACCCAAAAAAAAAAAAAAGAAGAAGAGTACATACTTGAGAGTACATACTTTGAAGTTTACACAGTAGCACTCAAGCAAAAAAAAAAAAAAACCAAAACAAAACAAACAAAAAAAACAAAACAAAGCAACAATCTCAAAAAAAAAAAAAAAATCATTACATATGTTATTATTATTATTCTTATTCTTATTATTTTTATTTTTTTAATTATTATTATTCTGATCTTTTGTCTTTTGTGTCTTTGTCCCTTTTATTATTCTATCCATCTTTTCCTCTTATCGTTGCGTTAACACGCATCCTGTGTGTTGCCAGAATGATGACACGTTTCTAACACGCACCTTACGTGTTAACTCTCCACCTACAAAATTCACCAACTTATA
The DNA here is from genome assembly GCF_003086295.3 of Arachis hypogaea. Lineage (NCBI taxonomy): Eukaryota > Viridiplantae > Streptophyta > Magnoliopsida > Fabales > Fabaceae > Arachis > Arachis hypogaea. Next base: position 100,422,038 of record NC_092049.1, read on the forward strand.
ATTACATCAAATAATCTTATTTTCAACAAAAATATCAATATTTTTTTATATAAAAAATTAGTCTATTTGTGAATATCTACTATAAAAGTATAAATATATTTTAAATTTTATTTTTATTATCTCTTAATACATGTATGGTACTTTGAACAATGAAGTATTTCATGGACACAAAACATTGTTTATCAAGGGTAGGAAATATGGCTAACTTAGATAGATATTTAATCTAGTTTGTTAGAATCTTAATTAGTTGAGAGTTAGAGTTGATGCAATATATAATAACTAGTGAGCTCAAGTTTAGTTAGTTCTAAGGTTCTGAAAATCGGACTTGTTATAACATTCAGAAGACTAGCTAGTTCAGAAGTTCAATAATTTCATTGTAGTTTAATCGCAGCTAAATCGGTTTAAATTAATAAATAATAAAATTATTTAAATTTTTAAATATTTAATATTAATAAAATTCAAAATATGAAATTCTAATAATTGATTCAATGTGAAATTCAAAATTCAAATTGTAAAATTCATAATTCAATTATTTAATAAAAAATAGACGTATTTATTATTAGTATAAAACTTTTGAATATAAAATTTTGAAATTCTAAATTACACTTTAATTTAAAATCTTCCTTAAAAAATTCACTTTATTGACTTTTTAGTTTTCATCTCTCTCTCTCTCTCTCTCTCTCTCTCTCTCTCTCTCTCTCTCTCTCTCTCTCTCTCTCTCTCTCTCCACTTGCATTTACCATAAAGTGAATAAGATGTGCAGAGTAAATTACCAATATACCAACTATAAACCGAGAAGAATATTGGGATACGATGAAACGAGTGACAAATTAACTGTGATGAGAAGATCAGAAAAAAGGGACTCATTACTTCTGGTTTTTTAGGTTTTTAACTATTTTTTACAAACAGGTTTGTTAAATAAATGAAAATAAGGAAAATTAAAAATTTGAATTTGAATATTCAAAATTTCGTGCTCTATCTTATAAATTAAAGGGATAAGTACGATTTTGGTCCCTAACGTAGAGGTTGAAAATTTATTTCGTCTCCGTCCTTTTTTCGCTACAAAATGGTCCCCAAGGTTCCAGTTTATTTTAAAATAGTCCTTCAGACAAAAATACCCCCTCCCTCCCTCCCCTCTTCTTCCTCAACCAGAAACAAAAGCAGAAGCGCAAACCTCCCTCCCCTCTTCTTCCTCAACCAGAAACAGAAGCAGAAGCAGAAGCGCAAACGCAGGCAGAAGCAAAAACAGGCAGAAGCAAAAGCAACCAAAGTATCAACAACAAAAATGAAATAAATGGAATAAACAGAAACAACCAGAAGCATCATCAACAATAACAACAATGGAATCATTTGAATCTGAAAAATAAAAAAAAGGAATAAAAAATTGAAACAGAGGGAAAGGGTTGCGGTGGTGGTGGAGAGGAGAGGCTGCGGCGGTGAACGGTGATGCGGTGTTGGCGGAGTACAAATCGCCACGAGGAGGGCGTTGTGTATTTGCTGAGGAAGAAAGGAGCGGCGTGGAGGAGCAGCGGTGTGGAGCGACTGCGGCGGTGTGGAGCTGCTGCGGCGGCGACCTTCCCCCTTCCCCTTTCCCCTTCCCCCTCTTCCCGAAATAACACTCCTCCCGCTTCTCTTTCTCCCCCTCCCCCCGTCTCGGCGGCGCTGTGTTTTTGTTGAGGAAGAAAGGAGCGGCGTGGAGGAGCAGTGGCATGGAGCGGCTGCGGCGGTGTGGAGCTGCTGTGGCGGTGACCTTCCCCTTCCCCCTTTTCCCTTCCCCCTCTTCCCGAAACAACACCCCCCTCCCGCTTCTCTTTCTCCCCCCTCCCCCCGTCTCGACGGCACTGTGTATTTGCTGAGGAAGAAAGGAGCAGCGTGGAGCGGCTACGGCAGTGTGGAGTGGCTGCGGCAGGCGACCTTCCCCCTCTTCCCCCTTCCCCCTTCCCCCTCCTCCCGAAACAACACCCCCTCCCGCTTCTCTTTCTCCCCTCCCCCGGCGTCCCTTTCTTTATTTTATTTTATTTTATTTTATAATTTTCTTAGTTAGGGGTAATTTGGTAATAAAAATAAAAAATTTGGTAAAAATGATGATTTTAAAACAAACTGAAACTTTGGGGACCATTTTATAGCGAAAAAAGGCGAAGAACGAAATAAATTTTCGACCTCTACGTTAGGGACCAAAATTGTACTTATCCCTAAATTAAATGACATAGATCAAATGATTGAGATTTTTTAAAGAAAGTGATTATTCGAACTCGTACACAACGAAACAAGTAAAATTTTATATTATTAGATTAATTTTATTCAATTACCCTAAGCACTTAATTAGTAACTTATCCTTAAAATTTTGTAAAATTTCTAAAATATCCTTACCACTTTTAACCTAAAGAAAGAAAACTGAGAGAGGCAGAGATGTAGAGAACGAATGGTAATGAGCGTGTTAGTTGATAAGTAAAAGATATATACTCAAGAGGGAGGATGAATTGAGTATTAAAGAGAATTATAAATTCTCGTCCAAAGGCAACGTAGTTCTATTTTTCATGGGCTTGAAAGCGAACTTCAAGCATATAAACCATGTAGTACTTAATATTTTTCTTACTACTTGGATTAGATAACTTAAAGTAAGTGTGAATAGTAACATACGCGTATTTTTTGAAGGGCTTGCAAGCAAACTCCAAACTCTTATAGTGGTTGAACAAAATGCAAAAAGAGATATAATCTGATTCGATATTATGTCCTGCATCTAGTAATTCTACCAATGATATCAGAGATTTTTTACTCTAAACCAAACCTCTAAGGTGTCTGATAAACTACTATAAATAAGAGCACTGGAATATTTTCAATATTCTCAGGGACTAAGTCATGGAAGTGTGTCGCACATAGAGATAAAAAATAGCTTTTTTCTTCCCCTCTTTTCTTCTACCATTCTCCTTGCTGTCTTAAGATTAAAAGTTCTGCCAATTACAACTTAAACTACATGATCCTCCCCAATTTTTTCTTTCATGTCCAATAGCAAAACACTTTTTGGTATCTTTGATCACATCACTAGTTTCTACAGACTTTAAAAAAACACTCACACGTTAACTATTAGCTAAAATATTATTTAGTAATATATATATATATATTTATCATCTGTCAAACCATCAAACATCAAAGTATAACCCCACTTCTCCAAGTCACTTTTATATTTTTTTTTCATATTGTTCTATATATTATCAGCATCTTTCTTTAAGTAAGAAACTCTTACCTCATGATAACTAGGATTTAGGTTTCAAAACTTTAACACAGTCACCAATGTTTTTCACCGTGTCAACAAATAAGAGAGTTCTCACTAAGTTAAATGGAAAGCACTATCATATATGTCGTTACAAATACAACAACAAAGTCTTATCTCATTAGGTAGAATTGGCTACATGGATCAAATGATGTTATTATGCCATATCATGTATTATGTCTACAGTGAGGTTCTTGACATATAGATCTTCTTTGACCATCCCATGTATGGTCTTTTTAAGTCTTCTATAATTTATCATCTGTCCATTTTTCATCTCATCCATCCTCCTAAACATGTATTCTATTGATCTTCTTCCCACATATTCTAACCACCTAAGATGAGATTCTACAATCTTTTTTACAATAGGTGCTACTCCAACTTTTATATCTTCATTCCTTATTTTATCCATATGTATGTGGCCACCCTATACTTTGTTCCATGTAACATAATCGGTCTAATGACAATATGATAAAATTTTACTATTAAGTTTTAAAAGTACCTTTTTGTTACTTATAAAACCAGACGTATTGTCTCCCTGTCATTCAATATTTAGTTCATTATCTAACTTTTGAAACTTTAAATGTTCATTTCTTTCCTATACTAACAAATGAGTCCATCACCCCCTTTTGTGTAACTACATTTCTATGTTGAGCTTAAACTTCTTTAAAACATTCAATATTATAATCATTTTTGCTCTTCTCTTTTGTTTTCTCCAAATAACATAACAAATATTTCCTCAACTTCGTTTAAACACATTCACAAGAAATTATATTTTCTCTTATTCGAGCTAAATGATGTTTCATTCTTGAAATACAACTCCAAAAAATATGTGAACAATGTTTGCATTTAACATGCTACTTATTTTTCTCATTACTTCACAAGGATTTCAAGATAATATCAATATTTGTTTTCCCTTTTGGTTATTAAGTCATTTACAATAGACAAAACAGAGTAAAATACCAAAGAAATATGTATTAAATAATAATATAAAAGATAAATCACCAAAAATGCACTCTAATAATTTTGTCGTTAACGAAAATGCACCAAAAAAATTTTTATTGACAAAAATATCCTTAAATAATTTTAAAATATTATAAACATATCCAATATTAAATGTGTGTTTCTCAAAGAATGCTTTAGAGATTGAATTTTGATGCGGTTTTTGCAAGTATCATTAGAAAAATGAGATATTTTTATTCTTAAAATTTGGTAATTTTTCGCTAATTATATATTTTTTGTGATTTTTTAAGAGTATTATTGGTTGTTGACAAAAAAACTCACAATATATATATAGCGAAAAATTAATAAATTTTAAGGATAAAAATATCTCATTTTTCTAATCATGTTTGTAAAAAAGCATATCAAAATTCAATTTTTAAAGCATTTTTTGAGAATGCATATTTAATGTTGGGTATTTTTGTCGCATTTTTGAATTATTTAAGGCTATTTTTGTCGATAACAAAATTTGAGTACATTTTTGTCGACAATAAAATTATTCGGGTGCATTTTTTATGATTTACCCTTATATAAAATATCAAAAAAGGTAAAACATCATAAAGTATACCTATGATATAATTAAAAACTAAACTAAACAATGAAACAATAAAAAGTACAAAAATACAATTATAAAATATTATTATTATTATTATCATCATCATCAAGCGGGGCATAAAACTAATTTTAATAAATAAATACCTAGCTAAATAAATTTACAACTCTCTTTCATACAACGAGATGAACGCAAAACAATACCAACAACACCAACTCCATCAAAATTTCACTGGTAAAACCCACATTATTAGAATCAAACAAAAAAATAGGAGCATTCAAAACAATCAGAAAAACTTACTATTGAGAAAGAATTTTATTAGGCAAACAATGAAAAATCTGAACAACGTGAACAACGAATTGATTTTTTGGCCTACAAAGATAAAAAAAACACCCAAATCAAGTAACAGAAACCTTTTTATCTTATCTTTTTAAATTTTAATCATCCGCCGCTATTGTCCCCCTTGAAAATCCTATTAGCGCCATTGCTCCCCAACCAATCCTCCACTGGCGTTGCTCTTTCCTCACCGGATATCATCGTCGCCCCCTGGTTTCTCATTGTCGTCGCTACTTCCGTAACCAGCCCCCGCACAAGTATCGCTCTCTCCCTAGCCGAATATCATCGTCGTTGCTAAGCTCGTGGGCACCGTCGTTGCTTCACCAACCATCCCCACTGGCGTCGCTCTCTCCCTCATCAGACACCAAGCTCGCCGCTGAGTTTCTTAGTGTCGTTGCTGGTCGTTTTTTCGAAATGTTAGTTGATGGCTAGGGGTTTAATTGATAACCATCCACGTACCTAGTAAAATGAACATCTAACAAATTTTATTGTATCTATTTAAATCCAATCCAAATTAAATGAACATCCACTTTAAAATGAAAATAACCATCTACATACCTAGTAAAATAAACATCCACATCCGGAAAAAAAGAAGAAGAAGAGGAGAATGAGGAGGAGGAGAACCACGGCGGTGGATGGAGAATGGCGACGAGACAGCCGCAGTGGCGCATGGAAAACGCGCACGATGGCATCACTCGCGTGGCAGCAGCCGGCGGCGGCACCGCAAGGACTCCACGAGAGGGTGGTGCGACACCATAACAACGCCACCAGCTAGGAAAGAGGGGCGCGAAAACAGCAAGACAACAACTGCGGTGGCGGCACTCCTATACACATGAATGGGAGAGTCAGAGACAACACAAAAAGGTGACAGAAACGGACAGATGTAGCTGTGTTGCGTCGTCTGCACGGGCTGCGAAAAAGGAGGGACAACGACATTCAAAAGTTTTATCCCTATGAAAGATGGCCTTTTAGTTTGTGCTGTAGAGTTGTGTTGGTTCCGCTATTTGCCAAGTCACCTTCTGAATTATAGTTGTTCCATAAATTAAGAACAAGCAATAATGCAAATAAAAAAATCAAAATGATGGTTTAATTTAATTAATTTAAAATTTAAATTTTAAATTTAATAATTAATTAATTAATTTAAGGAACCGAATTTTAAAATTAATTTTATTTTCTTTTTTTGTTCTATTATTCGTATTGTTTACCATATGTATTATTTACCTATACTTTCTCAATGAGATGAGAAAACTAAACCAATTAAAAGGTAGGGATACTCACCATGAGCACAGGGCAGCCCCGAAATCTGACTGTGAGTAAATAAAGTTGTCAACGATAATTTAAAAAATCGTTTCATCAAATTAGTTCTACTAACGATTTGATCGTTGGTAAAATTCAAATACAAAATTTAAATTAAAAGTATTACGGTAAAGTATATTTTTTGTCTCTGAAATTTGATAAAAATTTTTAAAATATTTTTAAATTTTATTTTATTTCAATTTTGTCTCATAAATTTTTTATTTATATGAAATATACTCTTAACGGTTATTTTTTTTAAAAAATTTAAGACCAATTCACCAAAAGTTCATAAGAACAACCCTCAACACAAGCAAATCAAGCATAATTTTCAGGTATTATTGTTAGATTGGTCGTAAATTTTTTAAAAATTTAGCCGTCGAAGATATATTTGATGTAAATCGAAAATTTTTTGGACAAAATTAAAACAAAATAAAACTTAAGGATATTTTTGAAACTTTTATCAAATTTTAGAGAAAAAAAATATACTTTACCCAAATATTTATATATTACTAAGGGTCAAAGCATTGTTATTGTAATTTAAATTTTTGAAAAAATAAAAAATAAATTATATTCGTTACTGACTCCCATCCCATTAATAACATCTTTACAAATTAATTTAATAATTATCGATAGTTTGTTTGTTGGTAAATCTAATAAAAATAAACAACGCTATAGTGACTTTTCGGAAATCAATTTCTGATTTAAAAATGGCCATGCGACTTTTAGGGATGTCATGAATTGACCAGCAGGACGAGCCGTTGGTATTGGCTAATAAGAATGCACTAGTGATTATCAATCATAAAAAGTATTTTAGTATTTTATATAATTATTAAACATAAAACTTGTGCCTAAACATTAGATAAAGTATATTTTATGTTTTTAATATTTTTAAAAAATTTTAAAAATATTTTTAATTTATTTTAATTTTATTCTTAATGTTTCAAATAATATGTCTTAATTATATCCTTGAACATATACACCATTATCGAAAATACTGACATGTTAATGACATCTGATAATCATTTACTACATGTAAGCATATAATTATTATATCATATGTTGCCTCACCTAGCTAGGAGTATAAACGAAAAATATTAAAACGTCACCCGTAAGATTGAAACCAAATGTTAATTATAAAATTGAAATAAAATGTAAATAGTGACGACAAAAATATTATTTACAATTTAGTATTTTTTTCTAAAAGAAATATATCGATAACACCCATAAAATGTATCATCATTTTTATTCAGACTCAATTTAACCCACTAATATTTTCTATTAAAAATAAAATATATTGTAAGTATAACATATGCTTATTAAAAAATTATATAAAAATATTTTTTGAAGTCTATCACTTTTATTATATACAAATAACTTGATGAAATGTTTTAAAATTTCTTTATATAATTTACTAAAATATGTAACTATGGTAACTTGCATTGGTAAGTAACTAAGTGTTATATACTCTTATTAGTAAATTATATAAAAATATTTTTAATTAAAGGCATCCAAATTATTTTATGTAATTTTTTAAGAAGTATATGTGATACTTATTATAATTTTCTATTTTTAACAAAAAAATATTATCGTATTAAAAAAAGGTTACGGATGCTCATCATTCTTATATTATGTCAAAGTCCAAAAGATAAAGCATTCTTGATATTTCATATATTCAAATAATCACTATTACTGAATTCACATTGTGGAATAACCTTAATTAGCTTGAAGTCTTTTCTCTATTTTCATTTTTTCAATGAGTACAGTAAGTTCATCTTTATAGCCACACGGTGAATAAAGTATGTGATTGTTTATTGTTCAAATCACTTGGAAGTATTATTGACATTCTCTAGCTGTCAAAAGATTTTCAAAACATTTTAAGGTCAATAATTCTAACAAGGAACACTTGAACTGTTTTGTGATATTATTTTTAACAATCAATAGTAACTAATATCAACAAAATAATCAACAAGAGCTTTTCTGACAATTATTAAGAAAAAAAAATACTTACTAATAATTAGTCATTTTCGATAATTTTATACTTTTTTTTTAGAACGAGAAATCATGCATATAGAACGAGAAATGTGAGCCACTATAGTTTTAGAACAAGAAATGATAAATATATATATAATATTATTCATGTGTACTAAAAAAAACTATATTTAATTTTTAAATAATAAACTATTACCAAAAGAAAGGTTGTATATATCACTATTAATACTCTAAATCAGTTGTTATCTATTAAGGAAATTTTTTTGAACAGTATAATTCTTAATAAATTTTAGTTACTAATTCGACCTTAAAAAAGTTTAATTTTTAGATAAATTAACCTTTGTATCATATTACTCATCTATGTAAATAAAGTCGTGAGTATTTTTAAAATTTTTATATCTTTTAAAATAACAATGATAATTTATTTTTATCTAAATTTTTTAATAGAGTTTAACGGGAGATTAATTTGTCTAACATAATAAAATGTTAGAAATTGTTTTGATAATTAAAATCTATTAAAATTAAAATTTTCCACTAAATCTCGAAAACTTTTGGTATTTACTACTCTTCTTGAAAATAACACAACTCCTTCATAACAAAACCAATCATGCACACTTCATGACTAGTCACTGTACTTAACATATGTGGAACTTCATATGAATGTAAGCACCGGATTCAACACTAATTATCTTTCAATCATTGGCTACATAATAGCTATCTTTTCACTTATTAATTTAACCCATTCAAATATTGAAGATACATACTTCCCACGCATGTGCATCCAATAATTTCTCAATCAATGAGTATAGTGAGATCATGCTAGTAAGTTCAAATATTATTGTTGGATGTTGAGAACTGAATCTCTCGTATCTAAAAAGAAAATATACTGCTGACCTACTAGGAAACATAGCAAGATATTGACAATGACTAGGCTAGATGTGAGTTAAGTACATACAACAAGAGGAAAGAAACAAAATTCACAACTTTTTTCCACATGATGAACAACTTTAGGAGTGGCAAAACAAATAGAATTCGTCGGATTAATCTGTTAAAATTGTCAAAACAAAACGAATTAGACTGAGATTTTGAATCTGTCAAACTCGTACTGATGTTGAATCCACTGACTTGGGTGGACGAGGCGGGTCTTTCTAGCAGACTAATGCCACTATTTTTTTTTATATAAAGAAAAGTATTTAAGTAATTGTAATAGCATGCAAATTAAAATTAAGTTTAATTGCTCATGAATTTTAATTTTACAACTACAATCTTTACCCTTCACCTCCTCCACTTTCACTCTCTCCCTCTCTCTTCTCTTTCACATCTGTAGCTACCACCTCCAAGCTGCAAATTCAGTCTTTCAGTCTCTCGCTCCTCCTTCTCCAGCAATCTCAGCTTCCCAGCCTCACCGTTTTGCTGATCCTCCTTCTTTGGTAATCTCATGCTTTTAGTGTCACACTCACAATTTTGTAGATCACTATATCCTCTTTATTCGGCAATCGCAGTCCGTTGCTAGCCCATAGAGTCGCAAAGTTGCAGATTTGCTGTCATAGAATCACAGTTCGTTGGTCTCTGTTTGATTCGGTGAGTTTTGTGAAAATAGATTAAGTGAAAAAAGATTTAAGATGAGAGATTAAAGATAAGTAAATTTGTGAAAAAAAATACTTATATTAATGGCAAATAAGCAATATAAGAACTAAAGATGTGAAATCAAGGTAGAGAACAAGTGTTGAGACCTTCCCTAATATCACAAGACGATAAATGAGTTTTTTTAGAGCGGACAAGGATTAATTAATCTTGCTGTTGTTATTTTGGTAGAGCACCTGAATACCAATTTTATGAATTTTTGTTTGAAGTTGATGAACAAAACGAAGAATAATGAATATAATTAAAAGAGAGAAAAATGGATAGGAACTCTCTAACTTTTTTTAAAAAAAAGTCTCTCAAGAGAAGTGAGTTGAGCTCCTTTTATAGTGTAAAGTCATTTTGAGTGGAGTACATTGTCCAATGATTATAATATAATATTTAGCCTATCTTTTTTATTCCAAAAATTTGTTACTAAATAGGATAGTTGGCAGAAAATATTTTTAGATATTCTTATCATTTGAAGTCTTTTTAACCAAAAATGCGTATAAGGAAAAAGTTGATCCTCACAAGTTAAGTTAAAGTTTTGAACAGTGCTCCGGGTGTCCGTGGCGGGGACGGAGGTGTCCGGGTAAAAGAGTGCTCATGACATGTGACATTAGTGAATGAACATCTAGTTTAGTTTCGTTTTAACTAGATGACACTCTCTACACTTCAAATCTAACAAATTCACTTCTACCAATTTAGTTCCCACTAAAAAGAAATTCAACTCCTCAAGATATTTTTTTGAGTTTTATCCTTTTACCCAACATCCCTAGGAGGAATTTGACTCTTTTTTGGGCATATTATTAGGCCATCTTAAAATTATTTTTTTACAAGAAATTTATATTTTTAGTGCACAATCACCATCTCAAAGTCGCAGATTCGGCTTCAAATCTTCACTCATTGTTGCTCGCCATTGCTCGCCTCCCATTGCTCGCCATTGCTCACCTCCCGTTGCTTGTTGTGTCTGGATTCTGGATTAATTATTATTCTATGTATCTAATGAGTGTTTCTATTTCTACTTTTGCTGCATTTTGCTTTTACTCCTGGTTATGCTAAAAAAATTTTGATTCTGCAAGAAAAAATCTAATTATGTGTTATTGTGCAAAAAAATTATTTGTATTGTTTTTGTATTGTTTTAAAGAGACACTGATGCTAGTTAATTTCTATGTTCTTCCGTGTTATTTTTTTTCTTAATTTTTTCAGCCAGCAAAAATCTTAATTAGGTAATTGCATTAGCTTTAAAAAAAAAATTTAGTAGGGCATGCCGCCAGCCCGTCAACCTGCTATTAGGGAATGGTTTAGCAATCCTATCCCATTTGACTTTGGTTGGTTAGCCTACTCCTCCTCATTTATGGGCAAATTTGCATAAGATGGGGCTCACTTTGCCATTCCTAATTAATTATGTTTCAACAAGTTATTTTCTATTATATGTAGTGTTTTTATTTCTATTTTCTTCTTTTCCATTACTCCATTTTTTAGGTTTTAGTGTGTATTATAATAATTTAAATTGAAAAAAGTTGGTTATTCATGATTTATATACGAAGTTAACGAGTATTTTTGTTCAACAAATCTAGACTCAGTGCCACATGTCTGTTGTTTATTTGCTAAGACACAGATTTTGTACGGACATGGCAAATAAATATAAACAAAACATATGTCTTGAGTATCTCTCTTTAAAGTTGCGACATTGAAAAATAATGTAAAAGATACGGATTTCGATGATAGTTATTTTTCAAATTGCTAATTTTATCCTAATCTTAATCTTTCTTTTTGTACTTTCCTTCTCTTTTCTCATTTACTCTTTTTCCTCTTCTCTTCGACGTTCTCTACCACTGTCATCTCTTTACCACCTTAACTATAGGGTCTGATATGCTTAAGTCATATCAAGCCATTCGTCAGAATATTTTAATGCTTGCAAAGTTAATTTTTTTTTAAAATATTTAATTTTGGTAGTGAAGATTAGATGAAAATAGGAGCCAATAAAAATCTAGATCGTTCTTTTTCGTCTCATGCGTAGAATAAAGAAAATCACCATTAATATGTCCAAATAAAAGTAGTCACATAGTTAAGTGATAATAAGTAGCAATTATAGTAATATAGTCATACGAATACGAAAACAACGTATTAAACGAGTCTTAAATAACCATAGAGTTCAAGTCCACACAAGGACCCCTTACACGAAACTCATCTACACTGAAACAATAGTCACGTTTTTCATAAATAGCTAACATTAAAGAAGAACTAGAAAATGAGAGGTACAAAGCATCTTATCCATCATTCTCATTAACGTCTATAAAGCCCATGTCTCTCCATAATGGTAAGTCCATGATTCAAAATCAACCACTTCAACCACCATGCCCCGCATCTAAAAAAATATAAAAGAACAAAGGTGTGAGAACCACAAAAATTTTCAGTCGAGTAAATAGTAGGATGAACACTATATAAAGAGATATGCATCCAAAGGTACCTTAAAACTGCCCAAGATGAGCATACATGCCTAAGATTCCACTTAAATCCATTGAAAATATTATCTTAAATGCTCTCATACTAACCCACATGCATATGATAAAAATCTATTCTACTGGTCATGAGCTCACACACTAGTTACTACTAGAAGTCGACAACTATTTTGAAAGTGGGTGTTACAACTCGCCATCCCAACTTAGAAGTAGCACCCTCATGGGTGTTAAGTATCGTAGATCGTATGAGGTATTTGACTATCTAGTTAATTAGTGAGCGTTAAGTATCGTCATCATTTCATTCTCACTACAATCGTTTTCCTGGTTAAATAAAAGAGCGAGACATACAAAAATCACAAACTTCTTATCAAAGTTATTATAACATCAAGGGAACTAAACAAGGGTGACTAATCCACTCCCTTGATAGGAAATAAAATCAATACTACACGTAGAATGAAAACCTGAATCCTTACTTTAACCATTACAACCCATAAAGAACATGATACGTCGATTATTCTGGAATTTTGTCTATCTCTCTTCGTCTTCAAATAATTATTCACCCACTAGTTTTGATTTTGACATTCTACACAGTCTGCAGTTCTAAGACCTCTAACACGACTCTTTAAATACATGGATTGGGTTTCAAAGATTTTCTATCTCGTGTATGCAACCTCTCATTTTCCGGCACATCTTCGCATACATGGCCTATTTGTCATTGTAAAACTTAAAATTTTTCTCTTCCTATACACGTACTTACTTCTACGGATGTGGCCTATGTGTGATTCCCGAACTCCACCAAAGGCCACTCTTGCATACACAGTGGAGCTCCGCATATGTGGCCTTTATGGCACTGTTCAACCTGTCTTAAAAGTCTATATTTTTCTCTTTTTAAATACCTAACTTCAAAAATTTCATATCTAATTCTGTAAAATCATAAAACCTTCACTCTTTCAAGATTCAATAACCTATACAATAAAATTATCAATGCACAAATCCAAATTTCTTAATTCAAAAAGGGAATGGACTAAAGTTAGCCAATTTTATGTGAAATTTTATGCATAATCCCAAGATATCACTCCTTAATCTAATTCTACTATTTCCAATAGGAAAAGTATATGGAACCAAGAGGTTATCAGCCAAAAACTAAACAAAACCACATTAATTTATATTAATAATTAATTTTAAATTTTTTAAATTCAAAATTTAAAAAATTTAAAATTGATTAAGTAAACATAATTAAAACCTATAAAAACCTTCCTCTTCTCTCTCACATTAACCTACCCACCTCCAACAATCACACACACAAACCTCTCTCTCTCACCGTCAGGCCCTCTCCGCCTCCCCACCGTGATCCACTCCTATTCTATCACTAACATCTGGCTCATCAGATTCGCCACCGTCGACAAGAACCGCTTTCCTTTCGTGAACCAGATGTGTTACCGGAGCCGCCGTTGCAGTTGGAGTTGAACTTGAACTCGATCCCTAAGGCGGCAGCGATTTCGAGGGCGGGAGGACAGCCGGAGAAGCCATAGAGACGGTGGCGGGCGTGGAGGGAGGAGAGAAGAATTAGGAGTAACTGAACCCGAACTCTCTTGCAACGAATTGTCATCTATTTCTGCAGAGGATCTGGATCTCTCAGATTATATTAAAGAGTCATGCAGTTTCGCAGATCCATTTTTATAATCTGATGGCCTTTCATTGGAAGTAACTGCTTCATTAGAAACAAATGATGATGCAAATCGAGTCATATACTGCCTCCATCTAGAGACCATGGCAGATGTTCTCCAAACTCCTTCCTGACTATGAAGATAGTTTGGACATTTGCTGTAATTTGAAACGTAAGATGCAAACCTCTCAACCTGTTGCATTGTAGGTGCTCTCTGAACGTCAACAGAAATTTTGACCAATTCAACTTTTCCAGATGAAATAGCATCATTAATAGCTTCATGACATAAATTACTGATTTTTTTTGTATTGCTGAAAGTGCCCAAGCTAATGGTTATTAGGTGCCGTTTTGATGATTAAAGAGACTGCAAACTACACAATTACAGAAATATAAAAAAACATTCATTTAATATGAAAAAATATCCTAATACTTAAGAAAAGAAATATCCAGTTATATTTTAGCAAAAATAATTAAATATCTATAAAATTTAAAAAAAATATGAAATTCTTAAAGAAATAGAGACATTCACATTTGCAATACAAAAAAAATTCGAAAAATATATAAAAGAACATCCATTTAGTATGAAAAAAAATATTCTGATACTTAGCAGAAGAAACATCCATATATATTAACTCGTAGAAATTTTGGATTCACCCAAAAGTATTTGGCTAATACCTTTTTGGTTCCCAAACATTGTTCACATAAACTTTTTTCCTCCAAACCTCAATCCACACGCACACCAATTTTTCACACATTCTATTAAGCCACTTTAACCCATATCCTCACCACTTTACACTCAAAACATCCAAATTCTTCAAAATTACATAACTAGATCAAAACCAATGTAACTTCGCTACTCTACTTAAATTTCACTTTAATTACATCAAGATTATCCATAACAATACCCAACCATTTATAACACATATGAGTAACATTTAATTCCTCAAATTCAAATGCAATACACCCTCCCATATTTGCGTCCACACCTCATCATCCGAGTTTAGCGAGATTCTGGTCCCCATCACCAATCTAAGTCACATGTTTCTTGTGGGCTTTCACTAAATTCTCCTCAAAGAGGTTCTGAATTTTGAAATTTGACAAGTTTTATGATTTAACTGTATATAAATTTGAATAATACTTGAGAAGTTTTAGGAGTGAAAAACCTTACGCGAGTATCTTTGGAGCGTTTGTCGACCCGCTTGCTGCAGTCTTCCTTCTTGGGACGGGTCTTCTCGAAGAGCTCACTCTAAGAAGGTGGGCGACCCAATACTCATCCTCTTGTCAAAACAAAAAGGATTTGAAGTCATTTGATATCTAATTTAAAAATAATAAATTAAGCAAATGACAACTAACACAATTAAATCACTTGAAGTCATTTGATATCTTAATACATACTCTTTTCTTGGTCATTGCAGCATATGTGGTGCAGTGACTAGAATGCAACAATCTTCTAATATTGGATGCCCAATTCCACTGTGCTCTGATTCTTGTCTTCCGATAATTCTCTGTAACCCAATATTCCTTGGCACCAAGTTTGCGCCATTCTACACGTCAGATATTAACAACCTGTGCGCTTTATTGATAGCGTTTAAACACAACATTTAAGTAGTGTTAATGAAATGTAGCGTTTAAGCACACCAAAATAAAAGGCCATCAGAAATTCACGCATATATTGTAGTATAAAAGATGTTGAAATGTCAAAAATAAAACTAAACTAAATTTATAGGTCGAGCATAAAACAATATATTTATAATTCATCAGTCATTTTTTAAAATCTATAAAACTTATATTAAAAATACCTTTAAAATATACAATTTTTATTAGGATTTACCTTAATATAATAATATTTTGTTAAAAAAAAATGACATTTTTCTCTTTTATGAAATGTCTAAATAATATTTGTCTCTTCTGCAATGACTAGAATACTCTTTAATAATCCTTATATATATATAAAATGAATCATAATAATTATTTTCTTAATAATAACAATAATAATTAGAATAATGTTAGAGAGTAACTTTTTTAATCAACATCAGTCAATTTTTTAACATTATTTTATTTATTTTTAATTTTAAATTCTAATTCATAAATTTTTATTCTAAATTTTAAATTATAAAACAAATCTTAGATCCTCCAAAAAATAAAATTTTTAGAATTAAAAAATTATTAATATTGACTAACAAAAAATTGATTTTTTATACCTTATTTTTTTATTTAGTATTAATAAAATAAATTTTATTTTTTTATAATTTATCATTAATCATAAATTATATAAAAAAATTAATTAAATACTTTTGTTGCTGCAAGCGCGCCATCACCGGAGCTGGGTGGTTGCTGTCATGGGAACCGTGAAAGAAGGAAGGAGTGGCCGTGCCGTTGTTCTGGCCGCCGGAGCTTCTGGCTGCCCTTGCCGTCGCCGGAAAAGTCTATCGGTAAGGGTCTTAAGTTGGTTCCCCTTTCCGTTGAGTTTCTGGAAACCTCACTGTCACTGCATATGGTTCAGGTCATCGCTGCCGCTTGAGGTGGCTGCCGGGCTGCCGCCAAATCGGTTCGGAGACCGCCGCTATTTCGGTTCAGCCGTTCCTTCTTCGGTTCGGTAAGCGTTTCAATTGGAAAGCCCTTTTGTTATTGTTCCGTTATCTCAAGCTGAGGTTTGTGGCATTAATTGCTATGAGATTGAGTTTCGGTTGTTGTATGTTGCGATTAGAGTTGCTGAGATTGTTGAGAACGCAAGTGGAGCCGAGTTGCTGGCTGCAGTTGGTTTTGGGTTGAGGCGGAGATGACTCTGTGAGACTTTTGGGCTATGGAATTGCGTTTTGAGGTAGGGGCGCTTTCCAAAAACTATAGTTTATTATTGGAATTATTACATATGGGTACTGATGTGAGATATTGTGTATTGGGTGATTGTATCCGCCTTATGTATTATTTGATTGACTCGAATGACTATGGATGTTGGTTTGGCTGAATTGTTGTGTGGTTTGTGAAATGTAATCTTTGGAAGTTGATTCTTTAAAGATTTGAAATGAGTTTAATCCGTTGAGGATTGGTTTGAATTGAGTCAATTATTTTGATGATGTGAAAGATAGAATACTCTTGGAATTTAGCCTGGGTTACTTTAATTGATTTGGTTTTGATAAATGATTTATTGCTGAACCGATTCTTTAAAGCTTTAGAAACGAGTTAAATCGGTTGATATTGAGTTGATTTTTGAAATGGCTTCCTTGAAATATGCCACTGAGGCGACTGTTGGATTTAGCTTGCTTTTGAATTGATTTCTGGTTTTGAGCTGTTGAAAAGGAATGAGAAACGGTTTAGTTGGGACCCGAACCGGGTGGCAAAAGTCCAAGTTTTAGGGGAGGTGCTGCCGAAATTTCTATAGAATCTGAGTCCTTATTTGAAATGTTAATTGGGGAATTTTGAGTTTAATGCCTTTCCTATCTATTTTGAGGATTGTGAAATTATGGCTTCTTTATTACCTTTACTTACAACAATTAAGAAAGCAATGAAGTTATGCCGTGAAAGAATTATTGAAAAGAGAATCACGATTTCTCCTTATTTTCCAAGAAGAACAGTATGTCTTTGGGTACAAGTCATTTGAAAGAGAATTTTGCTTTGAGGTTGTTTTAAAAGGTAAAACGGGTTTATGTTTTTCTCTATTAAACACAAAGATTGTCCCTTGGGAGAGTTTTCGTGATTTTAAAAGGAATTGGATTTCGATTGATGAGCCTCATTATTTTGACGTTTTAAATAAGATTCAAAGTATCTTTTGAACTCTAGTTTAACACAACAAAAAATGATTCTCTTATCAGTTTGAAACGCTTCAGATTTAATTATGGAATTGAAGCCGGTTTTGTTTAAGTAAAGGAAATGGTTTTGAAAGAAGTAAAGATTACGTGACTCGGTTTGGCTT
Source organism: Arachis hypogaea (assembly GCF_003086295.3). Lineage (NCBI taxonomy): Eukaryota > Viridiplantae > Streptophyta > Magnoliopsida > Fabales > Fabaceae > Arachis > Arachis hypogaea. The sequence continues at coordinate 100,440,140 of NC_092049.1, forward strand.
AGATCCTATTTTCTTACTCAAATCAGAAAGCCAATGTTTTAATGATTTTAAATGAATTTGGCGAAATGAGATATGTTATTCTCCCCTAAAGACTTGGGACTCTACCGAGAAACTTTGTTATAAAATCCCATTGTCGAATGGATGATTTTGAATGTTTCAAAATAAATCTTTAACTTGCCATGGTTATGGAAGTTTGGAAAGAGGATGCCGAGAGTGGCATTGTTTTCAAAGGGGAATTTACCTTGAGTAAAAGTGGCTTATGAGCCTAAGATGATTTGAGAAATGAGATCTTTAAAGCCAAGGCTGAAAAGAGTTGAAACTCGATTTCAAAGTGAAATGAATTGAGAAAATGATTTATGGCTTAAATGCCGATTTCATAAATCTGATGATTTTGAATGGTAGAAGTGCTGTTTTATTATGAGCCGGAATGGCTATGTATGATTATGAATATTGATTGGTTCTGGATTGAACCGTGAGCCAGAATGGCTGTGTATGATATGAATATTGGCTGGTTCTGGAATGAACCGTGAGCCGGATGGCTGAGATGGATGTTGATCCATGGATGAGATTGATTGCATGTTTATGCTGAATCCTTGATAAATGTGAATGTTGCACTTCCACTATCTGAGATACGAGTTTCCCTGGGTAGTAGCAGTGGCTAGCCACCACGTGCTCCAGGTTGAGACTTGATACTCTGTTGACCCTATGTCGTAAGTGTGGCCGGGCACTGTGAAAGTCCCGGATGAGCTCGCCCCCGTAAATATTCACCAATGAAGGTGATGGATATGGATCATGATTATGATCAAGTTTATGATGAGTATAACTCGAGTTGGGGATGCGCGACAGAGGGACAGTCCAATGGTTAGCTACCAGGACTTGTCGGGTTGGCTCTATAACCGACAGATGATATCATCAGCCACTAGGGACAGGCATGCATCATATGCATTTGTGTGACATTGGTTGGGTGTGCATATTATACTTGGTTTGCCTATATGATTAATTGCTAACTGTTATACTTGTAATAACTGTTTGTTTGTGCTTGAACTTCCTAACTGTGTTTGCATCTGGGACTCTATTGGATTGTGGTGACTGGTTGTTGGTTGGATTGTTTGGGCCTAGGGCCGTGGTTGGAAAGAGATGAACTGATGGTTGATTTCGGTTTTGTGTTTCTGGTTTGGAATAAAATTATGAAAGGCTATTTTGGTTCCGCATAGATAAACCGTTTTGAAAGGCTTTTGAGTTTTGAGAATTGAATGGTTCCTCTTTCGGTAAAGATTTTTGACTTTACTTTTATTGAAAACCGTGTTTTTGAAAAGAGGCATAAGAAGGTTATTAATCACTGGTACGGTTTATCTTCATGTATCCTATTACAGTAATTCCCAAAAACCCTCTACTGAGAACCCTTTCGAGGATGATGTTCTCACCCCCCTACATTTTTCCCCTTTCAGGATATGGGCGCAGAAGTTATGAAGAGCTTATTTAATTGTTGTTGTGATGCTCTGTATTGTTTTAACTATGGTTTATTGTACCCTCGCCTTATCTTGATATAATCTGTAAGAGGGATAGGAATTGTATTGGATTAGGGTTGTAATATTATTTATATATATGTATGTATATATATGGATGTACTCTTTATGAGTTTTGTAAGTTGTATGGTATCTATGGATGTATGTTATCGGATGAAAGTATTTTTGGGAGCGGTATTGCGGTTTAAAGTTTCAAACAGGCTCATATTTTAGTATTAAATAGTATAAGTGTCATCGTAATATCTGAGCTATCAGAGTTACGCAGCCGGAAGCGTTGCCTTTGATAGTCAGGGTATTACATTATGGTATCAGAGCAGTTCTTCCTGTAGAGCCTGAGGAATGGACTGACTATGCTTCAATTGCATACTCTGAGTGTGTCATGTAATAGGTCTTGTCGAAAGACGAGAATTAGAGCTTTATGCACATGACGATCTATTGATTAACGCTGTTAGTCTTGCGTTGCATAATTCCTGATATTAAGTTTGGCCGGCTTAATACTAGTGAAATATGTATATGAAAGCACTGATGGGTTATCATAGATGAAATCCTAGTTTTGAGTAAAGCGAATCGCGGGTTTTGGAAAAGTTGGAAACTACTTCTCGAGGCTATTCAGTTGTGTCTTGAATTCTGTTCGAGTTGACATGTTCTTTCATATCCTAACTTGAAGTTCTTATTTGCTAGACCTTTTGAAGAGTAATTTGATGTCTTCACTCTATTCCTCTATCCATATGTATTCTTGTTTGACCTTAAGTGCATATGCTGGTTTAAGATCCTTGTTGCATCTATCTTCCTCTGTTTGAGTTCTTCTTGATTCAAGTATTCTTTGATATAGTCTTGAACTTGTCTTAATGTGCTGTGACTTTTAACTCTGGGTTCTGAGTTCATTCTTAGAGAACTTGTTGATTCAGTTTTCCTCTTATTGGATAGTGATTACAGCTAATTTTGAGATTTTTATAAAAATTGCTGTTGACTAGATATACACTTATCTATATGTGGAACTTTGGAGATTTCTTATACAGTTTAACAACTATTTATTTCTAATACATCACCTGTACTTTTACTGGTTTGCGGAACTGCATTTACTTCAAATACAATTTGACTTTCTAGTAATTTTACTATAGTGCCAACGCACATCTTCATTTGATTGTGTATTTGGGGTATTTTTCAAAATTCTGGAAAGAAAGGGAATTTCTCGCTTTTATCCCAGTTGAGTTTCATTTGATAAACCTTACTTAATTTATTTTGATTTGACCCTGATTTAGCATACTACATGGTTTATGCCATTGTTGTTCTTTTGAAAATGTTGGACTCATAGCTTTCTTCTTATGAACGGACTCGTTCCTTCTTAAGCTTTTCACCTCTATGAATGTCATACGTGACCCCGTTTTTAACTAATCTTTTACATCTTGTGAACATTACCACTGATCTTGGGTTGTCCTCTCTTGTGAATCTCATCCTTATGTAGGTCAATTTAATTCGTTTCAAAATAGTGCATCGTTTATCCTCTCATTATCTCTACCAGAGTTTTTAGTCAAAGATGTATTCTTGAAAAAACTACTAATGATTGAGTTGCCTTTTCCTATAACTTTTGTATTCTTTTGGATCAATTGAAAGCTTGTTTGATTTCTCATACCTATTGGATCTTGCTTGAACTACATTGATTTAAGATTCTTTCTTGCATGGCTTGACTCCTTTTAAGTATAATGCTAATTTTCTTGAATATTCTTCTGAGATGGTGATTTCAAGAACACTTTTGGAGTCTTGTTTTGAATCTTTTAAAGAAGTTTTGAATTCTCTTTGAAGAAATATTAAACGGAATTTACTTTCTGTTGCTTGATTGAGATTGGAACCATTGTTCAATTTTGATGAAGTTAATTTAAAAACCGGCATGCGCTATTTTAAATGAAGTTTTGAAAAGCTTCCTTGTTTAGTGGAAACCGGTTTGTTTGTAACGCACCACTTATTTCCTTACCAGATTGTAAGTAAATTTTTACCTCGAAATTTCTTTTCTAAAAAGAGTTTAACTTCCTCTTTCGTCCTTGCTATAAATGTTATACACGCTTGTTTGAATATGGACTTTGAGAATTTTTGAACAAGCATTTGATTTTCTTCCGAGTCTTCTGAACTACTTTTGGTTAAGATTGTGCACCTAACTATCTTTCTAAAAATAGTTGAGGAAATATTTTTGCTCTTAGCCAAACCTGTGTGCATTTTGTTCTTAAAACTCTACATGATCTACTTCAACATGAAAACGTATTAAAAGCAAAACCACGTTTATGCTTTTATTTTGCTCTTGAAGGAGGCTTGTTGCTTAACTTTTCTTTTAAACTGCGAAGTGATTTTCCTGCAAGTTTTCGATTCTTTTAAGAACAATGTATTCAGAAGTACTTTTAATTATGCTCTTGAGTTTTGTGAGCTTTGCCTTGGGTTTGAGATATTCTCTTTTGTGAACCTCATACTTCTTCGACTCAGCTTGAATTTGTTCAAACTGATGCAATGATTTTCTTCTTATTGATCCTATTGAACTTCGATCCAAGGGTCAACTTTGAAGTTGCCAATTGAGTTGAGTCTAGCAAACTTCATTGCTTGAGAGTCCTTGTTTATCTGGACCTAGATACATTCTCCCAAATCTTTGAGTATTATCCTTGACATTTGACTCTCCTTTCTAAAGTCTTGTATCCTTCTGAGTAGACTCGAGAACTATTTTGATATCACGTGCGACTTGTAGACGTAGTAACGCGATGCGTTACTTCTTTAAGGCGTGATATGTGTATACGGAAGTTGAAGCGGTAGGTGTGCAACGTTATGAGTTGTGGATGTTTTGTTCCTTGTGAACGGGTTTGCGGAGGTTAGGCCTATGATTGGCTATGAGGTTATAAATGATTGGTGGAGTTGGGAAATTGAAGTTCTGAAGTGGGAACGAGAATTGTCAGCGAACGTTATGCCGCTGTTTAAATACCAACATGCCTTGCAGCCTCTTACCACACTAATTACCACTTTGCTTTGTGAACGCCTATTTGGATTTGCACCCTATTTTGGCACCTCAAGTTTTGTAAAGCTTTGAGATCATATGACCTTGTGCATTGAGCCTACCTTGTAACGTTTGCTTTGCAATCACACTCCTACCTTTACATCCTTATGCTTATGACAATCAAAGTATTTGAAAATCGTATATATGATTATATTTTGAGATATTTTTGCTTCTTCCTTAAATGTGTTCAAGGGTGAACTGTTATGGAACTTCTTTCGTTTTGTATCAATTTTCGAGGGCGAAAATTTTTATAAGGTGGGTAGGATGTAAGACCCAGAGCTTTTGAAAAGCCTTATTATGATCAAGTCTCAAAATCATATGGTTATTTATAGCCTTAATTTCAGAAATTATTTTATTAAAGATAATTAAGGCAAGTTTTGATTTATTGGATTTGAGATAAGCTATGATTATTATCCAATTTTATAATTATTGGATTATTTTCTATATTTGAATTATAAAGTTGATAGTTATAAAATAATAAGTATTTTATATGATTTGGGTTGGATAAGTAATATTTTAAATATTAATACTGTTATTTTGGAAAATGAAGAAATTAAGTATATTATTTCTTATTATTTGATTTGGGCATTTTATTGAAAATAATTGTAGAGTTGATGAACAAATAGTATTTTATATATTATTATTATTATTGGATTAGAATTTATTTCTAATTACTATATTATCCCTATTTTTAAGTGAAATTACTAAAATGCCCCTAACCCTAATTTTTGAAAATGAAACCCTAACCCAGTGACCCGTACCCGACCCGGTTCCCTTCACACACACAGCCGCAGCAGCAGACAACCCCTTTCATCCCTCCTTCCCCAAAACAGCAGCAAACACACAAACCCCTCCAATGGAAACAGAACAGAGAGAGAGGGGCTGAGTCGCGGATGAGGAGAGGAGGAGGGAAGCTCGTTGCGCCGCGCGCTGGGCTCCGCCGCCGCCAGAACCGCGCGAGTGACAGAGGGCAGCTCACCGCGTTGCGCCGCCTCTGCAGTCCATGCCGGCCTGGTACCACCATCGCCAACGCATCCTTGCCCAGCCGCGTTTCTGTCACCCATCAACCGTTCCGTTGCTGGAGGAGTATCACAAAGGCGAGAGAGAGAGAGAGGGAGGGCGTCGCGCCTGTCATGAGTTCGCCGCCACCACCGCGCCATCGCCAGAAAGAGCAGAATCGACATGGGGTTGGCTCGCGAGTGGGGGTGGTCGCGAGCTTGGAGCCGCCGCGCCATCGTCACTACTGCGTCCACGCTGGTTGTCGCCGCCGTGATGCACTTGAGGGGAGAGAGGTCGCGCCGGAAGGTTGGCCGTCAGGGGCGCTGTTGCTGCGAACCAGCCGCCGCCGTGCATCCTCGTTGCCGCCACTGACCGGCCAAGTCGCCTCGCCATGGTCACCGTCGTGGGTTTTGCTGCTGGTGAGGAAGGGACGCTGCCTTGTGACATCGCGGCGTGCTTGGGCACTGTTGCTGCAAGCGCGCCATCACCGGAGCTGGGTGGTTGCTGTCATGGGAACCATGAAAGAAGGAAGGAGTGGCCGTGCCGTTGTTCTGGCCGCCGGAGCTTCTGGCTGCCCTTGCCGTCGCCGGAAAAGTCTATCGGTAAGGGTCTTAAGTTGGTTCCCCTTTCCGTTGAGTTTCTGGAAACCTCACTGTCACTGCATATGGTTCAGGTCATCGCTGCCGCTTGAGGTGGCTGCCGGGCTGCCGCCAAATCGGTTCGGAGACCGCCGCTATTTCGGTTCAGCCGTTCCTTCTTCGGTTCGGTAAGCGTTTCAATTGGAAAGCCCTTTTGTTATTGTTCCGTTATCTCAAGCTGAGGTTTGTGGCATTAATTGCTATGAGATTGAGTTTCGGTTGTTGTATGTTGCGATTAGAGTTGCTGAGATTGTTGAGAACGCAAGTGGAGCCGAGTTGCTGGCTGCAGTTGGTTTTGGGTTGAGGCGGAGATGACTCTGTGAGACTTTTGGGCTATGGAATTGCGTTTTGAGGTAGGGGCGCTTTCCAAAAACTATAGTTTATTATTGGAATTATTACATATGGGTACTGATGTGAGATATTGTGTATTGGGTGATTGTATCCGCCTTATGTATTATTTGATTGACTCGAATGACTATGGATGTTGGTTTGGCTGAATTGTTGTGTGGTTTGTGAAATGTAATCTTTGGAAGTTGATTCTTTAAAGATTTGAAATGAGTTTAATCCGTTGAGGATTGGTTTGAATTGAGTCAATTATTTTGATGATGTGAAAGATAGAATACTCTTGGAATTTAGCCTGGGTTACTTTAATTGATTTGGTTTTGATAAATGATTTATTGCTGAACCGATTCTTTAAAGCTTTAGAAACGAGTTAAATCGGTTGATATTGAGTTGATTTTTGAAATGGCTTCCTTGAAATATGCCACTGAGGCGACTGTTGGATTTAGCTTGCTTTTGAATTGATTTCTGGTTTTGAGCTGTTGAAAAGGAATGAGAAACGGTTTAGTTGGGACCCGAACCGGGTGGCAAAAGTCCAAGTTTTAGGGGAGGTGCTGCCGAAATTTCTATAGAATCTGAGTCCTTATTTGAAATGTTAATTGGGGAATTTTGAGTTTAATGCCTTTCCTATCTATTTTGAGGATTGTGAAATTATGGCTTCTTTATTACCTTTACTTACAACAATTAAGAAAGCAATGAAGTTATGCCGTGAAAGAATTATTGAAAAGAGAATCACGATTTCTCCTTATTTTCCAAGAAGAACAGTATGTCTTTGGGTACAAGTCATTTGAAAGAGAATTTTGCTTTGAGGTTGTTTTAAAAGGTAAAACGGGTTTATGTTTTTCTCTATTAAACACAAAGATTGTCCCTTGGGAGAGTTTTCGTGATTTTAAAAGGAATTGGATTTCGATTGATGAGCCTCATTATTTTGACGTTTTAAATAAGATTCAAAGTATCTTTTGAACTCTAGTTTAACACAACAAAAAATGATTCTCTTATCAGTTTGAAACGCTTCAGATTTAATTATGGAATTGAAGCCGGTTTTGTTTAAGTAAAGGAAATGGTTTTGAAAGAAGTAAAGATTACGTGACTCGGTTTGGCTTAGATCCTATTTTCTTACTCAAATCAGAAAGCCAATGTTTTAATGATTTTAAATGAATTTGGCGAAATGAGATATGTTATTCTCCCCTAAAGACTTGGGACTCTACCGAGAAACTTTGTTATAAAATCCCATTGTCGAATGGATGATTTTGAATGTTTCAAAATAAATCTTTAACTTGCCATGGTTATGGAAGTTTGGAAAGAGGATGCCGAGAGTGGCATTGTTTTCAAAGGGGAATTTACCTTGAGTAAAAGTGGCTTATGAGCCTAAGATGATTTGAGAAATGAGATCTTTAAAGCCAAGGCTGAAAAGAGTTGAAACTCGATTTCAAAGTGAAATGAATTGAGAAAATGATTTATGGCTTAAATGCCGATTTCATAAATCTGATGATTTTGAATGGTGGAAGTGCTGTTTTATTATGAGCCGGAATGGCTATGTATGATTATGAATATTGATTGGTTCTGGATTGAACCGTGAGCCAGAATGGCTGTGTATGATATGAATATTGGCTGGTTCTGGAATGAACCGTGAGCCGGATGGCTGAGATGGATGTTGATCCATGGATGAGATTGATTGCATGTTTATGCTGAATCCTTGATAAATGTGAATGTTGCACTTCCACTATCTGAGATACGAGTTTCCCTGGGTAGTAGCAGTGGCTAGCCACCACGTGCTCCAGGTTGAGACTTGATACTCTGTTGACCCTATGTCGTAAGTGTGGCCGGGCACTGTGAAAGTCCCGGATGAGCTCGCCCCCGTAAATATTCACCAGTGAAGGTGATGGATATGGATCATGATTATGATCAAGTTTATGATGAGTATAACTCGAGTTGGGGATGCGCGACAGAGGGACAGTCCAATGGTTAGCTACCAGGACTTGTCGGGTTGGCTCTATAACCGACAGATGATATCATCAGCCACTAGGGACAGGCATGCATCATATGCATTTGTGTGACATTGGTTGGGTGTGCATATTATACTTGGTTTGCCTATATGATTAATTGCTAACTGTTATACTTGTAATAACTGTTTGTTTGTGCTTGAACTTCCTAACTGTGTTTGCATCTGGGACTCTATTGGATTGTGGTGACTGGTTGTTGGTTGGATTGTTTGGGCCTAGGGCCGTGGTTGGAAAGAGATGAACTGATGGTTGATTTCGGTTTTGTGTTTCTGGTTTGGAATAAAATTATGAAAGGCTATTTTGGTTCCGCATAGATAAACCGTTTTGAAAGGCTTTTGAGTTTTGAGAATTGAATGGTTCCTCTTTCGGTAAAGATTTTTGACTTTACTTTTATTGAAAACCGTGTTTTTGAAAAGAGGCATAAGAAGGTTATTAATCACTGGTACGGTTTATCTTCATGTATCCTATTACAGTAATTCCCAAAAACCCTCTACTGAGAACCCTTTCGAGGATGATGTTCTCACCCCCCTACATTTTTCCCCTTTCAGGATATGGGCGCAGAAGTTATGAAGAGCTTATTTAATTGTTGTTGTGATGCTCTGTATTGTTTTAACTATGGTTTATTGTACCCTCGCCTTATCTTGATATAATCTGTAAGAGGGATAGGAATTGTATTGGATTAGGGTTGTAATATTATTTATATATATGTATGTATATATATGGATGTACTCTTTATGAGTTTTGTAAGTTGTATGGTATCTATGGATGTATGTTATCGGATGAAAGTATTTTTGGGAGCGGTATTGCGGTTTAAAGTTTCAAACAGGCTCATATTTTAGTATTAAATAGTATAAGTGTCATCGTAATATCTGAGCTATCAGAGTTGCGCAGCCGGAAGCGTTGCCTTTGATAGTCAGGGTATTACACTAAAGATGTGAAATCAAGGTGGAGAACAAGTGTTGAGACCTTCCCTAATATCACAAGACGATAAATGAGTTTTTTTAGAGCGGACAAGGATTAGTTAATCTTGCTGTTGTTATTTTGGTAGAGCACCTGAATACCAATTTTATGAATTTTTGTTTGAAGTTGATGAACAAAACGAAGAATAATGAATATAATTAAAAGAGAGAAAAATGGATAGGAACTCTCTAACTTTTTTTAAAAAAAAGTCTCTCAAGAGAAGTGAGTTGAGCTCTTTTTATAGTGTAAAGTCATTTTGAGTGGAGTACATTGTCCAATGATTATAATATAATATTTAGCCTATCTTTTTTATTCCAAAAATTTGTTACTAAATAGGATAGTTGGCAGAAAATATTTTTAGATATTCTTATCATTTGAAGTCTTTTTAACCAAAAATGCGTATAAGGAAAAAGTTGATCCTCACAAGTTAAGTTAAAGTTTTGAACAGTGCTCCGGGTGTCCGTGGCGGGGACGGAGGTGTCCGGGTAAAAGAGTGCTCATGACATGTGACATTAGTGAATGAACATATAGTTTAGTTTCGTTTTAACTAGATGACACTCTCTACACTTCAAATCTAACAAATTCACTTCTACCAATTTAGTTCCCACTAAAAAGAAATTCAACTCCTCAAGATATTTTTTTGAGTTTTATCCTTTTACCCAACATCCCTAGGAGGAATTTGACTCTTTTTTGGGCATATTATTAGGCCATCTTAAAATTATTTTTTTACAAGAAATTTATATTTTTAGTGCACAATCACCATCTCAAAGTCGCAGATTCAGCTTCAAATCTTCACTCATTGTTGCTCGCCATTGCTCGCCTCCCATTGCTCGCCATTGCTCACCTCCCGTTGCTTGTTGTGTCTGGATTCTGGATTAATTATTATTCTATGTATCTAATGAGTGTTTCTATTTCTACTTTTGCTGCATTTTGCTTTTACTCCTGGTTATGCTAAAAAAAATTTGATTCTGCAAGAAAAAATCTAATTATGTGTTATTGTGCAAAAAAATTATTTGTATTGTTTTTGTATTGTTTTAAAGAGACACTAATGCTAGTTAATTTCTATGTTCTTCCGTGTTATTTTTTTTCTTAATTTTTTCAGCCAGCAAAAATCTTAATTAGGTAATTGCATTAGCTTTAAAAAAAAATTTAGTAGGGCGTGCCGCCAGCCCGTCAACCTGCTATTAGGGAATGGTTTAGCAATCCTATCCCATTTGACTTTGGTTGGTTAGCCTACTCCTCCTCATTTATGGGCAAATTTGCATAAGATGGGGCTCACTTTGCCATTCCTAATTAATTATGTTTCAACAAGTTATTTTCTATTATATGTAGTGTTTTTATTTCTATTTTCTTCTTTTCCATTACTCCATTTTTTAGGTTTTAGTGTGTATTATAATAATTTAAATTGAAAAAAGTTGGTTATTCATGATTTATATACGAAGTTAACGAGTATTTTTGTTCAACAAATCTAGACTCAGTGCCACATGTCTGTTGTTTATTTGCTAAGACACAGATTTTGTACGGACATGGCAAATAAATATAAACAAAACATATGTCTTGAGTATCTCTCTTTAAAGTTGCGACATTGAAAAATAATGTAAAAGATACGGATTTCGATGATAGTTATTTTTAAAATTGCTAATTTTATCCTAATCTTAATCTTTCTTTTTGTACTTTCCTTCTCTCTTCTCATTTACTCTTTTTCCTCTTCTCTTCGACGTTCTCTACCACTGTCATCTCTTTACCACCTTAACTATAGGGTCTGATACGCTTAAGTCATATCAAGCCATTCGTCAGAATATTTTAATGCTTGCAAAGTTAATTTTTTTTTAAAATATTTAATTTTGGTAGTGAAGATTAGATGAAAATAGGAGCCAATAAAAATCTAGATCGTTCTTTTTCGTCTCATGCGTAGAATAAAGAAAATCACCATTAATATGTCCAAATAAAAGTAGTCACATAGTTAAGTGATAATAAGTAGCAATTATAGTAATATAGTCATACGAATACGAAAACAACGTATTAAACGAGTCTTAAATAACCATAGAGTTCAAGTCCACACAAGAACCCCTTACACGAAACTCATCTACACTGAAACAATAGTCACGTTTTTCATAAATAGCTAACATTAAAGAAGAACTAGAAAATGAGAGGTACAAAGCATCTTATCCATCATTCTCATTAACGTCTATAAAGCCCATGTCTCTCCATAATGGTAAGTCCATGATTCAAAATCAACCACTTCAACCACCATGCCCCGCATCTAAAAAAATATAAAAGAACAAAGGTGTGAGAACCACAAAAATTTTCAGTCGAGTAAATAGTAGGATAAACACTATATAAAGAGATATGCATCCAAAGGTACCTTAAAACTGCCCAAGATGAGCATACATGCCTAAGATTCCACTTAAATCCATTGAAAATATTATCTTAAATGCTCTCATACTAACCCACATGCATATGATAAAAATCTATTCTACTGGTCATGAGCTCACACACTAGTTACTACTAGAAGTCGACAACTATTTTGAAAGTGGGTGTTACAACTCGCCATCCCAACTTAGAAGTAGCACCCTCATGGGTGTTAAGTATCGTAGATCGTATGAGGTATTTGACTATCTAGTTAATTAGTGAGCGTTAAGTATCGTCATCATTTCATTCTCACTACAATCGTTTTCCTGGTTAAATAAAAGAGCGAGACATACAAAAATCACAAACTTCTTATCAAAGTTATTATAACATCAAGGGAACTAAACAAGGGTGACTAATCCACTCCCTTGATAGGAAATAAAATCAATACTACACGTAGAATGAAAACCTGAATCCTTACTTTAACCATTACAACCCATAAAGAACATGATACGTCGATTATTCTGGAATTTTGTCTATCTCTCTTCGTCTTCAAATAATTATTCACCCACTAGTTTTGATTTTGACATTCTACACAGTCTGCAGTTCTAAGACCTCTAACACGACTCTTTAAATACATGGATTGGGTTTCAAAGATTTTCTATCTCGTGTATGCAACCTCTCATTTTCCGGCACATCTTCGCATACATGGCCTATTTGTCATTGTAAAACTTAAAATTTTTCTCTTCCTATACACGTACTTACTTCTACGGATGTGGCCTATGTGTGATTCCCGAACTCCACCAAAGGCCACTCTTGCATACACAGTGGAGCTCCGCATATGTGGCCTTTATGGCACTGTTCAACCTGTCTTAAAAGTCTATATTTTTCTCTTTTTAAATACCTAACTTCAAAAATTTCATATCTAATTCTGTAAAATCATAAAACCTTCACTCTTTCAAGATTCAATAACCTATACAATAAAATTATCAATGCACAAATCCAAATTTCTTAATTCAAAAAGGGAATGGACTAAAGTTAGCCAATTTTATGTGAAATTTTATGCATAATCCCAAGATATCACTCCTTAATCTAATTCTACTATTTCCAATAGGAAAAGTATATGAAACCAAGAGGTTATCAGCCAAAAACTAAACAAAACCACATTAATTTATATTAATAATTAATTTTAAATTTTTTAAATTCAAAATTTAAAAAATTTAAAATTGATTAAGTAAACATAATTAAAACCTATAAAAACCTTCCTCTTCTCTCTCACATTAACCTACCCACCTCCAACAATCACACACACAAACCTCTCTCTCTCACCGTCAGGCCCTCTCCGCCTCCCCACCGTGATCCACTCCTATTCTATCACTGACATCTGGCTCATCAGATTCACCACCGTCGACAAGAACCGCTTTCCTTTCGTGAACCAGATGTGTTACCGGAGCCGCCGTTGCAGTTGGAGTTGAACTTGAACTCGATCCCTAAGGCGGCAGCGATTTCGAGGGCGGGAGGACAGCCAGAGAAGCCATAGAGACGGTGGCGGGCGTGGAGGGAGGAGAGAAGAATTAGGAGTAACTGAACCCGAACTCTCTTGCAACGAATTGTCATCTATTTCTGCAGAGGATCTGGATCTCTCAGATTATATTAAAGAGTCATGCAGTTTCGCAGATCCATTTTTATAATCTGATGGCCTTTCACTGGAAGTAACTGCTTCATTAGAAACAAATGATGATGCAAATCGAGTCATATACTGCCTCCATCTAGAGACCATGGCAGATGTTCTCCAAACTCCTTCCTGACTATGAAGATAGTTTGGACATTTGCTGTAATTTGAAACGTAAGATGCAAACCTCTCAACCTGTTGCATTGTAGGTGCTCTCTGAACGTCAACAGAAATTTTGACCAATTCAACTTTTCCAGATGAAATAGCATCATTAATAGCTTCATGACATAAATTACTGATTTTTTTTGTATTGCTGAAAGTGCCCAAGCTAATGGTTATTAGGTGCCGTTTTGATGATTAAAGAGACTGCAAACTACACAATTACAGAAATATAAAAAAACATTCATTTAATATGAAAAAATATCCTAATACTTAAGAAAAGAAATATCCAGTTATATTTTAGCAAAAATAATTAAATATCTATAAAATTTAAAAAAAATATGAAATTCTTAAAGAAATAGAGACATTCACATTTGCAATACAAAAAAAATTCGAAAAATATATAAAAGAACATCCATTTAGTATGAAAAAAAATATTCTGATACTTAGCAGAAGAAACATCCATATATATTAACTCGTAGAAATTTTGGATTCACCCAAAAGTATTTGGCTAATACCTTTTTGGTTCCCAAACATTGTTCACATAAACTTTTTTCCTCCAAACCTCAATCCACACGCACACCAATTTTTCACACATTCTATTAAGCCACTTTAACCCATATCCTCACCACTTTACACTCAAAACATCCAAATTCTTCAAAATTACATAACTAGATCAAAACCAATGTAACTTCGCTACTCTACTTAAATTTCACTTTAATTACATCAAGATTATCCATAACAATACCCAACCATTTATAACACATATGAGTAACATTTAATTCCTCAAATTCAAATGCAATACACCCTCCCATATTTGCGTCCACACCTCATCATCCGAGTTTAGCGAGATTCTGGTCCCCATCACCAATCTAAGTCACATGTTTCTTGTGGGCTTTCACTAAATTCTCCTCAAAGAGGTTCTGAATTTTGAAATTTGACAAGTTTTATGATTTAACTGTATATAAATTTGAATAATACTTGAGAAGTTTTAGGAGTGAAAAACCTTACGCGAGTATCTTTGGAGCGTTTGTCGACCCGCTTGCTGCAGTCTTCCTTCTTGGGACGGGTCTTCTCGAAGAGCTCACTCTAAGAAGGTGGGCGACCCAATACTCATCCTCTTGTCAAAACAAAAAGGATTTGAAGTCATTTGATATCTAATTTAAAAATAATAAATTAAGCAAATGACAACTAACACAATTAAATCACTTGAAGTCATTTGATATCTTAATACATACTCTTTTCTTGGTCATTGCAGCATATGTGGTGCAGTGACTAGAATGCAACAATCTTCTAATATTGGATGCCCAATTCCACTGTGCTCTGATTCTTGTCTTCCGATAATTCTCTGTAACCCAATATTCCTTGGCACCAAGTTTGCGCCATTCTACACGTCAGATATTAACAACCTGTGCGCTTTATTGATAGCGTTTAAACACAACATTTAAGTAGTGTTAATGAAATGTAGCGTTTAAGCACACCAAAATAAAAGGCCATCAGAAATTCACGCATATATTGTAGTATAAAAGATGTTGAAATGTCAAAAATAAAACTAAACTAAATTTATAGGTCGAGCATAAAACAATATATTTATAATTCATCAGTCATTTTTTAAAATCTATAAAACTTATATTAAAAATACCTTTAAAATATACAATTTTTATTAGGATTTACCTTAATATAATAATATTTTGTTAAAAAAAATGACATTTTTCTCTTTTATGAAATGTCTAAATAATATTTGTCTCTTCTGCAATGACTAGAATACTCTTTAATAATCCTTATATATATATATAAAATGAATCATAATAATTATTTTCTTAATAATAACAATAATAATTAGAATAATGTTAGAGAGTAACTTTTTTAATCAACATCAGTCAATTTTTTAACATTATTTTATTTATTTTTAATTTTAAATTCTAATTCATAAATTTTTATTCTAAATTTTAAATTATAAAACAAATCTTAGATCCTCCAAAAAATAAAATTTTTAGAATTAAAAAATTATTAATATTGACTAACAAAAAATTGATTTTTTATACCTTATTTTTTTATTTAGTATTAATAAAATAAATTTTATTTTTTTATAATTTATCATTAATCATAAATTATATAAAAAAATTAATTAAATACTTTTGTAACAAATTAAAAATATATTTATTATTATTAATGTAATAAATTTTATTTATTTTTAATATTTATTATTAATCATTAAATATATAAAAATATAAATTAAATAATTAACTCATTTATCCGCTTAATTAAATATCAAAAATTTAATTCCCATCTAATAATATCAAAACTTTAAATAAAGCTTAAATCCACAGTGATTTGGTCCTGAGCTTGTGAAACGGGTGATA
This sequence comes from Arachis hypogaea, assembly GCF_003086295.3. Lineage (NCBI taxonomy): Eukaryota > Viridiplantae > Streptophyta > Magnoliopsida > Fabales > Fabaceae > Arachis > Arachis hypogaea. The sequence goes on from NC_092049.1 coordinate 100,456,179, forward strand.
CCGTGTACTTGTGAGCACTTGAGCAATTTGATTTGCTCAGGCCAATTCGAGGAACTGGAAAGAGTATATATGCATAAGCCATTGTCGACAATTTATGGTATATAAATCCCCAACAATTGCTTGAGAAAGCACACCAACAGCATTGATCTTGTTGACCACGGAGTCCGGCAGCCAGTTTACCTGAAACGGCAAGAAAGTCCTTAAGTGAAGTAGAAGAACTAATTACCTGCGAAACATGCTAATCAATTCAAGCCTTCCAAATTAGGCAGTAGCCACCCGGTTATGTTCCCAGAAATTAATACGGGAACCATCACCAATGCGCCAAGTGCCATGGCGTTGAACATTCTCCCAACTTGAACATACTCCTTTTCCAAATATTAGACTCATTTCTCTTTCTATAACATCATCGTCACCGTAAACACTATTTAGATCTTATGCTTAAGGATATTAATACAGTACTTTAGTTCTCATACTTTGTTAAGCATATCAATACAATAAGTTTGCATCAGAAAGTTAAATATTTGGAGTTTTTTTATGAAGAAAGAATTTTAAAAGTTTCTAATAGAAGTAATTCTAATTAGTGTTATCTGTTAGTAAAATTCATATAAAAAATATGTTCGAATTATACCCTAAGTGTTAATGATCCTATATTAGCATATTAATGACACATACCAGCAATGACATAATCTAAGATTGTCACATCACTATTTATTAACAGGATAATGCTAGAGAGAGAAAAAAAAAACAATCAGTTCAAGTTATGACTGTTTTTGGCTGGTTTTTTTTTTGTTACCAAACAATTTTGTTATTAACACGTTAATTTCGAAATATATAATTTAGACATATTTAATCATTTTAGACAATCAAATTTGAAAACATTAAATTTTATTAAATATAATGTTAAAACTTTTTGAAAATATTAAAAATAAAAGTAACACCTTATCTCTTTTCTCAAAAGGCTTTTAAAACTTCCAAAAGTGAAGCACTTAATTTATGAAACTTGTATGTGTTTTCCTTGTATATGTTTATGAAAATGTTTAACAAAAATAATATTTTTACATAAAAAAATTAGTTATTATATATTTGTGTATAAATATATATATTATTTAATTTATTTTTAATATATATTTTATATTTTAATATATATTTTATAATTTAGTTTAGTAAAATTTTTATTTTTTAAAAATAGCTTACTAAAACTATCTTTTAAAAGACAACTTTTTAAAAGTTATAGTATTTTCATTCAATAAAACCAAACTAAAAGTAATTTTCAATAAATACAAATACCACAGCTGAGTTTGGTAAAATAACTTTAAAATTAAAAAGGACCATAATATACATAAATATAAAATTAAATTTGAAAATTAATTAATGTAAAAAGTTATATTAAATTTTTTAATTTTGATAAGTATAAGATAACTTTAAAAAGTTGAATAAACCTCTACATTTAAGCAAAATCCTTATCCAAGTCTATTCAAGTTGTTGTAACAACTTTTTAAATCACGCGCTCCTTCTCCTCCTCGTATTTCTTCTTTTTCTTCTTCCAAATATGCGCAGGTTTTTCTTCTTCCCTTCTTCTTCTCCTCCTTTTTCTTCTCTTCTTCTTCTTCTTCTTCTTCTTCTTCTTCTTCTTCTTCTTCTTCTTCTTCTTCTTCCAAATTTGCACACTTAGGTTTTTCTTCTTTCTTTCTTCTTCGCCTCCTCTTTCTTCTCCTCATTTTAGAGATTATCAATTCAATTCAAAATACCTACGTCCATTCAATTCAAAATAATTAAATTCAATTCATAATGAACCGAACATGTTATTAAGGTGAAACAATTGTATAGTATCTAAATGAACGGAATATTATCCATTATTAAAATCAAATTCAAAACAGCTTTCTGCATAATGAACCGAACATGTTATTAAGGTGAAACAATTGTATAGTAGTAAATGAACGGAACATTATCCATTATATAAAATCAAATCACAACAGGTTTCTGTATAATGAACCGAACACATTATTAAGGTGAAACAATTGCATAGTACTATAAATGAACGAAACATTATTCATTATATAAAATCAAATTCAAAACACCTGTGTCTATAATTTAGAAATTAGCAATTCAATTCAAAACACATGTGTCCATTCAATTCAATTCGATTCAATAAATAATGAACCAAACATGTTATTAAGGTGAAATAATTGTATAGTACTAAATGAATGGAACATTATCATTATATAAAATCAAATTCAAAACAGCTTTCTACATAATAAACCGAACACGTTATTAAGGTGAAACAATTGTATAGTACTAAATGAACGGAACATTATCCATTATATAAAATCAAATTCAAAACCGGTTTCTGCATAATGAACTGAACACATTATTAAGGTGAAATAATTCTATAATACTAAATGAACAGAACATTATCCATTATATAAAATCAAATTCAAAACACCCGTGTCTACAATTTAGAGATTATGAATTCAATTCAATTCAGAACACCTGCGTCCATTCAATTCAGTTCAATTCAATTTAGCAATTGCATTCCATTCAATTCGATTGAAAAAATAATCCATTAGCAAAATATTGGTGTTGTTGGAGATGACGATAATGAAAAAGGAGAAGAAGAAGAAGAAGAAGAAGAAGAAGAAGGAGAAGAAGAAGAAGGAGAAGGAGGAGGAGGAGGAGGAGGAGGAGGAGGAGGAGGAGGAGGAGGAGGAGGAGGAGGAGGAGGAGAAGAAGAAGAAGAAGAGGAGGAGGAGGAGGTATGCATGAATTTGAAAGAAGAAGAAGAGGACGTATGCGTGTTGTAACACCCTACCACACAGAGTTTTACGCTTAAGTCGTAAAACAAGGGTGGTGTGGTATTACGACCTCTAAAAGTAAAATTATATAATATAATATAGGTGAAAAGTTATTTTTATCTAGGATCCTTTGAAGGAAAGTTTAAAACAAAATCCGTAATTCTCACGTAAACGGAAAATAGGAATAGAGGGTCAGAGGTACGAAATAACAAGCTCCTAACTCAGCCTGCGAAGCTAAGGCTGGCCGGAGAATATTTACATACAAATATACATATCCCAAACTCCAAAATACAAACATAAAATCCTATTTCTCCATAAACCTCTAAGAGGTACAAAAGTAAAGTGAACATAAATATACAAGGAGAGTCTATACACATATATAAATCAAAATATCAAAAGTATGCCCCAAAATGAAACCACTTCGCTGTAGAAGCTCCAGACGCCTAGCGAGGTGCCTCTCGACCTGCATCTGAAAAAACACAACATAGTATAGGATGAGAACCGGAGGTTCTCAGCATGGTAAAGGTGCCACGCACATAAGATATAAGGTTCTGGGAATGCCAGAGGCAATCCTAGAACACCGACACTCATATATAAAGCTTAAGGAACTAAAAACAGAAGCCATAAGTGGGTGGTCATCTAGAGGTTCTCAATCCTAACTATACTTAACCTGCACACTAATCTTCTCCACCTTTCCTCCATTCCTTCGTCTTCTTTGAGTTGCACAAACAAACAAGCAAAACAAGGCAAAACACAAGTAGTTCACAAGTAATACAGATAACAATTATAAAAAATAGCATATTATAATCACGTAGGCAATCCCATATAGTTCACCAGCAAGCTAATCATACAATATGCACATAATGTATGCATGTCCTATGCCTGTTGATATCAACTGTCGGTTACATAGCCAGCTTGAAATATCTTGGTAGCTAGTCGTGGGAGTTAACCATGGAAAGAATTCCAAGCTGATATGGAGGAGACAACACCCCAAGCTCAATGATAACCATGAGCAGGATCCCAAGCTGACATGGGGGAGACAATACCCCCAAGCTAAAAAATAAACTATGGGACAAAGCCCAAGCTGACATGGGAAAGACAACGCCCTAAGCTCAATATATTCAATCGTTTCTCATAATGATCATTTTCAATCTTAACAATGATTCATATCTCATCTCATCATTCTTAATGTCACTTTACTCTCTTAATTGCCTTAAATGCCACTTTTATCATCTTTATCAATCAAATACCATCTTCTCTAACCACTTATTACCTTTTAAAAAATCTTTCTTCATCTCCAAGTTACCACAATTTCCTAACTTTATCCCATTATTAGGCTTACTAACAATATCTAGGGTTAAAGGAATGGAAATAGAAGTTTAGAGGTTCGAATTTGAGCTTTAAAACATAAAATCTATTTTTGCTGAAACAGGGGCCATGCATACGCGTTGGAGTGCCTTATTGAAAGGTCCACGTACGCGTGGGCGTACTTTTTCCTTCCTTGCGTACGCAAATACCTTGCTCGCGTACGTGAGATGCCCAACCCGAAAGGGTTGGTCGCGTCGCGTGTAGGTGGTCGCGTACTGACGTGGCGGAAATTGGCAAATTAAGAAATTAATGTAAGAAATACGTTACAAGTATAGTTCTTAACCAACCAAAAATCTGTTTATCAATTTAAAAGGGGTTGTCACAAAATTAGAATAAAAATACTGGGAGAATGAATCCCAGGTCGTCTCCCAACGAGTTGCAGGAAAGAATGCAGGTTATTGGTCAGAGATTTTTCAGGAAATTTATTTGAGTTTGAGAAACAGAAAAATTAAATAAGAAAATTTATATAATTCAAATAAAAGTCTTGTCTGGGAGTAGATTAATTGGAAGTTCCATCCTTGTTGGATTTCTCTCAAGATCGATTGATAATTAAAGGTTGCTTCTACTTAGTTATCCTTTACCAAGTAAAGTAAAGGAAAGTCAAGTAAGTTGGAAGTCTACTTCTATTCACAAGTTCTAATCCTCTCCCTTGGGAAGGATTAGCGTTAGTAACTAGAGAGCCAGCCAACAATAAACCCAATTACAATTTAACTCTTGAGTAATCCAACTCAAGGTTCTCCTTTTAATCACTCCCAATCAAGTTAGGGCACTACTCCATTATCATGAATGTAAACTTCACAAAATTAAAAAGGGAAATAAAGAGAGACATGATAATCAATAATAAAAGAAAGATCAATTAAAAATAAAAATGGTTCTTGTATTAATAAATTATAAAAATAATCCAATTGTAACTCTGAACAAATTAAGGATATGAAAGAGTAAGTGACAAGTAAGGAAACAAACTAGAATGATGAAGTCTTGGCAGAGGTAATAACTTTTCTCAATATCCCAATCCAAAAGCAATAAAACGAAATTCTAAGAACTATGAATGTGTAGAGAGAAAACCTAGAGGAGGAGTAAAATCAGATCTAAAACTCAAAACTATTGTAATGTGTCGTCCTCCTTGAGTCTCTGCATGTTCCCTAGCTCTAGTATGTGTTTCTGGGCCGAAAACTGGGTCAAAACACGGCCCAAAATCGCCCCCAGCGAATTCTGTTAATTCTGCAGATCGCGCATGTCACGCGTGCGCGTCACTCAGCGTTTTTCCTTGCCACGCGTACGCGTCGTCCACGCGTTCACGTCACTCGTGCAGCTTCCAATCCACGCGTTCGCATTAGGCACGTGAGCGTGTCACTACGATTTCTCCATTTCGCGCGGTCACGCGAGCCATGCGTCCGCGTCGCTTCTCGCTGGTCATCTCCTTAATTTCTTGTGTTCCTTCCATTTTTGCAAGCTTCCTCTCCAATTTCCAAGTCATTCATGCCCTATAAAGCCTGAAACACTTAACACACGGATCACGGCATCGAATGGGATAAAGGAGAATTAAAACACATAATTAAAAGTCTCTAGGAAGCAAGTTTTCAACCATGGAGTAATTTTGGGAAGGAATTGTAAATACATGCTAATCATATGAATAAGTGGGTGAAGACTTGATAAAACCACACAATTAAACACAATATAAATCATAAAATAATGGTTTATCAACCTCCCTGGTATGCGAAATTGTTACTCAGGTTATGAATTGTTGTTCGAAATTGATTCCCTGGCAATGGCACCAAAAACGGATGCACAGAACCATGGTTTAAACATATCTTCACAACTTCGCATAACTAACCAGCAAGTGCACTGGGTCGTCCAAGTAATACCTTACGTGAGTAAGGGTCGAATCCCACGGAGATTGTTGGTATGAAGCAAGCTATGGTCACCTTGTAAATCTCAGTCGGGCGGATATAAAATAGTTATGTAGTTTTCGAAATGTAGTAATAGAAGAAGGATAGAAATACTTATGTAAATCATTGGTGAGAATTTCAGATAAGCGTATGGAGATGCAATCGTTCCTCTGAACCTCCACTTTCCTGCTGTCTTCATCCAATCAGTCTTACTCCTTTCTATGGCTGGCTTTATGCAAGGGCATCACCGTTGTCAGTGGCTACATCCCCTCCTCTTGTGAAAATGGTCCAAGATGCCCTGTCACGGCACGGCTAATCATCTGAGGTTCCCGATCATGCTGGAATAGGATTCACCCTCCTTTTGCGTCTGTCACTACGCCCAGCATTCGCGAGTTTGAAGCTCGTCACAGTCATTCAATCATTGAATCCTACTCGGAATACCACAGACAAGGTTTAGACTTTCCGGATTCTCTTGAATGCCGCCATCATTCTAGCTTATACCACGAAGATTCTGATTAAGAGATCTAAGAGACACTCATTCAATCTAATGTAGAACGGAAGTGGTTGTCAGGCATGCGTTCATAGGGAATGATGATGATTATCACGTTCATCACATTCAGGTTGAAGTGCGAATGAATATCTTAGAAGCGGAACAAGTTGAATTGAATAGAAAACAGTAGTACTTTGCATTAATCCTTGAGGAACAGCAGAGCTCCACACCTTAATCTATGGAGTGTAGAAACTCTACCGTATGAAAATACATAAGTGAAAGGTCCAGGCATGGCCAAATGGCCAGCCCCCAAATGTGATCTAAGATAGCATACAACTGATCAAAGATGTCTAGTACAATAGTAAAAGGTCCTATTTATAATAAACTAGCTACTAGGGTTTACAGAAGTAAGTAATTGATGCATAAATCCACTTCCGGGGCCCACTTGGTGTGTGCTTGGGCTGAGCTTGAAGTCTACACGTGCAGAGGCTCTTTCTGGAGTTGAACACCAGGTTGTAACGTATTTCTGGCGTTCAACTCTGGTTTGTGACTTGTTTCTGGCGTTTAACTCCAGACAGCAGCATAGAACTGGCGTTCAACGCCCTTTTACGTCGTCTAAACTCGGCCAAAGTATGAACTATTATACATTGCTGGAAAGCCCTGGATGTCTACTTTCCAACGCAATTGGAAGCGCGCCATTTTGAGTTCTGCAGCTCCAGAAAATCCACTTTGAGTGCAGGGAGGTCAGAATCCAATAGCATCAGCAGTCCTTCTTCAACCTCTGAATCTGATTTTTTTGCTCAAGTCCCTCAATTTCAGCCAGAAAATACCTGAAATCACAGAAAAACACACAACTTCATAGTAAAGTTCAGAAATGTGAATTTAACATAAAAACTAATGAAAACATCCCTAAAAGTAACTAGATTCTACTAAAAACATACTAAAAACAATGCCAAAAAGCGTATAAATTATCCACTCATCACTCCCCACACTTAAACATTAGCATGTCCTCATGCTTAGTTGAAGGAGATAAAGTAAATGAGTAGGAACATGTAAAACTCATGCAATGCAATACAACCTATATATATGAATGCAACTATATGATCCTTGTCTACTTGGTCAAAAGTAAATAAGCTCTTCAAGACAAACATAAATCAAATTCCACTAATTCAGTTTATATAGTAAGAACAGATAAAAATGCAAGAAGATAGCTCATGAAAGTAGGGAACATAGAATTTAAGCATTGAACCCTCACTGGTAGTGTATGTGCACTCTAGTCTCTCAAGTGTATAGGGTAATCACTCTACTCTTCTCTAATTATGCTTTCTAAATTTTGTTCTTCACCTAATCAATCAACAACATTTAATATACCAATGCAAACATCATGAGGTCTTTTTAAGGTTGTAATCGGGCTAAGGTAAGGGTAATGGTACATATATGGCTAAGTAAGCTTATAAATTGAATCTTTAATTAACCTAAGCCTACACCTAACATACATATACTCTATATAACTTTAGAATCATACCTAGCTACCCAAAACTTTCACTTTTGCATTACATACTCACGTACTAACTTTCTTTTAATTTTTATCACATATGCATTGATCTCTGAACTTAACTTAGCATTGGGGTAATTTTGTCCCCTTATTTATTTATTGAATATTTTTTTTAACATGAAAATAAACATAGCTTCTCAATGCACATAGATTTTTAATTTTTATAGTTTCACATGAGTAGGTACCCAAATTTCCATTATTTCATCATGACACATTCCCTTATGAACCCTTGTTCCCACAATCTTCCCATACTCAATTAACACACAATTTCTATCTTAAGCTAACCAAAGATTCAATTGGGATTTTTAATTATTTTTCTGCTTAAGGATAGTAATGTGGTAAAATATAGAACAAATGGGATTAAAAGGCTCAAAGTGGCTAACCAAAGTAATTTAAAGGGTAGGCTTATTTGGGATAAGTGAGCTAAAAAAATAATGGCCTTAATCATATGCATGCATATAACATATTAGACATTGGACATATAGGATGAAACAAAATAAGATTACAGTCATAGAGAAGTAAACACACAAGAATAAAATATTTATGGTTAAATAATGTAATCATGTAATTAAGCTTAAATCTTACAGGTTGTGTGTTCTTAGCTTTTTAAACTATGTTCCAATTACAACTTCAAGCAAATTTAACATAAGAGTTTTGATTTAAATTAGTGAAATTTTTCAAAAAATAGGGTCTTAGAAGAAACTTATTATTTTCAATCAAGTAGAACATGCATGTGAATAACCTATTTCTATGCAATCTATCCTATTCTACAAAAGAAAACTACCTAAATATCCTATTTTACTGGTGTTTAAGGAAGAGAAATTACCTCCGAAAGTTAGATACTGACCGACCTCCCCACACTTAAGGCTTTGCACCATCCTCGGTGCCATCTGTCAGGAACAAAGGGGGGTTGGTAGCAGCATCTCCACCATCGGGACCGTCATGGCTCCCTGTGCTGGTAAATGAAGTGGAGTCCGAGGTGTTGGGGTCTTTGTATTGTCCCATAAGTAGCTCCTTGAGGTATGTGAATCGGCACTTGTTTCGACGCTCTCTTAACTTTACTTTGTGTTCCTACCGATCTAACCTTTCAAGTATCTGATGGAGCAGTTGGTTTGTTGTAGGTGCTTGTGGTGCTGATGGAGGAATATCTTCAGTCGGTTCTGTAGGGTGGCTTGTAGTGGCTGGTGGTGGTCTGATATATTTCCCGTTAGGGACGTACTGATCATCCCGTGGAAGTATGGCTTTAGTGTCCCCAGTCCTGTAGGAGACTCCGGCTACCGAGACGAGGTCTGAAACCAAGGCGGAAAAAGGTAGGTTGCCCGCAATTTGTACGTGTCCCATTGTATTTTGGATGTGTCTTGGTAAGTTCAAGTGCTGGTCTGTAAGGATACACCAGAGTAAAACAGCCATGTTTGCAGTGAAGGAGGACTCGTGAGTGCTCGGAAAGACATAATGGGACATGATCTGTGCCCATACTCGAGCTTCCAAGGTAAGTGTTGAAGCCGATATGCCCTTAGGTTGGAAACGATGGTATCCGTAGATCCATCTGCTGCCAGGTTGTGCGATAACTCTGAGAACGGCGTCCCAGTCAAATTGGTATGTCTGGCGCTTGAGTGAGACTTCTTGGAATGCGTCCAATCCTTCTGGAGCAGGGGGGAGATCTAAAGCTTGTTGAATGGCCTCTTCAGTTATGGGGACTTGCTTCTGATGGACATAGACCGACTGCATGGTTGGCATGTGAAAGTTGGAGTAGAATTCTACTACCCATGAGAGATTAACCTGTCGTGGCTGTCTCCGTAGGAACCCCATTGTCTTTGTTCAATTTGCGGCTCAACAAAGTTAGAAATGTTGGTCAGGAGGATAAGAATGTATTCATTGTTGTAATTCCTCTCTGCCAGGATGGGGAACATCTGCTCACAGTAGCGGTTAGAAAACCGCGCAGTGTCCTTTTCTGGGAAGGCTTTTTCTTTTTCATCGACCTTGATGTTCCTCTTGATTCTTTTTGTTGAGGGTTTTACTGCTGTTGAAGATGGCTTTGCCACTAATGCTCTTTTTGTTCCTCTCCTTGCTGGTGATTTGGGAGTATCTTTCTCCTTTCTTTTCTTGGTGGCCATCCTGAAAAAGGAAAAAGAAAGGAACTTTTGTAAAATTATGGGTTAGAGCAAGAAAGAGAACAGGATATGTGATCATCAATGCACGGCAAATAATGATGACGTTAACACATGGTCATGACTACATGTGAGAGCTCATCCATGGTAATATAGCAAGTGCATGTGATGGCAATTGAATGCAAGATGTTTATTGGCATGCCGGCAAAGGCATGAGTAGCATAGACCAAGCATACAATGTCCAAGTTAGATTACCACAGAATTCAAACTAACAATCTGTTTGTAATTACAATAATATTTTAATCAATAAAATATAAAAGGGAATTTGTAAAAAAAACTGGCATTTAAGGTAGTAGGAGAACATAAAAGGATTGCATGATGCTATACGGGCTTTTTCACAAACACATAGCATGCATGGTGAATATGTTTTTGAAAATATAAAATAGAACATGCAAGTACCCCTTTAAAATATAATATTAATTGTCAAACAGATCCATGATAATCCACAAGCAAAATATAGAAACTAAAGACCGAAATAAATTTCCAACACCAATTAAAAGGAGTAAAAAGAAAGAAGGAAAAAGAAAAAGAAAATATAGATAAAGAAAGTGAAAAGAAAAAGAAGAAGAAAACATAATAGAAATAAGAATAATAATGTAAAAGTAAAGAGGGGGAGAAGAAAATAAAAACCTTGATAATGGTGGTGGAAAAGAAGGGAGGAGAAAGTGGGAAAGAAGTAAGAAGGAAGAAGAAAGAAGAAAGAAATAAGAAAGGATAAGAAAAATAAGGATTTGGAGAAGAAAAGATAAGATAATTTGGCTGATATGGATATTCTGTGCGTCGCATGTGATGCAGACGTGTGGGTCACGCGTTCGCGCGGTTGGCACGATTGCGAAATGACGCGGACGCGTACGTCACGCGGTCGCGTGAGTTGAATGGTGTGATTGGCACGAGAGCAGTCTCGCGTTCGCGCAACTCTCTGTTTGAAACTCTTTTTGCCAAATTTGGGGGTGACGCGGTCGCGTGGTTGACGCGATCGCGTGAATGGCTATATCTTGAAAAATGACGCGGACGCGTGGGGCACGCGTTCGCGTGAGTGCGCTTGTGCCTCCAGCATGGGTCCAGCCCCATTCCAGCCCAAGTTACTGCCTTACACCCTTTTACGTCGATTTCACAGAGCCACTCGTTCGCGTGGGTAACGCGGACGCGTGGGAGGCATTTTTTTCAAAATGACACGGCCGCGTGGGTGACGCGGTTGCGTGGGCAATTTTGTGTCTAAGGCACGCCTCCAGCCACACTCTCGCGTGACTCTCTGTTGAATATGCTTTTCTTCCTAACGCACCGGTGACGCGGACGCGTTGGCGACGCTTACTCGTCGCGTGCGTTATTTTATTTTATTTTATTTTATTTTGAAAAAAAAATAAAAATATGCAGAATGCTCATGCGAACTATATACAGCTATATGCAGGGATGATGAGAAGAGTTATATAAAAAATTAAAGTAAAAACAAAACTAAGAATGAAATGGAATGATCATACCATGGTTGGTTGTCTCCCACCTAGCACTTTGCTTTAACGTCCTTAAGTTGGACGCTCCACTAGCTCAGTCTTCTGCTGTTGGTGGATCTTCCAAGAGGAAGATCTCTAGCTCCTTGTTTTTCTTCATCTTCTCACCATGATATGGCTTTAAGCGATGTCCATTGACTTTGATGAAGTCAGAGCTTGAAGGATGACTCAGGTGGAAAACTCTGTATGGCTCAGCCTTCTCTACTTTATAGGGACCTTTCCATCTTGATCTTAACTTGCCTGGCATGAGCCTCAGTCTAGAGTTGTAAAGGAGGACTAAGTCCCCAGGTTGGAACTCTCTCCTCTTGATGTGCTTATCATACACAGCCTTCATCTTCTCCTTGTACAGCCTGGAGTTCTCATAAGCTTCCAGGCGAAGGCTTTCTAATTCTTGCAGTTGCAACTTCCTTTCAGCTCCGGCTTTCTCAAATCCCATGTTGCATTCTTTCACTGCCCAGAAGGCTTTGTGCTCCACCTCAACTGGGAGGTGACAGGCCTTTCCATAAACTAAGCGGAAGGGACTCATCCCAATGGGTGTCTTGTATGCTGTTCTGTATGCCCAGAGTGCATTTTGTAGCCTGGTGCTCCAGTCTCTTCTATGAGGTTTGACTATTTTCTGTAATATATGCTTTATTTCTCTGTTAGACACCTCGACTTGCCCATTGGTCTGGGGATGGTAGGCTGTTGCTACTTTATGAATTATTCCATGCTTTTTCAGTAATCTTGTTAGTTTCCTGTTACAAAAGTGGGTGCCTTGATCGCTCACGATTGCTCGTGGTGATCCAAAGCGACAGATAATATGGTTTCTAACAAAGGAAACAACAGTGTTAGCATCATCAGTGCGGGTAGAAATTGCTTCCACCCATTTAGAAACGTAATCTACAGCTAACAATATATAAAAGTAACCATTAGAGTTTGGAAATGGACCCATGAAGTCAATGCCCCAAACATAAAAAATTTCACAGAAAATCATAATCTGTTGAGGCATCTCATCCCTCTTGGATATATTACCAAACCTTAGGCAAGGGGAACAAGATTTATAAAATTTAGCAGCGTCTTTAAAAAGAGCAGGCCACCAGAATCCACAGTCTAGAATTTTTCTAGCTGTTCTTTGAGGGACAAAATGTCCTCCACTCTCAGATGAGTGGCAGGCCTCTAAAATGGACTGGAATTCTGATTGAGGCACACACCGTCTAATTACCTGGTCAGCACCACACCTCCATAAATATGGATCATCCCATATATAATATTTGGACTCGCTTTTTAGCTTGTCTCTTTGATGCTTAGTAAAATTTGGAGGGAAAGTGTGGCTAACTAGATAATTAGCTACAGGTGCATACCAAGGGACTACTTCAGATACTGCTTGTAGGTTATCAAATAGGAAATTATCATCTATAGAAGTGGAGTCATCCTTAATATGCTCAATGCGACTCAAGTGGTCTACTACTAGATTCTGGTTACCACTCCTATCCTTAATTTCTAAATCAAATTCTTGTAGTAGAAGTATCCAACGTATAAGCCTTGGTTTGGACTCCTTTTTAGCTAATAAATATTTTAGAGCTACATGATCTGAGTACATTACTACTTTTGTACCAAGTAAATAGGCTCGGAATTTATCCATAGCAAAAACAATAGCAAGAAGCTCTTTTTCAATAGTAGTGTAATTAGATTGAGCAGCGTCTAAAGTCTTAGACGCATAAGCAATTACAAAAGGATCCTTACCTTCGCGCTGAGCCAGCGCCACTCCCACTGCATGATTGGAAGCATCACACATAATTTCAAATGGCTGGCTCCAATCGGGTTCTCTTACAATTGGAGCTTGAGTGAGGGTGGTCTTCAGCTTATCAAAAGCTTGCTTACAATCTTCACTGAACTCGAACTCAATATCTTTCTGCAGCAATCTGGATAAAGGAAATGCTACCTTACTGAAGTCCTTAATAAATCTCTTGTAAAAACCTGCATGGCCAAGGAACGAATGGACTTCCCTCACGGAGGAGGGGTAAGGTAAACTGGAAATAACGTCCACCTTTGCCAGCTCTACAGAAATGTCAGTATTAGACACAACATGTCCTAATACAATCCCTTGTTTTACCATAAAGTGACATTTTTCAAAATTCAATACAAGGTTCATACTAACACATCTATCTAACACTCTAGATAAACTATCCAAGCAAAGGCTAAATAAATCACCATATACGCTAAAATCATCCATAAAAACCTCCATACAGTTCTCAATAAGGTCAGAGAAAAGACCCGTCATGCATCTTTGGAACGTAGCAGGTGCATTGCATAAGCCAAAGGACATTCTCTTATAAGCATAAGTTCCAAAAGGACATGTAAAAGTAGTCTTTTTTTATCTTCAGAAGCTATATGAATTTGAAAATAGCCTGTATAACCATCTAAAAAGCAATAATGGGATTTACCTGACAGGCGATCAAGCATCTGATCAATGAATGGCAAGGGATAATGATCCTTGCGAGTGGCTTGGTTGAGACGCCTATAGTCAATGCAAACTCTCCATGAATTCTACACTCTAGTTGTCAGAAGCTCTCCATGCTCATTTCTGATTGTTGTGACTCCAGACTTCTTGGGCACCACTTGTACTGGACTGACCCATTTGCTATCTGAGATGGGGTAAATGATATCTACTTCAAGTAGCCTAGTCACTTCTTTCTTGACAACTTCTAAGATGGTGGGATTCAATCTTCTTTGAGGTTGACGGATAGGCTTTGCTCCCTCTTCTAAGAATATTCTGTGCTCACAAACTTGAGGGTTGATGCCTACTATATCCGCCAGGCTCCATCCAATTGATTTCTTATGTTTTCTCAGCACACTAAGTAGCTGTTCTTCTTGTTGGGTAGTGAGTTCCCTTGCAATGATAACTGGAAACTTCTACTTGTCCTCAAGGTAAGCATACTTGAGGTGTGGAGGGAGGGGCTTTAATTCCAATTTTTTCTCGTAGCCAGACTTTGGGTCATCCGGAGCTGGTGATAATGGCAAAGTGCTCTCGTTGTCTTCAGAAAATATCCCCACACTTGGACCTTGCCCTATGTACTTCTCTTCTAAATCTTCCTGGTGAACTTCAGCTACAGTTTCATTAATGATGTCGCACTGGGAGATAGAATGATCTTTCGGAGGGTGCTTCATAGCTTCATTTAAACTGAACTTCACTATTCTGCCATCTATCTCAAAGGAGTAAGTTCCTGAGAATGCATCCAACTTGAACTTTGAAATCTTCAGGAATGGTCTTCCAAGTAGGATTGATGATGGCCTTCCTGAGTCATTAAGGGGCATTTCTAGGATATAGAAGTCAATGGGAAATATGAGCCCCTTAATGCTTGCTAATACATCTTCAGCAATTCCAACCACTGTAATAATGCTTTTATCTGCTAACACAAAATGAGCTGCCGACCTTTTTAAGGGAGGGATCCTCAAGGTATCATATATAGACAAAGGCATTATACTGACACACACTCCTAAATCACACATACAGTCAGAAAATATCACACCACCAATGGTACAGTTAACCATACATGGACCTGGATCACTACATTTCTTAGGTATACCTCCCATTAAAGCAGATATAGAACTACCTAAATGAATAGTTTCTAATTTATTAATTTTATCTTTATGTATACATAAATCCTTCAGAAACTTTGCATATTTAGGTACCTGCTGAATAACATCAAAAAGGGGAACAGTTACCTCAACCTTTTTGAATATTTCTACCATTTTGGGATCAAGTTCTATCTGCTTTCTGGGCTTCCTTGCAAGTTGTGGAAATAGAATAGGAAGGGCATTTTTTGCAGCTTCAGCATCCTTTGGTGCTTTATTCTGTGGTTGAGCTTCTTCTTCTTCAACTATGTCTTGTACGTCCTCTTCCTCTTCAGCATCTTCTACCTCCACCACCTCTTCAGCTGGGGTGTGTTCTGGTGGGTTTAGCTCCTCCTGATTCCTCTCTTGCAGTGTGGTTCCGGACCTTAGGGTGATGGCATTGATGCCACCCTTTGGATTGGATAAGGGTTGAGAGGGAATTTCACTGGAGCTTGCATGTTGAGTGTTAAAAGTATTGGATGATCCCATTTGAGAGATGAGAGCTTGTATAGCGGATGTTAGACCGTTAAGTGAACTTTCCATGCTCTTTTGTCCTTGTGCAAGGGATTGAAGCATCTCGTCATTAGGAGAGAAATTAGAATAAGTGATCTGAGAAACTTGTTGTTGGTTATGCTGTGGTCCTTGGGATTGCCTTAAGTGAGGTGCTCTGTAAGGCTGGTTCTGGTTCTGCTGCCTGTTGTTGTTATTATTCCACCTCTGATTTCCCTGATTGTCTCTGCCTCCTCTGTTATAGTTGTCCCTCCAGCCCTGGTTGGAATTATCTCTCCAGCCATGGTTGGAGTTGTCTTGCCAACTCTGGTTATAGTTCCCATTTTGGTTGTAGTTGCCGCCTTGTTGATTGTATCCTTGATTCGGGCGGTCATAAAAGTTATGAGTGGCTGCTACAGTATTGTCTTCCTGTTGGAGCTGCGGACATTCATCAGTATAATGACTATAATCAGCACAGATTTCGCATACTCTCTGTGGGACTAACTGTTGACTTTGCTGTGGTGGAGCAGGTTGGGCTTGTTGTTGATTTAACTGCATTTGCTTCAGTAGGTTGGTCATATCACATATACTCTGTGTAAGAGCAGCAGTCTCCTTGCTAAAAGAAATTTTGTTAACAGCCTTGGGATGGCCGCGCCTCTATCTGTGATTTCTAGTGGACTCAGCTAAGTCGCTGATCAGCTGCCATGCTTCATCTGCGATTTTGTACTTTTTCAAAGAACCATTGCTAGCACCTTCCAGTGTAGTCTTATCCTGGGGGTTCATGCCTTGAGTGAAGTAGCTGATCAATACTAGTTTATCAATCATGTGATGGGGACAGGCATCTAGGAAATTGTTGAAGCGCTCCCAATATTTATAGAGATTCTCGGATTCACCTTGAATAATCATGGAAATCTCTTTCCTCAATCTATCAGTAACTTCAGCTGGAAAGTATTTTTCCAAAAACTCTCTTTTAAGCGTATCCCAGTTAGTAACAGTCGCTTGTGGCTGAGCGTAGTACCATTCCCTCATTTTTCCCTCAAGAGAAAATGGAAAAGCGGTTAACAGAATAGAAGTTTCATCTGCACCATGACGCCTAACAGTAGAACAGGCTGTCTGGAAGTCCCTAAGGTGCTTGATAGGCTCCTGAGCGGGTAAGCCATAAAACTTGGGCAACAAGTTGATTAGTGCAATCTTTAGTTCAAAATCTTCAGCCACAGTTGGGTGATGCACTTGATACGGCTGCAATGTAAAATCTGGCGCTCCAGCTTCCTGGAGAGTAACTCTCCTGGGTGCTGCCATATTACCTGCACGTGAATGAACAAAATCAGTAGTAAATGAGCTTGTTTCACTCTCAGATGGCGGTTCAGATTCGTCCTCAGATGAGACTGGTGAATCGATAACAATCACTTCACCACCCTCGGAGGCTAACCAACGTCTAGTCTGTCTAATATGTGAAAGAGTTCTTTCAATTTCAGGATTAAATGGGACTAAACTCGGACCAGGCAACGAACGCGTCATTCAACGAAAGAAATAGACAGCTTATGGTAATAAAACAGAATAAAATAAAATGCAAATAAATAAATTCCAACCAATAAATTAGCACACTATTGCAACTCTCCGGCAACGGCGCCAAAAATTGACGTGGCAGAAATTGGTAGATTAAGAAATTAATGTAAGAAATACGTTGCAAGTACAGTTCTTAACCAACCAAAAATCCGTTTATCAATTTAAAAGGGGTTGTCACAAAATTAGAATAAAAATACTGGGAGTATGAATCCCAGGTCGTCTCCCAACGAGTTGCAGGAAAGAATGCAGGTTATTGGTCAGAGGTTTTTCAGGAAATTTATTTGAGTTTGAGAAACAGAAAAATTAAATAAGAAAATTTATATAATTCAAATAAAAGTCTTGACCGGGAGTAGATTAATTGGAAGTTCTATCCTTGTTGGATTTCTCTCAAGATCAATTGATAATTGAAGGTTGCTTCTACTTAGTTATCCTTTACCAAGTAAAGTAAAGGAAAGTCAAGTTGGAAGTCTACTTCTATTCACAAGTTCTAATCCTCTCCCTTGGGAAGGATTAGCGTTAGTGACTAGAGAGCCAGCCAATAATAAACCCAATTACAATTTAACTCTTGAGTAATCCAACTCAAGGTTCCCCTTTTAATCACTCCCAATCAAGTTAGGGCACTACTCTATTATCATGAATGTAAACTTCACAAAATTAAAAAGGGAAATAAAGAGAGACATGATAATCAATAATAAAAGAAAGATCAATTAAAAATAAAATGGTTCTTGTATTAATAAATTATAAAAATAATCCAATTGTAACTCTGAACAAATTAAGGATATGAAAGAGTAAGTGACAAGTAAGGAAACAAACTAGAATGATGAAGTCTTGGGGGAGGTAATAACTCTTCTCAATATCCCAATCCAAAAGCAATAAAACGAAATTCTAAGAACTATGAATGTGTAGAGAGAAAACCTAGAGGAGGAGTAAAATCAGATCTAAAACTCAAAACTATCGTAACGTGTCGTCCTCCTTGAGTCTCTGCATGTTTCCTGGCTCTAGTCTGTGTTTCTGGGCCGAAAACTGGGTCAAAACACGGCCCAAAATCGCCCCCAGCGAATTCTATTAATTCTGCAGATCGCGCATGTCACGCGTGCGCGTCATCCACGCGTGCGCGTCACTCAGCATCTTTCCTTGCCACGCGTATGCGTCGTCCACGCATTCGCGTCACTGGTGCAGCTTCCAATCCATGCGTTCGCGTTAGGCACGCGAGCGCGTCACTACGATTTCTCCATTTCGCGCGGTCGTGCGAGCCATGCATCCGCGTCGCTTCTCGCTGGCCATCTCCTTAATTTCTTGTGTTCCTTCTATTTTTGCAAACTTCCTCTCGAATTTCCAAGTCATTCATGCCCTATAAAGCCTGAAACACTTAACACACGGATCACGGCATCGAATGGGATAAAGGAGAATTAAAACACATAATTAAAAGTCTCTAGGAAGCAAGTTTTCAACCATGGAGTAATTTTGGGAAGGAATTGTAAATACATGCTAATCATATGAATAAGTGGGTGAAGACTTGATAAAACCACACAATTAAACACAGTATAAATCATAAAATAATGGCTTATCATGTACGCAAGCTTATGCAGAACAGCAAAAATGCTGAATGCTACAGAATTTTCAGTTTGCACTCCGAACTTCTGACGCGCATAACTTTTTCGTTTTAAATCATTTTTCTTCCGTTCTTCGAACAGCGTAAACTTCACAGACCAATTTTCATTTGAAATAGGTTTGAAATAATTTAGGGGTCCGGAAGCCGAGTTATGGCTTGCCAAAATTCGGCCAAAAATTAACTTTTTACAAGAATTCTCAAACCTCTATTTTCACCAAATCAAAACTCAATTCCAACATTCTATACTTCTAAACAGCACCTAAATCTATCAAACCATTACCTCAACCTTCTCATTCATTCCATTACATATTATTATACAACTTATCAAATTCACCCCCAAAGAACTCATAACCAACATAATCTCATACTCAATCATTAAAATAGCATCTTTATTATTCATTAAAATCATCATCTCATCAACCATTTTCAACACAAACCATACATAGTCTTCTCTTATGCAACATCACATTCATAATTCATTATCATCACATAATCTCATCATCATTATTACTCAACATTTACCATCATCAATTATTCAATATACATTTTAATCACTGAAACAACAATTATCAACACTAATCATTAATCCTTAACCATACGTGCCATACAACCTATTTTAGGGTCATTTAGCATAAGTTTTCACAAAACATTATATATTAAATACGTGAAACCTAAACCATACCTTGGCCAATTTCCACGTATTACCCAAGGCAACCCACTAATGCACCAAACTCAGTCCCAAAAGGTCCAAAATCACCAAGGCAACATCACCCAACCTCCACCAAGTTCCAAAGTATATATATATATACACCTAAATTCACATATATCACACACATATACCCAAATTCAATACCCAATATACCAATTCAAGAAATTAGCTAGAGTTCTAGTATCCTCACCTTACCCAAGCTTCATATAAGCAAGAGTGAATATTTTTCTCAAGCTAATCAGGTCCTATAACATCAAGAAAGCAAAATCTCACCACCACTTTAATAAATTTTAAAAATAGAAAGAGGTAGAGCAACTGGAGTTATAGAGTAGCTTAACTATGAAATTGTTCCGATGGATTCGTAGAGCTCGACGCGGTGGTCACGTGACCGCAAACGGTGCGGCGATCAGAGCTCCAGTTTGGGAGTTATGTGGAATTGAAATTGAATGTGGAAGAGTTAGGATTCAAAGCTGATTGCTCCTTCCACCAACGTGTTTCAGGTTGTTTTGGGGAAGATGAGTGCAAGTCTTGGCCTTATATAATGGGCCTTGCGCCCAATACGAGTTCGGTTTGGCTGGTTCGGTTCATTTTTAGGCCAATCTCTTTAAAATTGGTGTCAAAATGCATATTTTAATTAATTCTACCACATTAAACTCTAAAATTTCATTTTCTAATTTGTTGGATTAATAATTATTTTATTGACTAATTATTTACTAATCTCTCGAGTTTTACACGTGTATTTAAAAGAGCGTGTAATGATACTCTTTTAATGAGAGTAGTTTTTGTTAGTGTTAGACCTATTTGGATAAACGTGGATGAAAAAACTACTTAGATATATAGCAATCTTATAAAAAGTTCCACTTTAAATACTTTTAAAAGTAATTTTATCTTTTAAAAACTGTAAGTATAAACACATAATCTTTTCGATTTATTAAACAAAAAAAAATTTATACTTTTAAAAAACATAAGTATTCTTTTAAAAATTTTTATCAAATTAATATAAATAACTAATTTGGTGGTTAATTTTTTTTATATGTGCAACATAATTGTTGTCTAATATACTAACAATAGATTAAGTATATTTTTATGTCAAATATTTGCGATAAATATCAATATTGTACATGACTTTTTTTTTTCTCTTTTTTTCCACATTGTTATAAAAGTAACTCAATATTGTCTCTTATTTTTAATTTTACAAAAAACATATTATAGAAGGAGATATGTCTTTTTAAAGTTCTAATATCTTTTGTAATTTAGTAGAGAAAAATAAGTTAATTTTTTATTTGAGTTAAATAAATATAATATTTGATCAAAATGTGTAATATATAAACAATTTATCATTTTAAATATGTATACATATATTAGGTATTGTGCCAAAAAAAATCTTTAAAAATGCAAATTGAGTATCTAGAATATGATAAAAGTTTTTAAAAAAATATACCGGGTGCAGTCAAAATATGACATAATTGAACAAGTCCTTTCCTCCTCTCTCCTTCGTTGGCCGCGACTCTTTCTGTTCCTCTTTGTTCGTGTTTTGCCATTGCTGTCCAACACCGCCGTGGCGCTTCACATTTTTTTATCGAAAATAGAGAGACTCGAACCTGCAATCTTTTAGGTGAGTATGGAAGATTATACCATTTGAATTATAACTCATTAACAAAAAAAATTAACAATTTTATTTCAACTTTACTTATATTATTGCACTTGTATGTGCAAAATCTCTTTGATACTCATATAAAGTGTTGGTTTGATTTTTATTTTTTCATCTCATTTAATTTTATTGAAATAATTTAAAATTACAAAATATTTAATTTAAAATTTAGATGATTATAATTTAAATTAACGATTTAATTTAATATAATAAAAATAAATATATTTATTTTATTGTATTTGTATGGTTAATTATGAGTACTGTTTAATTAATTTTTTAAAATTTGTGGAAGATGAATACAAATATTGAATAAATATTTGATATTTAAAAGAAATCTATGTTTAATAGAAACAAGTTATCTAATTATTGCTTATACTAGTATTTTAGTGCGTGTAAATATATTAACATCACATGTTACGGGTATAATAATACTAGTATGTTTTTATTTATAATGAATTAACTTAAGTCGTTAATTTTAATTATATCTATCTAAATTTTAATTATATCTATCTAAATTTTAAAATTCAGATAGATATAATTAAAATTGACAATTTAATTTAATCCAATACATGTTATAGTAAAAACAATAATTAGATAACTTATTTTTATTAAGTATAGGATTCTTTTAATGATTAAATATATGATTTTTTTAATTATCAGACATCCATCTAATGTCAACGAACTATAACTCAAATGACATAATTTTTTCATATTCAGTTAGATATTCAGTTAGAGGTTGCGAATAATTAGAACATAATTGTTAATTTTTTAATTTAAAAATTTTAAATTGTTAATTTTTTTTAAATCAAATAGTTAATTAACCATGCATACAAATATAATAATATATTATAGTTAAATCGTTACAATAATTCAATATTTTGCATATGTCTACAAGAAACAAGGGGTTTAGCCACAGAAAAAATTGTGGCTAAACTTCAAAGTAACTGTAGCAACCATATATTGACCACGAAAGAATATTTATGGCTTATCAGGGTTTGCATTTATGATTTGTCATGATTTTTTGGCTTTTAGCCACAATTTTATGAACCATGGAGACCTTAACTTAGCTACAACATAACAAAAATTAACCTCGATTTTTTTCGTGGCTAAATCCCATGAATAAAACAAAAAAAAAATTACAGACCACAGCAAATTTGCCATGGTTTTAACTGTGGCTAACTATGAAGATTTCCAAAAAAAAAATTATATTTTACATTTTATTGTCATTACATCAAATTTGAGGATAAAAAAATATTTTCTTTATATAATGAAATAAATTCAACATCCATACATATAGGATAGAGCAAAAGAATTTAACAACACAAATAACAAAATATACAAAAGATAATATAGGTTTAAATACTTAGAATTAACACTTCATTTTGTGCTCAATCAAAGGATTGGCTACGCTGTTAGTAGCTTTCAACTTCTTATGCAACTTTATTAGCTAGAGCTAAACATTGTAAGTGAAGACTTTCAATGCCTCTTGAAAAAAGGCTGGGATCATACACTAACAACTATGAGCTCAATCATTAAAGATCTGTGCACTGCCATGCAAAAAAAATTATATAAAGGTGAAAAAAAATATAGTAAAGCAAAGCAACAAGTAGAAATAAACTTTGAACTTTATATCTCATACCAGTAAAGAACTTAGAATAATTCAAAACAAAAAGTGAGACCCCAACTTCAATGAATCCATAAATGTCATGACTTGTATTATTTGTGCTTTTCCTTGATCTGCCTCTTCCTTACATATCCTCCATCGTAATCCAAAATTCATCAAATATTAATTTTATTTCATAACTTTTTCTCTAAAATTTCAACCAACTTCTCTAAATTTATCACACGTCCTACATTTTCAACACCAAAGACCTTTCTAATTTACAGCGTTGCTCTACGGGCCATTACACCCAAAAATCGTACCAATAAATTTGCGTCATTATCTCAACTTTGTCCATGCTCATCAAGTTCCATAATGTCTTTTTCATCATTTTTTAAATACCAAACTTTGAATTGTCGTCCTTTTGCCAGTTGTGATTTCTCCCGTAGAAGTGTCTACAACCTGGCGGAGCTTCGTTCAGACAAAGGGGGGCTATGGCCCCTCCCCAAACTTTTTATAAAAAACTCAGTAGTACTTTTTCAAAAGATAAAAAATAGCTCAATTGGCTTAAATACTTTACTATGACTTAAAGTATCTAATAAGTTCAATAAACAACACTCTCTTTATCTTTAAGTTCAAATATAAAAAATTAAATATTTTTTATTTATTTAATTTAATATTATTTTATATTTTACTATTTATTTAATTTAATTTTTTATATGATAAAAAATAATATAATATTCAATAAGTATTAATATTATTGTATTTGTATAAATTGATAAAAAAATTCAATAAATATTATAAATTTTAATATTTGTCCTTCTAACTTCTTCTTTACATATTTTACAGGATATATATTCAAATTTTTATATAAAATAATAATGAAAAATCAAAGAATTGATACATTTTTTAAGAGGAAGGCTAATATTTAAGAAGGAGAACATATAACTTTTACGATATCAACACCTGTAGATAGTTCTTCTACTTTAGTGAATTACGAAGAAAGTGAGAGATATAACCTTCAAAAGTTCAAAAAGTTACATCTGATGACTTTAACCTTAACTTTTTGGAATGAGATCTTGAAAAACGGTTTTAAATTTAGCAATATCACCCAAACCAAAGAGATGAGATTAGACGAGCTTATCTTAAATGGGGTTCATATAAAAAATATTTTGACAATTATATTCTATCTGGTCCCCCAAAATTTTGTTTCAAGTTCCGCCACTGTCTACAACTGAATAAAAATTGAATAAAAGAAATAAATTAAATATTAGAACTCAAAAAATCAGGTAAAAGAATTGAGATTTCATATACCTTTGACATTCACAACTAAAGAGTCATTATAATCTTTTCTGGTAGGTACAGTTGGTTGAGCCTTTTTCGTCCAAACCTTCTGCAAATTCTTTATTATTATTGATATTCTGTGGTTATCGTAGTTCTGCTAAAAGGGCCTTTTCTGAATTATTACGTTTTTACTTCACGCAAAAATCTACTAAAAAAAACCAACAAATAACACCAAAATTAAGAAAGAAAAAATTGGTATTTTGAGTTGGAGAATACCCTATCATATGACAGGGTTCATATAGTGTGGTTAAAGAAAGTGCTTTTAGGTGCTGCAACAAAAAAGTAGGAGTTAAAAGACAACGCGTGAACGATGGGAAGTTATATTGGAATTTGTCCGTGATTAATTACTTTAACTTTCCGCCAAAACCTACCTCAAAAGTTAAGGGCACATTAGAATTTCAAATCTAAAAAATTCAGCTTGGTCATTGTTGTTTAGATCGTCTTTTAACTTTCTTTAATTTTAACAATATTTTTTTTATTCTATTGTTTATTATCTACTAAATATACTTTAAATTATTTTATTTTTAATACAATAGTTATTTATTTATTTTTTAATAGTTAAATATGATTAAAAATTTAAATTTAAATTTAAATTTAAATTTTGAGTTTGTAATATTTTTATCTTTAATTTTTATTATAATAACAATAAATAACAAAAAAAACTACTTTAATAAATATATGACTTTCACAATCTCTTATTTCATGCCGTTGATAGTTGATGATTTAAACAATACACTATCATTTAATTATTTACCTATTATACACGAAATAATATAATAAGAGTTATACATTAAGTAAGTTTTGGAAATATTTTTACCTAAAAAATTTAATGTTTAATAAATTTTAATTACTAAATTAGTTACTAAAATTTTATTACATTAGACAAATTAATTATCACATAAAATTGTTATAAAAATGTTTACAAATCAATTTCTTTCTTACTTAATAAAATTGTAAACTTTTATATAAGTGACTCATAAATTAATTAGTATTAATTTTTTTATAACTAAAAATAATTGTAAAATAATTAATTAATGGAATATACCAATTAAATAATAGTATAAATAAAAAATTTAATTTATAATTTCACAAAATACTTTTTAAAAAGTAATTATGAATATAATCTTATACAGTACTCACAAAAATATATAATGAGTACTAAACCATGTAAATAAAGATTAATTTTTTTTAACTTATCCTAATTTTTTAAATTCAAAAAATGATAAAATAATTTATTTTTAATAAAAACTAAAATTTTTTTATACTTAAAAATTATTGAGCTTTTTATTATCTATTCAAATTATATTATTTTAGCTAAATAAATTTTATCTTTATAATTAACTCAAATATTAGAATATTATTTTTATTTTTATAATTTTTTATTTTATTTAAATTCATTTTTTTATATTTTTAGATTTAATTTCATAAATATGTGTTAATGTTAGAATATTTAAAAAATATACTATATATTAATAAATTTATTTAAAAAATTAATTTATTCAAGACAGGATAGCCATGACACGTTAATGTAAACAGAAAGTACAGCTACGAAAAATATTGCTTGTGATAAAAGGTTAAATTTTAGCCACAGTGACAGTGTTTCATAATAAATAGAAGACACTTTCATTTATTTTTATCACGATTTAGTGTTCGTAGTTAAAATTTGGTGGCTAAATCTTATTTTTGTGATAGTATACAGTGATATTGACATTAAATTTATTGTGTCCATACTCAATATTCAAGTTATGCACAACTTTGCCAATGAGTTATATCTCAAATGGCATAGTCTCTCCATACTCAATTAAGAGGTTGTGGGTTCGACTCTCTTATTTTTGATAAAAAAAAAAGTTATGCACAACTTTTTAGTTCTGTCATATTTCTGAATTCACACAATTTTTTTTAACTTTTATTATTTTTCGATACATACTCCCATTTGCATTTTCAAAAAAATTCTTGTCACAGTATCAAAATGTGTATACGCATTTAAAATTGTAAATTATTTACATATTACATATTTCGATAAATATTATATTTATTTAATTTAAATAAAAAATTAACCGAGAAAACAAGATTTTATATATGATAAAGGAACATACATGTGGATGATGTGGCGTGGGAATGAGGCCATAAAATTTGAATCTTTGATAATTTAATTTTTTAATTTATTTTTTTTATTTTATTTAGAGTATATATATATATATATATATATAATTTAATTTTTTAATTTATTTTATAACTATTTTTATTTTATTTAGAATATATATATATATAAAAGAGTTTGTTACAAGCAATATATACTATACAGAGGGAGAGATCTAAAAATATTATTATGAAAAATTAATAATATATATAATATTAAAAAATTATATAAAAAAATATATAATATAAGATGTATTATAAAAATATAACGACAGAATATATTTTGAAGTACAAAAAATATATGTGTATTTTTTACTAACGAAGTCGTGGATTTTTCATATCATAAAATTTATTGATAATAGAATTTGTGTCAAATTTTTTAACAATTTTTTTAATATAATTAAAAGATAATTAGTAAGAAATTCATCTTTTATTTTATTTCTGAGTTATTCTTCACAATATTTATAGTTGAAAAAGATCTTTCAGTTGTAGCAGTTAAAATAGAAAGAATTAATAGCAAATGAATCAAGAAGGACGGTCACAAGAAAAAAAAGAATCCACTTTATGGAATTTAAAAATTTTTATTTAATTTAAAATATTAGTAATAATTTTTTTAGATTTTTTTAATGTTATTTATATTTTAGATATTAGAAATCATTAATATTTAGATTGGACTAAATTTTATTTATACTAGACTAAATACTAAATAATTTTTTAAAAAATTAGATCATGCTTAATAATTTATTATTATTATTAATTTTTTTCAAAAAGTTGGAGAAACCGAGACCACCACTCATCCTCTGTATGTCCGTTCTTGATCATAAACATTATCAGCTTTATTATTTTTGTTAGTTTTAAAATCTTTGAACTATAAATAAAATATTGATATTTATCTTAAACATTTATAACAAAAAATAAGAATTTATCCAATAATAGTATGGAAGTTTGAATTAGAATCTATTATATAATACTTTTTGTGCATTAAAATTTAGTTATTAAATTAGTAATTATATATTTATGTATTAATATATGTATTATTTAATTTATTTTTAATATATATTTTATATTTTAATATATATATATATATATATATATATATATATATTATGAATAATTAATTTAGTACTTAATTTTTTATATATAAATAGGGTAATTTATTATATATTTTGAATATATATTTTTATTTTTTTTTCAAATATTTATTACTTATAATTTAGAGAAAATACTAATATTGTGATTAAAAATTAAAACAAAGATTCAATCATTTTAAAAAAAATTTGAGTTAACTATCAATATAATTTTTTTTATACCAATATCTAATTATATTTCTATATATATAGAAAAATACTATTTTTAAATAGCAAACATAAAAATTAATTTTTTATTTGTACGACAGACTTAACACCTAATCAAATACAAAAGTATACATATTAAATTCTTTCAAATTTTAGATAACAAATGTTAAAATTAATTATTAATAAAAAATTAAACTCTTTCATATAAAAATAATAACTAAAAAACTTATTATTTAATTTTTTTATCTACAAAGATCATGGTCTTCTTAGTCGACAGAGACTTTTGTCCCTTACGACCTTCTTATAAAAGTAGTTTAATACTATAATTTTTTTGTGTCATAGTTTATAATATCAGGATCGATGTAATTTTAAAAGATTTATATTCTCGTGATAGTATTATGGGTAAAAATACTTGTTATTAATATCTAAATTCTTCGCCACTATTAGACCACTTCTAATGGGCTTCCCCAACAAAATAATAAATTGATTCACATGCACAAAACAAATTGTCAAGTGAGCAGCATGTCATCATTACAATATCCCTTTTAGCAACGTCATTCTCGTATTATTTGCCGAATAGAGAATGCGCTTTCCAGTTGCTATGAAGTGAAAGTTTATCTAATTCAACAAATATTTTGTCTACAATAAAAGACAATTTAGCAAGGAAACCATCCTTATTTAATTATTTTCAGGCCTAATTGCCTAACCATGAGTTCCAAGTTGGTAGTTTAACTAAATATCTTGGTTAATTATTCTCTCAATCCTTGCAAAGGAATTGAAGTCTTTTGTATCATGTTATATTAGGATAACTAATACTCAATAACATGGAATTAGCGAAGCTACCTTGGTAGATACATTGGTCCTTTAATTAGAGGTTTTGAGTTCAAATTTTGAATCTGAAAAAGAAAGTTATTTGGTAATAAGATCCAAAATAATTGTAATTTTAGATATTAAAACAATCTTACTAAATATTTGGTAACTATGGTTCTCTCTCTCACAATGAATTTTCATAACTTATTAGAATTTGAAACTCGAAATCAGTGTAAAAAAATAAAAAATAAAGAGAGTGAGAGGAAGATGCATTGTTTTCATCTCTAAAATATAGAATTTTTTTTTAGTTTCTCATGATATCTTTCAGTTTGACAGATTAAAATTTAATCCGTCGTCGATCTAAGTTTCATTTAAGAATTTGTCATTAGTCAATAAATTGTTACATATATAAAACATAATTCAAACTTTCGACACTTATTTTAGTGAATGAATATTAACCACTCGACTAATTTAAGTGAGTTCAAAATAGAGAAGTTATTGAACCCACGACAAAGGAAGCTCTCAATCATAATTGTTGGGTTCTGGTAATTGATCTGGCCCTGAAGGTTTTTTATGCAACTATTGTCGGCTCACTCTTCAAGGTTTTTCTATAATGAAAGGCCCACTGGCCAAAACTTGAAGAAGAAGCCCCAATCTTAAAAAACATAAGCGTCCCAGTCCAAAACAAAAAACATAAGCGTCGTCAACCCAAACAACATTTGACGCAAATTAAAAATAGGACAGTTGAGTTAACCAAAAACGAAAAAAAAAAAAAAGGATAGTTGACCCAAAGACAAATATAGCAATGCAAGACAAGGATATCATGATGGGTTTTGTTGAACAAATCTTGGAATATTTGCCACCCTTACCTATCAAACAAATATTTATCTGCTTCTAATAATATATATATATATATATATATATATATATATATGCTTCTTATCTAGGTTTCTGTAGGAAAAATATTAGGTGAATAATATTTTTTTTATACTTGTTTTGTTATTTGAATCAGTATTACTTAAACTTTTTATTTCTTTTACTAAAATATTGATCTTTAACATTTTCTTTTCAGTATTTTTTTCTTTTTCTTCAGTGTTTCTTATTAAGAACGAAGGTTGCTCATTTTTCAGCATAGGTAAACTTGTTCTTCTAATTAATACTTTTAAAAAAAAAAAAAGACACACTTTTTCTGGAGTCTAAGATTTAAAAATTAGAGTCCATCTCTTTTTATCAGGGAAGAAGACTACTCCTTTTTAGATTTAGTTAAATCCCCCCAACAATTATTGTTCTTTTGAAAAGTAAAACGTAGGTGTTTCTTACACTTATCAGTTATTATGCAAGTGTTTGAATTCTCCACGTATGCCTTGGACTCTAATTCCTTGTTGCTTCATTTGGTTGTTAATTAAGCTTCACCCATTGGCTGCCACGCATAACCATCCAATTATTATGTACTCATCAGAATCTGTTCTCTTTCTTTACTTGTTAGACCAAAATTCTATCCTTGTCTTCAATGTTTTCAAAACATTTTAGCATTTCATACGGGGTGGTATACCAAAATATAATTCAAAAAATCAAAAGTAGGCCAACTGTATCATGAACAGTAAAATACTTATTATAACATAGTAGTTGAATTCGAGAATAAAATAGAAAAAAGTTTCAATAACAGTAGTGTGTTCATGATCACATTGTTATTGGTTAATAGTTGTTATTTTGTTATGTGAGAATCACTTGTATCAGCCTATTTTCATGCAAAAGGAAGAAAATCGGAATAAATAGATTATTGGTAAATTACATTGATTTATCGATGATGTTACAAATAAGTATCTTTTTTAGTTTATTATGTTTATAAATTGACCTGCACTTTAAAAAAGAAATTAGTATCATGTTTATAAGAAAACTCAGTACCACTTCTTTTATTAAAAAATAAAGAGTAAATAGTCATTTTTGACTATCAAAGATTTAAGTACTGACAAAATTAACCACAAAAAAATTAAATTAACATTGTACCCATGAAAGATGAGTATCGTTTGACAAAAATACTCAAGCATTAAATTTAAAATTATTTCCTTTAAAAATTTTATGAAATTCCCAAAATACAATTTTCTTTCATCTTCTCTATCCCAATCTTTTACCCTACCAGAATGAACCAGTCCCACTTCACCTCCCTCGTTCTTCTTTACTTACCACTCTCAAATCATCGTTGGCAGTTTCCCCAGATCATTGCCCCTTCCTCTCGCTTTCACTAAGAGTACTTCATCCTCATCAATTCAAACTTAGCTACATGTTCTAGAAATATGTATATGTATACTAAATCAAAACATGAGGAAATAATCAAAGTCATACCCAACTACTCTAGTCAACTTCACTTTTCTGGGAATTTCATACCCCTAAATCAAACCCCCCTCTTTATTAGTTAACATTTCTTCATTTATTTATCATTTTTCTCATTCCTATCGTCTATTCCAATTCCAATCTTAAGGGTTTCTTTTACTCACCCACCAATCTTTATATGTTGTTATTGTTCTTCTTCTCCTTTTGGTGGTAATTCGGATTCATATTACTAAATCTATAAGCATTTGGTGGCCATGGAGAACAACAATTAGCAATATTTTTGGCAATTTAGTGACCAGCTTAGGCTTCAAGCATCTAGTTTGGCCAATCTCTCTCTTAAAGGTTCAATTTGCATCAACATAAAGGGTCTTGTGCCGCTAAAGCCAGTCTGTGCTCTCGCACGCCACCACGTTCCAAATTGCCTCCTGAAGTACAACTCTGACATCAATAGGTCCTCACCAGCAGCGGCACCGCCATCTCCATCGCCACCGATCCCTCCAGCGAGTCAAACAAGCTTGATCGCGAGTAATAATGCAATGACTCCGTGAATAGATCCACAAAAACCAGACCGTTATGGTTGGCTTCCTGCTCCACCATCGTGAAGATCTTCGGCTTGATTTTCTTAACCATGGCAAGAACTTTCTTGACAGAACCAGGGGTAGGCCAGCATGCGATGCAACTCGAAAACAGAATTAACCGCAACGGCTTCTTCGGGTCGGATCTCAAGCATTTTCAGGTCAAGATCCGAAAGACTAGAGCAGAAGAAGCTATGAAACTCAAATTGAACGCTTATGGTTTGTCAGAGCGAGAGAAGGGGGCGACGATCTGGGAAAACTGCCGACGATGATTTGAGAGTGGTGAGTGAAGAAGAACGAGGGAGGTGAAGTGGGGCTGCTTCATTCTGTTAGGGTAAAAGATTGGGATGGAGAAGATGAAAGAAAATGGTATTTTGGAAATTTCATAAAAATTTTAATGGAATTAATTTTAAATTTAATGATTGGGTATTTTTGTCAAACGGTACTCATTTTTCATGGGTACAATGTTAGTTTAATTTTTTCGTGATTAGTTTTGTCAGCACTTAAATTTTTGATGGTCAGAAATGGCTATTTACTCAAAAATAAAATAAAACATCGAGTGGTTGGAGAGATAGTCAGGAACGGACGTATATTACCATTGTTGCACTACTATATTTTAGACTTTTAGTAACATTTGTCACTTAACATTTGTTAAAATGTTAGCATTATAGATAAAATTATATTTAAGACAACATTTACAATAAAATGTTAGTAAATATAGTTAATTTTCTTAAAAAATTTAAAGAAATGTTACCTATTCCTATTCCTAAACACACTAGGGTTCATACTCTCCCAAAAACCCTCTCACGAACCATTGCATGTTTTCTCACTCAGTGCTTTCAATCGATGTTCACAATCATTGTTTCCTTTGAAATCAAGAATAAAAAAACCATTCTCCATCACAATCTCTTCCTCTCTCTTTCTCTGGATCGTGATTTGTTCTCCTTGGAACCTGTCTCAATCTCAATCTAATTCTAGGGTTTGATTATTCTCAATTCTAATTATTTCATTTTCGTTTCATGCTTGTTCTGATTTCTTTTTAATTTTGTTCCCAAAAATTACGTGCAGAAGAAGAGTTGCATTATTCTAATCTGATCGTAGTGTGCTGTGATTGAATCGGAATTACGATGAGAAGGGAAAAATTCAAGAGCAAGCCCACCGGTCGCCACCAGTTCTCCACGCCAGAAGATCTCCGTAAGCATTGCATGTTCTCACTCTCACTTTCACTCTCAGTGCTCTTAATCTCTCAATCTTGCTCTGTCTCCATCTCAATCTCTGAGCACTTTGAATCTTTGGATCTCATTCTGCCTCCTCAATTGCTTTTTACTTGTAAGTTAAATTTCCATTGTCTTCTTTCTTGGTCTCTTCAATTTGGGAGTTTAGGTCCTTTAGATCATGTTTTTTTTTTTAATTAATGCTGATTTTATATTAAATCCTACATCAGACTGATATTATAATTCAGCAACTTCAAGTCTTGTAAACCATTCATGCTTGAGACTAATGATTATGAATGTTAGGTCTTCTCTCCTAGGATTGAGCTATTTTGGCCAATAAAATAATCGGAGGTGGTTGCTCTTCCACACCTTGAGGCTGAGATTGAAAAATCTACCGTCAAGACTTTCAATCCTTTTATCCTCTGGCAGGTAATTCCATTATTTCTTTCTCTCTCGTTTTTCTTTTTCAATTATTTTAAATTAATTCAATTTCTGTGTTATTTGTTTTAATGAATAAGTAACTTGGAATTGCTTCTCTTTGTGTGACTTGAATCTATCACGCTAAAGGTTATTATTATCATCATCATCATCATCATCATCATCATCATCATCATCATCATCATGTTTAAAGAAAAAAAATCAATGCTTTGTAGTGCTATCGCGATTTTTTTTAACAATTTATTTAGTCTTTATGTTGATGCTACTGAGAATTTCAAACTACATAAGTTGGCCTCTTTCCTGATGTATTCACCTTTGATTTTATGTTGTTGGCAGATATCATTCTTCAAGCAATTTTATGGTTTTATTACTGAATCTGACTACGTTGCGCTGCATTATGGATTTATCAAGGTCAAGATCCAGTCTTGTTATATATGGTTAATGCTTAACTTCTCTAAAAGAATAATCATTCCATCATGTGAACATGTAAAATAATCTTCACTGTAACCATTTTCTAGGAACATTGCCAGCGCAAACCTCAGTTTGATTTCCACAATTACATGGTGCGAAAACTTGAAGTTGATTTCAGAAGAATTGTAAGCATAAGGTGAGAGAATTCAAACATATCTGTTTTTTATTTTTATTTTAATGTTAGATAACTTGAGTTTTAAGGCAACTGTTCTTCATTGGTTTTTCTACCATAGCTGGTACCTGTGGCTCTTTGTTGTGCTATTTTTGCTGCTAAATATTGCAGGTACTACCTCAATCCTGTTCAGCAATATTAAATTCTGCAATGGCCCTTTTAATCCTACTTATGATTTCACTATGCAGGGTGGCACACTTATTTCTGGCTTGCCTTTTTACCAGTGATAGTAAGTGATCAAGTTCTTTACAAATGGATTTTTTTTGTTAACATTACTGAAGAAGAGTTAATAACATTACCAGTGATAGTAAGTGATTAATACAGCATTGGGAGCAATACCACTAAGCAGAAAAGGAATAGTGTCAATCTGTTGAATTTCATTCCAGATAATGTGCTTGTGCAGTTAGAGGAGGTGGAGAAAAGTGATGGTCTTTCTTCAAGATGTCATTATACTTATAATTACGGCACCTCCAAGTTTCAGAGGAAGGCTTTAAGTGATCTTGATGATATGAATCTTGCACCAAAATGGGAAGGCATACATTCCAGTAAGGGAGCTCAAGATAGAAGGTATCGTCCAGCATTTTCGAGAAATAGACATGCTAATGAAGAAAGAACTTATAAAGCTAGAACATTGAATGCCACAGCCTACAAGGAGTTGATAAATTCCTACTTAAATAATATTAATACGAAACCAACGAAAGAAGAAATACCTATTACTGACTAGTGGAAGCAGTTCCAAGATTCACGTAGTGTCGAGAAAACAAAGGAAATAAAAATATTCGATACCGAGTATGCAAAAGAAACCTTTGAGTTGGATAGTTTGTGGAGAGAAATGGAAGTGTCTCTGGCATCAAGTTACATTGAAGACAGAGAGGTTTAACCATTGATCATGACTTTGCTTTTAATTTTTTAAGAATCTATCACAATTTATTCTTTAAAAGGAGGGAAATAGTAAAACTTAATTACTAGGCCTTAAACCTTTTGTTTTGGTTTTATTTTCGTAAGACTTACATTGTTGCACTATATAATCAGGACACGAATGCAGCCAATCTTTTCGACACTCAGGAAAAATCAAAAGAAGCTTGTGAACATTACTTTAGATTGGATGATGAAATTGGAATTTTCTGCTTGAAATGTGGCTTTGTGGAGATGGACATTAAAGTTATCACACCAGCCTTTGTAAGTCAAGTTTAAGCTTATCAAGCAATCTCATCATTAGTTTTTTTCCACAACGTGATGCTTTTGCACTTCTTGATGAGGTTAGTTGCTTCTTGTACCACACCTTTGGTATGCATTTCCCATAAAAGAGGATTTGTATGTTTTGAATTGAGGTATCTTCTCTGTCAACAGGTTGATATGCTCCACGAAGAGAATGAAAGCATACTTGACAAGGTATTTTAATATTATCTCTTTCTCCCTCTTGATGCTGATAGTACTAACCTTGGTTGAAACTGATACACACAGCTCAGAGTTGAGGAAGAGAGATGCAAGGAAGCAGATGCCAGAGTTAGGGAGCTTCAGAAATAGGTACTTGCTTTATTTCTTTCTTGGTATATGATTGAGGTTTACTAAATGATTGTCTGCTTGTTTTCTGTTGACATGCTTAAATAGTTTCACCTTTAAGTATAAATGACAAAAGGTTAAGGAGGAATGCTGGGAAAAAGGCATGAAAGAAAGACTTCTTATTCTTCATTTCATACTAATTTGACAGCGTTATAGGACAACTTTTCTTATTTTTCTAACATTCCTCTAGTGCATATTTTCATAATTAAACCATTTAAAATTTTCATGTTTTTGTTTAAAAGGCATTGTATTTGTTGTTTTGAATTCCCAATCAATAGTTGCCATGCATAACTTGTCAAATCATTTTTCCTTTCTCATTTTGGTTGCTTACTTTAGGTTGAGGATGCTATTGTGCAAGTATTAGCCCAATAACTTTGATTTTTAAACTGTTCAGGTAGTTCTTATTTCCTAGATTAGAACATTAGAGATTATCTTCAGCTAGTGGGAAATAGTTTAATTTTTGTTGCACAGTACATTAGTGATTTTCAAGTGGTAGGTAAACTCATCCTTATCCTCTTTGTCTTGAGTTCGAGCCCTTAGATGTATATAGAACTGTATTGAGAGAAGCAGTTATAGTTCCTCCAGTCGGGTTAATATACCAGCGGCAAAGACTCATGGTTTTCATTCTTACTTTAATTGTGCTTGTTAATGGAGTATAAATAGAGAATATAAAAGAGGTTATAATTTCAATTCAGGATTTTTATTTTTGGGATAGAATCAGGTCATCTTTTGCTATTAATATTGTCAAAGCAAGTTTTTATTGACATGCATAAATATTGAAAGAATAGATGTTGTGGAATGGATGGAGTATTGGAGTATGGTTCTATGTATATGGAAGGAATGCACAAAATTTTGTATGTTATATGTCAAAAGTTTCCCCCTTATCACAGTACATGTGTTTGACAAGTGGAGCTATGTATATATGACTCCATGTTGTTTTTGGCTTAATATGTTCAATTGCATAGAATATTCAGAGTTTAAGTGCTATAAGTATTTTTTTCTCATTTTATTTGCATCATGAAGCAAACTTGTACAATGATTACTGATTAATGAAAAAGGCTATAAAAATTTTATTTTGTGAATTTGTGAATTTAATGAAATATTTCATGTTGTAGTCATTAATTTTAGTATATTTATATTGTGTATAATATAAAATAAAAAATAGTATAATATAACTAAAAAAATGTTACTAAAGATCTTTTGTAATATTTTTTAAGTGTTACAAAAAATATCTACGGTAACATTTTTCCAAGTGTTACAAAAAATATCTATGGTAATATTTTTTTAAATGTTACATAAAATATCTGTTGTAATATTTTTTAAGTGTTACAAAAAATATCTATGGTAATATTATTTTAAGTGTTACAAAAAATATCTATTGTAACATTTCTCTAAGTGTTATCAAGAAATGTCTATTGTAATATTTCTCATAATATTACTATAGAATATCTTTTGTAACATTTTTACTAAATGTTATTAAATCTTTAGAAGAATGTTAGTAAAACTCTTTAGTAACATAGGGAATTTTTAACATTTGTTAAAATATTACTAATATACATAGGTAACATTTTAATATGATTTGGTAATATTTTTTAAATGTTAGTAAAAGTCAATTATATAGTAGTGTTGGTTAGGAGAGATAGTATATAGTTGTCACATCTTCAGTTTACTGATGATACAATTCTGTTTTGTCTACCAGAAGAGGAGACTATTAAGAATTACAAGCGGCTTCTGAGATGCTTTGAGTTGATGTCAGACTTTAGTATTAATTTTGATAAGTCGAGCTTGATTCCAATGAATTGTGATGAGCAGTGGGTCCAGCGTATGTGTCGCTTGTTGGGTTGTAAGGGTGGTTCCCTCCCAGTTAAATGCCTAAGTATCCCCTTAGGAGCAAATCCGAGGTTGGTGAAGACCTGGAAGCTTATAATAGACAAAGTGGAGGAGAAGCTCAATCTGTGGAAAGCTAAAATACTAAACAAACCTAGGAAGTTGGTGCTGATCAAATCAATTTTAAATAGTTTGCCAGTGTATTATTTGAGTTTATTCAAGATACCGAGAGTTGTTGCTGAGAAATTGATTTCATTGCAGAGAATGTTCCTATAGAGTAAGGAGGATGGTAGTAATGGGATGACATTAGTAAGATGGAAATTGGTGCAGGCCCCTAAAAACATGGCAGATTGGGAGTTGGAGATGCTATGGTTCATAACACAGCTATGCTGTTTAAGTTGTGGTGGCAGTTTGCAAAGAAAGAGTGCCCGTTGTAGAAGAAAGTGATATATTCTTGTAATAATCTGAATCCTAATGAGCTACTGTAAACTCAAGTGCTACCTACTAGAGGAGGCCCATGGAATGATATATGCCAGTTACAAATAACAAATCAACATATAAGGGATAAGATGATTACATGATTGTCCATGGAGATTGGTGAGGGACGATGTACTCGATTTTGGGAGGATGTATGGTTACTTTGTGGATCTTTGAAGGATTGGTTTCCCAGACTTTTCTCTGTTTCAAACCAATGTGGATCTGTTATAGGGGATTGTGGGTTTTGGGACAGGTTAGAGTGGATTTGGAACTTCCAATAGAGGAGAGAGCTCTTTCAATAGGAATTAGAACTCCTGGGTCAATTACATGAGGAGTTGAGACCTGTGAAGCTAGCGAATAACAGAAAGGATAGTGTGGTGTGGAAATATGATAGACAAGGTATTTTTTCAACTAACTCATTTTTTTGCAGGTTTTGCAGGAGGAAATACTCCCAGAGGAGGTTACTAGCTACAGCTTCACTAAGACCATCTAGAAAGGTTTAGTTCCTCCAAGAGTGGAGCTACTTACTTGGTTTTTCTTGATAGATAGGGTGAATACAAAAGAAAAGTTAAGCCGATTTGGGATTAAAAGCCAGGAAGATAACGTATGTGTTTTATGTAATAAATATGTGGAACTTGTACACCACTTATTTC
Organism: Arachis hypogaea; assembly: GCF_003086295.3. Lineage (NCBI taxonomy): Eukaryota > Viridiplantae > Streptophyta > Magnoliopsida > Fabales > Fabaceae > Arachis > Arachis hypogaea. The sequence goes on from NC_092049.1 coordinate 100,494,476, forward strand.
TAGGCTGTAAATTTGTTTGGCAGGTGTGGAGTGATTGGATATCGGTGTTTCGCTGACAATGGTGTTTTCCGGGTTCGATAAAAGAACACTTTCTATGTTGGATAGAGGAACCGAGGAGAAAGGCGGATCGAAAGCAACGGTTGAGATGCTTCTGTGCGATCGTTTGGAACATCTGGTTGGAAAAGAATAGAAGGATTTTTCAGAATAAAAGCATGGGTATTGAAAAAATTATCAACATGACCGTGATGAGCTCCAACAAGTGTAAAGGTGTGGACCCCTTTAGTTGTTGATGGCTATGCCAAAGATGACATGGGGATTTTTCTTTGTGTTGTTGTGTTACTTTTAGAAGTTAGTTAATGTGTTTGTCTGGTTCTATTTGCTCTACTGTAATGTGTTGCGCTCTTTGTTTTAAAAAAAAGTTGAATGTAATGTTACGTAAATTTTAAGAAAAATTATTAGTGTATATTTGTGCAGATGAATATTTACTCCCAAGAAAAAGAGAAACTAAGGGTATATTTGATCATATTTTCATTTTTGTTACTTTATAATCTTAAATTTTATAAAAAAATATTAGATGAAAAAAATATAAGAATTATTTTCATTTTTTAATCTTTATAAATTTTAAAAATAAAATAAAAATTATCTCCTTCATTGCCGAGGTGGATTTTTTGTTGAATTAGGTCTTTCTTTCGAAAAAAACCCCTTTCCTCTCACGATTCTTGGCCAATCGCGTGCTCTTCCTTTTTGTGGATGGATAGTTATCTGTATTCTCCTGTACAATCGATTCTTTGCAAATCAATCGCATCAGGATGCATCCTTTGTCATGTGTTTGTCAGACTGTTGTTAAGGAGTCTATCCAATAACTATAGATTTTCTATTCTAATCATTTCTTGCATATTGTTTATGTCAGGTTGATGTTCCCTTGGTTAATTTCAATAATTTCGTGGAAATTTTGACAAATTTTGGGGTTTTGGGTATTCTTTCTGAATTATTTCTGTTTAATTGAAGTTAGATTTTCAATTTTCATCCAAATCTTTTGCAATTCTCACATGTTATGGGTTTTCTGGAATTAATACAGACATGGATTTAGGTTTTCTCTTTTCCATTTTAATACTCATCTCATTTGAGGATCATTATTTTTCTATTTCATTTGAACACCCATGTCATTTAAGGATATATTTTCATCTATAATTTTAATTTCATTTTGGATGTTCTTACTCATTTGTTGAATCTGTTCACAATGGATTGGTTGAAAAGAAAATGTTCAAACTTTTATTTTTCTCTCTCCATGATTCTCAAGATGATTCTATTCTATGTTAATTTTGCTGATATTAATCTTGGATATATTGAGTCAGATTGATGGTAAGGTTTTCTTACTTAACTCACTTATTATGCAGTAGGTAGTTGAGTGGTGATTGTTTACTGTTAATTTAGTTCTAATTTATTTCATATTTTCTATATTATTTTATCCTTAAATACAATGTATTATGCAATGTATATCTTTTCATTGTGGTTTCTTGCTTTTCTGGTTTTTGTGATTTTTTGCTTTTCTGGTTTTTATGGTTTAGTAATCAAATGAAATTTATTTTTGTAGATTCTAATGTATAAAAACTCTTTTATTTCTTGCCCCAAAATGTTTCTGTACAAGTAAAATTGATGAAGATAATAGTTATAATGGCAACTCGATCTTGGAAGCATTAGTGGATATTAGTTTAATTTAATATTGCTATTATGGATTTAATGTTAGTATCCTATTTTATGATAGATTTAATTTAATATATTTCATGTGAAATGTCATATGTAATGATTAGTTGCATAGTTACAGAATTTGGTAGGAGTTGGTTATTGTCAAAATTCTCATCAAGTCATGCTTAGTCACACTGTTGCTTTCCTAAATCAGTGCTTATCCTTTATTTGACTGTGGAAGTCTTCTTTTTTCGTGCTTCTACTTATTTATTTGTTAGTTATTGAGTGACAATGTGGTGATCTTTATTTGTTTATGGTTCAAAATTCTGAATTCAAATTGTTATTTTCTTTTTTCTAAAGTCATCATGAGTTGTGATTATCAATATTTCACATGGAATGTCATACATAATGATCAATTACATAATTGCATAATTTGGTAGGAGTTGGTTGTTATTAAAATCCTCATCAAATCATGCTTAGTCACATTGTTCCTTCCCTGGATAAGTGGTCATCTCTTATTTATTGTGGAAGTCTTCTTTCTTCATGTTTCTACTGAATTATTTGTTACTTTTTGAGACATAATGTTATAATCTTTATTTGTTTATGGTTCAAAATTATGAATTCAAATTGTCATTTTCTTTTTCCTGAAGTCATAATTAGTTATGATTTTGAATAATCTAAATGCTAATTTGATTTAGCTTTGGTATACATGATTCTGTTCTCAGTAAAACTTATTGCTTATATATGTTAATGGAAATGGTTGATAAAATATATTAATCATATTGGGACAGCTATGCTTCATAGTAACTTAGATACTTCTTTTATTTACAAGGTCACTGCAATATGTATGAATTCTTCCAATCTTTATTCTTTGCAAAATAAGGTTTTGTTTACAGGTGATAATAATATATTTATATAAATTGCTATCGTGATGTGTGCATTGTCATGAGTTATGGTGTAGTGGATAGGGTTAGTATAAACTCCGGTTAAATAACAAATAACTAAGTAATAAATTAATTATGAGCCTAAGAGATTAAGAAATTAAAATTTATAATTTGAAAAAATAAAAATAATTAGAATACAAATTAAAATGTTAATCTTAAAGGTTTTGATCTAAAATTAGGCCAACAGGCTAAAACGGTTGAATCGAACCCATGTTGGACCCAAGAACTCAAGCCCATATATATAAACACTGCCACACTTCACCAAAACTCAGAATTTCACATTGAGAGAGTGAGGGGCATGGTTTGAAGAGAGAAGAGAATTGGGGAACTTAACTCACTATTCACCTTTAACTTCAATCACTCATAACTTTTGATCTGGAGTTTCGATTGACAAATCATTTGTGGCCACGCGTTCGTCTAGAAATTCTTTTCGATTTTATCTAAACTAAGTAGTAAGAAACTCAAAATTTCTTACCCAGTTCTTTTTTCTATTCAATTTTGCATTTTTGATTTGGGTTTCGAGAAAATTTTAAATTTTTTATGTTTAGGGGAAGCTCAATTGTGAGTTCTGGTAGTGTTTTGACCTAAGAATACGAGGAATAAAGTAAGAAAACCTTTCCCGATCATTTGTACAAATTTGTGTTATGAATTTAGGTTGAATTATGTAAAATTATATGATTAGATGTCATAGAGCTTGATTGGATTGGATTTGGGGTGAAACACAACTAGTTCGGTGTAATTTGGCACGGCATTGGATCCAAGGATAGTCTTGGTGTGTCCTGGAGAAAATCAAAGTGTTGGAGGAACCGTCGTCTAAGAGGTATGGATTTTAGTTTCTAGTAGGCATGTTGTAAGATTATGTGAATTCTTAGGTTAATGACCTTTAAGATAGGATTGAATGAAATTTAGTTGATGTTGTGTTGATTAGTTGTGATTTTGTGAATTGAGTGGTTACTGATTTACATGAATGTTTATATACATGAGTTGAATTGGGTTATGATATTAATTGATGTGAATATTGGACCGGAGGCCATGATGTGGTGAAGATTCCCCCATGAGATAAGTGGTGGAGTTATTATGTTGAAATTGATGCAGTGATGATGATTGGTTGAGTTGGTTGTGATATATTGTTGTATGAGTATGTGTGATAAAGGTTAGATTGAATTAACGAGGATTATTTAGTTGAGACCTTGTATATTAGGTATTGAATGATTGTGGAATCATGAAAGCAGGTTAGAATGTTTGGAAATGGCATTGGTATGGTTTGGTTTGAATTGAATTGGAATTTTGGTGAAATTGAGTAAAGGTTCAAATTTGATAAAATCAATTTTTAACCAACTTCAATGTATCGTAACTTTGTTCTTGAACCTTTAAATTTTATAAAACTTATTTTAAATGAAAATTGAGTCTAGGTGGTTTATGACGTTTGAAGAACGGATGGAAAATTATTTTTAACGAAAAAGTTATGCACATTTGAAGTTTAGGGTTAAAAACTAAATTCTGTTATTATGCAGCAAAACCAAAATTTCTAGTATGTGGGCCCATGCACACAATAGTGCCTACGCACAAACTAGAATGAATGTAAATGCTCGTGTGTACGCATGCTAAAACTAAATTCTGTTATTATGCAGCAAAACCAAAATTTTTGGTATGTGGGCCCACACACACAATAGTGCCTACGCACGAACTAGAATGAATGTAGATGCTCGTGCGTACATACGAGGGACAGGCGTACGCACGACAAGGGAATTTTGCAAGTTGTGCGTACGCGCGATATTGTGCGCGCGCACAAGCTGGAAATGTTGTTTGGGTACGTGCGTGCGCACAAGGGTCATGCGTACGCACAAGCCCTGTTTTCATACTTAAACTCTGTTTTCAACTGTTTGAATTTTTTGGTAAGCTTGTAAACTTTTGTAACCCCTAATTGAGGTCCGACAACTTGTTTTTAGGCTTGAGAATGAGTGTGAACACATGGATTAGATTAAATTGATAATTGGATGAGATTGTGGATTAAAGTGATGAGTATTGATGAAAACCTGTAAGTAATGAGTTTACTGAATACTAGTTTGAGATAACACATGAATGATGGGATTGACGATGACTGAGTATAGCCGGATTAGCTGAGATGGCAAGGTCTGAGTGATATGCCGCTTGTGTATTATTGGAGTATCTATTTATTGGCGAGGTCTGGGTGTTATCCCGCTTGCGTGATGAATTGAATAATGAATTTGATTGAGATGAGAATCCCTGGGTAGATGCAAGTGGTTTAGTTTGCCCTACTTACTTTAGGTTGAGATGATTTGACCTTTCCGGTTAGATGCAAGGGTGTCGTTTGCCCCACTTGCTCCGGGTTGAGATTGAAACTAAATATTGAATATGGTGATTGAGACTCCGTGGGTAGATGTTGTAGTCCACCCCCACTTGCTCTGAGTTGAGGCTTGAGACTTTGTTGACCTTCCATTACAAGATGTGATCGGACAGTTATACCTTTCTGGATGATTCCTCCAAGACATGTGAATTCCTCTTGAGAGATGCCGTGAGGGACTGTCCAGGGTTTGCTACCAGACATGTCAGATTTGGCTGTATAATCGACAAATGAGCTCATTGGCCATAAGGACAGACATGCATCATTTGCATTTGTATATATTATTTTGGTGTGCATCTTGTAATTGGTTTTCCTTCTTGATTAAATGTATCTATATGCTACTTGATCTAAATGCTTTGTCTGTTATCTCTATCTGTGTATTTCTTGTATTGTTTTGTCTGTGTTTGCATAACTGAGAGATCCCTCATGCTGGCGGTGGTGATGTTAAGGGTTTGTATTTGTACTTGATGAGAATGTGGTGATTGGATGATGTGGTTAAATGAGATTTGAAATTGAATTAATGAGTTGGAATCATTATGGAGATGAGAAGACTTATGATTTGAATTGAGAGGAATTGGAAATCTGAAGCCTGTATTAGCTGTGATTTAGTTTCTGATTACCTTTTTTATTTAGAAAAGACCTTAGGCTTGAACATTTAGGTTGATTAGAGTATAGGATCACCTAGTGAATTCGTGTAGTTTTACTTTATCTCTATTTGAAACTGTTACTCCTACTAAGAACCCAAAAGGATGATATTCTCATTCGTGTTGGGATTTATTTATTTTACAGATGCAGGACGTAAAGCACCTCGTTGAGCGTGCTAATTTCTATCTGGGAATCAAAGATTTACTTTTGGGACTTATATACTTTGTACTTAGCTATATATGTTCTCCACTTTTGTATTTTAAATTGTATATCACTCTTAGAGGTTGATTATGGAGAAACATAATTTATGTTTATGCTTTTGTATATATATTTCTAGCCGACCTTTGCTTCGCAGGTCGAGACTAGAACTTGATTATGTATCTCTTTTGGAATTCTATACACATATTATATAATCTGTCTCTTTTGTCTCTGTAATTTGCGCTTTCTACCTTTATCGTTATGTTTTAAGTGTGTCGCGATTCTTGTTTTGTTTATCGTTGTTTTTCAAAGCTCCTAGTTAAATTATCCTTCATATATATATATATATATATATATATATATATATATATATATTGCTTTTAGAAGTCGTAACGCCTCATCACCTCTGATTTATGACTTAAGCATAAAACTCTGTGTGGTAGGTATTACATTATAGTATCAAAGTAGTTCGTTCTCGTAGATCCTGAGAGACGGAATGACTATGCTTTTGAGCATACTCTGGGTTATGTATACATGTTATTTAGGATGTCTGTTTGACATATATGGCATAAATGTTCATGAGCATATCTTTGAGAATTTGAAACACTAGACTTGAGATATTAAGATTGATCACCTTAATATCAATTGTTCGGTGTGGACAAGTCCCAAATGGCATCTCGTGGATGTGAGCGAGGTTATCCGTTTTATTTCTATGGCCGCTTTGGAGAATATGGCTGCTGCTATGCAAGCTACTACTGATAGGTTGGGACAACAAGTTGGAAATGAAAATAGAGGCAGAAATGGACCTGGTAGTGGAGGCAACCAAGGGGTTAGAACTCGTACAACAGAGTAAAGATCAATGATGTTTAGTGAGAGAGATAAAGAGATTCAAGGAAATTTTTTATTGGTGTGGGTGGATGTTTAAATTCTTAATGGCAAACGATTAGAGTGGCGCAGTGGAAGCACGATGATTTAGAGGGCTTTAGGGTTGTTGTGAGGTGAAAGAAGAGTTTTGGGATATAAGATTATTTCAAGGGTTGACGGAGGATCGAGGAATGTGAAGTTAAGCTAAAGAAAAGATGATCTGGGCTTATGTTACTCTTGTGGTGGAGCCGAGAACATGTTGTGGAATTGTCCGAAGAGAAAGAATCAGGATGCTGGTAGGGCTTAGCAACAGGGCCGAGTCTTTACTTTGACTGCGAATGGCGCTGTTAGGTCTGACACACTAATTAGAGGTAACTGTGAAATTGGTAACAAGATTTTAACTTCTTTATATGATACTAGGGTGTTACATTTGTTTATATCATTTGAGAAAGCTGATGAATTAGGATTGCTAATATCTGAGTTAGCCTATGATTTACACGTGCATACTCCAGCCTCTAAGGTTGTGATAACTAAGCTAGGTTGTCAACAAGTACCCTTTCAAATTGAAAACAGACAGTTTATTCATGATTTGATATGTTTGCCGCTAACTGGACGGTAGCATGCGCTTGTGTGTGGACTATAGACAATTAAACAATGTGACGGCGAAGAACAAATATCCTTTGTCGAAAACTGATGGCCTGATGAATCAGTTGCAAGGAGCCAGAGTTTTTTCTAAGACCGACTTAAGATTTGGTTATCACCAAATAAAGGTGAGAGAGGAAGATATCCTTAAGACTACTTTCAGAACTAGTTATGGTTACTACGAATACACTGTGTTGTCTTTTGGGTTGACGAATGCCCCTGATGTGTTTATGGATTATATGAACAGAGTATTCCGACCCTTTCTAGACAAGTTTATTGTCGTGTTCATTGATGATATTCTGATATATTCTAAAACTGCTGAGGAACACGCCGAGCACTTGTGCACAGTGCTGCAAATTCTGAAGGAGAGGAAGCATTATGCAAAGCTTCCCAAGTGTGACTTCTGGAAGGGGAAGGTAAAGTTTTTGGGACATGTGATACGTCGAGATGGAATAGATGTAGATCCTGCTAAGGTTGAGGCAGTAACAGAATGGGGGTGGCCTACGTCTCTAACAGAAATGAGAAGTTTCTTAGGATTAGCTGGTTATTATCAGAGGTTCATTAAAGCATTCTCACAAATTGCATTGCCGATGACCAAGTTAACTCGCAAGGATGCACCTTTCATATGGACGTCTAAATGTGAGGAAGGTTTCCAAACTTTGAAGGAGAGGCTAACTACAGAACCTGTACTTGTGTTTCCTGAACCCCATGAGCCATTTGAGGTGTATTGTGATACTTCATTAAAGGGTCTAAGGTGTGTGCCGATGCAACACCAGAATGTTGTGACTTATGCTTCACGACAGTTGAGACCACATGGATTGAATTATCTGACTCATAACCTGGAACTTGCTGTGGTTGTGTTTGCATTGAAAGTGTGGAGGTACTATCTATACAGAGTGAAGTTTCAAGTCTTCTCTAATTATAAGATCTTGAAATACCTCTTTGATAAGAAAGAACTTAATATGCACCAAAGGAGGTGGATGGAGCTACTGAAGGATTATGACTTTGAACTGAATTATCATCTGGGGAAAGCTAATGTAGTGGAGGATGCATTGAGTAGAAAATCTTTAAGCGTTGCTTGGATGATGATTAAGGAAGAGGAGTTACTGAGTAAATTTATGAATCTTAACTTGGTTGTTAGAGAGGTGTCTGGGATTGTATGCTTGAACCAGCTGCACATCTCTAGCAATTTTAAGGCTGAGATTCAGAAAGCTCAGCAGGATGATCAGGATTTGCAAAAGATGCTGCAAGTGATTTGACAGAAGAAACAAGAAGAGGTTACTCAAGATAGAGAGGAAATTTGGAGGTATAAGGATAAGATTTGTGTGCCTAATGTGGATGATTTGAGACAAGAAGTGTTTTTAGAAGCTCACAAGAGCGGATTTTCAATCCACCCTGGAATGCTTAAGATGTATCATGATTTAAAGGCAATGTTCTGGTGGCCGGGAATGAAGAGTAATGTCGCGGTACACGTCTCTAAGTGATTGACTTGTCAGAAAGTAAAAATTGAACACCAGAAGCCATTCGAAACATTACAACCTTTAGAGATTCTATAATGGAAGTGGGAAGGCATTGCCATAGATTTCGTGTTAGGCTTACCGAGGATGAGAGTAGGATTTGATGTGGTTTGGGTAATTATTGACAGATTGACAAAGTGCGCTCATTTCTTGCCTATCCGTATGACTTATTCTTTAGAGGAATTAACGAGGTTATATATTAAGGAGATCGTAAGATTGCATGGTGTGCCTATGACCATAGTGTCAGATAGAGATCCTCGTTTTACTTCACGGTTTGGGGAGCTTTTCAGAAAGCATTTGGAACCAAATTGTCCTTAAGCACAGCCTACCATCCTCAAACCGATAGTCAATCGAAGAGAACGATACAAACGCTACAGGATATGTTGAGAGCTTGTGTATTGGGCTAACCGATGAGTTGGGATTGTTATATGCCGCTAGTGGAGTTTACGTACAACAACAGTTAGTATAAGGTGGACGAGTTTATTGGGGCCTGAATTGGTATCTGAGATGACAGAACAAATTAAAAGAATTCATGCTAGATTCCTCACAGCACAAAGTCTTTAGAAAAGTTACGTGGATTAGCGGCGAAAGCCATTAGAGTTTGATGAAGGCGATCATGTGTTTCTGAGAGTTACACCAACTACGGGTATCAGAAGAGCAATAAAGACGAGAAAATTGAATCCCTGTTACATTGGTCTGTTTCAAATCCTGAAGAGGATTGGGCCAGTGGCATATCAGATGGCTTTACCGCCTCATCTTTCGAACTTGCACAATGTATTTTACGTGTCGCAGCTTCGAAAGTATGCTTCTGATGTAACTCATGTTCTTGAACCTGAGTCAGTTCAGTTGAAAGAAAATTTGACGTTTCAAGTTGCTCCGATTAGAATTGATGATGTTAGCATCAAGAAACTGCACGAGAAGGAAGTTTTGTTGGTAAAAGTGGCTTGGATTCAAGCCGGTATAAAGGAGCATACATGGGAATTGGAATCCGACATGAGGAAGGACTATCCTCACCTATTTATAGGTAATTGTCGTGAAATTTTGAGGACAAAATTTTTAATTAGGTGGGTAGGGGTAAATCTCAAATAAATAGCAACTAATTGAGTAATAAATTAATTATGAGCCAAAGAGATTAAGAAATTAAAATTTATAATTTAGGGAAGTAAAAACAATTAGAATACGAATTAAAATGCTAATCTTAAAGGTTTTGGCCCAAAATTGGACAAATGGACTAAAAGGGTTGAACCGGGCCCATGTTGGACCCAAGAACTCAAGCCCACATATATAAACACTCCCACACTTCACCAAAACTCAGAATTTCATATTGAGAGAGTGAGGGGCATGGTTAGAAGAGAGAAACAAAGTGAGGAACCCTAACTCACTATTCACCTTTAACTTCAATCACTCATAACTTTTGATTCTGAGTTTCGATTGACGAGCCGTTTATAGCCACGCGTTTGTCTCGGAATTCTCTTTGATTCTATTTAAACAAAGCCATAAGGAACTCGAAATTTCTCATCCAGTTCTTCGCTCTATTTAATTTTGCATTTTTGGTTTTGATTTTGAGAAAATCTTGAATTTTTTATGATCAAGGGAGGCCCAATTATGAGTTCTAGCGGAATTTTAAGCCAAGACTATGAGAAATAAGGTAAGAAAACCTTTCTCCATTGTTTGCACAAATTTGAGTTATCAATTTAGGTTGAATTATGTAAAATTATGTGATTAGATGTTATAGAGCTTGATTGGATTGGATTTGGGGTGAAGCAGAACTATCCCGGGGTAATTTGGTGCAAAATTGGATCTAAGGATAGCCTTGGTGTGGCTCAGAAGAAATCAAAGTGTTGGAGGAACCATTGTCTAAGAGGTACGGATTTTAGTTTCGAGTAGGCATGTTGTAAGATTATGTGAATGCCTAGGTTAATGGCCCTTATGATTGAATGATATTTGGTTGATGTTGTGTTGATTAGTTGTGATTTTGTGAATTAAGTGGTTATTGATTGGTATGAATGTGTATATACATGAGTTGAATTGTGTTATGATATTAATTGATGTTAATATTGGGCCGGAGGCCGTGATGGGGTGAGGAGTCCCCCATTTGGTAAGTGGAGGTAAATGGTGGAGTGATTATGTTGAAATTGATGCAATGATGATGATTGGTTGAGTTGGTTGTGTTATATTGTTGTATGAGTATGCGTGATAAAGGTTGGATTGAATTGATGAGGATTATTTGGTTGAGACCTTGTCTATTAGGTATTGAATGATTGTGGAATCATGAATGAGGGTTATAATGTTTGGAAATGGCATTGGTATGGTTTGGTTTGAATTGAGCTGGGATTTTGGTGAAATTGAGTAAAGGTTCAAATTTGATAAAAACCAGTTTTTAACTAACTTCGACATGCCGTAACTTGTTTCTCGGACTTTCAAATTTTGTAATCTTGTTTTAAATGAAAATTGGGTCTGAGTAGTATATGATGTTCAGAGAACGGACGAAAAATAATTTTTAATGAAAAAGTTATGCGCGTTTGAAGTTTAGGGTTAAAAACTGAATTTTGTGATTATGCAGCTGTTAGTCAAAATAAAACAAGTTTGGAATATCGAGGCAGGAACTCATTTGGTATCTTTGAAGATAATGAAGCTCATCGGAAAGGACTTATCAACAAGAGAGATAGGTTTGATCGACAGGACTCATCGAAGAAAAGTGAGGTAATCGAAATGGTGAGGAAGTTGACAAATAAAGACAATTAATGGCAGTTATGGCATTATTCAAAGCTCGGGAACAGTTACTCAAGAATTCACACACATGGAAAATAATTGATTGCTTGAAATGTCTTATAAATAGTTAAAGAATGGAAGGAAAAAATGTTGGAATTTATTTTCAGAAAATACTCTAGCACATTCACATCCCCAGTGACTTACTGAGTCTGCAAAGAGCTTTCGTTTCTGTAGAATTTCGTCTTTTAAATTTCTTGTAATATTTTCTTTTCTAAAAGTTTACTTCTTAGCAAAGTTTGTTTCGCTTTGCTTTAAGATTTCAGTATTTGTATTTGAATTCAAAGCCCTTCGACCTTGTCGAAGGCAGTTTATTAATTACTTTAAAAATTCAAAGTCATTTTCTTCATCTCACCAATTTCTTTCTTTTCTAAGTCATTTTCTTTTATATTTTCAAATATTTCCTTTGTCATTATGCTTAAGTGATAGAATCTTTGGTACACATTCGAAAACTGATACTTACAAAAGAGGAGTAGGTTTTGCTCCCAAATAATAGATATCGAACCAACCCTGATTTGAGAAAAATTTGCATAACAAATTGGCACGCCCGGTGGGATAGTTGAGTTAAAGTGTGTCAAAAGATTATTTTCAAATGATTTAGTTTATGCAACTTAGGAGTGGAAGGGTTATAAACATGGCAGATGAAGTTTCAAATACTGATGAGGGATCATCTATGAATGATAACGTCCTGATAATAGTTGCACGTTCATCCGTGAATTTAACGTCACATAAAGAGGGTAATGTTTAGAATATAGGGGTTAGATCTAGAGAAAATGTGACAACTAGTAACGTTCCTGGTGGAAATAGTGGGCATAATCCACGCCCACGAATCTTCCAAGCGACAACACAACCGCCCGTAACCGCTGGTTGGCCTACCTATGGCCTTCCTCCTGGTTATACCCCACCAATGAGTGGTTTTGTGCCTCTAATTAGATTTGGAAATGCATCTGGGGCAGTCAATAATCAGCCACCATATAATCCTGAGTTCGCTCGAGATTATCAAGTAGGGTCATCTTCGAATAGTATGAATTTGATGGCTGAATTTCGACAACATGTCGAGGAAAGTCACCATGACTTGGTGAATTTGTTAACTCAACAAATGATTACCATTTTAAACCCCATAATGACCGATCATGAAACAAAATTTAAGCAATTAGCTAGACATGTCAAAAGAATCACTCAAATTGTTGATTATGATAAGGCTGATTAACATAACATTGGGGAAAATCAAGAAGATTTGGAGTTTGCTTTCCCTGCTGCAGTATAGTTGGCAGCGGTACCCAGTGGTGTAAAAATGCCTAAAATAGTAACAAAATTTGGAGAGGAAGTTGGAGAATCGACTACTGAGTATATTACTCAATACATGGTCGAATTAGACAATTTAGCGAATGATGAAAATTTGAAAATGAAATTTTTTGCTTCTTCCTTAACGAAGAATGCTTTTACTTGGTTTTCAAATTTAAGGCCTAATTCGATTGTGACTTGGGCACAGTTGGAAAGTACTTTTCATGCTCAATTTTATAGAGGTGAATTGAATGTAACAATTACCGATTTGGTTGCTTTAAAGCATAGTGATGAAGAATCAATCGATGATTTCATGATACGCTTTAAGAATGCTCAAAGTCGTTGTTATGTTTCACTTCCTGAAAGCGAGGTGGTAAAAATGGAAACTATGGGATTGGGTTTTTATATGCGACAAAAATTGCTCAATGTACATGTACTTGATTTGGCTTATTTAGCTGAAAGGGTTCATCAGATAGAACTCCTTCAAAAAGAAAAGGAGAAGTTTAAGAATGAGAAACAATATAAGGGCAAGTCTTTTGCTCGAAAAGAAAAAGTCTCATATCTTGAAATGGAATCTTTGAATCAAGAATTTGATAATGATTTTCCTGAAGTCGATTTGGCTAAACTAAAGAAAGGCCCACCTTATAATATAGTGATTTAAAATATAAGAGTAGTAAGAAATATAGTTTCGATATTTCAAAATCGGAACAAATTTTTTATGTGTTGCTTAAGGATAAACAATTGATTTTGCCAGAAGGCAACACATTGCTTTCAATAAAAGATTTGAAAGAAAAACCTTATTGTAAATTTCATCAAGCAACTAGCCATTCAACTAATAATTTTATTCGTTTCAGGCACATGATTCAAGAAGCGATCATGGAAGGCAGACTAAAGTTCGATGATAGCAAAAAGACATGAAGGTCAATATTGATCCTTTCGATGCTAGCGCGAATTTTGTTGAGCCTCAGTTCATGGGGGTTAACATGGTTGGTTTTACTTCCTATGGATTTGATTATGCTTTGGAGGATTTCGGGGCCAATGTGCGATTAGTATACCCCGGTGTGGGTGAAGGATTGTTAGAATTTTTGCTGCAGCAAAAATTGAAAGATCAAGATGTCTCTTTGTGTCTTTGATGCAATATTGTATTCGATGCTGAGGTCGCAACAATCTCTGAGAAAGAAAGAATGAAGAAAGAGCTAGCTCATAAGAAGGAAGATTCGTCAAAGAAATCCTTCTCGAAGGATGGAAGGACAGAGTTCTTGAAATCCTCAAGGGAATTTTGCTCCTTCGATGAGTCGCTCACAAGCCTTCGGAGTTCAATGGATAAAAATCTATCAAGAGTTCTGTAATCGAGATGTGCAATATAGGCATAATCCTCAAAGGGGTCATCGAGGTTATAATCGAGGACGTTACCCCTATCCTCGAAGAAGAGCTAGAGAAAATCGGGGTGGAAGGTATGTACGTCAGGTGATACAGGAAAGACCATCGACTTCGACGAACAAGGGGGCAACTCTGTTTATTCACAGTCGAGTGGTTTTCTCTTCTGATGGGGAAACTATTCCCAAAAGGATTCCTTCCCCAATTAAGTTAGGGAAAGGCAAGGCTGTTGCTGAAATCCCGGTTGATTTTAAAGAAAAAGATGCTGACTTGGATGAGGAGTATTTTGATAAAGGAGGTGAGGAAATGGTGAGCACTATTTCTATTATACCAACCAAGTATTTGGGAGAATATGAAGGGGACTTGAGTGAAGATTATGATATGGATGACGAAGAGGCTTTTGCTTTTGTATGTGAAGATGAGTTGTGATGTTTCAAAAAGCTAACTGAAAGACAAAAATCACACCTTAGACCTCTGCACATCACTGCTTATATGATTATGATTTTTGAGCTCAGGGATGCGCGCACGCAGGGACTGTCTAGGGTTAGCTTCCAGACATGTTGAGTTTGGCTGGATAATCGACAGATAAGACTCATCGGCCATAAGGCAGACATGCATCATGTGCATTTGTATATTTTGCTTGAGTATGCATTACTTTGGTTTGCCTAATTGATTAGTCATGTTTATCTGCTATTTGTCCTACTTACTGTAATTGTATCCTATCTGTGTTTTCTTTTCCTGTCTTATGTGTCTTTGCAACTTAGAGATCCCTCATGCTGGTGGAGGTGACGCTGAGGATAGTTCCGCCAGTGAATAGGAGGTTTGGTGAGACAGAAGGTGCAGTGTTAGATTAGAATTAGAATTCCCTTAGATAGATTATCGATATTACTAGTTTAGAATAAGTTTTAAGTTTGAATCTGAGTGTAGAAGTTTTATGAATGCCTCTGACTTTTCTGGGACCTTATATATTATCTATGTGGGAACCTTTACCATACTGAGAACCTTCGGTTCTCATTTCATACATGTTGTTTTTCAGATGCAGGACGCGAAGCACCTTGTTGAGCGTGTTGGATGACTCTTTCAGAAGCGAAGATCTACTTTTATGGGATTTTTATACTATGTACTTAACTTTTATTCTCCACTGCTGTATAAAACCTGTATTTGTCCCTCCTAAAGGTTGACATGGAGAATTAGGACTTGTATCTATCTTTTGGGTTGTATATATATATATATTCTGGTTGGCCTTTGCTTCACAGGTCAAGTTTAGAACTTGATTATACTTATCAGTTGGAATATATATATATATATATATATATATATATATATATATATATATATATATATGTCTTTTGGTTTTGTATAAGCTTTCTGACTTGTCGTTTTTCGTGAGCGATGCATCTTCGATTTTGTTTTGATCGGACCATTTTCTTTCAAAGCTCCTAGCTATGCTATATTCTCCTTGTTATATATGTATGTATTTTATTTTTAAAAGTTATAGCGCTTTACCACCTTTGATTTACGTCCTAGGGGTAAAGTTCTGTGCGGTAGGGTGTTACATTGTTACTTGTTCTACTACAAGAAAAAAGGCCTATGGCCACACTTTTTTCTTGCCACGCTTTTAAGTGGTCAATGGCCACGCTTTTATGAGGGTTGCGATAGATTAGAAATTTGGCCACTTTTTTTCTTGCTACGCTTAAAAAGCGTGGCAAAAAATGTCTACGGCCACGCTTTTATGAGAGTAGCAATTGATTCGAAATTTGGCCACGCTTTTTTTTGTCACGCTTAAAAAGCGTAGCCATAGAGGGAAACATACACGCTTTTAAAGCGTGGCAACAAGGTTTTGTTATGGTAACGTTTCAAAAGCGTGGCCATTTCTTGTAACTTTTTTGGCACGCTTCAAAAGCGTGGCCAAAAGATTCCAAAAAAATTTTAATTTTTTCTTGTTATTTTTTGGCACGCTTCAAAGGCACCCTTATTCCCCATTCGACCATCCCCCTAACCCTAATTCACGCGCAGCAGCAGCGCCTCCCTCTCTCCCTCATTTTCTTCATTCGAGTCTCATTCTCCATCCTTCTCATGCAGACACGCAGGACGGCAGCAGCGGTGGTGGACTCGTCGTCGCTCTCATGGCACCTTCGCGAGTCCCGGCTACAGCGCTCTTCTCCTCCTCCTCCATCCTTCTCCCGCAGGAGCAGTGGTCGTTCTTCGCTGGCACTATCACTCTCACTCCCAATAACTCTGCGTTGGCACCCCTTCCGTGTCCCTCCATGGCTCAACCCCCGTCGCGTTGTGTCTCCCTCTCTGAAGTTATCGTGCTACCATCTCCCTCTCATTCACTCGTTGTACCTCCGTTTCCATCTCTCAACCCTCCTCCTCGCCACTCGTCAATGCCGACTGTCAGCCACGTTTAGCATTTCCAGTTTTTGGGTTTTATTTAGTTTAATGTTTCATTCTTATCCAAATGTGAAAAGGGAGATGTTCTGTTTTGTTAGTTCTTCCTTATTCTAGGGATTTGTTTAGTCTGCAATTTTTGGGTTTTATTTGGGTGAACTGAAATAAAATAATAAGGACCGGGTGAACTCAGGAAACTGAAGATGGTAAGTTTCTCTAACTATGTGCTTATGTTGTACATGAAACATGTGATAGATGCAAAATAAAGCTTGTAGTGAATAACAGAAGGGAATATCAAATCCCTATGGGCATTATCTAAATGTCAAGCATCATTTCTTTGCTCCCTGATCTTTTAGTTCCTCTTATTGGTGGTCTTTTAAATGGCTAAAAATGAAATAGTTAAGCTTCTTATCTTTTTTTTTTCTACTCTAAGTTGACATATCTTTTGATTTGCATGATTAGGCTGCAAGGGAAACTGGTGCACTTCAAGAAGCAAATGACACTTTAAGAAACGGTGGAGGAACTCACCTGGCGTCTCCAACTAGAAAAAAGTTTGCAGGTCAGAGTGTTGTTTGTTTTGCAGTTAGATATAAGTTGGTGGACTTTGTTATTTTGATATCTTTACATAATCATGCATACTGTATCTCTGGAAGAAAACTATGTTGAATTCTGCAGACCAACCTCGAAGAGTCCAAAGCACAAGAGATATCGAAACTGCAGAATTCATTACAGGAGATGCAGGGTATATTTGATGAAACCACTGCTCTGCTTGTCAAGGAGCGAGAGAATGTAAAGAAGGTTACCATCGAAGCAACTCTGGTTATCTAAGAAAAGGAGGTTATTATTGAAGACACTACAAAGATTGATGTACTAACAGTGAAAGTTGAGAGGCTAAAGGTAACCATGTTCGACATTTCAAATCTTTTACTACTCTTATAGACTAATTTGATATCATCTTATGCTCATAGTGATATACTTAAGTTCATGTACGTAGGTGCCTAATGATTATCACAACTAAGTTGTGTTGCCTGTGCCTTTATCTTTGAACAGACTTGCATGTGCCTAATTTGATAATGAGATATTAATTTTAGCTAAATAATAAATACCTTAAAATTGCTTCTTTAAACTTCTTTAACTTTCTAATATAAATTACTCATATGAATAATTTTAACAAAGGATCTACAAGAAAAACATTTTATTTAATTTATTTATTAAATTATTTTAGTACATTGTGCCACCTATTTAAGCACAAAGAGTAAGTGCTTTTCTCTATGTACCATTATACTAATATCTCTGCTTATTTGTGCTCTTTTTTGTCATCCAATTTATTAGTGTTAGTGTGTGTGTGTGTGGCTTTTCAATCCCATCATCATTCAATTATTCAAGATGATGCACAGAAATTCTCAAAGGCTCTTATTGATACTTCTCTTTTCTGGGTTTCTCTTCTTATCTTCTTTCTGCTTCTGCTGTCCCTACAACCAGTAAGACAAGCCTTCAAAGTTGTTAATGAATACTATTGTATCTGTTCTGTTTTATTATTAGTTATTATAGCAATTGGATATATTATGGAATTAATATATTTAGAGTGACAGATAATTAAAAGAGAATGGAAAAAGTAATTAATATATAGTTATTACTTGTTTTAATTTGTGTGGAGTTTAATACGATGAATGATGAGCGGATAATTTATACCCTTTTTGGCATTGTTTTTACATAGTTTTTAGTATGTTTTAGTTACTTTTTATTATATTTTTATTAGTTTTTATGCAAAAATCACATTTCTGGACTTTACTATGAGTTTGCGTGTTTTTATGTAATTTTAGGTATTTTCTGGCTGAAATTAAGGGACTTGAGCAAAAATCTGATTCAGAGGCTGAAAAAAGACTGCAAATGCTGTTGGATTCTGACCCTCCTGCACTCGAAATGGATTTTCTAGAGCTACAGAAGCCCAATTGGTGCGATCTCAATTGCGTTCAAAAGTAAACATCTTGGGCTTTCCAGCAATATATAATAGTTCATACTTTGCCCGAAATTTGATGGCCCAAACTGGCGTTCAAACGCCCACCTGAGACCCTTTTCTGGAGTAAAACGCTAGAACTGGCACCAGAACTGGAGTTAAACGCCCAAACTGGCACCCAAACTGGCGTTTTACTCCAAGGATGGCCTATGCACGTGAAAGCTTCAATGCTCAGCCCAAGCACACACCAAGTGGGTCCCAGAAGTGGATTTCTGCACTATCTGCACTTAGTTACTTATTTTTCTGTAAATCTAAGTTACTAGTTTAGTATAAATAGCACTTTTTACTATTATCTTAGAAGAGCTTTATGCCATATTTCATGTTTGGAGAGGCTGGCCATTCAGCCATGCCTAGACTATTTTCACTTATGTATTTTCTATGGTAGAGTTTCTACACCCCATAGATTAAGGTGTCGAGCTCTGCTGTTCTTCATGAATTAATGCAATTACTACTGTTTTTCTATTCAATCACGCTTGATTCTATTCTAAGATACTCACTCGTACTTCAATCTGGAGAATGATATGATTCGTGACACTCATCATTATTCTCAATTCTATGAACGCGTGCCTGACAACCACTCCCGTTCTATCTGAGCTCAACGTAGTCATTGGGCAACAGCTTGAGTGCGTATCTCTTGGGTCTCTAATACACGGACCGAGTCCGTGAGATTAGTATCTTCGTGGTAGAGGCTAGAACCAATTGGCAGCCATTCTTGAGATCCAGAAAGTCTAAACCTTGTCTGTGGTATTCCGAGTAGGATCTGGGAAGGGATGACTGTGACGAGCTTCAAACTTGCAAATGTTTGGCGCAGTAAGAGTGTGCAAAAGGACAAGGGTCCTATTCCGACGCTAGTGGGAACCGACAGATGATTAGCCGTGCGGTAGCTGTACTTTGTATTTTTCATTCGAGACGAGAAATCCGACAGTTGATCCGTGCAGAGATTGTACCTGGTATTTTTCATCCGAGAGGATCTTATAGCTTGCCATGGAAGGGAGTACACATGATTGGAAGAAGGCAATAGGAAAGCAGAGGTTCAGAAGCAACAAAGCATCTCCAAAGGCTTATCTGAAACTCCCACCAATGAATTACATAAGTACCTTTATCTTATTTTATGTTTTATTTATCTTTTAATTATCAAAACTCATAACCATTTGAATCCACCAGACTGAGATTTACAAGATGACCATAGCTTGCTTCAAGCCGACAATCTCCGTGGGATCGACCCTTACTCACGTAAGGTTTATTACTTGGACGACCCAGTGCACTTGCTGGTTATTTGTGCGGAGTTGTGAAAAGTGTGAATCACGATTTCCCACACCAAGTTTTTGGCGCCGTTGCCCTGGATTGTTCGAGTTTGGACAACTGACGGTTCATCTTGTTACTTAGATTAGGTAATTTTATTTTATGTTTAAGCTTTTTATTTTTATTTTTGAAAAATTAAAAGAAATATGTTCTTCAGAGTTTTTAAGAACGAATTCTAGAGTTTCATGAGATATGTTGAAGCTTGGCTGGCTGTTAAGCCATGTCTAATCTTTTGGACCAAGGGTTCCACTTATCTTTGCAAGAGCCTTTTGGGTTTCCGTCAATTTGGCTGTTGTATGTGATGCTCTGCTAAAGCTTGGCTGCCACTTGGCCATGTCTAATTCTTTTGGACCGAAACTTTAGACTAACATTGCATGAATCCTGGAATTCTTATTAAAAATTTTGTATCTCTTTATTTTCTTTTGCCAAAATAATTTCGAAAAATACAAAAAATTAAAAAAAAAAAACAAAAACCAAAAAAAAAATTTGTGTTTCTTGTTTGAGTCTAGTGTCAAATTTTAAGTTTGGTGTCAATTGCATGTTTTAATTTTCCTTAAATTTTCGAAAATTCATCATGTATTCTTTCTTGATCTTCAAGTTGTTCTTGATGATTTTCTTTATTTAATCTTGTGATTTTCTTGTTTTGTGTCTTTTGTTGTTTTTCATATGCATTTTCGAATTCATAGTGTCTAAACATTAAAAATTTTTAAGTTTGGTGTCTTACATGTGTTTCTTTTCTTAAAAATTTTCAAAAATATGTTCTTGATGTTCATCATGATCTTCAAAGTGTTCTTGGTGTTCATCTTGACATTCAAAGTGTTCTTGCATGCATTAGTTGTTTTGATTTCAATCTCTGATGTCTTGTGTCATTTTGTTATTTTTCTCTCTCCTCATTAAAATTTCAAAAATAAAAAATAATATCTTTCCCCTATTTTGCTCATAAATTTCGAAATTTTGGGTTGACTTAGTAAAAAATTTTCAAAATTTGGTTGTTTCTTGTTAGTCAAGTCAAAATTTCAATTTAAAACTTTTTTTCTTTTCAAATCTTTTTCAAAAATCAAATCTGTTTCATTTTTCTTTCATGTTTTCGAAAATCTCAAAATTAATTTTCTAAATCTTTTTTTTTATTTTTATTTCATAATTTTCGAATTTATTGCTAACAATTAATATTTTGATTCAAAATTTTTAAGTTGTTACTTGCCTATTAAGAAAGGATCAATCTTTAAATTCTAGAATCATATCTTTTAGTTTCTTGTTAGTCAAGTAATCAACTTTAATTTTAAAAATCAAATCTTTTTATTTTCTTTTTCAAATCTTTTTCAAAATAGATTTCAATCATATCTTTTTCAAAACTTAATTTTAAATCTTTTTTTAACTACTTATCTTTTCAAAATTGATTTTCAAATCTTTTTCAATTAACTACTTGACTTTTTGTTTTAATTTTAAAAGTTTACTATTTCTTATTTTTTTCAAAACCACCTAACTACTTTTCTCTCTCTAATTTTTGAAAACCACTAACAACTCTTTCAAAATTCTTTTTTTAACTAATTATTTTAAATTCTAATTTTGTTTTATTTCTTCTAATAAATTAGAATTCTAACTAATAATTAAAATAAAAACAAAAATATTTTTCTTTTCTTTTAAATTAAAATTTGAATACTCTCTCTAACTCTCATCTCTTTCTATTTATTTTATTTATTTACTAACACTCTTCTTCTTAAAATTCGAACCATCCCCCTCTCTCTGTGTTTGAATTCTTCTTCTCCTCCCTTCTTCATCCTATTCTTCTCTTCTTCTAATCACATAAAGAAATCTCTATACTGTGACATAGAGGATTCCTCTTCTTTTCCGTTCTCTTCTTTTTTATATGAGTAGGAACAAGGATAAGAACATTCTTGTTGAAGCTGATCCTGAACCTGAAAGGACTCTGAAGAGGAAGCTAAGAGAAGCTAAAGCACAACACTCTGGAGAGGACCTTACAGAAATTTTCGAAAAAGAAGTAGAGATGGCAGCCAAAAACAATAACAATGGTGGAGATGCAAGGAAGATGCTTGGTGACTTTACTGCACCAACTTCTGACTTCTATGGAAGAAGCATCTTAATTCCTGCAATTGGAGCAAACAACTTTGAGCTTAAGCCTCAATTAGTTTCTCTAATGCAACAAAATTACAAGTTTCATGAACTTCCATTGGAAGATCCTCATCAGTTCTTAGCTGAATTCTTGCAAATCAGTGACACTGTCAAGACCAATGGGGTTAATTTTGAGGTCTACAGACTTATACTTTTTCCCTTTGCTGTAAGAGACAGAGATAGGATATGGTTGGACTCAAAACCTAAAGAAAGCCTGAACTCTTGGAAAAAGTTAGTCAATGCTTTCTTGGCCAAATTCTTTCCACCTCAAAAGTTGAGCAAGCTTAGAGTGGAAGTCCAAACCTTCAGACATAAGGAAAGTGAATCCCTCTATGACGCTTGGGAAAGATACAAGCAATTGATCAGAAGGTGTCCTTCTGACATGCTTTCAGAATAGAGCATCTTATGTATATTCTATGATGGTCTGTCTGAATTGTCCAAGATGTCATTGGATCACTCTGCTGGTAGATCTCTTCATCTGAAGAAGATGCCTGCAGAAATCCAGGAACTCATTGAAATGGTTGCAAATAACCAGTTCATGTATACTTATGAAATAAATCCTGTGAATAATGGGATGACTCAAAAGAAAGTAGTTCTTGAGATTGATACTCTGAATGCCATATTGGCTCAGAATAAAATATTGACTCAGCAAGTCAATATGATTTCTCAGAGTCTGATTGGAATGCAAGCTGCATCCAGCAGTACTAAAGAAGCTTCCTCTGAACAAGTAGCTTATGACCCTGAGAATCCTACAATGGAAGAGGTGAATTACATGGGAGAATCCTATGGAAACACTTACAATCCTTCATGGAGGAATCATCCTAATTTCTCATGGAAGTATTAGTAGAAGCCTAATCAAGGCTTCAATAATAATAATGGTGGGAGAAATAGGTTTGGCAATAGCAAGCCTTTTCTATCATCTTCTGAGCAACAGACAGAGAATTCTAAGCAGAGCCTCTCTGACTTAGCAACCATAGTCTCTGATCTATCTAAGACCACTCTCAGTTTCTTGACTGAAACAAGGTCCTCCATTAGAAATTTGGAGGCACAAGTGGGTCAACTGAGTAAAATAGTTACTGAAATCCCTCCGAGTACTCTCCCAAGCAATACAAAAGAGAATCCAAAAAGAAAGTGCAAGGCCATCAATATAACCAACATGGCTGAACCTATAGAGGAGGAAGAGGCAGTGATTTCCAGTGAGGAAGACCTCAATGGACGTCCACTAACCCCTAAGGAGTTCCCCATTGTGGAACCAAAGGAATCTGAGGCTCATATAGAGACCATAGAGATTCCCCTGAACTTACTGTTGCCATTCATGAGTACTGATGAGTATTCTTCCTCTGAAGAGGATGAAGATATTATTGAAAAGCAAGTTGCTCAGTATCTAGGAGCAATCATGAAGCTGAATGCCAAGTTATTTGGTAATGAGACTTGGGAGGATGAACCTCCATTTCTCATCAATGAACTAAATACCTTGGTTCAACAGAAATTACCTCTGAAGAAACCGGATCCCAAAAAGTTCTTAATACCTTGCATCATAGGCACCATGACCTTTAAGAAGGCTCTGTGTGACCTTGGTTCAAGTATAAACCTCATGCCACTCTCTGTAATGGAGAAACTAGGGATCTTTGAGGTACAATCTGCAAGAATCTCACTAAAGATGCCAGACAATTTAAGGAAACAGGCTTATGGACTTGTAGAGGATGTCTTAGTGAAGGTTGAAGGCTTTTACATCCCTGCTGATTTCATAATCCTAGACACTGGGAAGGAAGAGGATGAATCCATCATCCTTGGAAGACCCTTCCTAGCCACAACAAGAGCTGTGATTGATGTGGACAGTGGAGAGCTAGTCCTTCAATTGAATGAGGACTACCTTGTGTTTAAGGCTCAAAGATCTTCTTCTATAACCATAGAGAGGAAGCATGAAAGGCTTCTCTCAATACAGAGTCAAACAGAGCCCTCACACTCAACTTTTAAGTTTGGTGTTGGGAGGCCACCATCAAGCTCTGAGTCTCTGTGAAGCTCTCTAAGAGCTCACTGTCAAGCTATTGACATTAAAGAAGCGCTTATTGGGAGGCAACCCAATGTTAATTAATTATATTTATTTATATTCCATTGTCATTTTATGTTTTTTTAGGTTGATGATCATGTGAAGTCATAAAAACAACTGCAGAATTAAAGCAAAAATAAAAAATAGCATAAAAAACAGCACACCCTGGAGGACAGGCTTACTGGCATTTAAACGCCAGTAAGGATAGCAGAATGGGCGTTTAACGCCCATCCTGGCAGCATTTTGGGCGTTTAACGCCCAGCCTAGCAGCATTCTGAGCATTAAATGCCAGAATGGGAAGCACTCTAGGCGTTTAATGCCAGAAAATGGTGTCTGGCGTCTGGCTGGCATTAAATGCCAGAAATGGCAGACAGACTGGCGTTTAACGCCAGAAAAGAGTGTCTGGCTGGCGTTAAACGCCAGAAAGGGGTAGCAGACTGGCGTTTAATGCCAGGAAAGGTAGCAAAGCTGGCTTTTAACGCCAGAATTGGCACACTGAGGGTGTTTGAACGCCAGAATGGTGCAGGGAGCAGAATTTCTTGACACCTCAGGATCTGTGGACCCCACAGGATCCCCACCTACCCCAACTCTTCTTCTCTCCTCTTCACACCTTTCCATAACACTCTTCCCCAAATACCCTTGACCAATCACATCAATACCTCTTCCCCAAACACCATTCACCTATCGAATCCTACCCTCTTCCCCATATTCTCTTCACCACTCACATCCATCTATCATAAACCCCACCTACTTCACCATTCAAATTCAAACCATTTCCCCCCACCCCCAAACCCACCCCTTCATGACCGAATTTCCTCTCTCTCTTACCCTATAAATACCCCTACTTACAACCTTCAATTTCACACTTCATACACACTTAATCCCCCTTGGCCGAACCACTCACCGCCCTCCATCTCCTCCATTTCTTCTTCTTCTACTCCTTTCTTTTTTCTTTTGCTCGAGGACGAGCAAAACTTCTAAGTTTGGTGTGGGAAAAGCTCTGCTTTTTATTTTTTCATAACCATCAATGGCACCTAAGACTGGAGAAACCTCTAGAAAGAGGAAATGAAAGGCAATTGCTTCCACCTCTGAGTCATGGGAGATGGAGAAATTCATCTCAAAGGTCCATCAAGACCACTTCTATGAAGTTGTGGCCAAGAAAAAGGTGATCCCCGAGGTCCCCTTCATGCTAAAAAAGAGTGAATATCCGGAGATCCGACGTGAGATTCGAAGAAGAGGTTGGGAAGCTCTCACCAACCCAATCCAACAAGTCGGAATCTTAATGGTTCAAGAGTTCTATGCCAATGCATGGATCACTAAGAACCATGATCAAAGTATGAACCCGAACCCAAAGAATTGCCTCACAATAGTTCAGGGGAATTACTTGGTTTTCAGTCCGGAAAATGTGAGGTTGGCATTTAACTTGCCAATGATGCAAGGAGATCCTCACCCTTTCACTAGAAGGGTCAACTTTGATCAAAGATTGGACCAAGTCCTTAGGGACATTTGTGTGGAAGGAGCTCAATGGAAGAGAGACTCAAGAGGCAAGCCGGTTCAATTAAGAAGGCTTGACCTCAAGCCTGTGGCTAGAGGATGGTTAGAGTTCATCCAACGCTCTATCATTCCTACTAGCAACAGGTCTAAAGTTACAATAGACCGGGCTATCATGATCCATAGTATCATGAATGGAGATGAAGTAGAAGTTCATGAAATCATACCTCTAGAACTCTACAAGGTGGCAGACAAGCCCTCCACTTTGGCAAGGTTAGCCTTCCCTCATCTCATATGTAACCTATGCAATTCAGCTGGAATTGTCATAGAGGAAGACATCCTCATTGAAGGAGACAAACCCATCACTAAGAAGAGGATGGAGCAAACAAGAGAGCCCACTCATGGACCTCAACAAGAGCATGAGGAAATTCCTCATCAAGAAATCCCTGAGATGCTTCAAGGGATGCACTTTCCTCTACAAAACTATTGGGAGCAAATCAACACCTCCTTAGGTGAATTGAGTTCCGACATGGGACAACTAAGGATGGAGCATCAAGAGCACTCCATTATCCTCAATGAAATCGGAGAGGACCAAAAGGCCATGAGGGAGGAGCAACAAAGGCAAGGAAGAGACATAGCGGAGCTCAAGCACTCCATAAGATCTTCAAGAGGAAGAACTAGCCGCCATCACTAAGGTGCACCCGTTCTTTAATTTCCTTGTTTTTATTTTTATTTTTCTGTTTTTCGAATTATATGCTTTATGTTTTGTCTATGTTTTTGTCTTTATTACATGATCATTAGTGTTTAAGTGTCTATGTCTTAAAGCTATGAATGTCCTATGAATCCATCACCTTTCTTAAAATGAAAAATGCTTTTATTTGCAAAAGAACAAGAAGTAAATGAATTTTGAATTTTATCTTGAAATTAGTTTAATTATTTTGATGTGGTGGCAATACTTTTTGTTTTCTGAATGAATGCTTGAACAGTGCATATTTTTGAATTTGTTGTTCATGAATGTTAAAATTGTTGGCTCTTGAAATAATAATGAAAAAGGAGAAATGTTATTGATAATCTGAAAAATCATAAAATTGATTCTTGAAGCAAGAAAAAGCAGTGAAAAGCAAAGCTTGCGAAAAATAAAGAAGAAAAGAAAGAAAAAGAAAAAGCAAGAAGAAAAAGCCAATAACCCTTTAAACCAAAAGGCAAGGGTAAAGAGGATCCAAGGCTTTGAGCATTAATGGATAAGAGGGCCCAAAGGAATAAAATCTTGGCCTAAACGGCTAAATCAAGCTGTCCCTAACCATGTGCTTGTGGCGTGAAGGTGTCAAGTGAAAAGCTTGACACTAAGCGGTTAAAGTCGTGGTCCAAAGCAAAAAGAGTGTGCTTAAGAGCTCTGGAAACCTCTAACTGGGGACTCTAGCAAAGCTGAGTCACAATCTGAAAAGGTTCACCCAGTTATGTGTCTGTGGCATTTATGTATCCGGTGGTAATACTGGAAAACAAAATGCTTAGGGTCACGGCCAAGACTCATAAAGTAGCTGTGTTCAAGAATCAACATACTGAACTAGGAAAATCAATAACACTATCTTAATTCTAAGTTCCTATGGATGCCAATCGTTCTGAACTTCAAAGGATAAAGTGAGATGCCAAAACTGTTCCGAAGCAAAAAGGCTACAAGTCCCGCTCATCTAATCAAAACTAATCTTCGATGATAAGTTTGGAATTTATTGTATTTTCTCTTCTTTTTATCCTAATTTGTTTTTAGTTGCTTGGGGATAAGCAACAATTTAAGTTTGGTGTTGTGATGAGCGGATAATTTATACCCTTTTGACATTGTTTTTACATAGTTTTTAGTATGTTTTAGTTACTTTTTATTATATTTTTATTAGTTTTTATGCAAAAATCACATTTCTGAACTTTACTATGAGTTTGTGTATTTTTCTATAATTTCAGATATTTTCTGGCTAAAATTGAGGGACCTGAGAAAAAATCTGATTCAGAGGCTGAAAAAGGACTGCATATGTTGTTGGATTCTGACCCTCCTGCACTCGAAATGGATTTTCTGGAGCTACAGAAGCTCGATTGGCACGCTCTCAATTGCGTTGGAAATTAGACATCTTGGGCTTTCCAGCAATATATAATAGTCCATACTTTGCCCGAGATTTGATGGCCCAAACTGGCGTTCAAACGCCCACCTGAGACCCTTTTCTGGAGTAAAACGCTAGAACTGGCACCAGAACTGGAGTTAAACGCCCAAACTGGCACCCAAACTGGCGTTTTACTCCAAAGATGGCCTATGCACGTGAAAGCTTCAATGCTCAGCCCAAGAAGTTGTTCAAGAAGTTGAGTAGCTCAATTATTCATGATGGACTTATTCACAAGGTACTTGCAGTAATTTCTGCATTGTCTGGATCTATTTTTCAAGTTTGTTCATGAGAATTTTCTATTTTTGGAAGTTCATTTTTAACTACTTGTCTGCTCGATATTTTATTCATTAAACTAGTGCACTATTCTAATTTGTTCTTTTTAGCAAAATCCTTTAAGGATTTCAATGCAACTTTTCCCTCTTTATTAAATTTAAGGACTACTGTGCATGACGTTTACAATTTAAAACACAAAAATGAAGGTTACTTTAATCCATTGATGTCAAGAATTAGTATGAAATTTCACACCTTTGTATCAAGTTGTTTCCAATGAGGTTTAACACGGTAGAAAATCTTATAGGTTCTTTATAAGTGCTTTTTAAGGCCGCTGTACCTTGGCCTTATTGGAATGCCCGAAGCAAACTTTTGTGTTTTGATATGAAAAATAATACAGTTCTTGTGAATTCAGCACTAACGTCGTTTTCATTTCTCTTTACCTCTCCCAATCCCCACCTTCTCTTAAATATGGTTTTTTGCTCTTAGTCTTATCTCGAACTGATACTTTTTGACGAATGTAACCCTTGAACTAAACCGATAACATGAAATCCTTTTGCCACTTTGTATCTGAGAAAAACTCTTTGAAAGATGTGTTTTCTTTTCTTTTCTTTTCTGAGTTTTATATTTGACTTGTCTAATCTGGGCCCTTTTGATTTATGACCTTTCCTAGGTGTGTGATCTCTTTGGATTCCATTCTTATTTATGGAAAGTTGACCCCTTTTGTTGTTTTCTGCTGTGGCTACCGAAGGTGCCGAAAATGGAGACGTC
The DNA here is from genome assembly GCF_003086295.3 of Arachis hypogaea. Taxonomy (NCBI): domain Eukaryota; kingdom Viridiplantae; phylum Streptophyta; class Magnoliopsida; order Fabales; family Fabaceae; genus Arachis; species Arachis hypogaea. The sequence goes on from NC_092049.1 coordinate 100,523,336, forward strand.
GAAGAAAACCATGCATATGAGGGTTATGAAAATTACTCGGGGTGATGACATTTTGTATTATTTAAAGAATTTCATTTTTGTTGTTAGTTTTTTTTTTCAAAGATAGTAGGTTATATTTCATTAATTATTGAAAAATGAAATACAAAGATATCCAAAAGCAGGACAGCATAATAAAAGGTGGGAATTTTCCAAAAACACTACACTGAAGGTATTCATCCAACAGTGCGTGGTCGAAAAATGAAAAAAATCTTAAAGAAGAAAGAATGATAAACCAAATTGAATGAAACTAAAAGTTTGTCTCATGGAGAAGATGACCTAAACTGGGAGTTCTTTGGATTTCACGGAAAAACTTGACAGAGCTTGCTAGAATGGCAGACGGCATTGAAGTAGAACCTTCAAAAATCAACTGCTTGCGAGCTTTCCAGCAGTTCCAGCAAATGATGGCAAGCAATTGAGGATTATGGTCAACATTCTTCAACGGATTAAGCATCTCTGTTGATGCAGTCCACCATGTCCAAAAATTGTTAGGACTCTGAGGGGGAAGACAGTCACGAAGATAACTCTGAGACCATACATCTTTAATTCTAGAGCAATTGATCAAATAATGAGTGACTGTTTATATTGCTTCATGACAGCAGGGGCATATTGGTGATATAGATGGGATGCGGTGATGAATCTGAGCAAGCACCGGAAGCTGGCCATGGAGAGCTTTCTAGATAAATAGCTTAATTTTGTGAGGCAAGTTCAACTTCCATAGATCAATCCACGGCTTTTTCTGCTGCATATAATTAGGGCAAAGCTCCAGAGGTGGATGGTAAAATAAATAGCCAATTATGTAACCTGAAGCTGTATCATATTGCTTGGATTTGTTCAAATCCCATTGCAATTTGTCCCTACTCTGCTAAATTTTAACTGACAAAATCTTGTTTGCAACGTCTTGGAAAAATAATTCTTGAATGAGATTCTTATTCCAATTCCTATCTTTAGTAATTAGATCTTTAACTCTTGGAACTAACTCAGAAATAGCCTATCTATTTGGCATGTCAGAAATCATTAAAGGATATGGAGGAGGCAGCCAAGGATCCTCAAAGGTTCGGATATTCTCTCCAGTACCCACAGTCCAATTAAGACCTTTTTCAACAATCTTTCGGCCTTCCAGTATGCTCCTCTATCCCCAAGAAGGTAAGACTTCGATTTCTTCCGTTATAACATTACCATTGCTAAAGTATTTACCTCTTAGAATTTTGGATAATAGGGAAGTAGGCTGTGTTACGAGTCGCCAAAATTGTTTGCCTAAAAGCGCTAAATTTTGGATTCTGAGATCTTTAAATCCAAGGCCTCCTTCTCTTCGTAGGCGAGTCATAGTGTCCCAGCTAATCCAAGCCATCCGCCTTTCAGAACCTTTTCGTCCCCACCAAAACTAAGAAAGTAGAGAGTGAATTTCCGAAATTAAACCATCAGGCAACTTGAAGCAAGACAATGTATAAATAGGAATAGCATCTCCCACTGCCTTAAGCAATACAGGTCTACCACCTGACGATAGAAGATTGCGCTTCCACCCTTGGATTCTTTTCCGAACCTTCTCTTTGATCATACTAAAAGAAGCCTTTTTCGATTTAAAGACTGTAGAAGACAAACCAAGGTATTTATCTTGATCCCTAATATGATTAATATTCATAGAGTTAGCCAGTAGTGTACGAGTAGTGGAGGGAGTATTGTAGCTAAAGAATACAGCAGATTATTAAGATTTACCCTCTAGGCACTGATGCTTTCATACGAATTTAAGAAATACAGGACGATTAAACATGCTTCAGGATTAGCCTTACAGAATAAGATGGAATCATCAGCAAAGAGGAGGTGGTTGACCTTGGGACATCATCTATGTATCTGAAGACCCTGAATTAGTCTGTTTTGTTCTACCTTATATAGCAAGAAGGAGAGACATTCTGCACAGAAAAGAAAAAGATAGGGAGATAGAGGATCTCCTTGTCAAATACCTCTATTTGGTTTGAAGAAACCATACGATTGTCCTTCCATAATAACAGAATAAGAAACAGTTGTCCTTCTAGTATTCTCCTTTTCATTTTTGTTGTTAGTTGGGACAAGCATAGAATTCATTACATATAATGTGACTTGTAATTTTAAACTGTTGAATTCTTTCTGTTCTTTTACCATATAAAAAGAGTTTTGAACTCGAGATTTATTTTGTATTTGAGTAAATGTATAAAACAATTATAGAAAAAATGTCACTATTCACTATTTGTCTTGTAATAAAAATTGCATACTAAAAAGGACCGAAAATTTGTATTGTGCAGTGATAAAGGTAAAGTAAAAAAAATGATATTTTTTTTTATTCGATAAGGCTATCGCCACGCTTTTAAAGCGTGGCTGTATCATGCTATCGCCATGCTTTTTAAAGCGTGGCCGTATCTTGCTATTGCCACGCTTTGAAAGCGTGGCCGTATCTCTCACATACGGCCACGCTTTTTAAGAGCGACAATCTGTAAAAGCGTGGCAAAAAATAAAGCGTGGCAATAGGTCACCAAAAGTGTGGCAATAGAACAACCGCCACGCTAGCAACTGTGATCCTTTCAAAAGCGTGCTGGTAACTCATAAAGCATTGCGAAAAGCAAAGTGTGGCAATAGAGCTGTTTTCTTGTAGATCTTGCTCTCATCGCAGAATAAGTTATGAGAGATAAAATCTATTTAAGGTAAAGTAATATGAATATGTAAAATTTATGGAGTTAAAATGTAATTTTTAGAAAATAAAAATAGAATATGTCACCAAAGAACTAAAGTAAGAAAATTCAAGAGTAATTAGTTAAATTAATCATTGAAATTTTTTGTATCGAATACTTTAGTCTTTTATGTTTGAAAATATATAAAATAATTTTTAATATTTATTTTTATTATACAATATAGTTTCCTTTTATTTTGAATTGATTAATCGAAATAACTATTTTTAAACTTTTTAAAATTTTTAGGAATTGTTTTAAAAATTTTTAAATTTTTAAATTTTTAAAAATTATTTTAAATTTTATTTTTTGAATTAAATTAAAAACTAATAAAAATAAATTTTAAAAACTATTTTATATATTTTAAAATATAAAAAATTAAAATATTTAATTTTAAAAATCCTTAAAACTTATTTGGACAATTACTCAAAATTTAAAGATGCAAGCATAAAGTAAAACAGTACTGGGGTGACACTGACTCTGTTACCAAATAAAGGATGAAAACTGTAAAAGAAAGAAAGAAAGAATTGGGATGGTGCATGCATGGCATGGCATGCCCCCATTAACTACTAGACTGCAAGCAACAGCATCCCTAAGGCCTAGGGGAGAGGGTCATGAGAATCCTATGTCTAATATATATTTCCTTCATTTAAAGCATACAGAATATAGACACAATGATTTGGGTCTTTACCTAAGGTCAAAGGTAAGTTTGGTTATTGGCTTTGACAACTGTTTCATGCATTCCACTGCTTCTTCACAAACAGAATGATAATATTAATACCATCACAATCATCAGCCTCATGCCATGTGTTCCTACTATATTTGATTGTGTGTTAGTTATTTGCTTACTTGTTACGCAACAGATATTACATGAGTCTAACATTTAATTCCATGAGAACAAAGTCAAATATTAACCGTCTATATCCATCCATCCCACTCCACCGCTTCCAAATTCCAATTACCATTCGCCGTTGGCCGGCCTAACTTGCGGTTGACCACTCACTGCTCACCCGTCACCTATACAGGTTTGTCAAGGGTCTTTTTTAAAAGGAAAAAAAAAATATAGTTTTTTATTTTTTTAAAATATGAGTTTATCTATCGAATATCTTAAAAACACATGTTAAGATTACAAAATAAAAATTTTTTTATTAAAAAATAAAAAGTTTAAGTTTTTAATGTATTTATTTTATATTTATTAAATTAAAATATTTAAAATTTTTTATTAATAGTAAATTTATCATGTGTCTTTAAGGCACATGTTAACTAAATTTATAAAATATATTTTTTTAATTTCTATAAAAATTTATTTTTTATGGCAAAATAAAATAAAAAATTTGTTTATTTAATTTTTTTTTATTTCTCTAAATACTGATATAATAGGTAAAATAATGTGACATTTTAGTTATATTAATGTTTGAACTTATAACATTAGTATTAGTATTAATTTGAGACTAAAATTATAAAGTGATCTCTAAGATTGATACCCCATCCTAAAATCGTTTTCAATATGTCAATTCCATATAAAAACGTGAGATTGACTAATGTGATTTAGGTTAGTTTTTCACTTAATTTCCGTTAACGACTTACTGATTTAGTTTGATAACATGGACCATTATTAATAGCACGTGTCACACTATAATTTAATCATGTATAATGATACGATGATGGGTTAATCTAGGGGTATTTATGGGTAAGATGAAAACGAATCTGATGTGACCTAAATTTGACTCGAAATATATATCGAGCCTATTTGTTAGATCCAAACTCGGTCCTAAACCCAATGAAACTTACACATTTTTGGGCCACGATTATATCGGGTAAAATCTGGGTAAAAATCGAGCCGTTAACATTACCTTCTTATAAGTTAGCATGTAAAAATATTCAAATTTACAAGACTTCAACCATTATTTGACATGAAAAAATATAACAAAAACCAATATTCCCTAAAATTAAAGCATAACCACAATTAATACTAATATTGTCTAATAACGCCAAATATTTAGATCAATACAAATAATACAATATTATGCATTAGTCTAAAGTCTTATGCATTTTAAATATAAAATATTAACTTATAGTCTTATAATGACTAATAACACAAAATATTAAGGTTTATAATACTTAAATTCCACATAAGAATAGCCATCATCCATCACTAATAACACAAAATATTAATTGTGTATGATGACCGGGCCGAATTCAGGTGACCCGAACTATGGCACGGATCCGACCCGAAATAATGACCGGATCTATTTTTGAGACCCTTACCCGACCCTAGACCCGATGAAATCACACCAAATTAACCCCTAAAAAATTCAGAATCGGATTGAGTCTTAAGGCCGAGTCGGGCCATGAACACCCTAGGTCAATCAGTGACATATCATATGCTGATGAAAATAATAGTATCATATATCATAATATTGTTTATTTGTCTACGTATCTATTTGGTATCATGTGTCATAACATAATTTATCCATGTATTATCTAAAATATCATAATTGTAGATACATCAAATTAATTCCTATTCATAATATTGTTTATTTGTCTACGTATCTATTTGGTATCATGTGTCATAACATAATTTATCCATGTATTATCTAAAATATCATAATTGTAGATACATCAAATTAATTCCTATTCTTAAAATTGAATGTGTGAACCAAATTAGTTCTTGCACCAATGTTTCTCATTTTTTATAAATTTAAAATTTTTAATATTTTTAATGTACTAATTAATTTATCTTCTATTTTTCACATATTATATATTCAAATATAAGTATATTTATAAATATTTTTAAATTTTTTGTTTTAGTCATATATATCTTTTACAATAATTTAATATTGATAAATTTTATAATATAACTTTTTATTTTAATTAAAAATTAATATATTTGATTCAAAATATTTTTTTAGTCTAAAAAATATATACCTCATAGGAACTGAAAAATTATTTAAACCTTATTTTTTATCTTAATTAAAAATAATAAAATAGAAACAATCATGTTTGTTCTAATTTCAATAAAATTAGAAAATTTAGCTACAAGTATAATGCATAACTACATATCGAGACATAAAACAATTATAGCTTTCAAAATAAATTTATTGAAAAGTTAACTAAGATAGCTAATTTTATTTAAATTATTGAAAATTTAGCTAAGTTTTTTTAAATTATTAAAGTTTAATCTGACATTAGATTACAAATGTTCTTTTTATTTTTTTTATTAAGATACGAAAAAAATAAAGTTTAAATAAGTTTTCAATTTTTATGAAATGTGTTTTTTTGGACTAAAAAATTATTTTTTTAATCGATCATATAATTATTTCATTAAAATAAAAAATTATATATTATAAAATTTATTAATATTTAATTATCTTAAAAGAAATTTGTATGATTAAAATAATAAACTTAAAAATATTTATAAAAATACTTGTATTTAAACAAGTGAGTAAATAGAAAAAAAATGATTGTATTTAAAAAATATTGAGAATTTTAAATTTAAAAATAAAAGAATTGGTGAAGATTTAATTTGGTTCACGTTATTCAATAATTGTAATAAAATGAGAGACTTTTTATTAGTGTAAACTTACAATGATGATATATCAGATGACACGTGGATAAATTATGATGCAACATATCACACTAAACTAATACATGAGTAACTATTATTGTAATATAGTATATAAAAAGCTACTATTCGCGTCAATATGTCACATGTTATTGATTCATTTGTCATCACATCATTATATATACTCAAATTATGATGTGACATATGTTATTAATAGTTTATGTCATCAAGGCACATAAGAAAGTTGTTAATGAATGGGTCGGACCAATGCAAATCACAACAACCAAATTCAAAGATATTTTTTATGCAATTAAAGTCTCGAAAATAATTTTAATGTACCACACCAATTTTAATGACTACTTTAGAGTTTTAGTCTTTAATTTGATATATTAATATTTAATGGAATAAAGTAACAACTAACAATTAAAGTAGACAAATTTTAAGTTTATTAAACTAATACTAAAACTATAAAAAATTATAGGGATCAAAATTAAAAAGTAAAAAATTTTATTAAGACTAAAAATTTATTTATATAAAAATAGAGTTTCGCAAAATAAATTCACTAATTAAACAACATATTCGAAAAAGATATTTTCAGAAATAATATTCTTAAGATCTTATTCTAGCATAAAACCCTAGCACATATCACGATTTAGTATGTGTAAAGGAATGCTGAAACCCAAGGCATTCCCATGATTTAGGATAAAGGAAATATGATAAAATCATGTTATAAAGGCACGACTTAGCATTTGATTTCAAGAAAGAAAACAACCACAAGCACGAGAAAAGGAGAAAAAGGGTGTTCAAGGGAACAGAAATGAAAACAAAGTGATCTATAGATCAATTGTACTGGTTAAATGGTATTGTTCATGTAGCGGAATTCATAAACCAAGGCCAGTCGAGTAAATAATGTTTTGTTACATTCATTAGATTTATAGAACAGATTATATTATACTACGTTGATAATGGTGCTTTTGGCTTAAGGATATGTTAGATTATTAGTATAGTATATATGATTGGTTGAGATTATAGCTTAGGTTGAGAGATATATAATTGTAACCAACATAAATTGTGTGAATGCACACATGCAAAATTCATGTAAGTAAATAGACTAATGTGAATAAACTATTTAAATATTTTATAGATGTAAAAGCTTTAAATGTAAAATTTAAATTTTTTTTCGGTAGCCTACTAGTTAATTTACTAGTGTGAGAAGGCGATAAAAAATTCCTTTATACGATCACATCATCTGTTACCTTTAGACAGTACGATTATACCATGTCATTGGCCTTCATGAGCATTGATTTGAGCTCAACGAGGTTTTTACTAGTGCATTCATTGAATGATGGCTCATAGAGATGCATACTTTTCACATGTCACGTGGAGATAGTCACATTATAGGAGGTTGCATATTAGTTTAGTCTTCTAATATATGGTAACTGGTATGACTAAGGCTGTGGGTGATTGCATTTCAGCCTTTCAATAGTTGTTGTATGGCAAAAAGCCATCATGGATTTGTTTTCATGAGTTATTATTTGCTAAACTTTCTCCTGACATATATCAACAAGTATATTATTATTCATTTTTTTTTATTTTTAGCGAGGATTGCCAAGATTCTATGAAGCTAGCTACCAAAAAGTAGAGAATAGCAAGAAAAGAAGAATGAACGATTCACAAAACAAAAATTGAAAGAATACATTGACTTCTCAAAACTTAGAAACAAAGCAAGTTTACCTTATATAGTACTGAATCATAACAGAAAACTAACAAACTAATCTCCACTCGTTACTACTTACTAATTATGTTTCTCAATTACTCTTTTAGCACTAATAACGTTAATATCCTCAACACCCCCATTTAAACTTAGCACTAAGTTTGTGTCGAAGCCTTTCAAATGTGGAGGACGAAAGCGATTTAGTCAGAATAATGTCAGCCAGTTGTTCTATCCCCATAATATGAACTTCATGCAGCCTATTGCCATTGACTGATTCACGAACGAATTGTATGTCAAGTTGAAAGTGATTGTTCTTGTCATGGAGGACAGGATTCGCAGTGAGCATCACTGTGCTCATGTTATCACAAAAAATAATCGCACTGTTTGAAGATTCACTTGTAATTCTTCTAAGAGGTTCCTGACCCATATCATCTCTGCTTGGCATGAGGCTAGGCTCCTGAATTCAGCTTCCGTGGAAGACTTGCTGATGGTGAGTTACTTCCTGCAAGACCCTAACACCAAGTTAGGACCAAGAAAAACACAAAATCTAGACATTGTCCTACAATCTTCTAAGTCTGACGCCAAGTCAGCATCAGAAAATCCATATAAACACAAGTCTGAGCTTTTATGAAAAATTAATCCCATCTCCTTCGTCCCTTATAGATAACGAAGCAACTTCTTTACTGCCTTCCAGTGGGACACAAGTGGCTTATATACTGACTGACTTTGCTAACAGTAAAGGACAGATCAGGTCTTGAAATAGTCACATAATGAAGGCTCTCAACAATCGATCTGTAGAACTTCGAGTCTTTAAAATCTTCCGATCCTGCAAATGTCAATAGTAAAGAAGAGATCATTGGGGTTGGCATAGCACTTGCCTCCCCCATTCCTAATTTTGATAAAAGATAACTAATGTATTTGGTTTGAGATAAGTGTAGTTGACCAGTAATAGTTTTCTGAATTTCTACACTTAAGAAATAATTAACATCACCTAAAGTTTTGAGTTGGGGGAAGAAGACTATGCTGCAGTATTTGTTGATGGTGGATGTAGCAAAAGTGGATGAGTCGACCATGGATTATATACCTAAAACTCTTGATACCATGTCAAGATTCTATGAAGCTAGCTACAGAAAGTAGAGAACAGCAAGAAAAAAAGAATGAATGATTTACAAAATTAAAACTGAAAGAATACGTTGACTTCTCAAAACTTAGAAACAAGGCAAGGTTGCCTTATATATATAGTATTGAACCATAACAAAAAACTAATAAACTAATCTCCACTCGTTACTACTACCTAATGATCGATGTGTTGGAAAATAAAAGAACAAGGCACACACACTTACGAAGAATATAAAATGAAGAGAAATGTATTGAATATATTTATGTGTTGTTATTTATGAAATATTACATATGTATTTATACTTTTTTTTATATCTAAACTTAATACATCCTAATAAATAAATAGTTTAAATTAAAACTAAATATAGACAATTTATTCAAACTGTAGTTTCTATTCATTCTTAAATTCTAACCATCAAGTTTATTTTTAACATTCTCCCTTAAACTTGATAATTTTCCAACTCCAATCATAATCCTTAACTTTTGAAAAGCATCATATTTCAGAGGTTTTGTGAAAATGTCAGCAACTTGATAAAATGATTTCACATACTCAACCTCCACATGCATGTTCTCAATACATTGTCGAATGAAATGATACTTTGTTTCTATGTGCTTGCTTCTGTCGTGAAACACTGGATTCTTTACTAGGGCAATCGCTGATTTATTGTCCATAATGGTCTTGGTGGATTCAGCTTGCTCAAAATGAATTCTTTCAGTAGTATCTTCAGCCAAATTACATGACATGCATAGGCAGTGGCAGCAACATATTCATCTTCACAAGTTGAAAGAGTGACTATAGGTTGTTTCTTTGAACACCAAAAAATTGTATTATTTTCTAAAAATAAAACAAAGCCAGTAGTACTCTTCCTGTCGTCAATAACTCCAGCATAATCACTATCACAATAGCCCATTAATTTGAATTTATCTGAAGCTGAATAAAACATGCCATACTCAAGAGTGCCTTTAAGATAGCGAAGAATTCTCTTGGCTGCCTTCATATGGATTTCTGTTGGATTCTCCATGTAACGACTAACTAACCCAACTGAAAATAAAATGTCAGGTCTGGTACAGGTCAAATACCATAAACTCCCCACGAGACTTCTGAATAATGTTTGATCAACTTTTCTTACACCATCTTCCTCTTTGAAAAGTTTGACTCCATACTCCATAGGTGTATTGGAAGGATTGCAATCTAGCATATTAAGTTTCTTCAATAGCTCTCTTGCATAAGCCTGTTGTGAGATGAAAACTCCATCCTCTATTTGTTTCACTTCAATTCCCAGATAATAAGACATTAGTCCCATATCACTCATCTCAAATTCTTGAGCCATTACCTTCTTAAATTCTTCAAACATTATTTGATTATTTCCTATGAATATAAGGTCATCCACATAGACACAAACAAATAATAAATTTCCTCTTTCCTCTTTCACATAGAGTGCATATTCATGAATGCACCTAGTGAAACCATTATCTTGAAAATACATATCAAGACGATCATTCCAAGCTCTTGGAGCTTGCTTCAGTCCATATAAGGCCTTTTTAAGCCTTAAAACTTTATCTTCACAACCCTCAACAACAAAACCCAAAGGTTGTTCAATATAAACTTCTTCCAAAAGATTACCGTTCAAAAAAAGTAGACTTTACATCTATTTGGTGGATTTTTCAGTTGTTCTGTGCTACAAGTGACAACAATAACCTTATCGTCTCCAAGCGAGTAACTGGAGCAAACACCTGATCATAATCTATTCCTTGCTTCTGCTTATACCCTTTTACAACGAGTCTTGCCTTATACCTTTTTACATCACCTTTAGAGTTTTTCTTAACTCTGTATACCCATTTGACTCCAATAGCCTGATGATCATTTGGAAGTGATGAAAGTTTTCAAGTGTTGTTCTTCTCAATTGCTTGAATTTCTTCTTCCATAGCTTGTATCCATTTCTCATCTTTGACAGTTTCTTTAAAACTTAAAGACTCATCATTGGAGAGTAAACACAATAAATTTTCATCATCTAGCTTTTCTGTTTGCTTATAGAGATCAGGGAGACTTTGATATCTATGAGCGCCTTCGCTTGAACTAGAGGATGGAGAACACGATGATGATGCTAGTAGGGTTAATGCTGGTGTTGAAGGATCGATTTTGCCTTGCACTTCTTGCATCGGGGCTTCTTTTCCTCAAAGTAAGGCAAAAAATCATAAGTGACTTCATTTTGTGTACTCCAGTCCCACTTTGTATTTTCTTCAAACTCAACATCTCTACTTATTATTACTTTATTATTGATGGGATTGAAAAATTTGTAGCCTTTAGCATTCACTTCATAACCAATAAATACAAACTTTTGGCTCCTATCATCAAGCTTCGATCTTTCTTGCTCAGGAATTTGGAAATATGCAATAGATCCAAATACCCTTAAATGTGATACATTAGGCTTCAAACCACTCCATGCTTCTTGAGGTGTTATATCTCTCAAACTCTTGGTAGGTGAGCGGTTTGAGAGATAAACTGCACATGCAACTGCTTCTCCCCATAACTCTTTTGGTAATGACTTACTTTTTAACATCGTTCTTGCATTATTTAGAATTGTCCTATTCTTTCTTTCAGCAACCCCATTTTGTTGAGACGATCTAGGAACAGTTAGGGGACGTCGAATACTATGATTTTCACAAAACATCTTGAATTCATTTGAAGTGAATTCTCCACCTCTGTCAGTTCTGAGAGCTTTTATCTCATAGCCACCTTCTTTTTCAACGAGGGTTTAAACTTCTTGAATGATTCAAATGCTTCGCTCTTTTGCTTCAAGAAATAAACCCATGTTTTTCTTGAATAATCATCAATGAAAAGCAAAAAATAGGCGCTCTTACCAAGTGACAAAGGCTTGATAGGTCCACAAATATCCGCGTGGATAAGCTGAAGCAGCTTGGTAGCTCTTGATTTGGACTGCTTTGGAAAACTCTTTCTTGAATGTTTTCCAAGTAAGCAAGCTTCACATAACTGATAAGGATGATCAATTGTTGGAATTCCTTTTACCATCTTTTTTGTTCCCAATTCTTTGAGCTCACCATAATTTAAATGTCCATATCTCATATGCCAAATCCATGGTGGATCTTCAATACATGACTTCAAACATATAGCTCCACCAGTTCTCATGTTTAACAAGAACATACGATTTCTTGTCATAGAAACCTTAGCAATAAGATCTCCATTTTTATCTCTAAGCCAAAGATAGCGATCTTCCATGACTATCTTGCAACCATTCTCCATAAGTTGCCCAATACTCAAGATATTATTCTTCATCTTTGGAATGTAATAAACATTGGTAAGAATCTTATGACTTCCATTCTTCAGCTCGAATAGAATCGTCCCTTTGCCATTGATCTCTACTTTTGATTCATCACCAAAACGCACGTGTCCTTTTACGTTGGTGTCAAGTGCTACAAATTTACTCCTATCACCTGTCATATGGTTGCTAGCTCCATTGTCAAGATACCACATACTATCTTCAGAATTTTGATCTTCCTTGAGCGTAAGGAATAATGTTGGTTCTTCAACATCTTCACTGTGCGCAACAAGTTTATTTTCTTCTTCTTTGGATGTCTAACACTCCCAAAAATAATGTCCATTCTTTCCACATGAATAGCATTCAATGTGTCTTTTGTCAACTGTTCTTCCTCTTCCACGACCTCGAGAAAAATTTTGATTTCTTTTCTCTTGAGAATAATTTTTCTCATCTCTTCCTCTTCCATAACCACGTCCTCGTCCTCGTCCATGGCCTCGACCTCGTCCTTGTCTTTCACTTTCGTTGGTTTCTCCTCTAGCATTCCACGAAAGTTTTGCCTGCAAGACATGCTCCACACGTTCTTGCTTGCCTTTATCCATTCTTTCTTCATGGGCTCGTAAGGAACCATTCAACTGATCAATAGACATCGTATCCAAATCTTTGGACTCCTCAATGGCTACCACCACATGGTAAAATTTTGAGTTGAGAAAACGAACGATTTTCTCAACAACACGAACATCTTCTAATTTTTCTCCAAACCTTTTCATTTGGTGTCCTACCGTCAAAACTTTGGTGAAATAATCCGAAATGGATTCAGTCTCTTTCATCATTAGAGACTCAAACTCAACTCTTAGAGTTTGAAGACGAACCTTCTTCACCTTTTCAACTCCTATGACGGAATTTTGAAGAGTATCCCAAGCTTTCTTTGCATTGGTTTTATCAACAATCTTCTCAAACATATCACCATCCAAGCCTTGATGAATGATAGTAAGTGCACATTGATCTTTCTTTCTTTTATTTTCTAATTCTTCCTTCTGAGCTTCTGTTAACTTGTCTACATTCTCTGGTTCTACATAGCCTTTCTCAACCATCTCCCACACTCCTTGAGCACCGAGAATTGCTTTCATTCGGGCTGCCCAATTGTCATAGTTGAGCTTAGATAATTGTGGATACTGAAAAGATAAAGTAGTTCCTTTTGACGAAGACATTTTATAAGTGGCTCTGATACCACTTTGTTGGAAAATAAAAGAACAAAGTACACACACTCACGAAGAATATAAAATGAAGAGGAATGTATTGAATGTATTTGTGTGTTGTTATTTATGAAATAATTACATATGTATTTATACATTTCTTTGACGTCTAAACTTAATACATCCTAATAAATAAATAGTTTAAATTAAAATTAAATATAGACAATTTATTCAAACTGTGATTTCTATTCATTTTTAAATTCTAACAATCAAATTTATTTTTAACATGATGTTTCTCAGTTACTACTCTTTTAGCACTAATTACATCACTATCCTCAACAAGGATATTGTGAAAATTTATGCCCGAACATATACCACAATTTAATGAGGTGTGATATCGGCTTCACAGGGCTCTTGACATAGACTTTCTTATGTCAAACGATAGTAGAGGAAGAGATTGTTGATTCCTCATGTCTCTTGCCATTTGGTATGGGTATTGGAAGCACAAAATTCCTGGGGCACCTAGGGGGAACCACCTGATAAGGTGCATGCAATAGATGTTTTGCTTATTATCAGTGGTTGATGTATTTTGTGTTTTTTCATTTATTTTCATGTTTTGGGCTTTTCAGTAATCTTAAGTATTTTGTGCTTTACAATTACTTTTACGTATTTAGTTATGTCACTTATGTGGTCCATGTTAAATATTCGTGACTAGTCATTTGATAAAACACGAAGTACACATAACAGTAATTCTAATTAGAAATCGCCAATAATAATTCTAATTAGAAAACAAGAAGTACATATAAAAGTAACAACAACATAACGACTCTAAGCATTACTCTTCGAATCCGATCCAAATGCGTCGCCACGTTAAGGACAAGTCTTCTTGGTATCACCAACCTTCCTACAGGATAGTCCACACGCTTACGACGGTCTGAACATGTTATTGGTTACTAAAATTGCTGAGCTTATATATAACATGGTCATTCATATATACAACCCAAAGATGTTAAATAATCAACTACATTTTTTAACTAATACCTTGCCAAATACATGTGAGGAAAGAGAACACAAAAAATGTGTAATAGTAAGATTATTCACTACAAGAAACATCGTTAAAATCGACGGCAAAGCCGTCGATAATATTAAATTTCGACGGCAAAATGGACGGTGGAGGTGGTCGCTATTAAGCTTGTCGATTTTTCAAAATTCTAATAAAATCGACGGCTTGCCTTACCGTCGATAATAATGTAATAAAATCGACAGCGTTTTTGTCTATAATATGAGTTTGAAAATTCTACATTCTTACTAAAATCGACAATGTTGCCGTCGATATTATTATATAAAATCGACGTCACTTCCGTCGATATTTGATTCAATTAAAATCGACAACAATTTCGTCTATAATATGCTTAATAAAATTGACAACGTTGCCGTCGATACTTGATTCAATAAAATCGACACGGTTGCCGTCGATTTATTAATTTAGATACTTTAAAAAAGCGACAAATTTTCCGTCGATTTTAATAGTTATATTTTTAATTATTTTTTTATTTGAAAAATAATAAACAATTAATACAAATAAATTTTTAAATATATAAATAAAATTTATACAGAATATTAGATAACAAGACAAATAAAATTTTAAATATAAAAATAAAATTTATACTAAATATTAGATAATGAGTTACAAAATTATCAAAATAATAAATAATCCTCTAACATAAATACTCAAGATAAGATAAATAACTAAACTTAGACTTATATTCATTTAAATTGCAATCCACTAATAATACAAAATATTCAAAGTAAAGTAATTAAATAAGACTTTTGGTTGCCTTTGCTTCCCTTATACTAGACAATATAATTCATATAAGATAGATGATAGGGGTGAATCTTGTGTATTTCTTGGCTATGGCCTATGGCCCTCAACACAAGGGATACAAGTGTTTAACTACAGCTAGAAAAATAATACTCAGCACACATATTTTCTTTAATTTGATGAGACTAACTTCCCTTTCAAGACATGTTTTAGTGCTAAATATTCTGACAAGGTCATTGCTAGCTCTTATTCACCAAATTCTTCTCTCATTATTCTCTCTAATGGTGCTAAACCAGTCTTAGATCATCCCTGAAATGTCTCATCACCATTGGGCACCTTGTTTGGATCACAAATTCATCTTCAGACTTCAAATAGTCCATCCTTTGTAGAATCTACACCAATTCAAAATGAGATCTTAAACACTAAAATTTTCCAAAAGCATCTACTTAATCGAGATTGAGTAGCCAACAACTCAAAATTGTCATCCTATAACAACAAGGTTGAAGAATAGAATAAAATTGTCATCTACTTAATTAAATATTCAAAGTAAAAAATACTCCTCAAAATAACCACGGTTTTCTTCGGAACCAACAAGATATCAAAAATTCAAAATCACTTCAGAAAACAACAACAACAATAACAGATGAAACGAAAGAAAAAGAAAGGGAAGGATTACGATTTCAATTTTTCTTTGAATCAAAGTACACGTGCATCAACCAATTTGGATTGATTGACACTTAAGCAATGTGTCAGAATATTCATCAAACAGAAGCTTTCATACAACTAAGAAAACAAGATGGAGTGAAATAGAATTGGTATATATACCTGTCCTTGAGAACCTTCACCCATGAAACGAGCTGAGTCAAAATTGTTTGTAGCTACCTCAATCTCTTCCAGTGAGTAAGCTCGATAAGGTGGCAGACCAACAGATCCGAACTTCATTGTTTGAGATACATACCCTTTGATTACAATGCAAAATGGTTATCATCAAGTCTTAGTTTATATCATTTGAGCATTTTAAAGGGGAGAAAGAAAGAAAGTTACTTGCATCAGATTGTAGCTTAGTGGTGTATCCAGAAGCTGCATTTTCTGATATCAATTTCGTTGGAGGATTCTTCTTCACTCTGCTTTTGGAATTTCCTCTTCTATACTGAATCATCTACTGCATTATGCCTAGTTCTTTTAGAACCCATAAAAGTAGAATCAGAATTGCAGGTATTATTAATATATACAAACACTTACTGGATCAGCCCATTTTGCAGCAATAGCTTCTGCGGTTTTCCTTCTTTGCTCAGGAGACTTGGGCGCTCGTTTGCTACCTGGTGGCCTCACCATTTGTTTCCTTTGTTCAACACACTCTGACCACTCTTGCTTCAGCTGTTTATCCAAGATTCCATAGGAATTCCACTGCAGCTCTTCCTGCTTGGCATATCCTTTCCTTGATGCTTCCGCAATTAAATTCTGCCACTCAAAACAACATGCCTCCTGCAACATCTTTTTTCTAAGCCTCTTATCCCATCCCATTTTCACTCCAGCACCTATCTTCAGTCTTGTTTCTGTGCTGTGCAATCAATATGGAAGATAAGTTTGAGTAAAAGTAAGTGAAAAAGGAACTAATCAGCAGAGCAGCAGCGAATTAGCAACATCTTTCAAGAAAAGACTTACGTCTGTGCATGCCCAAGATTAAATCATTGCATTGTTAACCAAAAACAAAAGAGATATATTATATCATTAAATGAAGCTAACACACTCAACTCACCTCTACTCTGGAGGCACGCTCCCCTTGCTTACATTCTCTGCGTAGCAACTTGATTGCTGCCAAAGTACCATCACTTAGGACTCATCTGTACATCAAACCAAACCCTCCATTACCAATGACATTTGCTTCACTGAATCCATTTGTGGCCACTTCTATCTCCTTGTATGTGAAAACTTGTACTCCTTTGAATTTAGGTGCTGCTGGTGACCTACTAAGGTTTCCTCCTTGAAGACATCCTCCCTTCACATCTGAAATTAATGTTTCCAAGCATTTATTCATTAGCTTCTATGTCTTAAACTTACCCCTTATAAGAATAAGAATGTTAATACATTTAAGGACATATCTGAGTTAATGTTGGCAGCATTTACTTTATGTGCTATTGGAAATGCAAATTCATGTGATGATCTGCATAAGCAGTTAATTCATGCCTAGAAACACATAATTATTATGCAAATGAATTGAGTGTTTGCAATTTACCTGGACTAGAACTAATGCTCAACTTTGCTGAAGCAATGAGTCTGCTGCTTGTGTCATGAAGCCCTCTTGGATTCTTATCCTTGCAGGCTCCATTCTTGTTGGAAGACTTTTGTCAACGGAACAAGAATATGACAAAAAAATGGTGAGAAGTACGGTAACTGTAGTGGCCGCTGCAATGGCTATGAGAATGGTTTTGGAGGGGAGATGAGCATGGCTATGCTCATGATTTTCTGAATGCAATTGGTGCTGTGTGTAAACAGCTATAGAATGTCAATTCTACCAACATATAGCCTGCAAAGTCCAAAGTTTCTACTGCTATATAGCCAATCTAGTCTACCAATATATCAATAACAACAAAAACTCAACAACATAGCAAGAAATTCAACAAAACAGCAACAGCAACAAAGACACAGCAAATTACAAAAAAATAACTAAGGCAATAACAACTCAACAAGACAGCAAAGGATCAGAGAATAGAGGACCTACCGAAACCATTATTATTATGCATATACAAGGGTTGTAGAACTAGAAGAAGAAAAGAATACCAGTAAAATCACATGTTTCCTTTGGCTTGATGATGCCTAAGTTAGGTCTAACACAATATTTCTTTGGAGACGTTGTTTTCACCTGCACATTGATTCGAAGTTGAGGTTTTTTACTTTTGCATATTCATTCAAGATTGGTTTAGAAAAGAAAGAAACGAAAGTACCTTAAAAGTAACATACTGATCGGACTTGTTTACAATGTGAACCAGGCACGAGCTTTGTTTCTTTAATTCAACTACACCGCAAAGAAGAAAGAAAGAAAGAATGTGAATTAAGGAAGAGTAGATATACAGAAGAAGCTGTAAGTGTAAGTAGTTGGTGAAGAAGATGGACTTACAGAGAAATCTGAGTTCGGGTGGTTGGATTTGAAGAAGCTTTGGTGTTTCTACAAATGATGAGAACAAAAAAGAGAGCGTCAAGACTGAATTGAATGAATGTACGTAGAATTGAGCATTGCAAATGACGGTAACCGTACGTGGAATGGAACCCTAAGAAAAGAGATATGGAAGATGAAGAAGAATTGAAGAGGATGGTGTGATGTGTGTGGAGAGAGAGAGAGAGAATGGGATTCATATGAATGAATTATGAAATGAGTGAGAATGACGGAGGAACGACGGCAGCGCAACCGTGATTTTGGGGTAGAACAAGGAGGAATTGTGTTACTGGTGATTGGGGAATTTGGGGATGAAATGGGGAATTTGGGGAATTGGGTTTCTCAAATTTGGAGGCGGGAGGAGGACGCAAGTATTTGTGTTTTTAGCGATAAAAATCGACGGCATATGTGTCGATTTTAATTTATAATAAAAACAACATTTTACACGTCTATTTTATATTTTAAATTTACACCGTTCATTTGATTTTAGAAAGTGATCTAGACCGTTTAAATTTATCGACGGTAAATGTTGTCGATATTTTAAATAATAAAATCGACGCCATGTTTGTCGATTTTAAAATAAAAGTATTATCTATTCCTCGTTCGTCGACAGTATGACGATAATAGGACCAAGGTTAATTCACCATAATAATATCGACGAATTGGCCGTTGATTTTAATATTTTATTTTTAATTATTTTTTGTTGATAATATCGATAGCAAGCCGTCGAAAAATATCGACGGCAGAAATAACCGTCGATTTTTGGCGTCGAAAATAACGCTTTTTTTTTGTAGTGATTGGTATTTATTTTCTTTTAATAAATTCGAGTATAAATGTAACCAACCTATTACAACACAACATAAAATGCACAAGAAATCCATGACGACAAGCCGAACTATCTAATTGGGCAATTGGAATTTCAAATCTTTAAATTCTTACATAAACATTAAACCTAACCTATATACACACTCACTCACTTAATTGATTAGACAGTGATATCCAACTCAAATTATATCCACTATGTGGCTTAATGAAAAAGAGTAATGTTAGGTAGATAAAATATTATAAATAATAAATAAAAATATATGATTAATAATATTTATATTTATAAGAGAGTGTGAATTATTTTTTAAATTTAATTGACACAATTGATTTTTTTATAATTTTTTTCTTTCGTTTAATTACATTAAAAATCAATTCTAAATTTAATGTGAATTAAATCTTAAAAATATTTTTTTATTATTATTATATTCATAATTTTATAAATTTTTTTTCAAATAAAAATTTTAAATTTTAATATTTTTAATACTAAAAAAAACTCAAATTACCTCAATATATTTTATAAAAAAAAGATATCTTATATTTGATTAGTCTCTATTTATTAAAAACGTCTAAAATTATTAGTTTTTAACCTACAAAATAAAATAATAAATTAACACCAATTCATTAATTATAGATATTATGTGTTTAAAATTATAGATATTATACATATAAAACTATAGATGTTAAATTAAAATATTTTAACAACTTTTACTATACAACTCATATTTTACATATAGACTATTAAAAAATAAAATAGAAAATGAAATATAAACAAAAATTAAGAAATAAATTTTTAAAAATAATTATTAACTCATTATATTAAAATTAATAAATAAGCATACATATAAATATTAGATAAAAATATTAAAATAATTAAAATTATGACCCATTAGTGTGCAAATGAAATAATAATTTGAAAAATATAATAAGACACATAATTTAAAATTTGGTAATATTAATTGTAAAAATTTATTAATTATAGATATCATAGGTATGAAATTATGAATATTATGACTATGAAATTATAGATGTTATTAATATGAAATTATGGATGTTATGAGTAAATTTGTTAATTGAATAAATTAGTTTAAGTATTTGATATTTTTTAAATCTAATTATGATAAAATTTAAAAATATTTATGTTAAAAAATCAGAATAAATTATTATTCCACTTTGATAAATATGAAACAAATATTACATAAGTGAAATAATAAATTAATTATTACAAAAAATTAATTAAAATTAATAGCAATTAAAATTTAGATTACTTCAACCTTTATAATATTATGTAGATGCAGTAATAAAATAATAAAAAAAAAATAAATTAGTGGTTATAAAGAAAAATTAATTAACATTAATAACACTTAAAGTATATTATTATGGTTAGTCTTTAATATAATAATATATATAAAAATTAAATTATAAAAAATCTCATTAATATATAATATATTATATCTTAATAATTAGTATGATAAGTTGAGTAATAAAAAAGTGAAATAAAAGAAAATCAAAATGTAGAAAAATTATATAAATAAAGTCAAATTAAGAATTGTTGGTTAATTATGGCTAAATTATTTTGGTTCCAAACTTTTTCCAATGAAAAATATATTTATAATGAGTTGTCAAGCATATGTTTGTTGTTATTGCTTCTCACGATACATATTTGAGAGGAGATTATTATTATTTAACCACAACGAGAACTAAAAATTATTTGGACACCTAAAGTATCGACATCAAAACATACACATAAATGCTACATTATCTATCTTATGTATAAACTAAAAATAATTAATTAATGTCAATATAATTCCTTTTTTCCTGGATAAATTTACTCTTAATAATGAATTAAGGACTAATTGCTTGTTGTATGTATATGTATTTATACAAATTAACCAATAGCCCCGGAAAATCGTGGCAACTTATATTAAAATTATTAGTGTAATAATATGCACCCGTTTATTTATTAAATAAGTATAAAGTTAACAAATGTAGCATTAACTAAGATGGAAAATGTTTTATACTCTAATTTAGAAAGTGTTAGGTTTAAGTTTTAGATATAATAAAATAGAATATTTTTTTTAGATTTTATATAAAAGGATAATAATTTAGAAAAAAAAATAGTTTGTACCTAACTTTTTCCATGCATCCAATAGATATCTAACTTAATCTCAAATAAATAAATAAATAAAATATGAGAATTGTTAAAAACGAATAAGGGGAAATCGGTGGCACGAATAAAGGAAGTAAAGCGTGGCGGTGTGTGGTGTTGTTCCTATGCATGTGTATTTCACACTATACATCGCCATCACTATTGACCACCACCTTGTTTCTTTGTAGAGTTGTGTGTTGCCCATGAATTTTTCTTTTAAGAATTTAGAAACAGGGCCGAATTATGTATCACTAGCAACGTTTCATTCGCAAGCTTTTGAAATCAGGATTTAATTATCCAATCCATCTTTGGTGACTTTCAAGAGAGGGACTATGCATTGTTCTTTTTTATACTATTAATTTGTGTTTTGTCGATTTTTAGCAAATCGATGGTGGTTCGATATCTAGTGATCTGGGAGCGAAACCTACTCCTCTGTGCGAGTACCAATTTTTTAGAATTGCATCAAAAGCATCTTCGATTAAACTAAATTTGAAAATAAAAATAAAGTAAATTTATAAATTAATAATTAAGACTTAGAAATTGAAATTTCGAAAACCAAATAAATAACAAATAGAAAGGGTTGCAGTGAAATTAAAGGAAAACAATAAAATGCTTTCGATTTGATCCAAGGACTTCAACATAAAAAACTTAAAGGCAAAAGGATAAATTGATTAAAGAAAGTAAAGAACACTTGATAAGTAAAATTAATTGAAATGATAAGTTTACAGAAAGAATAAATTAAAAGAAAGAAGAAGATGGAAGGAACCCTACAGAAAATGTAACTCGATTGCAAACTCAGGGATTCGCTGGGATGTGAGAGTACTAGAGTGTTTTTTTCTGAGTAAAAGTTCCAACCCCTATTCACTAAGATCTCCTAATATTTATAGGATAATCTTACATAACTGCCCATTAATTTACAATTAATTACAATTAAATATGACATTTCAAATTTGAAGTGCAGTCTCTCTTGGTAACTGTTCCCGCCGCAGAATTGTAGATATTCTCCATGATCTCCTTGTGTCATAAAAGACATTAACTTCCCACTTTTACAACTAATCGATCAGCTTTTTCGAATGCCTTACCCAATTTTTCGAATTGAATCTTCAACTCGATTTGGCTTACTCGATTTAACAAAACAATCGAAATCCGCATCAGCACCAATCACTTCCAACTTCAAGCTTACGCACGCGCATCTTCTCAAGAAATGACGCTTAACTCATTTCGATTCAACTCACTTTTATCGAAAATACTTTTTCGATCAACAAATTGCCCCCTTGGATTAAAGTGGTTGGCTTCGATATTATTATCGAACAATAAAGCACTTAATCCAAAAGACATTAGTTTTCAAACCAACAATAACTGTTATTAAAACTCCCCATTACTACTGATCCACTCGACACGTCTCCCGAGACTTGCGCTTTCTCTTTATACCACTTCATCTTCTTCACGAAGTTACCTCTGTTTGCATTCCTTTCACAGTAACGGCTACAGTGATACTTTTAAATTTCACCCTTCCTTCTTCATTCAAATCTCTTGAACTCATCACTCTTTAAACTTCCTCTGCATCAAGACTTTCCCACAAAATCTCCAACCTTCAATTTTCCTTGACAATGGCTGATTCTTCCTCTCGTGTCACTACTCAAGATAAGGGTCAAGGCCATGCAACAGCACCGCCATCTCCGCAGCTCTTCGCATCCTCAATCAAATCAATGATGAAATCATTGATGACCCCCATCTACAAGTCAATGATACCAAGATTTTAATCCCCTTCACAATCGGTGCAGATACACACTGCTTCCTTGGGCCGATTGAAACTCTTGAAAGGGCAAACAAAAAACTTTCTTTCTTATCTAATGCCGAAGGAGAAGATTTATTGATAAACCAAGCTTTTAACATCTCTGACTTCATCAACCAAAAACCTTTTTGAAATAATCCAAAAATTAAACCTCGAGGGCTTGATTTTACAACTTGGTACCAACGCCTCGAACCCACATAGGGTGCTTTCTGGGGAGCCCTAGGAATACAAGAACTGTTAAGGCTTTCTCACTTTTCACTCACTACACATCCTTTGATTGGAGCAGTGACCTGTTTCTGGAACAGAACTACCAATAACTTCCACCTTTCTTGTGGAATGATCGGAATGTATCTCCTCGATGTAGCTGCTATTACAAGACTCCCGATAAATTCTCCAGACTGTACCCCTGACATGCAATCTCAGCGTCAATACAATGTCACCTTCAACACCTCATACAGTGACTTCATCACCCATAATATGGGTGCAGACGGTACAGAAATCACAGATAATGAACACGTTGCCTTCTTGTTTTACTGGTTAAATGCAGTTCTGTTCTGTTCCCGAAGCGTACAGATGTCAAAGCTCTTCCTTCCCCTAGCTGCTCTTTTACATGAGGGAAAAATTCTCAACTTGGCCAAGCTGCTTTTAGGACACATTTTTGAAGAACTTAGCCTGCTTGTCTGTGACCTCCGGGACAACAAAATAATCAACACAGGAGGTCCACTTTGGCTTCTTCAATTATGGCTCAATGCCATTTTCGAAAACTATATGATAAAACCTGTAGGGGGCAATACTGATAAACAGCACATCGAGGGTTTTCGCTTATCTAATTTTGGGCTGTTTTTTCTCTTTTCCATTCTTGCAGAAATTTTGATAATGATCAACTCAATTTCACTCCTTTTTTACGTAGCAACCGCGGTCCTGCCTGGCTCGATCATTTGCTCTTTCCAAACACTAATGAGGAAAGCAAAATTTCAAATCGAACTTGGGCACACCTATTGGCTGTTCAAGTGATACCAATAGGGTTGCCACAATATAAGAAGGAAAGGTTTAAGATAACCTTGTACGCTCCTCATTTGATTACAAGATAATTGGGATTCTCTCAGGCTATCCCAACTCCTCAACCTCGACACAGTGATCCATTTTGTCAAATTACTCTGACATCTCAGGAAGACTTCAGCACTTGTCTCTTAAAAAATCAAAAACGAAGAGACCGCTTCAACTTCTTGATTTATGAATGCAGTTCATTTATCACCAAATCCTGTCTTGAATGGTGGACTGCTTATTACTCAAGGTATATCCGTACCTTAGAAGAAATTCAGCAAACTGCTATTCGAGCGGCTGTTACTGAAAGTTCTCCAAAAAGAACACACAAAAGGAAAGCTGAAGCTGCTCGGCCACCACCACATAAGATCAGAAGGACTCCTATTAGAACTTCTCGCAGAGTAATTCTTCTATTCATAATTCTACTTTAAAATTCAAAATACCCTTCGAATATTACTATTATACATTTTTGAAACATAATTGATCCTGGACTTTTAACAGCTAGTTTTGCAATCATCAAGCGAAAGCGCTAATGAGAGTGAACCAACCAACAAGGATTCTCTCGCTGCTTCCTCTCAATCGGAAGATGCAGCCGATTCTGATCCTGGCCCTCAACTAATACTAAGATCCAGAATTCCTCAGGTAACACCTCCATCACTATACACCTCTTACTTAGTTCAAAAATAAATCTTAAACTCATAATTGTGTACCTTTTATATTAGTCCATTAATGTTGCCCAGGCGGCTTCTTTCACTGGAGCTCCCGATCAACTAATCCCTCAACAACAAAATGACCCAGAGCACTCTACTCACATGATTCAATTCAATTCACAGGATCCCTGCAATCAATTCCTGCTGCTCGTCCACCTCTTCTTCACACAACACAAGTGATTGATCTGACATAAAATCCTTTGCAGCATTCTCTAGAAGAGACCCATAGACTTGAGTCAACTTCACCAAACAATCAAGCTGCCCTAATTGAAGAAAACCAAGCGGTCCCAGACTCCGATTCCGCTTCTAAAGCCGCTGACACCACTAATTCAGATTCCTCTCGATCTAAGGTTTTAGAGACCCCTCCAGAATTACAACCTGATCCTTCACTCCAGACCCCTCCGGGACCAAGACCAGGGACATCAAATGTTCCTACCACTCTAACTAGTGCTACCTTGGATGACCTGATTTCTATTTTGAATAAAGTTATCCAAGAAAACAAAGTGCTAATTCCTGTACCAGCAATCTCAAGGCCTGCCACATCAAAGCCTCCAATCGAATTAGAACCTGACATTCGGGAACAACTTCGATCACTCATCAAACTCTTGGATCATCCACTACCACATGGGTTAATGACCCAATTCTCAACAAACTCTTGGAAGACTGTTTGAATTCTTCTTTCGAATTTCCAACCAACACACCATATTCTGCTTCAATCCAAGAATTCAGACAACTTTTTAATGATAGCGTTGCATCTCAGTTTCAACTACAAGAAACTGAAAATGAAAAAGCCACAGTCAAATCTAAAATAGAAAATTGTCTTGCAACTGCTCAACCAATCCAAACCTCTCGTGAGGAGTTTGATCTGAGAATTTCCCATGCTATTTCTGTTCAGGCTTTCCATGATCAGGAAGAAGCGAGACTCGCAGCAAAATTGGCTCGAATTCAGGAACAACTTGCCACCATAGCCAAACCTCTGGCTGCAGCTCAACAAGAGCAACATCTCCTTATTCAAAAACTTATTTCAATCGATACTGAGCAGGGATAATATGAAAAGTAACTCGAGAAAATCCAGGCTGACAAGTTCAAGCAGATTGAAATGCTTACAGTTCTAGAAAACAAAAGGATAAAGTTGCGCTCTGATTTGGCAAAACTATTGGCATCTTGAACTCCTTTTTATTTATTATTTTTTTTTTGCAATATCTTTTTTCTTTTCTGAACTTTATATATGTTGAACTTTTATGCTTGCCAACAATAGAAAAGTTTCAAGTATTTCCCATTAATCGAGTTAATCACTTTCCCTGATTCGATATCTTTAATCTGATAGGCATTTCCAGAAAATACCCTTATCACTTGAAAGGGACCTTCCCAGTTATGAGACCATTTACCTAGAAATTTCGATTTCTTTTCCATCGGTAAAATGACTTTCAAAACCAACTCGCCTATCCTAAAATACTTTTCCTTAACTTGATGATTATAACTTCGAGCAACACTTTCTTTTTGTCGAATTACATTATCAAGTGCTAGGATTCGCTCTGAATCTAACTCGTTTAACTCATCCAACATTGCATTTCAATAATCATCGATCGGTAACTCATTCTGTTTCAATACTCTTAGAGTATTCAAATTAATTTCTAATGGTAACACTGCATCATGGCCATACACCAATTTATAAGGTGAGGTTCCTGTCGAACCTCTTGGTGAATTTCGATAGGCCCATAATACTTGACTTAAAGTCTCATGCCATGTTCGAGGCCTATTCCCGATATGCCTTTTAATCAAGCCTATCAATATCTTATTTGATGCCTTTACTTTCCCATTAGCCTGTGCATAATAAGGAGTTGAAGTAACCATACTAATGTTCCTTGAAGCCTCAAATTTTTTAATTCGCTGGCCAGTAAACATAGTTCCTTGGTCAGTACTTAACGTCTGAGGAATTCCAAATCGATGGATAATATTTTCCTTGAAGAAGTCAATTATCTCACTTTGACCAACTTCTACCAAAGGAACTGCTTCAACCCATTTCGTGAAATAATCAATAGCTACTAAAATAAATTTGTGCTGCTTCGATGAAGGGGGGTGAATCAACCCAATTAGATCTAAAGCCCAACCTCTAAATTGCCATGGCTTTATTATCGAATGCAGTTCAACCGCTGGAATCTGTTGTATCGAACCATGTTTCTGACATTCTTGACATGCCTTTGTATAATCGATACAATCTTTTATCATAGATGGCCAATATACATGATTGCGATATAACACCCATCTCATTTTCTTTCCTGGCTGATGAGCACCACATATTCCATTATGAACTTCACCCAAAGCAATACTTTGATCTTCTCGACTCAAACATCTCAATAGACTTCCATCAATCCCTTTTTTGTATAACTCATCGGCCAATAAGACGAAGTTCATTGCTCGTAACTTTACTTTTCTATCGACTACAATATTGGGACCTTTCAAATATCGAGCAATAGGTTTTCTCCACATATAATGACAAGCATAATTTTTCGATCGGGGAATACCTTGTTTCGATATCAGTCAGAACTCGACTAAGGTAATAAACTGCCCGTTCATGCCCATTTTCATCATCTTGAGCTAACATACACCCTATAGTGTTTCCAGATGCTGCTATATATAATTTTAACAGTTCAAATGGACGAACATTCACCATAATTGGAGCTTTTGATAAATATGACTTAATCGAATCAAATGCCGATTGATGTTCTATAGTCCATTCGAATTTTGAACCATTTTTTAATTTCACCAAAGGCGCGAATACCCTAGTTCGATCTGAAAGATTCGAGATAAATCTCCGAAGGTAATTTACCTTATCCAAAAACGATTGTACTTCTTTCTTCGATTTGGGTGCAGACAATGCTAATATCGCATCTGCTTTACTTTTATCAATAGCTATCCCCTTCTTATGAACAACAAAACCTAAGAAGTTTCCAACCGATACCCCGAAAGCACATTTCAAAGGATTCATTTTTAATCCTTTCTTCCTCATTGTAAGGAATACCTTTCTTAAATGGTCTATATGCTGACTCACAAAAATTGATTTGACCATCCCATCATCGATATATACCTCCATAAATTTTCTAATAAACTCATGGAAAATAGCATTCATTGCTCGTTGATATGTCGCTCCAGCATTTTTTAAACCAAAAGGCATAACTACCCACTCATATGTCCCTAATGCCCTAGGACAACGGAAGGCAGTTTTAGCCACGTCATCTTTTGCAATAAAGATTTGGTTATATCCAGAATAACCGTCCATGAAACTAAGAATTTCATTTCCTGCTACAGAATCAATTAACATATCCGCAATCGGCATAAAATATTCATCCTTTGGAGTGGCATTATTTAAATCTCGAAAATCGATACACACCCTTAACTTCCCATTTTTCTTCATCACAGGGACAATATTCAATACCCACTCCACATAACGTGCACTTCGAATAAATTTTGCTTTGATCAAGCATTCTATTTCTTCTTTTATTTTCACATTGATTTCAGGAGCGAAACGTCTTGGGGTTTGCTTCACAGGTCGAGCATTGGGTTTTAATGCTAATCGATGTTCTATTAATGAACGATCGAGACCAGGCATCTCATGGTAATCCCACGCAAAGCAATCTTTAAACTCATGCAACAAATTGGAAAGGTTAGTTCAAAAAGGATCAACAAGATCTTTACATATATATGTAATTCAAACGTCATCATGAATCCCCAAATTAATTTCTTCTAAAGGATCCTGAGATTCGAACCCTTTATAGTGATCATTCTCTTTAATTGAATATTTTTCAAATCCCAAAGGCTCCAAATCATAAATACAATCGAAAGTAAAATCAATAGAATCATGAGAAATAGAAGAAACTTGACCTTCGACTAAATCATTACTATTTTTATTTTCTACACAATGAGCCTCTGCTATTAAATCGGCAGTCTGACTCACATCATTAATTTCATTACAAGAAATTGGGAAATCATAACTAAATTCGACTGGAAGCATCGAATCGAACATACTGTTACTAACAATTTTACTAACCCTATCTGAATCAACTTCATCAGAAGAATCATTTTTATTTTCTAAAAACTGAAAATTATTATTTAAATAATTATGTAATGTTACCAGATAGTCAGAAACCCCATCAACCTGGCTCATGGTGCAGTCTTCAAAAGTCTTCAAGAAAGACAATCCTAACCAGTCGGTTCGAAACCCACGTCTGGATAACGCAACTTTACCGAACGGCCTTCCGGAGTCAAGTAACACCCTTCACAATTATAAGGATTTAGAGATCGATCAACATTTAAAGGCTTCAATTTTCGATTATAAATTCTAAAATCGACATGCATCTGCTCAACATATAGACTCGAATCTGCTTTAACAATTTCAGGTTTGCCTTCTTTAGTCCATAGAAGCACGCTCTGATGCACTGTTGAGGGTACAGCACCTACCCCATAGATTCAATCTCTCCCCAGTAAGGCATTATAACTAGCCTTCGAAGGCACTACCACAAACACATAGTGTCTCTCCGAAGATCCTACTTTTACAGTCAAAGTGACTAACCCCCTCACTGGTGTTGAGGTCCCACTAAAGTCAGTCACAACAATGTTTGTAGGGACCAGATCATCAATATGCTTTCCTACTTTTCCCAACATTCTCTCAGGAAAAAGACTAATTGTTGCCCCACCATCAATCAACACTTTGTTTATTTTAAACCCATTCAGTATCACAATAACATGAAGGGGGTGTAGATGAGACATTTGCCTTTCAGTTGGCCGGGGAAAGAACTCTGGCTCATCTTCTATGGGAATAAAGGAGAAAGCCCATTCATCTTCTTGATCATAATCCTCATCTGGATTACTTTCACATTCCCCAAGGTATTCAGTTGGAATGATCAAAATCATTCCTACCATATCATCATTTCCTTCATCAAAATACTCTTCATCAACATCAACATCCTTTTGCTTGTCGACCCCAGAGGATTGAGCCACTGCCTTACCCTTTTCCATCTTTGCAGGTGATGGAATTTCCTTAGGGTAAGTCTCTCCATCAGAAGGAAAAATAATCTGAGAATGCACAGAAGGCGTTGCCCCCTTGCTTGTCTCTTTTCTTGCCTCTATCTGAAGTTTCTTATTCCGATTGAAACTTCTTCCTCCACCTCTACCTCTTTGATAACTTCTGGCTCGACTCTGATAGAAGGCATACTGATTTCGGAAAGGTGCTCGATGACCCCACTGAGGATTGCGTCGATACAAGTGATCACGCCTTTGGAATTCTTGACAGTTTCTAATCCACTGAACACCCATAACCTGAGATCGACTTATAGGTGCAGATACATCATGTTGAGGGATTTTCAAACTAGAACCCTCCACACGTCGAATTGATTGCCTCTGGCGTGCTTGTTTCTCCCTATGAGCCAATTCTTTCTTCATTCTTTCTTTTTCAAAGATTGCCGCCGCTTCGGCATCAAAGACAGCATTACACCATGGACACAGAGATACGTTCCGGTCTTTTATCTTTTGCTGAACCAAAAAAGTCCAACAAGCCATCCCCCGTTCTGGGGTATACAGATCTTACCTGTGACTCAAAATCATCAAGAGCCACATCGAAATCATAAGACATGTCAACCATATTCACCTCTAAGTAGGGCTCGACACAACTGGCGTCAACCTCGAAGGGATCTACATCAACCTTCATCTCCTTCTTGCCATCATCAAATTTCAAACGTCCTTCCATGATTGCCTCTTGAATCAAATCCCTGAAACGTACACAGCTATTAGTCGAATGACTAGTTGCTTGATGAAACTTACAATAAGGCTTTCCTTTCAAATCTTTTATAGAAAGTAAAGTTCTACCATCAAGCAAAACTAATTGTTTATCTTTAAGCAACACATCAAAAATCTGATCAGATTTCGAGATATCAAAACTATATTTCTTTCCACTTTTAAGTTTTGAATCATTCGACTTCTCACTACTAGGAAGCTTTTTCAGTAAAGAGCAAACATATGGAGGACCTTTCTTAAGTTCAGCTAAATTGACTTCTGTTTTGAAATCGAATTCCTCTTCTGAGGATTCCATGGTTACATATGCAACCTTTTTTCTTCGAGTAAACGGTTTACCCTTCGACCTTTGCTCACTCCTATATTTTTCTTTCTCCTTTTTTATGAGCTCGGTCTGTCGAACCTTCTCAGCCAGATGGGCTAAATCGGGGATATGCACATTAAGTAGTTTTCTGCGCATATAGAATCCAAACCCCATGGTTGCTATTTTCACTATTTCACTTTTAGGTAATGTTACATAGCATCTACTTCTAGCATTTTTGAAACGTATTAAATAATCATCGATGGTCTCACCATCTTCACGTTTCAAAGCCACTAGATCAGTAACTGCCACATTCATTTCCCCTCGATAAAACTGAGCGTGAAAAGCAGTTTCTAGCTAATTTCATGTTGTGATCGAATTTGGTCTAAGATTCGAAAACCAAGTAAATGCATTCTTCGTCAATAACAAAGGAAAATATTTCATTTTCAAATTTTTATCATTAGCTAGATTTCCGATCTCGACTAAATAACGAGCAACATGTTCAGTAGTTTATTCTCTAACTTCTCTAGCAAATTTTGTGGTTATTTTCGGATTCTTCACCCCTCTTGGTACTTCAGCCATTTGAACTACTTGGGCAAATGCGGACACAAAATGTGATTGATTCATAAAACCAACATTCAATCCAACCCGATTTAAAACTTCTTCTACAATTCTAGTAACCTGATAACGATCACCACGCAATCCGGCTATAACATCATCAGCATTTTGACCTCGAAGAACCATGCGAGCATTTTCTCGATTTGGAATATCATTTTCATTTTAAATAATATTTTCTATCCTCTCATTAATTTCTCGGGCATTGTGCCTCTCACCTTCATCATAATCGACGATTCAAGCAATCCTTTCGACTTGTCTAGCAAGACGTTCGAATCTCAATTCATGATCAGCCATCATAGGATTCAGAATTGTAGTCATTTACTGAGTCAATAAATTGACCAAGTCATGATGACTTTCCTCCACTTATTGTCGATATACTGCCGTCAAATTCGTAGCATTCGAAGTGGAGCCCACATGATAATCACGAGAATACTCGGAGTATTGTGGGTTTTGCACATTATTCGCTCCATTTATATTCCCAAAACGGACAGGCGGCATGAAACCACCCATCGGTAGGGTATAACCAGGAGGAAGACCATAAGGGGGCCAACCTGCGGTTAATGGAGGTTGATATGGTGGCACAGGACCACGTGGACGAGTATTACGCCCAACATTTCCAGTTTGAATAGTCGTAACGACTATACTTTCAGTCCCAATTGCACCTTACGAACGTGAAGACACGTCGGCCTGTTGTATAGACACTGGTATGCTATCATTGGTGGATGAGCCACCATTCACATTCAATAATTCATTAGTCATGTGAATGATCTTTCCACTTCGTAATCGCATACACTAACAATTACTGGAAAATTATTCCGATATCTGACACACTTCAATTTAAAAACTGTCCCACCGGGCGTGCCAATTTGTTTTGTCGATTTTTAGCAAATCGATGGTGGTTCGATATCTAGTGGTCTGGGAGCGAAACCTACTCCTCTGTGCGAGTACCAGTTTTCTAGAAGTGCATCAAAAGCATCTTCGATTAGACCAAATTTGAAAATAAAAATAAAGTAAATTTTAAATTAATAATTAAGACTTAGAAATTGAAGTTTCGAAAACTAAATAAATAAAAAATAGAAAGGGTTGCAGTGAAATTAAAGGAAAACAATAAAATGCTTTCGATTTGATCCAAGGACTTCAACATAAAAAACTTAAAAGGCAAAAGGATAAATTGATAAAAGAAAGTAAAGAACACTTGATAAGTAAAATTAATTGAAATGATAAGTTTACAGAAAGAATAAATTGAAAGAAAGAAGAAGATGGAAGGAACCCTACAGAAAATGTAACTCGATTGCTAACTCAGGGATTCGTTGGGATGTGAGAGTGCTAGAGTGTTTTTTCTGAGTAAAAGCTCCAACCCCTATTCACTAAGATCTCCTAATATTTATAGGCTAATCTTACATAACTGCCCATTAATTTATAATTAATTACAATTAAATATGACATTTCAAATTTGAAGTGCAGTCTCTCTTGTTAACCGTTCCCGCCGCAGAATTGTAGATATTCTCCATGATCTCCTCGTGCCATAAAAGCCATTAACTTCGCACTTTCACAACTAATCGATCAGCTTTTTCAAAGGCCTTACCCAATTCTTTGAATCGAATATTCTACTCGATTTGGCTTACTCGATTTAACAAAACAATCAAAATCTGCATCAGCACCGATCACTTCCAACTTCAAGCTTACGCGCGCACATCTTCTCAAGAAACCACGCTTAACTCATTTCGATTCAACTTACTTTTATCGAAAATACTTTTTCGATCAACAATTTGAAAGTAGCGTATCAAAATGATTTCTAGGCATTAAAAAAAATGGAATAAAAAGAACAATACATAGTTTTCATATGAAAAATGTTGATATGTGATTTCAATCCTTTTTCGCATACTGCAAGAAGAAAAAATATAAAAAATAAAATAAAATACTTTTTTAATTTGTAAATTGCAAAATGCTATTAAAAGCAAAAAAAAAGGGTGAGAATTTACGATTTTCAATAGGATACTAACGAAGAAAAATTATTCGTATATCAATCGTTAAGTTTCTAACGGTAGGACATTCGTACGCGTGATCATTTTGACCCTAGGCTTTATAATTTTAGTTTCTTTTATTCCATGACAACTTTAGCCTTTTTCAGTCTAGTATAATCTTAATCCCCTTTTACATTATTCCTTACAGTTATTACAATTTTTTACAGTTTCTATTTATGCTTAGTACTGTAGTTAATTTCATAATAGTTAGTCATAACAGCAGACAATCAAAAACACGGACAAATCACATAACACAATAGTAGAGAATCAAGCACAATACAATATCACAAAGAGTATGCTACAAACAATCATGATGCATGTCTGTCCTACACAAACCATGAACTCACGTATCAGTTTATTACCTGCAACCCAATATTACCTTAGGACAAATTCCAGAAGATATGGCTTCCCAATTTCATCAATTCGTGTATATGTGTCGAATGATTAAGAATACCATTAGTTCGTCACAACCGACAATCGTTACAAAGTTTAACGTCATATTATACACACAATGAAAAACAGTGATTAGCAGTCAGTCACGTCCCCGCACTCAATAAAACAACCCGTAAGTGGGATAAAATCACAATCCACACATATAATTCTTCGTGCACTAGATAAGTGGAACGGAAGTCTCAACCTTGCCAAATGAACATTAAATCATTCTTGAGACATTTACTTGTCATCATTTTGTCATAAAGCTTTTAGGATTATATATTCTTTAGAAAATATTCTGTCTTTCAATCTATCTTATTCTATTTTATTTTGTCACAGTCTATCTTATTCTATTTTAGTCTATTTCAGTCTATCGTATTATGTTGCAGTTTGTCTCATTCTTTTTTTAAAAAAATTCAATTCAATCTTTTTTTGCCTCAAATTATCATTTTGTCCTTAGTTTTTCATTAAGCCAAAACTCATAATTTCAGAATTTGCCCTCAAGCCCCAATTTTTGACATTTCACCAAAAGCATTTTTATATATAAAATTTTCAATCTTTTTTCATCTGTATTGAATTTAATATCTAAAAAAAATATATAAAAAAGAAAATAACTAGTTCTAAAAGCAATATTAATCTTTGAACTAATGATACTAAAAGTTAAAAAAAATTAGAAATTATTCAAAATTAATCATAATTAAATTAAATATAATAAAATAATATATTTATATATAAAAGTATATTTTAAAAATAATTTTATTTTAATTTACCTTTTAAAATCGACTTTTTTTCAGTTTGATCCAATTTTCAAAATTACGGAAAATAAACATAATTCTTTGATATTAATTGTATTTTCAATAACATGATTCTTATACTTTGGCAAGAATAATTAATAAAAATAAAACCATTCACCTAACACGTGTAAAAGCTATATATTAGATTTAGATAATTAGATCACAACATGTGTGGCCCAATCCAACTCAACACCCCCTCCCCCCAAGTTGCACAGAAGGTCAAAAGCTTCCCTCCCAAGCAAAGTGTAAACAAATCCTCAAAAGCAGATGATCGCTCGCACCCGATCTTATGACCCATGAAAGAGGTTCTCATTTGCTTTTTGTTACTACAAACTTTTTTCCTGGCTAAGGATTGGTAACCCTCTATGATAAGGGTTATTAATAATCTTTTAAAATAATTTTCACTAAAATAAACGGCTATATTTTTTGGATATTATAAAGTTAATAGTGTAATATGATAATATTATGTAAATTTGGGGTAACACGTCGATCTAGGGATTCGATTATTATCTTAATCAATCGTCACTAATGAGTTAATAGAAATTAGAATAGTTTACAGAAGCAATAAAAAAGACAGAGAATGTTTGTGATTAGAATTTTGTGCCCTAGAATATAACTCAATTGTTCAATAGAAAAAGTCACATTTTAACTATGGGTAACCCTCCTTATATATCACATACTTATTGCAGCTGCTCTAAGACTATTACATAGTAATCTATTTTCTGCCCTTAACTAGCTGAGTTCTTGAATCTTGCTATCTTAATGTTCTTGATGTGTAGTGTTCATACCCCTCCCCCCCTCTTCTCAAACTCGAGTGGGGCCTTGGAAAAACTCGAAGTTTGCCTCTTAACCTTTTAAAAGTGGCAGCTGATAATGGTTTGGTCAACACATTAACTATCTGATCAGAGCTAGGGATGTGAACCACATGTAGAGATTGCTTCTGAATTTTGTCACGAATCAATTGCACCTCCATTTGAAAGTGTTTGGTTCGATCATGTAGTATAGGATTTTCCATGAGAAGAACTATACTCATGTTGTCACAGAAAATTGTAGGAGCTGTCTTGAGTGGAATGTCTAACTCGAGGAGCAAGTTCTTGAGCCACTCCAACTCTGCTTCGCAGGATGCAAGGCTTCAAACTTCTGCCTCTGTATCTAGAGGACTGGCTAATAGTATGTTGTTTCCTGCAATTCTAATATATCAAATTAGTGCCTAAAAATACACAAAAACCAGAAATAGACTTACGATCTTTCAAATCAGCAGCCTAGTTAGAATCCGAAAAATTATATAATCTATAATCTTGAAATCTATGTATCATTAGACAATGCTCTTCAGTTCCTTGTAGGTATCTTAGAACTCGTTTTACTGCCTTCCAGTGAGCAAGAAGAGGTGAATGTATAAATTGACTAATCTTGCTCACTGCATATGTCACATCAGGTCTTGTGATAGTTAAGTATTGTAAAGAGCCAATCACTGTTCTGAAGAGCTTTGGATCTTCAAAGGTTTTTGAGCCTGTGGAGAGGATTTGAAGAGAAGAAATCATTGGAGTTGGCATGGAACTGGATTCTACCATCCCCAATTTTGTTAACAAATCATTGATATACTTTGTTTGGGATAGATGCAGTTGTCCCGAATTGGTTCTTTAAATCTCAATGCCCAAAACGCAATTTAAATTGCCTAAGTCCTTCAAAGAAAACACTTTGTCCAGTGAGGTAATTAGAGTTTAGACTTCAGTAGCATTGTTCCCTGTAATGATTATATCATCTACATAGCACAAAAGGTAAATAATTAAACCAAAATTTTGCTTAACAAATAAAGAAGTGTCAGATTTTGTGTTATGAAAGCCAAAAGAGTGAAGTGTAGAACTTATTTTGTAAACCATTGTCTAGGGGCTTGTTTTATTCCATAGATGGATTTATGCAATTTGCAAACATAGTTGGAAGGAATTTGTTCAAAGCCAACTTGTTGTTGCACATATAGGATTTTATTTAAATCACCATTTAAAAAAGTATTATTGAAATCAAATTGTCTCAAGATCAGTTTTTAGATAAAGCTATACTCAAGAATAACTGAATTGTAGCTGGCCGGATCACAGGACCAAAGACTTGTTCAAAATCAAAGCCTTCTTCTTGATGAAATTCTTGAGCAACAAGTTGTGCTTTGTACTTTTGTATAATTCCATCCAAATATTTCTTAATAGTAAAAACCCATTTACTTCCTATAATTTTGGCATTATGTGGTGGCGACACTACAGTCCAGGTATTAGCTTTTATAAGGGCTTGATATTCTTTTATCATGGCTCTATGCCAATGAGGTAAAGGAACAACTAATTTAGCAGATTTTGGTGGTTGTTGTGTGTAATAAGGGGCTGCAATGATAGAATTTAGAACTTTGGGAGTATTGTTTTGAGCATTAGATCTAGTAATCATAATGTTGATCGAAAAAATATTTTCGATGAAGGTAAGTCGATTCGAAATAAGCTAGTGGTAGTTTCTCGAGAAGATGTACGCGTAAGCGTGAGGTTGAAAGTGACTGACGTAAAATTAGATTTCAAATGATTTGTTAATCGGATAAGTCTAATCGAATAAGATATTCGATATGCATAATTGAGTAAGGCCTTCGACAGGTGGGTCGAATAGTCATGGTAGTGGAACGGTTAGAGGCTTTTATCACATGAGAAAATTATGGGAAATGGCTATAATCAAGAGGCAGGAACGGTTACCAAGAGGAATTATATTCAAAGTTGTAATCAATTGTAATTAATTGTCAGTTATGTAAGATAGATTATAAATACTAGGAAGTGTTAGGAAATTGGGATTGGAACTTTTACTCAAAAAAACACTCAAGCACACTCACATCCTAGGGAATTTCTGAGTCTGCAATCGAGTAACTTTTCTGTAGGGTTCCTTCCATCTTTTTATTCTTTTAATTTATACTTCTGTAAATTTAACATTTCAAGTAAATTTATTTTCCAATTATTCTTTATTTTCATTGTTCAATTTATCTTTCTGCATTTTAATTTCACATGTTAAAGCCCTTTGATTCAATCAAAGGCATTTTATTGTTTTCTTTTAAATTCCAATGCAAATTATTTTCTATGTGTAAGCGATTTTCTTTTTGAAAACTTTATTTCTTTTATAATTTCTTCAATTTACAAGGTTTAATTTATCCTTTCTCTCAAAACTTATCTAATGGAAGACACTTTAATGCACTTTTAGAAGAACTGGTACCTACAAAGAGGAGTAGGTTTCGCTCCCAGACCATTAGAATCGAACCACCATCGATTTGCTAAAAATCGACAAAACACATAGAATGTCTATTAGTATTAAGTGCAGAATGTTCAATGGAAGGTGAATGTACTACAGTAGCATCAGTATCTATGTGAAGGAGTTGTATATCTATGCCTGAAATAGGGATTGAGGATGATTTTACTGGTAAATCAGAACAATGGTTTGTATTAGTAGTATCATGCTCAATATCTAAATTCTAAACAATTAGTGTGAGAAGGTAGAGTAGCACTGGTTGATTTAGAAGTGTTATTCTCAATAGGAATAGGATGACCTATATGCTGTAAAGTATGTTTGGTGAAGGAAGAGGCAAAGTCATGATTATCCATGGCATGAGCTACATTCCTTTCAGTAAAATTATAGTGAATAATTCAGAATACAAAAAATATGTTTCATCAAAATGAACAGTTCTAGAAATCAGAGTAGTTTGCAGAAGCAATAAGAAAGACAGAAAGAGTTTGTGATCAAAATTTTGTACCCTAGATTAGAACTCAATTGTTCAACAGCAAAAGCCACATTTTAACTATGGGTGACCCTCCTTATATATCACATACTTATTGCAGCTGCTCTAATACTATTACACAGTAAGACAGAAAAACTGGTTAGAAACAGAAAATTGATTTTCTACCCTTGACTAGCTGAGTTCTTGAATCTTGTTATCTTAATGTTCTTGATGTGACAAAAATAGATTGAAAACGTGACTAACAATTTTAGAAAAGGACAAAATTTTGTCCATAATGAAATCAGCATTACCGATTTGTGAAGGAAGCTCTGACAAATAGAAATCGAAATCTTCTTAATTGTAAACATTAGTAACGGTTTGTGTATTGTTTTCCTATATACAGAGAGTTTGAGTCTAATCTCTTGCGGAGTATCTTCTCTCATGTTGTTTCTCCTCTTCTCCTTGCTTCTTTCTTCTTATTTGTTGCATTTTTTGTTCTAAGTTGTATCTTCATTTTTTTATCATTATAATATTGAGTTTGTTCATTTTGTTTATTGAAAGAGAATTTTGATTTTTTATTAAGCAAGAAATGAAAAATAATAGTTTAAAAATTCGTTTTCGTTTTCGTCTTCTTCCCTCTCCTTCATTCTCAGGATATACCTTCTTTTCCTCCTTCTAATCTTCAAAAGTTGTCGATCTTGTTGCTGTAACCAGAATAATCCATCGTCTTTTTACTGTTATTCAATTCAAAGTCGTCGATTTTGTTGTTGGAACCCAAAACAATCGATCGTTCTCTTTATCGTTCTTCCATTCAAAGTCGCCAACGAAAACAAATTTTTGCTGTGAATATAGAAAAGAGAAGAAGACGAAATTAGATGAAAAGAATTAGGGTTATATGTTCTTTCCTCTTTTTCCAGCAGTATATACAACGGCCCAATTTTAATTCTTTTTCTTTTTTTTCTTTTAAATAATTTAGTTAAGATTTACCACATACGGTGATTTGATTTAACCAAAGTTAAATGTATGTACAGTATATTAAGATATGTATATATAAAATATTTAATACATGTATTAAATTTATTATTTTTTATTTTTAAAAATTAAAAATTTATTTACTGATTAGAATTAATGAATACACTTATCACCAATTAATTGGAACATGTAAAAAGGGTATGTAATACCCTCAAATTAATTGGGTATCGAAGAAATCACTAAAATATTATTATTAGAAAAAATTAAAATTCTTATTCTAATAAATATGTAAAAAGTTTAAATTTTATAAAAATAACTAATTGTAATATATATTAGTAAAATCATTAATTTCAAATTTATTACTTAAAAAAACACACATCAAATCAAACTTATATATAAATCTATTAAAATATTAAATTTTGTATATATTTTATAAAACTTCATTTTATAAAAAGACACTAGATAAAACATTTATTTTATAAAAAATATTTGATAATAAAAAAGTATTAACTGAAAAATACTAAAATGTGTTATTTTAAATTTTATTTAATATATTTTATAATAAATAAATACTAAATAAAATAAATTTTAAGGTGATTGTTTTTTATCTCTTTAGTATTTCTAAGAAAAACACCTTATCGAATAAGGAATTTAAGATGTGAACATTTTCCAATTTAAGGCATAATTACATAAACAATTGCTTTAACGCTATTGTAATTATCAGAAGTTATTTTTCTTATAGAAATGTTAATGGTGTTTTGGTCTAATATTGACAATTGAGGTGTTTTGCTAAATTGTAAGTCAGATAAACACGCAGGAGGCATGTTAGCAGAGAGTCGTCAGAATGAGCTAAAGGTCTTCGTCGACGTGGAGCTCCCGGGCAACACAGGGCATGATGAGCAGAAATGGCCACCAGCTTTTGCAGACTGCAATGCACACATGGAGAATCCATACCAACACGGGGTGGGTGTGCTGGGTAGAGATTTCATGCAGCTTTTACAGAGATTTTCACACATTTTCGAGGAGCTGCAGAGCCCTATTCAACACTGGGAGGACGTGTTAGAGCAGCTGTTGGCATGTAGAGGACACCTCCTCCTCCGAAAACAAATAATGCAGGGTTGAAGCTCTTTAAATTGAGCTCAATCCTTCCTCCAAAGCATTCATTCATCAAAAAAGAGGAATTTTGGGGAGAAAGTGAGGAATTTTAGGGAAAAACATCTGAAGAAGAAGAAGAGAGTTAGTGTTGAAAAAAAAAGTGATTTTATACATAAAAAAATATTGTAAGTTTGTATTAATTAACAATGGTTCATAATTATATGACACCTGAAGAATATATTAGCAATTATTTGGATCATTCAGTTTATATAAGTTGACAAATTTTATTTTTTTATGTATTTAAATTTTTTTAATTTTTATTATTGTTAGTATCATATGATGATATAGTATTGTTATTTTAATATTATTATTTTTATTTGTATTTTTTATTATTTATTAAGTTTAATAAATAATACAATATTTTTGAATAATATTTTTATTTATCCAATATAACATTATTTTATTTTATATAAATGTAAAAATTATAAATTTTTTGAATTTTTGTTATAATGTGATTAGTTTTCTGTACATTTAATAAGTAATTTAAATATTAATAAATAAATAAATATTATTGAATATTTCAAAAATAAATATTTTAATTAATAGATATTATTAATAAATATTAATTTTTTCTTGGATTTTAATAAATATTTATATTTATTTATTTTCAAAAATAGATATTTTATTTATTTTTAATATTTAAATAAATAAATATTTTTTATTTATGATTAGTAATAAAAAAATTTATGTTGATGTAAATTAGTATATAAATATTTATTTGTTATAATCTTCATTCATTTAAACTAATAAATATATTTAATGAATAAATATATTTTTGTTATACCAGTCTAACAGGAATCTTATGGTTCGTAAATTGGATCCGCCGGAGACATGGAATTCGATGGTAGAAGACGCCTTACGAGCAACTGAATTCTATCTCGTTTCTAGAATTAGGGTGATCAGAAGATTTTACTCCTTACTATCTGCTCTGGTAGAAAGGTGGAGGCCGGAGACTCACACCTTTGTATTGCTGGTGGGTGAGATTACCAGTGTCGCTCATATATTTGGCCTACCCATTGATGGATAAATGGTGAGCGGCTGGACAAATAGCAGCGGCAAATTCCTACAGAGCCAAAGCATCGCGATTTCGGCTGCGAACCCGTTGTGAGTAGTTCCTTCAAATCTTATATAAAGCTGGCATGGATTCGCCGTATCAGAGACGCAGAGCCATTGGACACTTTGGAGTCTATTCAGAGCATTGCATCACTCTTCGTGGAGTGTAACTTCATGACTGGAGAGTTATACATGCGGAATGGATAGAGGTATGGGACAACCGCCGTAACACTCGGTTGCGAGATCTACACCCCCCTTCAGAATTGGGACTTTAGACCGTCGACTGAGTACCGTGATTGGTACGTGGGTTTGTACGGAGGTCTGCTAAGATTATCGGAGCAAGTTCCTCAACATCCACCTCATCCACCAGCACCATAGCTACCAGCACATCAGGGACCACCACAATATGTAGTATTTGAGCTATTTTCTTATTATCTCCTACAGCAACTAGACCACAGTCAGTATTCCCACCACGACCAGTCCAGCGACCACGGCAAGCCCAGTCGTCACAGCCGTCGCAATTAGCATAGCCACCACAGCTAGTCTGGTGACCACAGCGAGCCCAGTCGTCACAGCTATCGCAGTCAGCCCAGCTGTCATAGTCAACACAACTGGTAAGGTCAGTCCAGCCAGCATATTCAGCCCACACAGCACATTCATCCCGGACAGCAATTGGTTGACTTTCTGTCAATGCCAACACAGATGCCCGTTGATGGGATGGGGATGATCATATACAGCAATGGCTTGACACTGGTGTGGGTGGTTTTGTAGATTTCAGCATTGTCCCTTTACCGTCAGAGTTGGCTCATCCACGTTGGGCATCAGTAAATATGGCCTCTTTTCGACAGGCACCTACTTCTTATCACAGCTCAGGGAGGGCGTCGTGTGATTTCTGACAGAGTGGTTTCATCACTCCACATATGAATCCTGCTCGTCTCAAGCTACCACCTTCTAGGCCGAGCACTTTTTAGGTTGTTGATGAGTACAACCTCGGTCCATCTGCTCCGACAGAGGTAGGTGGGTCGGCCATTCCGGATGTCAATGATTCAGATCGGGGTCATCCATATAACCTATGGACAAATAGAAATCCACCTAATAGGTTTATTCTGTCGCATTTCGGTCAGGGCATGACGGGCAAAGGGACTGCATTGGATGACTGAAAAGAAGTGAGCATCGGTTTAGTAATTAAGTTGATTTTTAATTAATCTGTTGTAACTTTAATTTATCGAATTTTAAATTAAGTTAATGTAATTTTTAAATTAATCTTTTGTAAGTTTACTTTATCAAATTCTAAATTATCATCTCAGAAATTGTCAACTGTAATAACTCACACATGCATTAATTGATAAAATTAACTAAAAAATACAAACACGACGAACATAAAAAACATTAGTTGATAAATTTAACTTAAACATACAAACACGACGAACATCATCACCAAACATTAACCTAAAAATACAAACACAGAGACCAACAAAGATCTAGGGACCACCATCATCACCAACTCCACTCGGTCCAGCACGCTGAGGACATCGACTCTAATTATGGCCCTGTCTACCACAGAGATGGCATATTCGAGGACCACACATTTTGCATGAATCCATTTCATTTAGGTATCGGGTCAATTTGGGACGACCTTTCGACGTTTGCCTCAAGTCGGGATTAGCGACCAATATGGGTCCTGGGTAACTAGGCCATGTCTCTGGATCGCCTAATGGTACGAACTAAAATTTGTAGACTTTACGAACCTCTGTCATCTTGTACACATCATTCACATCACTACAACAAACAAGGCTTTTCGCAACGGTCAAAAACCGTTGCCGTAGATTGAAAAACCGTTCCCAAAACTTTAGGCAACGCTTTGGCAACGGTTTTTGACCTGTGGTATATGCGGCCGTTACCAATGCTCAAAGGCAACGGTTTTTTACCTAAGGCAACAGTAACAGAAAAACTGTTGCCACAGTTAGTGGCATAGACAATGGTTTTGACGAAAAATTTTAAACAACGGTTTTGATCCATTACTTAATAAGCAACGGTTTCGAACCGTTCCTATTAACATGACAACGGTTTAAAACCGTAACTGAATAGGCAACGGTTTTAAACTGTTGTAATTTTATTATTCACATAGCCAACGGTTTTAAACCGTTACCGTTGGTGCCAGGTTTCGGCAACGGTTTTAAAACCGTTGCCAGTTTATAGCCATCTATGACAACAGTTTTAAAGCATTACTGTTGATGTCGTTTTCGGCAACGGTTTTAATTTCAATTTTTTTTATTATTTAATGTCAATAAATAATCTAAACTACTTGAATAAAGTCACTAAAGAAAAATAATTGAACATTTCCATCAAATTTGACTTATAAAAATTGTTGTAAGATCCACAATCACATATTATTTGCTAATAAGAATAAAATGTGTACATTTCCTTAAGTTTCTAAAAGAAACAAGACTAATATTCTCACTTAAACATATTCCCAAATAGCTTCTTTATCTTTAATCCCTTCCAGTTTGTGAAAATTAATGGACAAACATATGAGTTCCTTGCCACTATGCCCAATTTGCTCAAGTTGTTTACAACTTCATCAGTAGGACCAATTCTCTCTCCTTCAATATTTAGAGTAATTTCTTCTCTATCTTCCAACTATCTTGCATGAATCTTCAACCATTGTGTAGGTCCTCATGTTTTCTTCACAGTTGTCTCTATACAAAGAGAATAATTAAAATTACCATAATATATTCAAAGAGACTAAAACATTAATATTTTTAGCATTATATACCATCCCTCTTATCGAT
Source organism: Arachis hypogaea (assembly GCF_003086295.3). Classification (NCBI taxonomy): domain Eukaryota; kingdom Viridiplantae; phylum Streptophyta; class Magnoliopsida; order Fabales; family Fabaceae; genus Arachis; species Arachis hypogaea. Next base: position 100,568,091 of record NC_092049.1, read on the forward strand.
TTATATACATTTAATTGAAAAAAAAACAGCTTCATCCATTTAGCCAGATGAATAAAATTCCATAATTTCACTATTGCTAATGATTTATTCCAGCCGCGTAGAGAGAGTTATTTATAGAAAAATCACAGCAATTACAACTCAATGAGAGAGAGAGAGAGAGAGAGTTATTTATAGCCTAGTGCACCAAGTAAAAGTCACAGACTCTCACAACTGCTATAAGAAAACTAACTATTTAACACTTGAGTCTTGATTTTCTTGTTCGGGTTTTGCTATTTAACTTGAGTCTTGATTTTATTGAAAGCCTAGCTCAAATTAATCAATTCAAGTAAATTAATCGTGCTTATTAATGAAAATAACAAAAAGCCATGTCCTCACATACAACCATTTTCATCATCATGCTCACCGAACACTCTTTTTCAACCCCCGCCCTGCCGCCCCCAAATAATAATTTAGTGAACAAAAGCAACAGCATTTCCAAATAATAATTTAGTGAACAAAAGCAACAGCAAAAGATTAGCAAATCCCACATTCCCATACTTTATTCTGCTCCCTAATCGCAACACCATAATCAGTTAATCACGTCTCATCTCATAATCCAAACTCTAATCACTATTCAAAGGACTGAAACAAACACAAAAGCAGAAACTCACACACCGCTTTCCTGTCTTCTTCTTAACTCCAACAAAAATGGCCAACAGCCAAACACGCCCTAACTAAACAAAAGAAAATCAGAAAAAGACCACTTACCACAGATGACAACCCACAATCAGCCAAGGCAGTGAAGCAGAAGCAGCGAGGTAGAAGCAGTGAAGCAGAATTAAATATAATACTAAGTTCTCCCTCACCTTCATAATGATTTTCCAGTGAACAAAAAAGTTAGCAAATTAAATATAATACTAAGCCTAATGCTAATAATGTTTACTAATAGCGAGAGGGGATGAGGAAAACAAAAGATAACTATTAGGATAAAATTTGTGGAAAGAAGACTAAATAAAACATCTAAACAATTCGGCTACCTGGTGTTTCTCAGAGCAGTACCGCACTTGTCTGCAACTACTGCAGAGTTTATCTCATTTCCATGTTCCACACCTATTGCAAAAAGCAGAAAAAGATTCCCATCTTTTAATAAGATGTGCCTAATCAATAGAAGTACTAATACACCAATCTTAATGTGAAAACAGGTCATATATTAGTCATATACAAAGCAAAAATAATAGTAGAAATAATGCACAGTATAGCAACAATAAAAATACAATGTAAGAGCAGCTTGTTCAGGGTATCAAATTAAGTCTGACATTGAAATATAGCAAAAGCATAGTGCTACAAAATCAAAAAGATGGATTGCATGTACTCATGAACTCTATAACTCATGCATAACTCTAGAATGCTACTCCTCATAAGGAAATAGTCACCAGTTATAATCCATCTCCATGTTTACAGTATCTTTAGGGTGGTGAAGTGTGATAATCCATCTCTATGTTTACAGGGAGTGTCATAAATCTTAATTTACATAAAAGTTGTATCACTCAATCACCTAGAATATTATCACTGAGAGAACCCATCATTTAAACTCAGAGAAGCAGTGACCAAAACAGGCAGCATTATACCAAATCAAAATTCAAATCAAAACAGAAACCAAATCAATTAAACTCCAACAACAGTGACCATGGTTGCAGCAAAATGGAGAATTCAAACTCAATGGAATCAAAAACAGAAATGAATTCAATGGAATTCAAAACAGAGATGGCTTACAATAAAAGAACGAGGCAACAACAACAGGAAAGGAAGCCCCCTTCTCTCCGGTCCGTGATTCCGGCGACCAGAGGCACGACGGTACGGTGTGTTCTCCAGTGACAATCGACGGCGGCAGCGGCTCCTCTTTTGGTGGCGACAAGCATGAACGGCGGCTCCTCTCCACGTCCTCGGCGACGGACCTTCGACGGCAACAGTGGAGATCAGACGCGACGGAGCTGGCAGCACAGGCGGCGTCTTTTTTCTCCCCTACGAGCTTCCTTCCTCACGCATCTCTTCTCCCTCGCGACAGCAATGACATCACGGCAGCGGCGGTGTGACGGGTTCGACGGAGGCACAGCCACGGTGACGCGACGGTGCGGCTTCGACGGCGTTCGGCTCCTCGGCTTCAGATCTGACGGTGACGTGACCTCCTTCGGCGGCGTGAAGGCATGGCGGCACGGAATAGAGCCTCCCTCCTTCCCTAGTTCTCGCGTTCTCTTCTCCCTCACGTCAGACTCTCTCTCGGTCACTCCTCCACCTCCACTCTACGGCGACGGCGACGGCGACGGCGACGGCGACGGCGACGACGGTGGAACCCTTGCTGGCGCCGTCCCTTCCATCTCTTCCCTCTCTTCTTCTCTGTTTCTTCGCCCTTTTGGTTTCCCCCCTTCGAGCTCCCTTTTCTCGTTTCTTTTCTTTTCTTTATGTATGGTTAATTTAGAAATTAGGTTATAGAGTTAGGGTTACGAAAAAAAAAATAAAGATAATATGAAGATTTTAATAAAATTATAAAGTAAAATATTTATTCAATGGATATATAATATTTATTCTAAAATTATTTTAATTTTATTTTTTTATATTAATATTTGTTATATATTTATAATAAAAATATATAATATTTATTATAAATTTATTTTAACTTTATGTTTTTAAAATATAATATTTTTTATATATTTATAATAATAATAATATATAATATTTATTATAAATTTATTTTAACTTTATGTTTTTAAAATATAATATTTTTATATTTATAATAATAATAATATATAATATTTATTATAAATTTATTTTAATATTATTTTTTTTAAAATAACATTTATTATTTATTTATAACAATAGTTTTTGAGTATTTTATAAATTTAGTATTTATAGAAAAAATAGTTTATATTTATATGATTATCTGAAATTATTTTTATTGGTATTGTTTAATTTGTATAATTATTTAAATAATATTAAAAAATAGTTGTTTCATAAACAATTGTTGTAATGGTTGTAAAACCATTCTTTAAAATAGTCAAAAGAGAACGATTTTATTTTGTTACTATAGCGTAATGAAAAATGAACTTCAACAGCAACACTGTAAAAACCGTTGTCTAAGACAATCTAATGGAACGGTTTTAAAGTGTAGCATTTCGGCAACGGTTTTAATGCATTTCTTTTGTGCAATTCTTTAAACAACAATAAAAAACCGTTGCTTAAAGCCAACTCATGGTAACGGTTATAAAACCGTTCTTTAAAATAGTCAAACAGAACGGTTTTACTGTGTTGCTAGAAATTGATGAAAAATGAAATTCACCAGTAACACTTTAAAAAACCGTTGTCTAAACCTATCTAAGAGAACGGTTTTAAGGCGTTGCAAAATTTGGCGTTGCTAAAGGCCATATTTGTTGTAGTGCATACAGCTGCCAATTGAGACGCTGGTTAGCATAGCAAGCAATAACATGGTGACATGGTAGTCGTTCCACCTAAAAGTGCCCACAATCACACGCCTGTCGTGTAAGATCAACTGCCAACACCTTTCCATTAGACATTTCGCGCACCTTAAACACCTCATTTCGTCTATCAAGCCTGTGCACAACTATATTCCCAGCACATTGCATATTTTCTTCTATCCACTGTTGTGCAAATACAGAGTAAGTAAATCTAGCACGCTTGCGATCGTGAGCCTCGACACTCTTTCGCGTAAATAGCTCGTTTAACCAATAATATGTTGCTCGGACGAGTGCCAACACAGGGAGGTTTTGGGCACCCTTCAACACTGAATTAATGTACTCGACAAGGTTCGTCGTCATGTGGCCCCATCGATGTCCCTCGTTAAATGCCAATACCTAGTTTCTAAGTTCAATGGCATCACACCACTGTGCATATGCCTCGCCTCGCTCTTGCAACCTCTAATAGTTGATGTTTTACTCTTCCACTATCCTTGAATACCCTATGTTGACAACAAGCTTTTGTAAGTGCGGGACTTTGAATGCCCTTAAAAAGTTTCTACCGATGCGCCTTATACAAAACATCTACCAATCTCTTGGAGGTTGCCAACCACCTCCGGAACGATTTACTGCTGCCCGGATTGACTCATGTCAGTCTGAGATCATATCCACACCGTCTCTTCTAACAACATGCCTTTGTAAATTGCTAAGAAAAAAGTGCCACGCATCAGTTGTCTCTCCTTCCACGAGGGCAAAAGTAATAGGCACAATGTTCTGGTTCCCATCTTATGCAACAGCAACCAAAAGTGTACCTTTGTATTTTCCGTCAATGTGTGTGTCATCAACTTGAACTAGAGGCTTGCAATGCTTGAACGCCCTAATGCATGGATTGAAACTCCAAAATACGCGGTGAAATATCCTGACACCGTCTGCCTCCTCACTCCCGTTGTACAGGGGTCGTGTTTCTATCTGGACAATTGAGTCAGACATCTTCTAAACCATGATCAAGAACTACCATGGCAAAGCCTAGTAAGAATCCTCCCAACCATCGAAAACTTTGGTTATGGACTTCTGCTTTGCCAACCAAGCCTTTTGGTAACTGATGGTATAATTGAACCAAGACTGACCTTCCGTAATTATAGATTTCACCTTGATGGATGAGTTGGTCTCAACCAATGGCCTTATAGCCTCACCAACTGTGTCCAAGTCCTACTTGAAATGATCCTGTGAAATCGTTCCCATGGTGCACGTATGCCTACCGTTGTATCTCCATATCTCCTAACAACTTTTTTTCTGTATCAAGCTGGCTCAGATAAGCCAGTTGCACCTATGCTCATACGTCTTGCATTTTGCATAGAACGTCTGTGGCTTGGACTCATAAACATTGTAGTCGACTCTTCTAAAGATAGTGTAACTTCTAATTGCTGCGACGACAGCCTTTCTAGTACTATATTCCATTCCGATCCTGAACTCTTCGTCCTCATGATCAAAAACACCTACACAAAACAAAAATCGTCACTCATTGATCCATCCAAAATATAAATTAAGAAGAACGTATTATTCCCTCATCACGTACTTATGTTTGCATATTCGGGAAATTCCGGTGCATGCATGGCATCAAGATCCAAGCTACGCATAAAAGGTGGAATGTCTATCAGTTGACTAACTGCGGTAGCGGTGTTCATGGATCAGATCGTATCCGCAGATCCACGGTAAATATCCGCATCCGATCCAAAAATTGCGGATACGATCCGATCCGCACATTGATCGGATCGGATCGCGGATATCTACTCAACATCCGCGTATCTGATCCGCGGATCCGCAGATCCACACAATAATAGTTAATAAATAAATAGATATATGTATGTTTGGTATTATATTTACTTGTTTGTATGCTTTAGTTAGTAATTATTATTCACATATTGTCTTATTTTATTTTTGTTATTTAAGAAAAATTTGATTAAAAATATTTTAGGAATAAATAAGTTTAAAAGTATGAAAGAAATATTTTTATTGATTTTTTACATAGAAATATGATTAAAAAGAGAATGTTCAATTATGCGGATATATCCAATATCCGATCCGATCCGATTCGCACATTTGCGGATCGGATCTGACACTAAAAAATGCGGATATCATATCCGATCCGATCCGATGGGAATTGTACGGATCGGATCGAATTTTTGGCCATATCCGATCCGCGTACACCCCTAAACTGCGGGAGGAACCACTACATTCTCCACTGCTGCCTCTAAACACACACCACCATCCTCGTCTGCGTCGTCGATTTCATAAGTAGTTTCGAAGTCCTCTTCGCTATGACTCTATCACTGTTCATTCCTTCGTACACTTCACCTCTATCATCCTTTATATCTAAATCATGTTGAATCTCATCTTCTATATTTTCAAACTCAACATACACCTCAATCTTTGGCTGCCACACTAAAGTCTGCCCATGAATATGGAACATATTCTGTATACTTGCATCGTCAATGATCGGCATAATATCAAACTGTATTAGACCACTAAAAACTATAATGAGATTCTAATACAAAATATTGCTTACTCTCCTGAATATATCGTTCTCCATCCTTTGACAGAGACTATTCTAAAACTCCATGAACATCTGGTATATGGAATCACAAACGAAAACAGATTCTCACACACAAAACTCACTCCTTCATGAGTATTCTGTATAATCTCACCGTTGTGATACACCACCAAATTTGCGGTACTCTCCATCACATCAGAAACACACTCAAACAACTCTTTTTTTCGCAATGAAATAATACCGAACTTTACTTTATATAGGAAGAGCACTCCGCACACTTCCACGTGTTGCATCTCCAAACAACCTGAGACACGTGTCATCACACGCAAACTCAGCCAAACCACCCCCTGTTGGCGGCAGTTACCAACACGTCCACCAATTTGCAAATACACCAAATGCACCCATTTTTATTAAAAACACCAATAATATTTTCATATTAAAAAAAATCCTGTAATTACCTTTTCATCGTACCAAAATTTAAATGATATTTACTGGCTAATGCGGCCGACATGGGCATCTCTACAAGTTCTAATTTTCGGAATTTTGATTTATTACACAAGGGCTGGTACGCATGAATGGCATGATTAACAAGCAGAGACAAGATCAAGAAAATTCCTTTCATTATTATTTCATAGTATTTAAGATGGACAGGCTGGAATCAGAATTTTACTGACAAGTAATTCCCCAAAATGATTCCGTTCGTAATACACTCAACGATTGGAAGGAAGACCTCAAAACCCCTCTGCAAATCTGGTCTTAGCCCCCTTCAAATTCCGTCGTTGGCTTTAACCCAAAACTAAAAGCACCACACCATTTAAAAATTCAAAAACAGAAGAAGACAAAAATTGACCCATCCATCTTTTGCTTGTGAGTTGTGACCTTCGAAGCTCCCATCAAAAGGAACAAAAGCATCATATTATCACTACAATGCTACCTGGCAACATGGCTCTTTCCCAGAGGCTCCCAACTTATACTTTATTTTCAACCTATACTCTCTACCCTTTTGTGGAAAGCAACAACCCACAACCCACAACCCACCCCCCCCCTCCCCCAAAAAAAAAAAACAAAAAAAAATAAAATAATAGTAAAATAAAATCATATCTATAACCCACCTCACAAACATACCCTGTAGAAGAAGACTACACTACATTTCCCTTCTAAACACTTTCAATTTCCTACCCTAGATTTTATCCCTCTAATTCGAAAACCAAATAACAAAAGAAGTGATTTACTATTCCATTTTTCCCCATACAAACAAAAGGGATGAATATGAATTTAACTTCAATATGTCCACTCCTGCGGCAGCTTGATTTCATTGTTACTGTTGAGTGCGTGCTGGGGCCTCGTGTTGCGCTTCTGCTGAGACGTATGGACATAATTGCTTCTGAGCCTTGGACTAACAACTGCATATGCAACAAAAGTCAAAGATCCACACAGCTCAGTGAACCCAATGTTCAATTAAAATAATATCATTCCAAAACCATTTAATTATTATATATTATTATTGCTTACCATGTTCTTCCATGTTTGAACTGGAATTGAATCGATGCGGCAGGCACCCCACCATGTCATCAACATTCAGATTTAGGGCTTGAGCCACTCTAGCTGGAACCAACACCGTCGCACACGCTGCAAACACGCAAAATTACTTCAGTAATCCACTAACACAATTATTAGCATTAACTTCCCAATAATAATAATAATAATAATAATAATAATAATAATAATAATAATAATAATAATAATATCCCCCAAAAGAAAAAAGCGAAAAAAAAAAAAAGAGAAAAAACCAAAATCATAAAACAAGGTTTAGCAATTGGAGGCAGAAACCTGCATTTACTAACTCCAACGCTTCAAGAAACCCTCATAAAACGCCACTACTAGTAACAGCCACCTTATTAAATGCAACGAACACTTGAAAAGACATGATTTTTCATTCATTTCTGAATCACAAGTACTAAAATACCCCCGCAAAGGAAAAACAAAATCTAGCTAGAGGGGGAAAAAGTATTGACCTGGCTTCTTTTTGGTTTCAGGGGTATCAACACGACGGGGGAGGAAGACGCCAGTGCCAGCACATTCCCTGGTAGTGGAAGGGTTGGTGAGGAACACAGCCCTCATTCCAGAACCGTACTGCTGCTGTTGCTGCTGATTATGGTGCTTGTGGTGCTTGTTCTGGTTCTTGGCAGCATGTAACGAAGGCCATGCAGATGGAGACAAGCCAAGTGGCCTAACACTTCTTCCTCCTCTGTTTCTTGCTCCCATTTGGTTACTCTGCCTCCGTTGGTAAACACCTTTACCACCCCACACTGATTCCTGTTGCTGCCTCAGCATCTGAATCTAAACAAGAAAATGACAAATAAATCCACTGAATAAAAAGATAAATTTTGTCGAATGAAAATAATTGAGGGTTAAAATGGGTTATTACTTGTGCAATTTGAAACTGCTTCTGGTGGGAGAGTGCCTGTTGAGTGTAGAATGAAAAGTCCGAATTGGCGCCGGCGGCTGTGTTGGGAATGGAAGGGGAAGGGTTGTAGGGGTAAGATGGTAATTGTGATTGCTGTTGTTGTTGTTGTTGTTGGGAGAGGCGCATCCTTTCGACTTCCCCTGCAGCCGCGTGCAGGAGATCCCATGTGGCCTTTGCGGAGCAGAGGTTGCAAACGCTGCTAGGACTTCCCTCGCTCGACCCATTCCCGCACCGGAAGGCGCATAGCGTCGATTGTGGCGAACCAGATGCGTAACCGCCCTGCACAAAAACCACGAAAAAACATAACCGTCACAACTAATTCAACAAAAAAGAATCAGTTTCTTTGAGAATAAAAAGAGGCCCGGGGGGGGGGGGAGTAAGTGCTTAGTATATTACTGTGGGTTTGGTGGAATGGGAATGTAGGGTTGAGTGAGCGACTCGATGAGTCAACTCGGCGACTCGGTGGAGATGGTCGTCCTCGTCGCTCTCGGTCTCGCTGGAGCCACTGATGGGAGAGCTTAGGTCAGAGGAAGCGGCCCCGGTGGAGGAGCCGAAGGGAAACACAAAGTCGTCGCCACTAGAGTGGTACAGCGAGTCTTCGTTCGAGGGGAACGAGGCCGTTTCGTCGTCGTCGTTGTCGTCGAGGAACTGCGGCGGAAGCCAAAACTCACCGTCGTCCAAATTCTCAGCCATAACGAACAAACCACAAAGGGCAGAAAGGGAAATGTGAAAAAGCGAGGGAACGGTTGTTACTTGTGAGGAAAGGTTATGAGAATATGGAGAGAGAGAGAGAGAGAGAGAGAGAGAGAGAGAGAGAGAGAGAGAGAGAGAGAGTGCGGATCGGAGTGTGGTTTCGGTGGGAGATGGAGAGAGAGAAATCCAGGGGGTATTTGTAGAGGGGGGTTTGTGTGGGGTGAAAAGCGCGGTGCTGTAATTGTCTACGCGCTGTTGCAGTAAGTGTGCGGTATGCGCGCGCCGGTCTTCCAGTTTCAGAAATATCGGCTTTTATTTAACAAAATCTTCCTTTCTTGATAAATAATTAATACTAGAAAAAATTGATAAATTAAAAATTTTATATAAATAAGAAAGAAAGTAATGATTGAAATTTTACACCGATAATTCTATCTTAAAAAATTAGACGGACTAGTGCATCAATGCACTACTTTATTTATTAGATGTATACAATAATACTAATAAATATAAAATCAATCAAAATGGTAAATATTTTATATTTTCATAATAAATTTCGAGTTCAACTGCATTTTTTATATTCTCACGTATTTATTGATTTATTTTTTATTATTAAATTAACAATAAAATAATAAATATGTAATTAACCAATATAGCAAAAAACTTATACTACTACTAGGAAATCTTGAGAATAAATTCTAACAGTTGTATATATAACGAATATAAAAATATAATTTATATATTAAAATTAATTTTTAAAATTAGTTATTATATATTTATTTATAAAAATATATATTATTTAATTTATATTCAATGTATATTTTATATTTTAAAAATATATTTTGTATTAATAATTTATTTTAATAACTAATTTTAATATATACTTATACTTAATATAAATAAAACGAATAACATTTTAGGTTAAGAAATTTGTGCGCCAAATTCTTTTCAATCCTCATTGTAGAATGTAGATAGTAGAATAGTAAATATTAATAAATTATCATTTATAGAAGATAAGAAGTAGAAGTAGATAACACTATGTTAAAAATTTTATTCATGATTCAATTAATGATAAAATAATTATTTTGGTTTGGTATTTTAAATTTTATAATAATATGAAGTGTATTAACAAAGATAATTATTTTATCCGAACACATTAACATTACTCAATACCTTCGTTTAAAGATTATAAATTCATTTAACTGCATTTTTCAAAATTGATGTTCCTTGCGAAAAATATTCTTCGAATTTTAATATATTTGTTTCTTTAACAAAGAATTTCTTAGAAAATTCTTTAAATTCCCAAGATTAAATTAAAATATTTTTGGTCTATGATGTATATTCCTAGAATTATAAAATTATCAAAACATTCTTAATATATTTAATTATAAACTTATTATACTTTTGAAAGAGTTTTTTAAAAATTTTATATATAAAATCATATTCCCAAATCTTGGAAATTCTTTACTGTCCACCTCTTTGCTGGAAAAAATATTAGAAATAAAAAATATAATTCCTGAAAATATTAAATATCTGATAATTATTTTTTATTTCTTGCAACAAATATGAAAATATATTATTCTCAATTCATTAAACGGGTAAAGAAAACACTTTTCTAGAGTTTTTTTCTTTTAAAAAAAATTGATAAACGATAAATCTATAAATTTGTCATAAAATGTTTTGGAGAAATCAATCCTGATGTCAAATTTTATTCACCGAAGAAAATTCCTTGTGAACTAGTAGTTTCATATACCATAATTTATCCTGCTTTGGTACATTATGTAGCTAGTACATAAAAAATATTATATATTTTACTAGAAGTATTGATTAAAAATATGCATAAAACATTAGAAATTAGAAAATAATCATATGGTATTCTTCTTGGTCGTTGGATCCAGTAAAATATGAGCTAAGTATGATTTAGGGTCAGTCTCACATGATTTGCAATCTTTTTAAGATAACTTATTTATAATTGCACATATTGTTTATTTTTCTTCTGAAAAGAAAAGATTTGGAAAGTGCAAAAAGCACATTGATTTGTTGAGGTGTGTGACAGTGAGAGCGTGAGTTATGCAAGCAATTTTCAAAAAGGAAAGGAAGCAGTAGCACAAGCCACGACGTGAGTTGAACTTTGAGCCACAGTGGGTCCCATTCAAAATCCACAAAACATAGATTTTTTTTATTTAAATTAAATAAATATATAAATTACTAAAATATATATATATTTACGAAAATACGTATTCTTACGTGAGGGATAATTCAAAAACTAAATATATCTCGACTAGGGGTGGCAAAGCGGGCCGGCCCGCCCCAACCCGCCCCGCCTCGCCTAGGCCTGCCCTATAAACAGGGCGGACCGGCCCACCCCGCCAACTAAAATGGGTTCAAAATGCTAGCCCGCCCCGCTTTATGGCGGATTGGCGGGTTGGCGGACTAGCCCGCTTTTTTTTTTGAAAAATAAAACTTTTATTAAAATTAACCAAAAAATAATAATTAAAAAATCAAATACAAATAAAAAATAGTCAAATTATAATATAATTTTTTTATTATTTTTTTAATTTTTAACTTCAATAAAATTGTTCAAAATAATATTTGTCAATAAAATCATCTTTATTTTAAAAAATAAGTCACATAATTTGAGCATATATACGAAATTGTAAAATAAAATAAATAAAGTTAATAACTAAAAGAAGAATAAAAACAAAAAATGAAAAAAAAGTGTTTAAAAATTCTATAATTATTAATTTTATAATAGTAATCACTCTTTTATTTAATAAAAAAGAAAAAGAAAAATAAAAACCTTCGGCCCGGCGGACCGGCCCGCCCCGCCCCGTCAAAACCCGCCAATTTGGCGGTGCGGGTTTGGCGGATTTTTTAAATTTGGCGGGCTCCAATTCCTAACCCGACCCGCCTTTTTTAGCGGGTTTAGCAGATCGGCCCGACGGGCTCGACCCGTTTTGCCACCCATAATCTCGACATTTGAGACATCGTTCTGTGATCGGACGATGTCGACTTTAATTATCAAAATATTACGCTTTTGGTTGTGCTACTCTGATAGTTTAGGTATTACAACAACTCTTAAAATACTTAATACTAAAATATTAGTCTGTTTAAAACTTGAGTAAAATATCGTTTTTGTTCCCAACGTTTGGGGTAAATTCTATTTGTGTCACTAACGTTTAAATCATCCTATTTGTATCCCTAACATTTGTAAAAGTGATTCAATGTTATCTTGCTGTCAATTACACATCATGAACGCTTTAGTTTGAGTTTTAAAAATCTCTTCTTGAAGTTAGAATATAAATGTCTGAGATAGAATTGATGATCCACTCCAAAAAATAACTCATCAAAAGTTGAAACTAATTCCTACAATATTTATATAATTCACTTTTTTCGGGACATAATTGAATCTAAACACAAATAGTGAGTATAATATTAAAATCGAACACATCCAAGTGAGACCTAATTGAGAATGAATACATCCAAGTGAGAATAATTGAAAAATATAATCTAATTTGTTAGTATAATTGATAGTAGGATAACATTGAATCACTTTTATAAACGTTAGGGATACAAATAGGACGATTTAAATGTTAGGGACACAAATAGGACTTACCCCAAACGTTAGGGACAAAAACGATACTTTACTCTTAAAACTTTAAACCGTATTTTTCAAAGACCATTTTCTTGAAAACATAAATCCATACTTACAATACAAATTACCAAGATTGCGAGAACCGGACCGGTCAATAAACCGATAAAGTTACTAGTTTACTGGTTCACTGGTTCGACCGGGATTCAACCGGAATTCAACCGATTTAATTAAATATTAAATAAAATTATTAAAAATTTAATATATAATTTCAATAATTTCTAACTTAATAAAATTCAAAATATACAGCTTCTGTGGTGGTTTACATTACAATTGATGAAATTACAAATAATGGCAAGAGAAGGCAGTTTATGCTGTCAAAGCGGTAGATTCGTAGCAGTTGCAATAACTTCTAAAACCACTATAGGCCTCAACTGAAAATGTGTAATGCAATTTAAAACACTGAACTAAAAAAGTATTATCAGTTGAATCTTTCATACACAACAAAGTTTGCTGTCAAGCTTTGTTATACAATAAAAACTATGTGCTTCTCATTAGCATTTATAAACATGGTTGATTCAAGAGAATTAGTGCCCTGCTATGTTGGAGCATTTTCTCATCCTCCTACCTTTTATGCACTTTTACTCTTAAACTTTATCTCTAATTAAATAGCCTTTTTACCCATTAATTTATAGCAGCTCATTTTTACTTAATCATTTTAGTATGTCCTAAAACCACTATAAATCAGGTATTTGGAAACTGATTTACTGGGATTTCTATTATCAGAAAAAGCAAACAATAACCATTATCACATTGCCATTACAAGCCTCAATCAGAACCATTCATATGAGGAAACTTTGCAACAATTTTATCCACAATTCCAGTACTAGCTAGAAACTCCCCAATTGATCAGAATAATGAACCAACAATATCCTATCTTCTCCCCCTCAACCCCTCTTTACAGCAACTAAGATAAACGCCGCACATGATCAAATTCATAAGCATAAAAAGATTCGAAGTTTGCAGCAATTCTAGCAACATTCAGAATTCTGAATTCAGAATCCAAAGTTCTATCCAGCATTACAAAATTAACAAAATAAAAAACTGAAGAACTAAAGAACTCTGCGAAAATTCATATAATTAACAAAATACAAAATTAACTGAAATAAAAAACTGAAGAACTCACTGCAGTTTCATATAGTTAACAAAATAAAAAAATTAATTGAAAAATTGAAGAACTCACTGCGTTAGAGAGAAGAAAGAAGGTACAGAGTCCACGGCGGCAGAAGTGATGCTTGGTAGGACAGGGGTGGCCGACGACAGAAGCTTTGAAGTTCAAACCAACCAGCCGACGAGCACGACAACAGAATCTTCAAATCGTGCTGCTGACGACAGAAGCTTCGAAGTTCAGACGAACAGACGACAACTACGCCGATTGAAGCTTCGAACCGCGACGGTGGCAACTGCTGGTGGTCATTGCCGGCGTCAATTGGGCTAGGGATGGTGGATTTCCTTCTGGCTTCTGTAGTTCTGCTCGTTGAAGGAAAGGGAAGTTAGGGTTGATAGAGGGCTGGGAGGCGTGGTGACTTCGTTGGGTTAGGTAGGGATAAAAATCAGAAAATCAGAAGGCGGCGAGGAGGAATAATAGAGTATTACTTACCTACAGCGAGCTCGACGATGATGCAGTGGTCAAACCCGTCGCCGCGGTGGCTGCAGGATGCGGTGGCTGCGGAATGCGGTAGCGGTGGGCTGCTCGATTGGTGGTGGTGGCTATGCGATGATTCACAGAAAAGAGATGAGAGATGAGTTGCTGTTGCTACTGAGTACGAAGATGGGTGATTCAGGGATTAGGGTTAGTTCGTTTAGCCTTTTTTTAAGGGACAAAACGACACCGTTCAGTGAAACCAAAAACCCGCTAAAAAACTGGACGGTTTTTCCAGTTCATCGGTTAATCGTCGGTTCAACTGGTTTTTTACCGATTTTTTACCAGACGGTTTCTAAACTTACCAGGATCGACTAGGTGACCGGTTTCCGGTTAACCTGGTTGAACTGACCGGTCCGGTTCGATTTTTAGAACCATGCAAATTACAATACTTACAAGAATACATATATATACATATTATTACTCTACAAGTATTTCATATCAAAATCCTATCCTTCTTACAGAACTTGCAAAGTTAAAGGCGAGGGAAACATAAATACTAAAGTAATATAAAAATATCGTCTAAACAGAAAAGAAATAAGTTCTTCTGAACTTCGTCATCCATAACCTGAAAAAGAAAAGACCTGTAGCCTGTAGGGGAATGAGAACATTGTCCTCACTGGTTCTCACTATAGGGTTAGAGAATTATTATAATAGGATATGTGAAAATAAAACTGTTTTTAAAGTACAGTGATTAATAACCGCATTATGTATCTTTTCAAAACCAAAGATTTATATTCAAAAATCCGAAATCCTTTTCAAAAGAGAAAAATGTTAATTATTCAAAAATCTTAAAGCTTTTTTAAAAGTTTTTCCTAGACAGCATGAAAGACCAAGCTGATCCAAGCATAGGTTCATTAAGTCTATGCTGAACCAGTTTAATTTTTCATACTTTTCTAAACCAAAAACACAAACCAAACATGGCTTTTGGCCCATCTTATAATCAACCACAGTTCTAGGCCCAAACAACTCAATCCACAGCCAATTCACCACAAATTTAACCAATTTCAGACGCAAATACAAGTAAAAAGGTTCAAACACAAACAAGTAGTTACATTAAGTAGAGCAATTAGCTTTTAAACATAATTATTCATATAGGCAAATCAATTACAATATGCACACCCAAACAATGTCATATATATGCATATGATGAATGCTTGTCCTACGGCTCATGAGTCTCATCTGTCAGTTATATAGCCAACCCGACAAGTCCTAGTAGCTAATCATTGGACTGTCCCTCTGTCGTACATCCCCAAATCTCAAATCATAAACATTCATAATCATATAACACACACCGGTGTATATCCACGGGGAGAGTGACGGAGGAAAAATATCGGTAAAGATTTTCACAGAAATATCGCATTGCAAGTATAGTTCTAAACCGACAATTAAACCTCAATCAATGTTTAAATCGTTTGTCACAAATACAAACCCAATAAAATTAATCGAAGTATTTAAACCTCGGGTCGTCTCTCAAGGAATTGCAGGGAAGTGTAGTTTATTTTTGGTTACAGAAAAGTATATTTTTGAGTTTTTGAAATGAGGAACAAGAAAATATAGATTGCGAGAAAAATAAACTAATAACTAAGAAAGCTCTTAGCAAGGATTGAGAATTAGAAGTCCTATCCTTATTATCATAAAAAATTGGGATGGTAAATGTGAATTGCCTTCACTTAGTTAACCTCTAACCAATGGAGGAAGGTCAAGTGCATACAATCAACTTGAGTTCACAAGTCCTAGTCAACTCACAGTGAAAGACTAGCTTTGGTGAAGCTCAAGCTAACCGACAATCTCCAATTACCATTTAACAAAAGACTTTTGATAACTCAAGAGTCTCTAAATAATCAATCCAATTCAAGAACATAAAAATCTAAATTAAAATCCACCCAAGCATTTTATCAAACACTTGGAAGGCGCAAAATAAAAGTGTAGAAAAGTAATAAGAGAATGTAAAATCTAAGACCAACAATTGCAAGGAATCAAACAAATGAAGAAAGAAGCAATAAATATGAAATACCTCAAATTGCATTAAAAAGGAAATTGAATCTAACATGAAGAGTTCATAAATTAAATTGGGAAAGTAAAGACGTCAACAAGAGAAAATAAACTAAGATACTAGAAAACAGCTTTAAATAAACTAAGAGTTCAAAGAATTCCTTTCCTCTCGACCCGAAATCAACGGCAGCTTCCAATCACAGCCCCACACACTTTTGTAACAACATAAACAGCTTTAAAACATAACATGCAACCTCGGTTACTAACTCCTAACATATTAATATCACAAAGACTTGTTACCCATAACAGAACACTAACGCGGGGGGTTATCGAAACATAAATACTTACTGAATAAGAAAACGGAGCAGCGGCGGTCTTTGAACCAATTTGGCGGCGGCCCCGGCAGCCATCCCAAGCAACAATGGCGACCAGAACTCTGGCGGTAGCGACAACCAAACGCGGCGATGTCTTCTCCTCACCAGCGGCAAAACCCATGGCGGCGACAATGGCGAGGCGGCTGGACTCGTTCACGACGGCGTAGAGGCAGTTTCTCCCTCTCCCGTGCGTGTCACCCTCTTCCATCAGTCTCTATATCTCTTTGTGAACTTCAAGGACAACGGCGACGACGAACAGAAATAGCAGCTTCTTGGACGACAGCGACGGCGCAAGCAGCAGGACGCAATGGCAGCGGTGGTCCACGATGATGGTGCGAGCTCCTCCCTCCTCCACCTCTCCTTCTTCTCCGTGGCCTCCTCCCATTTTCCCCTTTCTTCTTTCTTTTTTTCCTTTCTTTCTTCTTTTTAAGTTGCTGCTGTGTTAGGTTTGTATTTAGTGGGTGTGTGACCAGAGTGAGGGGGTGAGAGAGTGAGTGTAAGTGTGTTAGGGTTTGGGTGGTGTGGGTTAGTTTAGGTATTTTTGTTAAAAGTAGGGGTAGTAGTGTAATTTTATAAAATAATTAAAAGTAAAATAATAATTAAAAACCAAATTAAATATAGAGTATCCATCTTTAAAATACCTTTAAATTACAATTTGCAAATTATTTTCATTCAAATGCTAATTTAATAAAAATTAGAGATAAGTAAATTAATTTTTTTTATTTATAAAATAAGGTTAAAAATATTAAAATTAAGACATATAGAATACTCATTATTTTTAAATTATAAAAAATTCTAAATTGTAAATAAGAATTTGCCCGGTATATATACAAAATCTCAAAAATATAATCTCAAGTAATTATAATAAATCATAAATAATTTATTAATAACTTTTCAAAATCTGGGGTTTTACACAAGACATATCCTGAGTGCACCCGAATATGTGTTATTACGGAGATCCGATACTGAGCACCCGAGATATGTGACAAATTAGAAAGGCGTCTTAGTATCCAGGATGTGTACAATTTGACTGATTTGGGTTTTAGCATCCAAAATATGCTCAGATGCATATATAAGGTCACAACAGCTGAGATTGCTGTGCATTTGAATAGTTTTTAAGAATTTTGTTAGTTTCTGAATGCTTAAGTTCGAGTTTCTTAAGTAAATATGGCTCCCCGAGAACATATCCGCGATAGAGACATCAATAGACTGAATGCTACTTGGCACGTGGCTGGAGCTTTAGATTTTGACGTTAGTAGTTTTTTCTTGTTTTATTTTCAGTAAATAATTAGTTTAGATGTTTAGACTTTAGTAATTTAGTTAATGTGATAGGACTTAGTGACTAGACAAAGTTAGGCAATTTATATATATTTAGTCAGGTATAGTATGGTTTGATATTTTGTATAATTGATTGTAACTTACGTTAAATAAATAAAACAGGTAACTAATTGTAACTTAGGTTAAATAAATAAAATAGGTAACTATTAATTAATTCGTTAGTGAAATTAATAGGTAATTAATTGAAGTCATGCCCAAATGTGACAGTCAAGTTAGAATAGTGCAACATAAATTATTTAATTTTTTATATATTACTTGATAGTCCTGTCTTTAGTTAGTGCTATGAATATTAACAATACAAATTCTATTTGTACTGTATCTGTTGCATTTATTATCGATATTTATCTACTTGATTTAGAATTTTTAGTAATGGTTAAACACAATTAATAGTTTAAACGAGATTAATATGCGAGAGTAAATGTTATAGATATTGCAGAGACCACAGTTACTGTTGCCACGCCGTGTGACTCTGGGTCTCCCCCGCCGGACATCCTATTGCCTTACCTTAAGGAGGCAGAATTTGGACATGCAGTAGAGTTAAGGGATTTCGTGTTTGACAATTTTTGATCTCTGCATTTTTCGAGCGGTGGAGGCCCGGGACCCACACATTTCACCTTCCATAGGGTGAGGTCAACATTAACTCCAGGATGTTGCCTACCACATTGGTCTGCATACTGATGGAGAGTTGATTGGGAGTTGTACCAGAGACTTTCAACGATGACATGGACACCCCACATGGGATTATGTTGAGGATTTACTTAGCGCTAGGCCGCCACCACAGACAGAGGGAGGGAAGCAGGTTTTCGGAGTGAGGATAAACTGGTAGAGGGATAAGGTTTCACACATTCCAACTAGGGTAGCTCCGGATACACTCCGTCAGTACGCCTGGTGCTACTTGATGATGCTTATTAGGGAGTTTTTGTTCACAGGCAAGTCTGCTACACTTGTCCCTTTGAGATGGCTGCCAATGTTGGAGGATTTTCATCGTTGCAGCCAGTTGTCATAAGGGTCTGCACTGCTCTGTCATACATATCACTCATTGTGCACCGCGACAGAGCGTGATGTGACCGACATTGCGGGTTGCATGCCGCTTCTTGTCTCCTTCATCACGGTGTTTTACTATCCGATTGGGATAAATCTCAACAAAAAAGAATTGATTATGCTCCATCAAATCAAAACGGAAAGAAGAGGAAGAAAAGATTGATTTGTGAATTGTGAGTAGATGGTTGAGGGATGGGTTCTATAAATAGAATTATTCTGCAATATATCTTGGGTACAGAGACACCTAAACCATAATACATATATCTCAGGTACTGATACCCAAATTACATCATTGATTATATCTCGGGAGCTGATACCCCATCTGGAGTATTGTACATATCTCGAGTTCTGAGACCCCATTCTAAGTTGCCATATATTTCGAGTGTTCAGAATTCGATCTCTTTAATAAGACATATCCCGGGAGCACTCAGGATATGTCTCGGTGTCATCTGATCACAGCACGGGGTATCCGATGCCAAGATATGTTCATTTTTTAGCTTACCCCTCAGCATCCGAGATGTGTAAGATTACGCATTTTTATAAATATCTCACATTTTATGTATTTTTGTAATTTATATATTTATTTAATTTAAATAAAAATTCCAAAATATGCCAGTACTTTAATTAAAATGTTTTTTTAATAAAAGAGAAAATATAAGTAATCGACTAAGAGTATTGCCAATTGCAGTTAACTAAGAAAAAATCTGATTAAAAAATTAAAAAAGAGTACCGCTAATTGCAGTTAACTAAGAAAAAATCTGATTAAAAAGTTAAAAAAATTATTTTTAAATTCAAGAAAACACAAAATCCTTCTAACAAGGCTTCCATGATATTTTCCAACGTCTTTATTATATCCTCCAATTGTAATATCCTTACTACCAGAATGGCACGCTTCTAGATGCACCATAACGAAGTCATTACGACAACATCCATATATTTAATAATAAAAATAGAAGCCTTTAACTCGAATCCGCATCAACTTTTTTGGAAAAATTGGAAATACTTATATTTTGAAAACATAGATACATACATACAAACCAAACACAGTCACCTCATATATATACTCATAATAGCCAGAGTTCATTATACACGTACTTACAAACATTATATATCATTACAAATCACGGCTCCTATCCCTCTTTACAAAAATATAATAATAATGGTGAGGAAAAAAATAATAACTAAGCTAATACAACAATATCGCATAACCAAAAGCGCAATAATATCTTCATAAGCTTCTTCGTCCGTTTCCTGAAAAGATACTTCTATAGGGGTGAGAACTTGACCAAACGGTCTCACCAGAGAAGTTGTAGAATTGTCATAAGAGGATATATAAAAAAAAGTTATTTTCAGCTGTAGTGATCATTACTCATCTTATAAATCTTTTAAAAAATCAATAATTAATTATCAAAAATCCAAATTCATATTTTACTTATCAAAATTCCAAGCAAACATAACATTTCACTGCTTGCCAAAGAACCATTTTAGCCAAACTTACCACTGATTCATCCAATCACGCCCTCCGGCCCAAACAAATCAAATCACGGCCTCCGGTCTAACACAAATCAAATCACGACCTTCGGTCCAACACAAATCAAATCACGGTCTCCAGCCCAAAACATGATCAAATCAACACTCAAACCACCAAAATACGGACTAATCAGTCAGAATCACAAGTAATGAAGTTCAAACATAATCAAGAGCAAATACAGTAAGTATAGCAATTAGCAGTTAAACAAAAATATTCATATAGGAAAATCAAATATAATATGCACACCTAAACAATGTCACATAGGTCATATGATGCATGTCTGTCCTACTGGCCATGAGCTCATGTGTCGGTTGAACTGCCAGAACCTGACACATCAAGTAGCTAACCCATATATCATCTTTCAACACAAAGGGAATCCTCAACCTTCCAGAAGGGAGTCCTCAACCTTCCAATCAGAGAGAGACTGTGATGTAATTGGTACTCGAAATTAGAACTCGCACAACTTAACTGGCAAGTGCACCGGGTCATCCAAGTATACCTCAGGTGAGTAAGGGTCGATTCCACAAAGATTATTGGACTGAGCAAGCAATTGTTATACTGTTGGACTTAGTCAGGCAACAGTAAAAGGTGGTTGTTGTTGTAAATGCATAAACAGTAAAATAGCAAGTAAAGGAAGCAAATAAATAGATTTGGTGTAAAACAATGATGAGAAAATAGTTAAGGTGCCAGAGATGTTTATCTTTCCGGATTAAAACGTCTTACCAACTATTTTAACAATAAGTGATTCATTCTATGGCAAACCATAAGTGATTAAAACCTAATCTTTTACTGATTTAATCTCCTCTAATCCTCATCAAAATCCACTCTCGTTGTCATTTAATTCAGATCAGAGGGTTAAGTTCAGAAAACTAGTTTAGCGCCACTAAAACCTCAATTACCCAAAGCTAACAGGATTTTATGTCACATATCCCAATTAATCCAGGTAATTATCAGTTTAGGAGGAGTGTTTTCAAGCTGTAGCTCAAGCGAGATAGCTCTCTCAATATCACAAGAGCTCATGTAGAATAAGGGTCATACTCTCGTTCCACCCAGATTCATAAGATTAAGAACGAAAACAACACGTTAGAATTGAATCAAACATTAATTAAAATAGAAGAATAATAATCCTAATCCATAGAAATAAACAGAGCTCCTAACGTTAAACAGGAGGTTTAGTTGCTCATAACTTTACAAAGAAAATAGGTTTCTGAAAAGATGTGAAAAAGAAGAAGATCTGATAATAAAACTAGGTGATCTCCTTTAAATACTAACCTAATAATATTTGCTAAACCTAAAAGATATTATTTTAAATATAAAAATTACAAAGATAAAATAAGATAACTAATAAGTGCTAAAATCCAGTTGGAGGCCCAATAGGTGTGTGCTTCGGTCTGCATGTTGGCGTTCAGCGCCAGTCTGGGCGTTGAACGCCCATAGAGGAGAGCGCACTTCTGACTTCATGCCCCTTGTTGGCGTTGAACGCCAGTTTGGGCGTTCAGCGCCCAGGGGGAAGCTGACAGCATTTTCTATTCTTGCTCCAGGTTTCTCCAAACTACTCTGAATTTCACCTAAAATCATAAAAACACAATAAAAACTCAAAGTAGCATCCAAAGGTAAAATTTTCACTAAAATATAATAAAAATTAATAAAATCTAACTAAAAATAATATAAAAATAACTAGAAAAAGGGTATAAGATGCTCACGCATCACAACACCAAACTTAAATTGTTGCTTGTCCTCAAGCAACCAAAAACATTAGAAGACCAAGGAAGAGAAGATACACAAGATTCGAGTTGTCAATCAAGCTCAAGTCTAATTACTGAATAGAGCTAATGACACTCTATTTCTGAATAGCTTTGGCATCTCACTATCCATTGATGCTCAGAAATATTGGTGTCCTCAAGAACTAGAACTCGGATGATATTATTGACTTTCTTCTTTAGACTCTTGTTGATTCTTGAACACATGTTTTCTTTTCTTTTGGTGCTTTGCACTTTTGAGCCTATCCGTGACTCTTAGTATTTTGTCTTCAAGCTTGACTTGATACATAAACACCACAAGCACTTAAGTGGGGGAACTTTTTGGGTTTGACTTTTGCTTTTATTCCCAGACAGTGGTACTCAGAGCCTTAGGCGTACTCTATACAACATTTGGGTCACGACTTTAAGTGCTTAGTCTCAAGGGTTACTTGACACTTTCACACCACGAGCATATGGTTAGGGAAAACCACTCTTTTGAGCTTTTAGATCAATTTTGACCCTCCTAACCATTGATGCTCAAAGCCTTGGACCTTTTTCTTTTGATTTTTTCTTTATTTTTAATTATTTTTGCTGTTTCTTTTGCTTCAAGAATCAATCTTCTTCTTATTTCAAAGAATCAATAATATTTCTCTAAATGCCTATTCCTCAAGAATAAATATACTCAACTCCAATATCAAATATGCCCAATTGAATCATACATTCAGAAAAAAAAAAAGATAAGGCCACCATATCAAAGTAATAAGAGCACAAAAGGCACATATAACTCGAATGCTTATGCACTTCCTTATTAATCTTCTTTTTATTCTTCATTTAAGTTTAGTGGGTGGTACATGAGATCTTTTTCGAAAATTACTTAATAATTAACCAAAGAAAAGAAATTTCAAAATTCGACTTATTAACTAGAAAGCAAGAAATCCTAACAGTGATCATGTAACTCAGAATGGACAAACAGAAAATCAAATAAAGTACTAAAAACAGAGGTAAGATAGGGGAGATGAGGGTAGAACTCAACCACCTCAGTTATGGTGGCTGCTGCTCTCTCTAGAGGGTCCTTTCTGGTGCTTCAACTCTTCCAATTCGCGCCCTTATTTCTTCTGCTCCTCAATCAGCTTATGAAGGATGACATACTGGCTTTTGTGTTCTTCTTTCAATTGGTCCATGTGAATATCAACTATCCAATGGATACTGCTAGTTGAGTCCAGTACTCGCGCGAAGGGATGCTTTGCTCTTGAGACCGTTTAGGCTGCTTCTTCTGAGGAGGGGATACTGGCTTCCAGATTGGTGCTTGTCCAAGTTCCCGAGTGTACTCCATGCTCTTCTTAGTGATTGGGTTATCCACTGCAATAAATATATCTCTATCAATATGGACTTTGGCCGCCTCACATAAGTGATAGATAAGATGAGGAAACGCAAGCTAGAGAGGGGTGAGGTCTTTGCTGCAATATTGTATATTTCTGAAGAAATCACTTGATGAACTTCCACTTTATTGCCCTGCATAATACAGTGGATCATCACAGCTCGCTTCACAGTGACCTCAAATCAATTACTAGTGGAGAGGATGGAGCGCTGAATAAACTACAGCCATCCTCTAACAACTGGCTTGAGATCATTCCTCCTCAGTTAGAAAGGCTGACCCTTAGAGTTGTTCTTCTATTGTGCTCCGAGAAGAGATATGTCCTTAAGGACTTGATCTAACCTCAAATCGGCTTGCACTCTCCTATTGAAAGAGTGAGGGTCATCCTTTGATGGGGTAGCTTGAAGATTTCTCTCACTTTTTCCATTCCAAACTGCAGGGTTTTTCCTTGGACCATGGTGCGCCAAGTTTTGAACTCGAGGTGATCCTTCTTGTGTTTGTCTGGCATCCATAGATTTGCATAAAATTCTCAGACCTTTAAAGCTCCGACTTCAGTTACGGAGTTGGCCAGAACATCCCAACCCCTAATTCGAATTTGCTCTTGATTTTTCGGGTACTCATCAGTCTTCAATTCAAATTTCACTTTCGGAATTACCATTTTCTTGCTCATAATATTGTAGTAGTGTTCCTCATGAAGCATGGTGTAAAACCGGTGGAGCTCGTAGGTGACTGTTGAGGGGTGTCTTTCTTTCCTCTTTCTTGAGGATGATTCCCCAACCTTTGGTGCCATGGAAGATGAAAAAGTGAAAAAGCAGAGTGTCTTCAACACCAAAATTAAGAACTTTTCTCGTCTTTGAGCAAAGAAAGATGTAAAGAAAGAGACAGAAAGTAAGGTGAGAAGAAGAAAGAAGATGTGGGAGGAGGTGTGGGAACAGTGAGGGGAGTGTGCGTATATATAGGTGCGGGGGGTACTGAATTCAGTTATGGGAGGGTGGTGGAGAATGTGGAGTTAATATTTGATTTATGAAGAGGTGAGGTGGAAAGATATGTATAGGATTTGCGGAGATATAAAAAAAGATATGATATGAAAAGATATGAGTGAAATAAAAAAGATATGATATGAAAAAATATGAGTGAAATGTAGGAGATTTGGTTGAATATCTATCTTATAGTTGAAGCTGCCCCTCTCACGGTGTTGAACGCAGAGAGTGGGTTTTCTTTTTTTTTTTCTGGCGTGACTAAAATTTTATCTTGACTGCCTCCCATTTGGACGTTTAACATCCAAGCTCCTACTCCCCCGCTGAGCGTTGAATGCCAGATCTGGCGTTCAACGCCATCAGGGGGTCTCCTCCAGGGTATTCTGTTTTTCCTGCTGTTCTTTTCTGTTTCTATTCTAAGTGTTGTACATGATCACAAACGTTAGAAAAATGAAGAAAACTAAAAAAATCGATATAAAATGAACCAATATAAAATCAAACTTAAATAAACTAAAATAAAATAAAAGAAAGAGAAAGTAGACCACATGGTGCGTATGGTTGGGTTACCTCCCAACAAGCGCTTCTTTACTGTCATTAGCTTGATATTCACTGCTGTCATGTCAGTAGGAGGGTGGATTGCTTGTGAACCATCTCATCCCCCAGGTAGTGTTTTATCCTGTGGCCATTGATGATGAATTTGTTGTCCGAATTCCGATCTTGAAGTTCTACATGATCATACGGGGATACTCCAGTGACTACAAAGGGTCCTGACCATCTTGACTTGAGCTTTCTAGGGAATAGCTTGAGCCTAGAATTGAATAGCAAAACCTTCTGGCCGGGCTCAAAAACTCTGGAGGATATCTTCCTATCATGCCATTTATTGGACCTTTCCTTGTAGATTTTGGCATTCTCAAATGCAGCATGCTGGAATTCATCAAGTTCATTTAGTTGGAGCAACCTCTTCTCTCCTACAGTCTTAGTGTCAAAGTTCAGAAACCTTGTTGCCTAGTACACTCTATGCTCCAATTTTACTGGCAAATGGCATGCTTTACCATAGACTAGCTGATAAGGGGATATCCCAATGGGGGTCTTGAAGGTTGTCTTGTACGCTCAGAGAGCATCATCAAGCCTCCTTGCCCAATCCTTCCTGGAGGTGCTCACTGTCTTCTTCAGGATCCTCTTGAGTTTTCTATTTGAGACCTCAGCTTGTCCACTTATCTGTGGATGATAGGGGGTTGCCACCTTATGACGGACTCCATACCTCTGCAGAATTGAGTCCAGCTATTTATTGTAGAAGTGGCTGTCTCCATCACTGATTAGTGTCCTTGGGACACCAAACCTGCTGTAAATATATTTCTGTAGGAATTTCAGTACGACTCGGGTGTCATTGGTGGGTGATGCCATTGCTTCAACCCATTTAGACACGTAATCTATGGTAACCAGAATGTACATGTTTGAGTATGAGGGTGGAAAAGGTCCCAGAAAGTCTATCCCTCAGACGTCAAATAGCTCAATCTCCAGGATCCCTTGTTGTGGCATTTCATGATTGTATGGAAGGTTTTCGGCTCTTTGACACTTATCACAATTTCTTGTGAGTTCTCGGGAATCTCAGAAGTGGGTTGGCCAGAAGAATCTGCTTTGAAGGACTTTGGTTGCTGTTCTCTCCCTTCCAAAATGTCCTCCAAACTCAGAACTGTGGCAATACCAGAGAATTTGCTGGGCTTCCTCCTCGGAGACACAATGCCGGATCATGCCATCTGAGCATCTCTTAAATAGATAGGGTTCATCCCATAAGTAGTACTTAGCATCGTGCAAAATCTTTTGAACTTGCTGTTTGGTGTACTCTCTGGGAATGAACCTCATGGCTTTATAGTTTGCAATGTCTACAAACCATGGTGCCTTTTAGATTACAAAAAGTTGTTCATCTGGGAAGGTCTCAGATACAGCAGTAGTAGAGGGTGGCGTTTCTTCCTCGGGCTCAATCCTGGACAGATGATTAACCACCTGATTTTCTGATCCCTTTCTGTCCCTGATCTCAATATCGAATTCCTGAAGGAGCAGCACCCATCTGATTAACCTTGGTTTAGAATCCTGCTTTGTCAAAAGGTACTTAAGAGCAACATGGTCAGTATAAACAATCACCTTGGAACCAATTAAATAGGATCTAAACTTATCGGTTGCATAAATAACTACTGGTAGTTCCTTCTCTATGGCAGTGTAGTTCCTTTGAGCATCATTCAGCACATGGTTGGCATAATAACTTGATGCGCGAAATTAGAACTCGCACAACTTAATCGGCAAGTGCACCGGGTCATCCAAGCAATACCTCGGGTGACTGAGGGTCAATCCCACGAGGATTGTCGGACTGAGCAAGCAATAGTTATCCTGTTGGACTTAGTCAGGCAACAGTAAAAGGTGATTGTTGTTGTAAACGAATAAATAATAAAATAGCAAGTAAAGAAAGCAAATAAACAGATTTGGTGTAAAACAATGATGAGCAAACAGTTAAGGTCTCAGAGATGTTTATCTTTCTGGATTAAAACGTCTTACCAAATATTTTAACAATGAGTGATTCATTCTATGGCAAACCATAAGTGATTAAAACCTAATCTCTTAGCAATTTAATCTCCTCTAATCCTCATCAAAACCCACTCTCGTGGTCATTTAATTCAGATCAGAGGGTTAAGTTCAGAAAACTAGTTTAGCACCACAAAAACCTTAATTACCCAAAGCTAACAGGATTTTATGTCACATATCCCAATTAGTCTAAGTAATTATCAGTTTAGGAGGAGTGTTTTAAGTTGTAGCTCAAGCGAGATAGCTCTCTCGAGAATCACAAGAGCTCATGTAGAATAAGGTCATACTCTCATTCCACCTAGATTCATAAGATTAAGAACGAAAACAACAACTTAGAATTGAATCAAACATTAATTAAAATAGAAGAATAATAATCCTAATCCATAGAAATAAATAGAGCTCCTAACCTTAAACAGGAGGTTTAGTTGCTCATAACTTTACAAAGAAAATAGGTTTCTGAAAAGATGTGGAAAAGAAGAAGATCTGATAATAAACCTAGGTGATCTCGTCCTTTAAATACTAACCTAATAATAATTGCTAAACCTAAAGGTTATTATTTTAAATATAAAAATTACAAAGATAAAATAAGATAACTAATAAGTGATAAAATCCACTTGGAGGCCCAATAGGTGTGTGCTTTGGTCTGCATGCTGGCGTTCAGCGCCGTTCTGGGCGTTGAACGCCCATAGAGGAGAGCGCACTTCTGACTTCATGCTCCCTTGTTGGCGTTGAACGCTAGTTTGGGCGTTCAACACCTAGGGAAGAGCTGACAGCATTTTCTATTCTTGCTCCAGACTTATCTAAACTGCTCCGAATTTCACTTAAAACCATAAAACCACAAGAAAAACTCAAAGTTGCATCCAAAGATGATTTGCACTAAATTATAATAAAACTTAATAAAGTATAACTAAAAACAATATAAAAATAACTAGAAAAAATGTATAAGATGCTCACGCATCAATAACGATAGGGAATCCTCAACCTAACTCGTTCATACCACAACCAGAAATTAAATCGAAGAGAATCCTCAAGCTTCCCTATTCAATTCTCCAATGTAACAAGAGTGAAAATTCTCAACCCCGATTGTCCACCACAACAAGAGAAGGAATCCTCAACCTCAACTTGCCTATTCGTAAGCGGGACAAAGCCGCCGTCCTCACCACATCAAACCTAATTTCATTTCAATCAAATATAATCAAACATAAATAAAAATCAAATTAATAATATACAATTATAACGAAGAAAATCTCCAGTCTTCTATCCAACTCCCCGATGCGACAAGAGAGGGAATCATCAATCTCAAACTTGTCTGCTGCAACAAGAAAGGGAATCCTCGACCTCAGCTTGTCTACTCCCAAAATCCTTAAATTAATAATTAATTAAATTTTTGAATCTTTAACTAAATAAATAAATCTCTTTTCGTTGTTACTCAAAACTAAATAAGTAAATCATAAACTCATTTCTCAAATCAACTAAAATCATATAACTCATTTTCATTACTTTATTTTTCATTAAAAATCCTCAAAACATGATCTTTAATTTGAATCAATTCAATAAAACTCGTTTCTATTCAATCAAGTATCCAAAATATATTTCTTCTCATAATTAACCAAACCAAAATAAGTTAAATATCCAATTCACTTCTATTACTTTAGTTTCCTCTAAAACTTCTAAAAAACATAATCCTTAAACCAAAATTAGTCAAACAAAATCCATTTCCATTCAACCAAATACCCAAAACATATTTTCAACTTCATTTCTTTAGTTCAAGACTTTCCCAAAAAGACTTGAAAATTATTTCGTTACACCAATTAAATTCAGATTATTTAAATACACTCGAATTGAATAATCCAATTCATTACTTTAAATTCATTTAAATACTTATAAAATTTTCGGCAACATCTCCTCTAAACTTCGGACTTTGCCACCCTTTAAAGGTCCTAACCAAACCATTTCTCAACTCTTTCCAACGGTTTCAAAAACCAAACCATTCCTCAAGAAAACATACAATTAATACTTCCAAATACAAAACCATTTTTTCGATATAAGCATACAAATCTTATTCCAAATCAAGCTTTCATTAGCTACCACAACGCCAACTTAATCATCAATAATTCCATCAAGTAAACAGTCATATTCATCCAAAACTAACCAGTTAATCCATAAGACTTATGAAATCATAAAAATACATTTTTTGCATTAATACCGACTTTGTAAAAATTCTTGAAAGTAAAATGAATTTAGGGTAAAAAACTTATATCCCCCAATGGAAACCCAATTTTACCAAGATCACCTAAAACAAAAAATGATCGTGGATCACCCAAGCAACATCCACAAGCTTGGCCACAGCTCAGGAGTCCTCACCTCCGGGAACTGTCGGCGACAGTGGAACAGCACTTCCAAATCTTTATCATTGCTTATGACGAATGAATCATACTTCACATCATCCCGCAAAACCGAAATCGGAATTCTGTAGAATAACTTCTCCACCCATTTCACGCCTTGCAGGCCCAGTTTTTGGATTATATTATCCTTAAACTCGGTGAAGGTCTTCGAAGCTCTAATGAAAATACTAAGCGGATCCTTATCCGTAAAATTAATTCCAAATCGCGTTTTTTCTTAATCAACCCTCTATAGTGTACCAAGACCAAAAAGCTCTCATCACTAGCCATTGTGAGCCTCACTATGATGGAGAAATCATATTTTACAGCTATTTATACACATTGGTTTCCTTCTAAAATCGAATTAGCCTGCCTCCATTTAAATATGTTGCTAAATCAATAGTAATTCTACTCAACCTAATTCAAATTATGTGTTGTTGTCTCCAGAAAGGTAAATTGAAATAGGCTGATTCAATTTACTTGAATGAAACCAGAAAAGCATAAATCTGCACAACTTGTTTCGATTTACTAGGCTTAGTTGTAAATCGAAATTCCCTGATTCGATTTACATGTTTCATAGTAATTCTACCAAGTATAATTCGATTTAGTTTTATATAATGCAAAATGAGTTACCCTATTTCGATTTATATAAAAAAAAGTCATTTGGTTGATCCACATGCCAAATATCCAATTGGGTGATATTGGTAACATTGGGGGAGCTTTGGTTTATTGAGGTATTTTACCCATGAATTTAAGAAAAAATCCCCTACCTCAAATAATCAAAACTCATAAAACTAAACACATCCAAAAAATACCTTTTTTCTTGTGGACCGTCACTGCGGTAGCCGCAACCACAGCTCCACTATATCCGCAGCCACAGCAGCAACTTTATGTAAGAACTGTAGCACAACTCTAAGATATTAACATCGCAAAATCCTCAATAACATATAATAGAACAGTGACTCTAGGGGTTCAGAACAAGGAACAACTTACCATAATTACGAATAACTGAGAGAACAGAGCAGCGGTAGCTCCGGTGATGACTTTTGGCAAGCAGAATAATGGTAGAGAGCTCCGACGGCGGCTTTAACCAGTGGCAGAATAACTTGTGACAATATCATCTAACACAAACGACTTAAGTGACAACCTTCACAGTAATCACGACTTTGGCATCACAGAGAGGAATCAAAAACAAGGATAGAGCGTACCAAGAGGGTGGTGGCTCCAATGGTGGTTTCTGGCAATAGCAGCTCTTGGGCAGGGAGAGGCACGAACGGCAGTGCAGGCGACAACGAGGATGAGCTAGCATGGCAGCAGCGGTGTCTCCTCTTTGTTAGTGATAGCGGCGATGACTTCGCATGGCATGAAGGTGTCTGCTCTCCTTCTCTTCGTTGCTCTCTCTCTCTCCCTCCTGACTAGCAACAACAACAGCAACGACGGCTCCCAACCCCACCGGCACCGTCCCCTCCTCCTCTCTTCTCCTTCCCTTTCTTTGCCGGTGATCCGTGTATGTGTGTGTGTGTGTGTGTGTAGGTGGAGTGCGTTGTGAGGGTGTGTCCGTGTATGGGGGTGTGAGGGGTGAAGGGATGGCGGCGTGAGTGAGGTGAGTGGGTTAGGGTTAGTGTGTTTGGATTTTAGGGTTTGGGTAATTGGGTTTTTATTTTGGGAATTAGAGTTTCTTTTAGGAACAAATAATAAAATTCAGATATAGAGTATTAATTAAAAATCATATATAGTTCCATATAATTACTCTAGAGAATATTACTTATTT
The DNA here is from genome assembly GCF_003086295.3 of Arachis hypogaea. Lineage (NCBI taxonomy): Eukaryota > Viridiplantae > Streptophyta > Magnoliopsida > Fabales > Fabaceae > Arachis > Arachis hypogaea. The sequence continues at coordinate 100,599,638 of NC_092049.1, forward strand.
TCACTTACAAAATTATTTTTCAAATAAATACTCTAATTCAAAATTAGAGGTAATCAAATAGATTTTTTCCTTTATTAATAAAATAAAGTTCATAATATAAATATTGAAATTAAAGCATATAAAATTCTCATTATTTTTTAATTACTAAAGTATTAAATTTTTGGATACGAAAATTGCCCAATCAATATAAAAATCTTTGAAAATATAATCTTTTGTAAATATAATAAATAACTTATTATTTAATTTTCAAAAATTCGGGATCTTACTTCCTACCCTACTTATAAAATTTTTCGTCCTCGAAAATTAGCATAATATACAAAAGACTGCATAGATTTAACACTTTACTTTTGAACACTTCAGGAACAAACAAAAATCTTTGGCATATATATAAATTTTTAGATATTAGATACGTCATATGACGTAGATATATATAAGGGAAAAGGTGTGGTGCGAAGCAGAAGCTACAAGATAGACTCAATACAAAGAAGTTATATGGTTCCAACACTTTACCAAAACTTGAAGAAACACAATATGGTGCAAATTTTTAAGGTAGGTGTTTGAAAAACAATGTGGTTAGCAGACCAACCCTCTTGTTTCCATAACTAATCAAGCAGTAGGAACTTTTCAACTCACTTATTATTCGCCGAGAACACTCTTATTCCATAATATCCTGATTCTACTTTATTGTACCATCTGATATATCCGTGGTAATAACCAGTTTCACCTCAAGTATTAAAGGTTTCTTTCCCAAACTTCAACATAGCTCACCTTCATAATTTTCAATTGTAATTTATCACACAACTTATCCGAAAGTTTTCAACCTAATCAATCACTTTGCAAACCTATTACTTGTCACAAATCTAACATCCACAAAACTCTTTCGCTAGAAATAGGAAGGATACCTTATACCACGATTAAGCAAGGTCGCAAAAAAAATAGCAAAATACACCTGAAAGAAAATCAACATGCATATCGAGAAAGAATTTGAACCAAGAAGCTTCGATAGAAATAATGAAGCATACCAAAACAAAATAAGTTCTAGTCGATTCAAAGAAACACAAGTTCGTAAATGGAGGTAACTCAACTTAATAGCAAGTTTCCAGAGGTCCAAAGAGTGATTCTTAATAAGATCAAACAAGGATACATGCGAACAAAAGAACATGATTAAAAAACACTCAAATAAGTGTCCAAAAAAGAATCTGAAACAAAGAACTCCAATGTCAAACATAGAAGGAAAGACGTATCAAGACACAAGGATACAAGCAAAGATTAAGATCTGAAATCGAGAAATCTTTGAAGAGCAACTTCTAATGTTCCCAAAACCCACGAGTCGCATTACCTATACTCCTATATCATCTATGATAACCCGTTAGTGTTCCCAAATACGTTGACCTCTAGCATTAGGTTGGCCAAACTGAATACCGGGAAATGTGCACGTTAGACTAACAAAGTTAATCAGTAGATGATGAATGGATTTTTGACGGTTTAAAATTCTCAAATGAAATCTTGTTGCAATATAGTTTCTAAACCAACACTAATCCTTTCATACAAAAGTTTTTGTTTGTCACAAGTACAAACCCCTAATTATTCTAATAACCGAAGTATTTAAACCTCGGGTCATCTCTCAAAGGAATTGTAGGGTAGTGTTCTTGTTATTGGCTATGGACATGTATATTTTGGGGTTTTGGATAAGAAACAAGAGAAGTAAATGGCAATGGAAATCAAATGACAAAAAGGTCTTGGCAAGGTTTGGTGGTCAAGGATCTCTATCCTTATCACTAACCACAATATGATAATTGCAAGAATTAATCCCACTAAGTCATCCTCTAACAAGTAAAGGAAAGTTAAATGAGCTATATCAATCCAAGTCCATAAGTCCTAGCTATTCAATAATTAAATTAATGAGAGCTAGAGTCAATGGCTACCAACTATCAATCATTTAGACATTAGTAACTCAAGAATTCCTAAGTTACCTTCCCAAGCCAAGAACATAAAATTCTACTCTAACATCCTCTCAAGCATTTTGACAAACACTTGGAAGGTATAAAAGAAAAGCATAGTAAATTGACAACAAGAATGAAATCTAACAACAATTATTACAAGGGATTAACAACAACAATAAAAAAAGAACATTATTGACATGAATTACCTCAAATTGAATTGAAAGGAAATAGAAGAAACAAGAGTAGATCAACAAGAAAGTATAGAAACAAAGTAGACGAAATTACAACAAAAGAATAGAAGCACAAGATGTAACAACAAAGAATTGAAAGGTAGAAGTAGATGAAAGCATGAATTAAAACCTAGATCTAAGCTTATTATCCTAAACCTAATCCTAATCCTAGAGAGAAGTGAGAGCTTCTCACTCTAAAACTAACCAGAAGCATTCACTAAACTAAAACTATGTGTAAAGTGATGGAATCCCCCTTGCTCTCCAATCCTTGGTCCTTTTAAGTGTTTTGGTGCCAAAGTTGGTTTAGATTGGGCCCCACAGCTTCTCAGAATTTGCTGGGCACATTTTCACTTAAAAATCACGTGCGGGCACCGACGCATACGTGTACAGCACGCGTGCGCGTCCCTTGACAACTCTTTCTTCAAAAAAACGAGGGTAACAACAATAAAACATCTTTCACAACCACTCTTTCTGGATTTGGCATCTAATTGAATGGAGAAATAAAATAGGAGAATCTATGTCATGAATTATCAAAAACAAATACAAGTCAGTCCATGGGAGTCACAATTTAATTGATCTTCGGTTTGTAATCTGAAGCTAATATCGAATATATATTAATTAATAACATGTGGAGAACCTTCATCTTATACTATAAAGATCCATTAGACTCTTAAACTTTGCGGAATTTTGTATTGAGTACATTGCATTGATATTTGCGATCCATGCGTGCACGTACATTGCGCATACGCGTCCATAAGCTCATCCAATTCTTTGGCTTTTCCATGTGTTCTCCACTTTGCATGCTTTCCTCTTTATTCCTTTGATCCATTCCTCACCTTTTCGACCTGAAATCACTTAACAAACCAATCAAGGCATCTAGTGGAATCAAAGGTGAATCAAAATTAGCTAATTTAAGGTCTAAAAAGCATGTTTTCACACCTAAGCACAAATTAAGGGAGAATCACAAAACCATGCTATTTCATTGAATAAATGTGAGGAAATGTTGATAAAATACTCTAAATTCAATACATGATAAACCCTAAAAACGGGGTTTATCAACCTCCCCACACTTAAACCTTAGCATATTGTCATGCTAAACCAAGAATGAAGTAAGGGGTATGACATTTATTCAATGGAACTAAGCTATATGCAAACTACCTAAATACAACTACCTACATGAATGCAAATGCTTGGTCATAACAAATCAACTTCCAAGAGACATATACAAGCACAAGGGCTAAAAGGAATAGGAATCAAATCCAACCCACAATTGTATTGAATTAGCAAAAAGATTTACAAACTTGCATGAATAAGAATTATTATGGTGAAAACATGTGATCGAACAATCGAACCCTCACTGAATGTGTATCCGCTCTACTCACTCAAGTGTTTAGGGGTTGATTCACTCAATTCCTCCCTAATCATGATTTCCAAGATTTGTTCTTCATCTAACAATCAACAATTATTCAATGCATGCATGCAATTATCATGAGGTCTTTCTCAAAGGTTGTAATGGGGTTAGGGTCAAGGTAGGGTCATATATGGTTAAGTGGACTAACATTTGAATCTTGGATTAGCTTAGACTTTCCCACCTAACCTATGATAACCTATACAATTAAGTTCTAACCTAACTATCCATTCTTCACTTTTTTCCCATACTCATGCCTTTTCTTTTCATTTCACAACACTTGTGCATTGACTCTTATTGAACTTCACTTTGGGGTATTTTGTCCCCTTTTTATTTCTTTCTTTTCTTCTTTTCTTTCTTTCTTTTTTCTATTTTTTTCTTTTCTTTTCCACACATTTTTCTTTTTCTTTTGTTTTTCTCATTTCATTTTTTTCATTTCTTTCCAAGAGCATCAATGCACAAGGGTTAACATTTGATTAATACATGAACATATACCCATTTCTAAATATAAAAATACAAAGTACCCTTCTATCCCCACCAATGTTCCCAATTCTCCCCAAACTTGAATAATAAGCACTCTCACTAGTCTAAGCCAATCAAAGATCCAAACAAGGGGCTTTTATTATTTTTTCACTTTAGGCTTGTAATGTGCTAAAATAAAGAACAATTGGGATAAGCATAGGCTCAAAATTGGCTAACAATGGAAGGTAAAAGGTAGGCTATTTGGGTAAGTGAGCTAATGAAATAATGGCCTCAATCATATAAATGCATGAATACAAGGAATAATGGACATATAGAATTAAGCAAATCAAGGATCACAATCATAGAAAGAGAATAATTCACACAAGAAGAAAAATAAGTGGTTATAAGATGTAACCACACCATTAGGCTCAAATCTCATATGCTTGTGTTCTTAGCTCAAAACATGTTCCATAAAATATATATGATTCAAGCAAGTTCCACAAAAATTTTCTCAATCAATTGGGGTGGTGCCCTATAAATAGATTCTTTGGAAAAAATATATTGTTTTGACTAAGTTTATCCTAAATGCAATGTTGTGATTTAGAAATTTTAAAATTTCCTTGGTTTATCCCTTTTTTTTCCAAATCAAACCAAATTTCTTATGTAAAGAGGGTAAACCAAGCTCTAATAATCCACAATTTTCAAATCACAACTACTAAACTAAAGTAACTATATATATATATATATATATATATATATATATACACACTATCAACTACAAATGCAAAGCAACTAAAAATCTAAAAAGCATGTCTAAACTATGGAGCAAAAATGCAACGAACTAAAATAAAAGTACCCGAAATAACAAATATATACAATAATCCAAAAGTACAGTAAAAATAAAGTACAAAGTACTAAAAATAACATAAAAGAAGTGATAAATGTCCGAACTCATCACCCAAAATGGCAACTCTACCGACGGTGACCTCCCCACACTTAAAATGGAGTATCGTCCTCGATGCTACTACACGGACTCATGGTGAGGGTCAACAGTCGTATCTGGCTGCTGGGGCTGACGCTGTGGCTCCTCGGGGGGTTGCTGAACCTCCGGGATAGCCTGTGTCTGTGGTGGTGCCTCCTGCTGAGCCTGCTCCTCCTCCTGCTCCTCCTCCTCTGAAGAAGAAGAAGAATCGGCAATAGGGGGCAACTCGACTCCCAGTGCGATAAACATCTGATCCACTCTATCGAGACGTCGCATGATGTGGCACTCGCTACGCTCCATGAAGCAGAACAGACGCTGTACTAACAGATAGGTAGGCTGGGGTGCTGGTGGTGGTATCGGTGCTGCGGGGCCTGCTGCGGCTGAGGAAGAGGAAGCGACAGGTGTCGCTGCTGCTCTGGCTCTAGAGCGGCGCCAGGATGGGGGTTTCTCATGCACCCATGTCCCCACGGAATCACTTCCTCCTTTCCGTGGTCGGGGGGTGGTGTCTCATCATCTGCTTCCCATGGGGTGCCGGCCAGCTCAATCATCTCGGTGACCAAAGTGAGAAATGGGAGCATGCCACGGACATTTGCTCGCCACATGTATCTCCTGATCAACCGGGGGAAGTAGACCTCCTTCCCCTCCATAACACATCCAATCAGGACGAGCATGTCCACCGGAATTTCAGTAAAGTGGGTGGTAGGCATGACGTAATGGGTAAAGATCTGCTGCCACGTCCTGGCTCCCTCGAAAGATAAGTAAACAGCATCCGCTTGGGCTTCTTATTGTTAGTGTCCATCACCCAAGGGGCATCCGTGGTGGCAATAACATCCCTCAGAGCATCGTAATCAAAGGTCATACAATGTATCGCCACTTTCGCCTGCTCAATGGCATTTATGCCATCAGTCCTAGGCAGACAGTGTAATCTATCCTTAATAGATGCCTCCGTAACCAATATCTGACCGCCTCGCAGGTGAACTGAATCAAAGGTGTGTCTGAAGAAGTTACAGTAAAATTTTTTCACCCAGGATGAGTTCACCCCGCCTAGCTTCCTATCAATAAAGTCTAGGTCCATCCCCTGAATACGTGTTTGAATGGCTCGCCTCACGTCAGTTGGGAGGGTCAGTTTCTTTTCTATATTCAGATTCTTCTTCCGGTATGTCGGGAAAGCGGAGCTCGTAGTATAGGTTAGGGAACCTATACGCCTCTATAGGCGGCAGCTGCTGGTTAGCTTTGTCCTCCTCATTAAGAGGGTTCTTGGCATAGTCATAGTAAGGAGAAAGGGTGGAGGGCTGAGGTTTCTTGCGCTTTCTAGAGGTAACCTTAGATTTTCCTCTATCGGCCATCCTGAAAAAATAGATATACAAGATATAAAAAATTAAGCCACGTAGAGGAAAACAAAGCAAAGCATGACATATGCATGAAGTGAGCTAAAGAAGAGAATACTTGGAATGCAAGTAACAAAAATCAGAATTCAATTTGAGCTATAAACCAAGAATTCAAGCAATAGTTGCATACAATGCTTGTTTATTAAGCACAATACTTGTCATATACAAAAGAATGTGAAAGGTTTAATTTGAAATTAAAAAGAAAAGTTAGTAAGTTAATCAAGTTAGAAGTCAGAAAATTAGTTCAAAAAGTAGTGGTATGACGGTTATTGGCTTAATCAAGAGAAATTCAAAAAGGGTATGGAAAACAAGCACACTCAGTCATGAGGATGATGCAGTCATTGATGATGAAATATGAGTGTGCATAGAAGCAGACAATAGGAGAGCGATTCATCAACAATGCCCATGGTCACCAAGTACGATGCATATAAGCGGGAAACAAAGTAAACATGGAAATGCCACCCAAAGTAACCCACGAAATAAACTTGGTGCAAGTCAGGTGAAGCTCCATGTCAAGAGTGTCAAGTTCAGTTCTAGTTAGCAAGTTTAAAAACAAAACAATTTCTAGAAATTTGGGCAGCATTCCGGCAGTAAATCGGATGTTCCCGGATAACAAAAGTAGCAGCAACAAAGTCATATGAATGCAGAATGCAGCAAACATGTAAACACTAATCAACTCATGTGCTAGATGATAACAAGCAGAGTCACATTATTCACTTCAGCCAGGCAGCAATTAAACCAGTTATATGAACCAAAAGTGATGCAGCAATGATAATATACATAGAACACCAGCATCAATTACAGTCAACAAAGCAGTTTCAAATCAGCCAATTCAGGTAAACAGGAATGGAGCACTTATCAGGCCTAAAATCTTCTAACCACAACCTAACTACCTAACCTCCCAGGATCAATTAAAACATGCATATCTAACTGTCCTAACAAGCAGAAATTAAACATTGCTAACTAAAACAGAATACACTAAAAAGGAACTAAAAAACAGAGCAAAAGGAATGGAAAATGGGCCGGTCAGGGTGTAACCTGGGGATAGAGCAGAAGAGAAATGGAGCTGGGAAAGGAAGAAAGGTGCAGTGCCGCCTAGAGATGGCGGTACGCAACAGATCGCGGCAGCACGGAAGGTGGAGCAGGGGACGAAATGGTGAGAAAAAGGCAAGGAAAGGGGTATAGGTGAGGAGAGGAGAAGAAAGAAAGAGAGGAGAGAACGGGACAGCCGACGGTGATGATGGGTTTTGCCGGACGGTGGTCGGTTGATGGTTGAGAGAATAAGAGGGAGAGGGAACATTGGAAGAGGTAAGGGTGATGGACACGATTGCGCTAGGGCTCGCGTCCCTGGGGCTAAGACATTTTTTATCCACGCGTACGCGTCCTGTGCGCATCCGCGTGGATTGGCGAAGAGAGAGTACACGCGGAAGCGTCATGCGCGCTTACGCGTGGAATGGAAATGTGGGCATGGACGCGTATGCGTATGGTACGCGTCCGCATGGGTGAAAAGTTGGGCTAGACGCATAGTGCTGGCTCGGAGTTAGCACAACTCCCGGGTCATATGTATGGGAACTATGTCAGCGCATTGACGCGTACGCATCATGTACGCGTACGCGTGCATTCTCTTGTGCCCCAAGCCCAATGTTTGCATGGCGTTGGCCCAACTCTCTGGAATATATATGGGATCTGCGTTCACTCATCGACGCGTACGCGTACAGCGTGCGTATGCGTCCTTGCCCCTCCCCCTTTTTTTTCAGAAACACCACAAATAGCTAAAAGATCACCCTAACATGACCTACAACTCAAAACCAACGATAAATGCAAATTTACAAAAAATATTTTGGTTTTCGAAGGGTTTTCAAGTACAAGCAAGAAAAACTTGCATCACAAGCAACTAGCAACCAAATTGTTAAATCACTATATGAAGAGGAAACTATCTACAATGGCAACTCAAATCACTTATTAATCAAACTACAAGAGAGTGGAAAGAGTTTACCATGGTGGGGTGTCTCCCACCTAGCACTTTTAGTTTAAGTTCTTAAGTTGGACATTTTGGAAAGCTCTTTGTCATGGCGGCTTGTGTTTGTACTCATCCTTGAATCTCCAAGGATCCTTGCTCCTCAAATGGTTGACAGAAATTCCAACCATCTTCACCAAGCTTGGGTGGAGTTCAACCCAAGATATGCGTTCCTAAAGTTGGTCTTCAAAGTGTGATCCGGGGTTCCATATCTTATCTTCGCACCCGTCTGCAAGTTGATTGGCATGGTTCTTCCATCCGCGTGGTTGACACATAGAATTCTCTTTAGCAAGCCAAGTTCTCTTCCTAGACCCACACAAGTTTGCGTTCATCCAATCATGGTCCCTATGCTTTGAAAGTTCGACCCCAATGAGCCTAGTTCCAAACTTCCAACCACTACACAACTCCCTCTTACTAGTAACTCCGTAAAGAGATCTAAGTTGTCCATCCATTTCAATTAAGCCATATTCAAGTGAGAAAGTGAAGCTTAAGGATAAGAATTTTACCCACTTGAATGTTGGGTTAGACGGTGACTTGGGGAGGGGACCCTCCCCACACTTAGACAATGCAAGGTCTATTCCTTTGGGCTCTTCCTTAGTTATTTTCACCTCTTGACAACCTTTTTCAATTTCTTCGTGCTTGTCGACTTCTTCCACAAGGATATCAATATCACTTGGTGTGGAGTTGTCTTCAATAATGTCAATTTCACACCTAATGGGAGAGGATTCAACTTTTGATAGGAATTCGTTGATGATTGACTCCATCTCTTGATCAACCTCTTCATATTCTTCAATTTTGATATGTTCCGGAGGCGATTGAGACTCCCATGGTGGTTTCACATCTCCTAATTGTTCAACCATGTCTTCTTTTTCTTCAATAATTGTAGGTTCCTCCAATTGTTCCAACACAAAACACGACTCCTCTTTCTCCACCGGGTTTTTCAACCTCTTCTTCATGCTTTGCTTTTCTTTTGGTCTTTCACACGTGGTCACGGAAGCACCTTGAGTGTTCAAGCATTGGTAGGCTAAAGTTTGCACTACCTTGGTCAAGTTGGTCACAAACTCTAGGGTGTTCCTTTGCATATCCGCTTGTCCTTGAAGTAGCAAGGTGATAGGATCATCTATTGGAGCTTGGGGTGGATGAGAGGGTTCATCATTTTGGAGAGAAGGTTCATAGTAGGAAGGTGGTTCTACTTGAGAAGGGTATGGAGATGGTGGGTATTGAGGTAGTTCATGGTGGTAATCATGATAAGGTTGTGGTGGTTCTAAAGATTCATGCTCATAATGGTCACAAGGATATGGTATGGGTGATTGGTCATATGGTGGATATGGATCATAGGAAGGTGCTTGGTTTGGAAAGGCTTGTGAGTATGGTTGAAGTTCATGTTGAGGATAAGATTCATAGGCATATGATGGTGGCAATTGATTGTCGCAAAAAGATTCACCAGAGCCATTGAAATGACATGCATTAGGGAGGTGATTATACCTATACGAATTCGGAGGTTGTTGCCAATAGGAGTGATCAATTCCTTCAGGCTCCTCCCATCTTTGTTGGTTCCATCCTTGACACATGTGGTCATTGAAGTTCACAGTTCCTACAACAAAATTAGAACCAAACTCATAGCCAAAGTGAGAATTCATAATGAGAAGAGAAAATGGAAACAAGAGCTAATAAGAAATAATGAAACAAAGTGCTAAAACTAGCAAAAACTAGCGAGCAATCCAAAAATCAAGCTATTCACAATATTCACATATATACAATAACCAATAACACAACACCATTACAACTCCCCGGCAACGGCGCCATTTTGATGAATGGATTTTTGACGGTTTAGAATTCTCAAATAAAATCTCGTTGCAATATAGTTTCTAAACCAACACTAATCCTTTCATACAAAAATTTTTGTTTGTCACAAGTACAAACCCCTAATTATTCTAATAACCGAAGTATTTAAACCTCGGGTCATCTCTCAAAGGAATTACAGGGTAGTGTTCTTGTTATTGGCTATGGACATGTATATTTTGGGGTTTTGGATAAGAAACAAGAGAATTAAATGGCAATGGAAATCAAATGACAAAAAGGTCTTGGCAAGATTTGGTGGTCAAGGATCTCTATCCTTATCGCTAACCACAATATGATAATTGCAAGGATTAATTCCACTAACTCATCCTCTAACAAGTAAAGGAAAGTTAAATGAGCTATATCAATCCAAGTCCATAAGTCCTAGATATTCACTAATTGAATTAATGAGAGCTAGAGTCAATGGCTACCAACTATCAATCACTTAGACATTAGTAACTCAAGAATTCCTAAGTTACCTTCCCAAGCCAAGAACATAAAATTCTACTCTAACATCCTCTCAAGCATTTTGACAAACACTTGGAAGGTATAAAAGAAAAGCATAGTAAATTGACAACAAGAATGAAATCTAACAACAATTATTACAAGGAATTAACAACAACAATCAAAAAGAACATTATTGACATGAATTACCTCAAAATGAATTGAAAGGAAATAGAAGAAACAAGAGTAGATCAACAACAAAGTATAGAAACAAAGTAGACGAAATTACAACAAAAGAATAGAAGCACAAGATGTAACAACAAAGAATTGAAAGGTAGAAGTAGATGAAAGCATGAATTAAAACTTAGATCTAAGCTTATTATCCTAAATCTAATCCTAATCTTAGAGGGAAGTGAGAGCTTCTCTCTCTAAAACTAACCAAAAGTATTCACTAAACTAAAACTATGTGTAAAGTGATGGAATCCCCCTTGCTCTCCAATCCTTGGTCCTTTTAAGTGTTTTGGCGCCAAAGTTGGTTTAGATTGGGCCCCACAGCTTCTCAGAATTCGTTGGGCACGTTTTCACTTAAAAATCACATGCGGGCACCGACGCGTACGCGTACAGCACGCGTGCGCGTCCATGAGCTCATCCAATTCTTTGGCTTTTCCATGTGTTCTCCACTTTGCATGCTTTCCTCTTCACTCCTTTGATCCATTCCTCACCTTTTCGACCTGAAATCACTTAAGAAACCAATCAAGGCATCTAGTGGAATCAAAGGTGAATCAAAATTAGCTAATTTAAGGTCTAAAAAGTATGTTTTCACACCTAAGCACAAATTAAGGGAGAATCACAAAACCATGCTATTTCATTGAATAAATGTGAGAAAATGTTGATAAAATGCTCTAAATTCAACACATGATAAACCCTAAAAACGGGGTTTATCAGTAGACAGTCATTTGCATAAAGCTCTAACTCTCGTCATCAGGACAAGACCTACAATATGACAGACGCTCAGAGTATGAAATTAAAACATAGTTAGTCCATTCCTTAGGCTCTACAAGAAAGACTGCTCTAATACCATAATGTAACACCCTTATTACCAAAATGTCACACTTCCGGTTGCGTCATTCTGATAGCAAGGACATTACGACAACATCCATATATTTAATAATAAAAATAGGAGCCTTTAACTCGAATTTGTATCAAATTTTCTGTGAAAATCGGAAATACTTTTTTTTTTTGGAAACGTACATACATACATACAAACCAGACAAGTCACCTCATATATATATACACATAATAACTAGAGTTCATTATACAAGTACTTACAAAAATTACTATCATTACAAATCACGACTCCTATCCCTCTTTACAAAAATATAATAATAATGGCGAGAAAAAAATAATAACTAAGCTAGTGCAAGAATATCGCATAGCCAAAAGCGCAATAATCTCTTCATAAGCTTCTTTGTCCGTTTCCTGAAAAGATAAGGTTATAGGGGGTGAGAACTTAACCACACGGTCTCAGCAGAGAAGTTGTAGAATTGTCATAAGAAGATAAATAAAAACAAAGTTGTTTTCAGCTGTAGTGATCATTGCTCGTCTTATGAATTTTTTCATAAATCAATAATTAATTATCAAAATTCCAAATTCATATTTTACTTATAAAAATTCCAAGCAAACATAACATTTCACTGCTTGCCAAAGAACCATTCTAACCAAACTTACCACTGATTCATCCAATCATGGCCTCCGGCCCAACACAAATCAAATCATGGCCTCTGACTCAACGCATAATCAAATTAACACTCAAACCACCATAATCCAAACTAACCAGTCATAATCACAAGTAATAAAGTTCAAACACAATCAAGAGCAAATATAGCAAGTATAGCAATTACCAGTTAATCAGAAATATTTACATAGGCAAACCAAATACAGTATGCACACCCAAATAATGTCACATAGAAGCATATGATGCATGCCTGTCCTACTGGCCATAGCTCACATGTCGATTAAACTACCAGAACATGACACATCTGGTAGCTAACCTAGATATCGTCTCTAAACACGAAGAGAATCTTTAACCTTCCAAAAGGGAATCCTCAACCTTCTAAACAGAGAGAGACTGTAATGTAACGATAGAGAATTCTCAACTTAACTCGTTCATACCAAAGCTAGAAATTGAATTGAAGAGAATCTTCAACCTTCTCCATTCAATTCTCCGATATAACAAGAGAGGGAATCCTCAATCCCGCTTGCCCACCGCAACAAGAGAAGGAATCCTCAACCTCAACTTGTCTATCGCAACAAGAGAGAGAATCCTCAATCTCAACTTACGTATTCATGAGCAGACAAAGCCAACATCCTTACCACATCAATCCAAATCTCATTTCAATCAAACATAATCAAACATTACCAAAAATTGAATTAATAATACAGAATTGAACCGAAGAAAATCTTCAACCTTCTATCTAACTCTCCGATACGACAAGAGAGGGAATCCTCAACATCAAGCTTGTCCACTGCAACAAGAGAGGGAATCCTCGACCTCAGCTTGTCTACTCCCAAAACCCTTAGATTAATAATTAATTAAATTTTTGAATCTTTAACTAAATAAATAAATCTCTTTTCGTTGTTACTCAAAACTAAATAAGTAAATCATAAACTCATTTCTCAAATCAACTAAAATCATATAACTCATTTTCATTACTTTATTTTTCATTAAAAATCCTCAAAACATGATCTTTAATTTGAATCAATTCAATAAAACTTGTTTCTATTCTATCAAGTACCCAAAACATATTTCTTTTCATAATTGATCAAACTAAAATAAGTTAAATATCTAATTCACTTCTATTACTTTAATTTCCTCTAGAACTCATAAAAAAACATAGTCCTTAAACCAAAATTAGTCAAACAAAACCCATTCCCGTTCAATCAAATACCCAAAACATATTTTCAACTTCATTTCTTTATTTTAAGACTTTCCCAAAAAGCCTTAAAAATCATTTTGTTTCACTAATCAAATTCAGATTATTTAAATCCACTCGAATTGAATAATCTAGTTCATTACTTTAAATTTATTTAAATACTTATAAAACTTTTGGCAGCATCTTTTCTAAAACTTAGACTTTGCCATCCTTCAAGGGTTCCAACCAAACCATTCCTCAATAAAACATACAATTCATATTTCCAAATACAAAACCATTTATCAATATAAGCAAACAAATCAGATTCCAAATCAAACTTTCATTAACTACCATAATACCAACTTAATCGATGAATAATTCAATCAAGTAAATAGTCATATTCATCCAAAACTAACCAATCAATCCATAAGTCTTACAAAATCATAAAAATACATTTTTACAATAATATCGACTTATAACAATTCTTGAAAGTAAAATGAATTTAAGAAAAAAGCTCCTACCTCGAATAGCCGAAACCCACAAAACCAAATGCGTCCAAAAAACCTTTTTCTCATGGCCCACCACAGCGACAGCCGCAACTACAGCTCCACTATATCCATAGCCACAACAGCAACTTTATTCACAAACATGCGAGAACTGTAGCTCAACCCTAAGATATTAACGTCGCAAAATCCTGAGTCATATATAACAGAATAGCGACTCCGGGTGTTTGGAACAAGGAAAGCTTACCATAATTACGAATAACTGAGAGAACAGAGCAGCAGCAACTCCAGATGACTTTCGGCGAGTAGAACAGTGGTAGAGAACTCCGACGACAGCTTCAACCAGCGGCAGAATAACTCGTTGTGACAATATCATCCAACATAAACGACTAAAGCGACAATCCTTATGGTAATCACGACTTTGGCGTCACAGAAAGGAATAAAAAACAGGGCTAGAGCTTACAAGAGTGTGGTGGCTCCAATGGTGGTTTTCGGCAACGGCGGCAACGATAGTAGACAGCTCTTCCCCCGTCACGCGTTTCTCTCTTCCCGAGCCATTTCTCTCTTTTTGAAGCCCACAACGATGATGGCGACACTGAAGACTTTGACGGCGGCAACTCCTCGCGGCTCCTCGGGCAACAACGAGCACGAATGGTGGCGCAGGTGGCAATGCGAACGATCTGGCATGGCAGTAGCAGCATCTCTTCTTCGTCAGTGACGGTGTAGACGACTTCACATGGCACGGCGGCGTCTCCTCTCCCTCTCTCCGTCCCCCTCTCTCTCTCCCCCCCTGACTAGCAACAACGACAACGACAACGACGGTAGCTCCCAGCCCCGCCGGCTCTGTCTCCTCCTCCTTTCTTCTCCTTTCTTTTCTTCTCCGGTAATCCGTATGTGTGGGTGGAGTGCGTTGTGAGGGTGTGTGTGTGGGGGGGGGTTGAGGGGTGGCGGCGTGAGTGAGGTGAGTGAGTTAGGGTTAGTGTGTTTGGATTTTAGGGTTTTGGTAATTAGGTTTTGATTTTAGGAATTAGGGTTTCTTTTAGGAACAAATAATAAAATTAAGGTATAGAGTAATAATTAAAAATCAAATATAGTTCCATATAATTACTCTGGAGAATACTAGTTATTTTTACTTACAAATTTATTTTTTAAATAAATACTCTAATTCAAAATTAAAGATAATCAAATAGATTTTTCCTTTATTTATAAAATAAAGTTCATAATATAAATATTCAAATTAAAGCATATAAAATTCTCATTATTTTTCAATTACTAAAGCTTTAAATTTTTGAATGCGAAAATTTTTCAATCAATATAAAAATCTCTGAAAATATAATCTTTTGTAAATATAATAAATCATAAATAACTTATTATTTAACTTCCAAAAATTCGGGATCTTACACCAATGACAACGACTCCATTCACACCTCCAACGTCCTCCCCCAACTGTTCTCTCCACGGCGTCGTTCCCTTCCATATCCAATCCTGATAGTCGCGATGTGTGCGGCTCTCCAAACAATTCTCGCTGGACGCATGAAACTCTCCATGCAGCACGGATGCTCGGCATTGAACAAGTATTACTGTTAACTCCTGATGATGGATCTTGCAGCCATACATGTCAGACCGGTTGCCACGATGCCTCCAAACGCACGCATTTGGAGGCAGAGGAAGGTTGCAGATCATGCCACGACAACAAGCCACACACCATCGAGTGAGGCTCGCCACTCGTCCGCCACCAACGACGCCATGCTCCACGTAGTGGACGGCGAAGGACATTGTTGCTGTTGGATTCTTCTTCTTCTTCTTGGTTTTAGATGATTCTTTTTAGTAATTTTTCTTATGTTTTGGATATGTCTTCTCTTTAGGTTTTGAATTTTTTTAATAGTTTTAGATATTTTTTTCTTTGTTTTCAAATGTTCTTTTTCTAATATTTTTGGATGTCTCATTTTATTAGGTTTTGGATTTTTTTCACATTTTAGATATTTCTTTTTATTAGGTTTTTGGATATTATTTTTACAATAATTTTAAATGTTTGATTTCATTTGACTTTTAAATGTTTGTTTTAAATTTTGGATATTTGTTTTCGTTTGATTTTGGTTGTTTCTCATGATCATTTGAAATTGCACTCTCTCCAAAATAAAGTTAAAAAAAATGTTGCTAATTGACTGCACTCTTGTTGATTAGCTAACAAAATTGTTAATAAAAATATGCACATACTGTATATTTTTATTTACCATATTCTACATTTATTCAAGTTTCTGAAAACTGGTAATCGATTTTTATTAGTTTAAAAATTCAATCACTTACTTCATTGTAGTTTAATAGAAATAATTAAATTTTAATAAAATATTATATAAAATTATCGATAAATATACAAAAATATAAATATATGCTAATGAAAAATTAAAAATATATAAATTAAAAGTAAAAAATTCATTAAAATGCTATAGTCTCATATAAATGCAACGTAAGAGTTGAAAAAGATAATCAATTTTCAAATATATATATTATGTTATACAATAACAAAAAATGACTAAATAAAAAAAAAATAGTTTAGTTATATCTTAATTCATAAATTTTTTGTTTAAAAAATAAGTATATTTTTTATACTTTAAATTTAAATATATATTTAATTTAAATTATATGTGTACAAGTGTGTGTATTTTATCATGTACGCGTGTAATAAAGAAATTCTGGCAGCAACCAAACTTTTGCTGCGAGAATAACCTGTAAGACTCCATATTTTTAAAAATTAAATAATTAATTATTTATGAGCTAATATATTATATTGAGATGTAGTTTTTAATTATTATTTATTCTATTAAATTTAAATTATTTTTCAAAAAAAAAATTTAATAAAATAAAAATTAAATTTATTATTATTATTATTATTATTATTTAAAAGAAAAAGAAAAATAAAAGGGGGGACGTGGCCGA
Source organism: Arachis hypogaea (assembly GCF_003086295.3). Classification (NCBI taxonomy): domain Eukaryota; kingdom Viridiplantae; phylum Streptophyta; class Magnoliopsida; order Fabales; family Fabaceae; genus Arachis; species Arachis hypogaea. The sequence goes on from NC_092049.1 coordinate 100,616,703, forward strand.
AGCCTTAAGGAAACAAAGAGAGGAATGAGATAACGTGGCTACATGCTTATATACATATATATAATTCTTATACATTATACAAGTTTCCTTTATAATATATCACCATGACACATGTTTCTTTTATTTTTACTAACCTTCACACCGAATCACTTCTATTACATTAATCATGATCTCACCTTATCATTCTCTAATGTGACTGAATTCAAAGAAGAAAGAAAAAGAATGAAGGCCGAGAGGGAGAGAGAATGAGAAACCATGGAACTTTTGATCTTCGGTGCTCGATTTTTTGATATTCGAAACTCTAATAAAAAATTTAATTCAATAAAAGTGTTCATATCTTTCTCTTTTATACGTTGGTATTATTTTTATTTGGTGGAAGCTGACGGTAACATAGTTCCTCTTCCTCTTGAGTTCGGTTAATTGAAGTTTTAGAAGGCACACACGATTTCTAACGTTTTTCTTTTCAGCAGTTCAGTCAAAAAAAATTTTCAAAACTTTTGTTGATTTTGATTTCATACGGAGGTAGGGATTCGTTTTTAAAATTATAAGTTTTTAATTCATGAAAGCTCAAAAGCTTAATGAGTAATTGCAAATAATTTATGACTGTCTGGATTAGTTAAATGATGAATTTGTATTGGATTTGTGATTGTGAAAATAATTGAATTTCATGAATATGTATTTGATTTTCTGAATGTTTGAGAATTGTCGAAACTGTGGCTGTGAATAAATTATGTACATGCTTTGGTAAAATGATGTATGAATTGAGTACTGGTTTGAATTGAGTTAAGTTAAGGTATGATGAAAGTGAAGGAGCCGTGAGGGTGGTAAAGTCTATTTTTAAGAAGAGATTCTGTCTAAATTCTTGTAAAAATATACGAAAAAAGTAATTTTATTTTGGAAACTTGATTTACAAGCTTATTTTGAGAAATAACTCTATGTTAGAAAAAGATTTGGTTTACATATTTATTCATAATTGAGAAAAGGGTTTTTGTATTAAAAATTTGATTTATTGAAAGTGATCTTTGAGAATTAAAAATGGATTTATAATATTGAATTTGATTTGTTTGAATTATCAAGAAGGATTTTTGAGAATTGAAGATGGTTTGGTAAGGACTCTTGAAGGGTGACAAAGGCCGGATTTTAGAGGAAGTACTGTAGAAATTTTTATAAAACTCCGAGGCTTGTTTAAAGCATTATTTAAAAGAAAATTTGATTTAAGAATCGTATTAATTGATTTCGATTTATTAAGAAAAATATTCTTTTTTTTCAGTACGATTTATTAAGAAAAGTATAATGCTTTAAGTTCAATATATTGAGAAAAGATTTTGTTTTAAGTTAGGAATTGAGTTCGATTTATTAAGAAGATGATTATTATCTTGATTAAAAGTTAAAGAAGTTTGGGTATTTAGAAATTAATGGTTTTAATGCTAAGATAGAAGGTATACCTATGAGGTGATGTGGAGATAAGAGTGATTGATTATTTGGTGATGAGGAGGTATGTGTAATTAAGCGGTGATGCGGAGGTACGTTTAATAATGTAGGTGATGTGGAGGTGTGTGTATGTAATTAGTGATGTGGAGGCATAAAGAGAATGAAAAGTGCTAATGCGGAAGTGCCCGCCTTACTGATAGCCAAAGATTGCTAATGCGAGAATGTCCGCCTAACTGATAGCATATTGATTGATTGAATGGGCCTTTGTGCCAAATTGCTAATGCAGCCTGCTTAACTGATAGCCTGAAATTGCTAATGCGGGAATGTTTGCCTAACTGATAGCCTATTTCTTACCGTGATGCCAATATATCCTAACTGACACGGGTTCGCCCATGATGATAATTGTGCCTGACTGACATGGTAAGAAGCCATATTCGGGGTTCGCTCCGAGTAACGTCGGGTTGTGGATAGAGAATCGACGCGTGAGCTCATGGCCTGCATAGGAAAGGCATGCATCATATTGTTTGCGCATTTGCATTTGATTGTGGTTGTTTATCTTGTTTATTTGTGATTGTGCTGTTGTCTTGGTGACTTGCTTGTATGCTTGACTGGACATTTTACTTGTGCTGTGGATTTAATAATGTGGTGGGAGCTGATGTTTGTGGTTTGGGTTTAAGTATATTATTTGCATTGCTGGCTTATTTAGATATTACGATAATTGAAGAATGTTGTTAAGAGATGAGGAATTGTTAATGTTACGAAAATTTTGTTTAAGTAATGTGATTTAAAGAAAGGGTTTTACACGGTTTTAGGCAAGACTTAAGAAGGATTTCAAGGGTTTAATAAAGAAATTTGTTTCGGGTTATGAGTTAACTATTTGTATATTATTCTGTATATTTTTATGGCATTTTCTATCCCTACTGAGAATATGCGAGGACGACGTTCTCACCCCTACAGATCTTCTATTTCAGTGACAGGCCCAGGAATCCTTGGCGGGGAGCCGTGATTGAACATCGTTGCTTTATGTAAATATATATCCGTATTTTCTGTAGTTGGTTTAGCCTTAGATTTCTCCCTCAATATTATCTCTATTCGGTTCGTATTCGCGAAAGCTCAATATAAAATAAACGCAGTATATAAATAAAAGAATAGAGATAAGTAGTGCTCGGACTTTTAGTACGATCATGAGGTACTAAAAGTTAAGGTGTTACACGATCGACCTCTAGAACTTGCACCCCGTGGACTTTGGAATACTTTTTTTTTAACAAGAGAGCTCTAACACAATAAAGTGGAGCGACAAACAAACCAGCAATTCAACATGAACAAGTAAAGAAAATAAACAAAAAATTTCCTTAATGTCATCTCTGGCATTGCCATTAACAACAAAAAGGATCCAAACTACTCCAATCTCTATAACTGTTTAAAGATTTCTGAAATACCTCCTCTGCACTTCCTTCCTTGTTATTAAAAATCCGTCCGTTCCTCTCTAGCCAAACGTTCCAAATAATCGAAAAAAAAAAGCATATGAGCCACTTGATGCACTCTACCTTCCAGTTAGCAACACCTGTCCAACTCTCAAAGTATTCTTTTAGTGAGCCCAAAATAGATCATGATCTCCCAAATTCAGATAGCCATTGACACCATACCTGTCAAGTAAACTCACAACCCAGGAACAAATGGTGAATATGTTCAACTTCTTTTTTACACAAAATGCATATGTTATCACCGTGACTAATAATTCCCAACCTATGCAGTCTTTCTTTATTATTTACTCTTCCTATCAATGTAAACCAAATAAATAACTCCACTCGTGGCGGCACCAAACTTTTCTATATGGTTCTTGTGAAACTATAGCTGGTTATATCCTCAGGGAGTGATTCTGACTGTATTACCTGCACAAAAGAGTTAGTTAAAAATATACCTTCCTTGTCAAACTTCCAAAAAATTCTGTCTTGCTTATCATGTGCTAGCTTTATAGACCTTAAAGTCTCATACAATTGATCCACTAATTTCAACTCCCAATGGTATAAATCTCGCCTCCACTTGAAATTCCAAATCTACTCTAACCCATCCCAAAACCCACAATCCCCTATGACAGATCATTTTTTGTTTGAAATAGAGAAAAGCCTTGGAAGACTTATCTTTAACGGACCACTTTGTAACCAAATATCTTTCCAGAATCGAGTCCTCCTTCTGTCACCCACCTCCATGGACAACCCCGCAATCATCTTATCTTTTACAGTACTATTCTTGAACTGCAGCTGACAGATATCCTTCCATGCACCCCCTCTAGTAGGTAATGTTTGAGTTGATAACATCACAATGGGGTTTAAATCATATCAAGAGCATACAACTTTCTTCCATAATGGACATTTCTCTTTTGAAAAATGCTACCACAACTTGAAGAGGAGTGCAATGTTTCTAACCACAACATTACCTACCCCTAACCCAGCCATCTTTTTAGGGGCTTGAACAACCTCCCACATAACTAGCGCCAAACCATTCCTACCTTCCTCCTTGCTCAACAGGAATCTTCTCTGCAATGATATTAACTTTTCTGCCACTACCTTCGATATCTTATACAGGCTCAAATAGTACACCGGCAAGCTAGTTAACATAGATTTAATAAGGACTAGCTTGCCCGCTTTATTGAGCACCTTTGTCTTCCACAGGCTGAGCTTCTCCTTTACCTTGTCAATTATCGGTTTCCAATTCCTAACCAGTCTTGGGTTTGCTCCTAAAAGAATGCCAAGATATTTGACTAGAAGGCAGGCCTCCTTGCATCCCAATAAGTTGCACATGTTGTACGTCCACTGATGTTCACAATTGATTGGGATTAAACTTGATTTATCAAAGTTAATAATTAACCCTGACATCATCTCAAAGCACCTTAGCAACCTGACATAGTTTCTGATAGTCTCCTCTTCTGGTGGACAGAACAATATAGTGTCATCTGCAAACTGGAGGTGTGACAACTCTATATTGTCCTTACCAGTGAAAGAACTGAAGATTGATGGTTTAGAAGTTATGGTAAATACTCGTTGCAAGTATAGTTACTAAACCAAGCAATCAACCTTTCTTACAAACGTTTTGGTTGTCACAAGTAACAAACCCCTTTTAAATTGATAACCGAGTATTCAAACCTCGGGTTGTCTTCTCAAGGAACTGCAGGGAAGTATGTTCTTATTATTGGTTATGGAGATTGTAAATTTGGGGTTTCAAGGATGAGGAACAAATATGACAAATAATTTAAATGGCAATTAAAAATAAATAAATACTGTAAAGCAAACTTTTGGTAAGGTATGAGAAAGTAGAGGTCCTATCCTAGCTATCCTTATCAATGGTGATGATGGTTGAATCTTAATTCCACTTTGTTAACCTTTACTAAGATAAAGGAAGGTCAAGGGATTAATTGGTTTGATTTTTGAATCCTATTTATTTCCTAAGAAAAGATTGGGATTATGGAAGTTCAATTCAATTAATAAAGATAACAATTATCAATCACGTTTGAGTTTGATAACTCCTGAGTTACTGATTTCTTAACTAAGACTAAAAGGAGAAAAATAAATCTACTTGGAATAAAAATGTCTTCAGAGTAAAATCAACAATAGCATGAATAAGAGAAATCAATATTAAACTGAAATACCTCAAATAACATTAATAAAAGAGTAATCTGTAACATGAAAGGATTCATAAAGTAGCTTGCAAAGGTAAATAAAAGGAATATTGAACCTGATCAAAAGAGATAATCCTGAAAGTGAATAAAAATCCTAAATCTAAATCCTAATCCTAAAGAGAGAGGAGAGAACCTCTCTCAAAATTATATCTAAATCATGGAAAGTAAAAATTGGCGAGCTCTCTTTGAATGGATGCATTCTCCCACTTTATAGCCTCCAATCTGTGTGTTTTGGGCTGAAAACTGGGTCAAAAGCAGCCCAGAAATTGCCCCCTACGATTTCTGTTACGTTTAGGTCGCGGGCAAGTGACGCGGAGGCGTCGTCCATGCGGCCACGCGGGTTGAGGTTCGCAGATGTGACGCGGACGCATCATTCACGCGTTCGCGTCGCCTAACTTCGGGGAAGCTATGGCGAATTATATATCAAATCGAAGCCCCAGACGTTAGCTTTCCAACACAACTGGAACCGTGTCGTTTGGACCTCTGTAGCTAAAGTTATAGCCGTTTGAGTGCAAAGAGGTCAGGTTGGACAGCTTAGCAGTTTCTCCAACTTCTTGTATTCCTTCCACTTTTGCATGCTTCCTTTCCATCCTTTGAGCCATTCCTGCCCTGTAATCTCTGAAAACACTTAACACACATATCAAGGCATCTAATGGTAATAAGAGAGGATTAATATTAGCAATTTAAAGGCCCAGGAAACATGTTTTCAACCATAGCACAAAATCAGAAAGGAAAACGTAAAACATGCGAATAGTATGAATAAGTGGGTAAAGAGTTGATAAAAACCACTCAATTGAGCACAAGATAAACTATAAAATAGTGGTTTATCAACCTCCCCACACTTAAATATTAGCATGTCCTCATGCTAAGCTCAAGAGAAGCTATAAAGAAATGAAGAGGAATGGTAGAATGCATGAAATGCAACCTATGAATGCAACTACATGCTAAATGCTTTTACTTACTTGGTTAAGAGTAAATAAGTTCTCCAAGAATAAATATGAACTGGATTTCACTAATTCAGATCATAAAAATGAAGTACAAATAGACTTGTAGAAGAAAATAGCTCATGAAAGCCGGGAACAAAGAATCGAGCATCGAACCCTCACTGGAAGTGTATGCACTCTAATCGCTCAAGTGTTTTAGGTTCGATTCTCTCAATTCTCTACTAACTTTGCTTTCTAAGGCTTGCTCTTCATCTAACAATCAACATAAATTTAATGCACAGATACACATATCAAGAGGTCTTTTAAGGGTTGTAATGGGGTTAGGGTCAAGGTAGGATTGTATTTGGCCAAGTGGACTAAAATCTGAATCCTCAATTAACTTAAACTTTCCACCTAACTTTAGACAATCCATGTAATCATAATACCACATCTAACTATCCATTAACCATGTTTTTCACATATTCATGCATTCTAATTTCAAGTACAGTACATATGCATTGCCTTCAACATTTACTTCGGGGCATTTTGTCCCCTTCTACTTATTTGCTCTTTTTCTTTTCTTTTTCTCACTTCTTCTTCTTCTTTTATATATATATATTTTTTTTTTCAATGCATATGATTAAATTATTGGATGCATGAATTATGTCCTAAACATTTCTTTCACATTTTCAGAAAATTCTAACATACTCAATTCTCAAACCAAATGGTTCCAAACTCAACTTTTCCCATACTTAATTTATGAGCACTCTCACTAGTCTAAGCTAACTAAGGATTCAAATTAAGGACATTATTGTTTTCCGCTTAGAGTTAATGATGTGCTAAAGTAAGGAACAAATGGGTATAATAGGCTCAACATTGGTTTGCAAAGAATAATGAAAAGGTATAGCCATATGGGTATGTAAGCTCAGTGAAACAAAGGCCTCAATCATATAAGTGCATGTATACATCAAACCATGAAAATATAGAATTAAGCAAGACAAAGATCACAATTTTAGAGAGAAAAATACACACTAAAAATAAATTATTGGTTGATAAAATGCAACCAATCAAATAGGCTCAAAATCTCACTGGTTTTGTGTGTTCGAGCTCTAAACCATGTTCCAAAATAATATTTCTTCAAACAAGTTTAATAAAAAGTTTTAATTTAAATTAGTGAAATACTCTAAAAATTTCTTGAAAAAGAAAATACGACTTTAACCAAGTGGTAAAATATGAAAAAATCAAACAAATATGCAATCAATCATGCAAATGCAACGACTAACAAGGAAAATAAAATATTGGTGTTTGAGATAGGAAGGTATTAACCCACGGAGATCGGTATCGACCTCCCCACACTGAAAGATTGCACCGTCCTCGGTGCATGCTGAGATTTGCAGGTGGATGGGTTGTTTCAACTGTTGCTTTTCTCTAAGGATTGTGCAGATGGACTTGTCTGTTTTCCCTTATAGAAGTTTCTCCCTTTTTCCGTCTTCGGTGGCCAGCCTGAAAGAAGAGAAAAAGAAAAAGAGTAACCCAAAAATAAAGATAAGAAAATAAATGAAATATGGGTGTTAATGCCAAATAATAGAGGTCTCATTTACATGGAAGCTTCAACATGCAAGTGAGAAAACAGTAGAAGTACATGGCAAATCAAGAGTGCAAAAATTTGCAACAATAGGGAAGAGAGTGTGGGTAAGGAGAGATAATATAAATTCATGTCAATGTAAAAGTAATACAGGTATAAAAGGTTGGCATTGATATAAATAATATTACCTATCCAGAATAAAACAAGTCACTAAGCACCCAAAATAATTCAAGAGAAGATGCAACAGTTAAATAAGAAAATTTTAACACCAAAGGTAAAAAATAATGAATTTAGAAAAGAAAACAGAAATATGCACAAAATTAAGATGCAATGAATGAAATATGCAAATAAATTAAGTAAAATAAAAGATAAGAAGAATGAGAAGGGAAGGAAGGGAAGAAGAAGTAAGTAAGAAATAAGGAGGGAAAAGAGAAAATAGGATTTTGGGAAGAGAAAGATAAGATATTTTGGCAATTTAGGTTGAGCTGTGCGGCGCAAGCGACACGGTCGCGTGGGCACACGGTCGCGTCGGTCACGCGGTCGCGTGACCCGTTTTATGCTACTGGCGCGAGGGTAGCCTCGCTCTCGCACAACTCTCTGTTAAAAAATCATTAATTGCCAAATATTGGGTGACGCGATCGCATGGGGCATGCGATCGCGCGAGTAGCCACTTAGTAGGATGTGACACGGCCGCGTGGGGTACGCGGTCGTGTGAGATGGACTGCGCGTCCAGCGCCAGTCCAGCACCACTCTAGCACAACTTTCGACTGTGCACCATTATGACGTCGAATTCCAGGGCACGCGGTCGCGTGGGAGGCCAGTATTCCCATTCGACGCGGACGCGTCAGCGTCGCGGTCGCGTGGGACAATTTGTGCCACGGGCACGCCTCCAGCCACGCTCTCGCGTGACTCTTTGTTCGTTTTATTATTCTCTCCCAACACTTGCGACGCGGGCGCGTCAATGATGCGGTCGCGTCGCGTAAATTTTTTTTTAAATATGCAAAATGCATAATGCAATGCTAATATGAATGTTATGCATGATTCCAGGTTCAATGAAATAAAATATAATAAAACTCAAAAACAAATAAAACTAAATAAAATTGAAAAAGGAACAATCATACCATGGTGGGTTGTCTCCCACCTAGCACTTTTAGTTAGAGTCCTTAAGTTGGACATTTGGTGAGCTTCCTGTTATGGTGGCTTATGCTTAAATTCGTCCAGAAATTTCCACCAATGTTTGGAATGCCAACAGCCTCCGGGGTCCCAAACTAGGCATGTGAAGCTTCTGAGCAGCTTCAAACATATTTTCAGGCTCCCGGAGTGATGAATATCAGAATATTTTCCAGGATCCCAAACTTTGGTTCTAAATCCGCCTTCGTTTTTATCTATACTTTTCCATCCGGGCGGTTTGGAAATTAGATTCTCACCAAGATGACCAAATGTTTTCCGAGATCCATTCGATTGAACATGATACCAATCTGTGCACTTCGAGTTGAAGCGTGGAACTTTATTGAACCTTGTGCACCAGCTCTGAGTGCGAGCCATTTCCCTCTTACTCTTAAAGCCGTAGAGAGCTCTAAGCTGGCCATCTGTTTCAAGCAAACCATATTCAAGTGGAAAAGTAAAGATTAAAGCTAAGGAGTGTACCCACTTGAAGCTTGTATTAGGTGGTAATGGCCTTGGGATAGGTGTTTTTAGTGGTTCTATAAGTTCTGCTCCCTGGTAATCTTCTGTGAATTCCTCCACTTCTTTGCAAGGATCTTCAAATGCATCTGTGTCCTGATCAAAGTCTTCTATGTCTTCCTCATCACTTAAGTCATAGACTGGAGGTTGAGAGAAATCTACCTCCGCATCATCTTTGTATTCACTTGGGGAAGATTCTTCGATCTCAGAGAATTCACTTGCGGATGCAAGTTCATTACTAAGAGAACTTGACTTGTGACTATCATCATCAAGGGAATTTGTGTACTGGGTTATTCCGTCTAGTTCTTCATAAACGACTTGCCTTGGGGATTGTGCACTATCCTCCTTAGCATTAACTGTAACGTCCTTGACGGAGTTCTCCTCAACTCTGGATTCCCATGGAGGTTCAGCGTCTCTTAGATCTTCAACCAACTCTTCTTCTTGTACAATGACAGCTTCTTCTACTTGTTCTAGTACGAATTCATGCTCTGCCTTGTCCACTGGAGTTTCTAGTGTCTCCTTCATGCTACGCTCTTCATTAGATTATCCACATGGGGCTGTGGTCGGTCCTTGAATGTTCGCGTGTCTAGAAGCTAATTGAATTACTGCTTGCTCCAGTTGTCGAATGGTTGTTTGAAGTTTATTTACTGTTGCCTTGAGGCGAACCTCTGATTCTCTGGGTGATGGATTTGGACATGAAACATAGGGAAGTGGTGGTGCTTGGGAGTGATTGGATTGGAACTGGGGTAGGAAAGGATCATACGGTGGCGAATGGTGAAGAGAAGCTTGTGAGTGTGGTGGTTCGAGGTTATGTTGAGAGGATGGTCTATAGGCACGGGGTGGGGCTTGTTGGTAGTTACAAGGTTGTCCACCATATTTATCAGCTGGGTATGCATTGTAGAATGGTCGTTGTCCATGATATCTTGGAGGGTGTTGTTGCCTGAAGGGTTGATTAGATCCTCTTGACTCCATCCATCCTTGATTGGTTTGACCTTGATGCATATTCCTACTGTAACTTCTATTTCCTTCAACAAAGTTAGAGCCAAACTCAAAGCGAGAGGGGTGAGAATTCATGGTAGCAAATAAAAATAAAAAGGAAAAATCAAAAATAAATAAACAAGCAAACGAAAAATATTTACAATAACCAATAATAAGGCACACGTTAGCAGTTCCCCGGCAACGGCGCCATTTTGAAAGAACTGAAGATTGATGGTTTAGAAGTTATGGTAAATACTCGTTGCAAGTATAGTTACTAAACCAAGCAATCAACCTTTCTTACAAACGTTTTGGTTGTCACAAGTAACAAATCCCTTTTAAATTGATAACCGAGTATTTAAACCTCGGGTCGTCTTCTCAAGGAACTGCAGGGAAGTATGTTCTTATTATTGGTTATGGAGATTGTAAATTTGGGGTTTTAAGGATGAGGAACAAATATGACAAATAATTTAAATGGCAATTAAAAATAAATAAATACTGTAAAGCAAACTTTTGGTAAGGTATGAGAAATTAGAGGTCCTATCCTAGCTATCCTTATCAATGGTGATGATGGTTGAATCTTAATTCCACTTTGTTAACCTTTACTAAGATAAAGGAAGGTCAAGGGATTAATTGGTTTGATCTTCGAATCCTATTTATTTCCTAAGAAAAGATTGGGATTATGGAAGTTCAATTCAATTAACAAAGATAACAATTATCAATCACATTTGAGTTTGATAACTCCTGAGTTACTGATTTCTTAACCAAGAACAAAAGGAGAAAAATAAATCTACTTGGAATAAAAATGTCTTCAGAGTAAAATCAACAATAGCATGGATAAGAGAAATCAATATTAAACTGAAATACCTCAAATAACATTAATAAAAGAGTAATCTGTAACATGAAAGGATTCATAAAGTAGCTTGCAAAGGTAAATAAAAGGAATATTGAACCTGATCAAAAGAGATAATCCAGAAAGTGAATAAAAATCCTAAATCTAAATCCTATCTAAATCATGGAAAGTAAAAATTGGCAAGCTCTCTTTGAATGAATGCATTCCCCCACTTTATAGCCTCCAATCTGTGTGTTTTAGGCTGAAAACTGGGTCAAAAGCAGCTCAGAAATCTCCCCCTGCGATTTCTGTTACGTTTAGGTCACGGGCAAGTGACGCAGAGGCGTCGTGCATGCGGCCGTGCGGGTTGAGGTTCGCAGATGCGACGCGGACGCGTCATTCACGCGTTCGCGTTGCCTAACTTCGGGGCAGATATGGAGAATTATATATCAAATCGAAGCCCCGGACGTTAGCTTTCCAACGCAACTAGAACCGCGTCGTTTGGACCTCTGTAGCTAAAGTTATAGCCGTTTGAGTGCGAAGAGGTCAGGTTGGACAGCTTAGCAGTTTCTCCAACTTCTTGTATTCCTTCCACTTTTGCATGCTTTCTTTCCATTCTCTAAGCCATTCCTACCCTGTAATCTCTGAAAACACTTAACACACATTTCAAGGCATCTAATGGTAATAAGAGAGGATTAATATTAGCAATTTAAAGGCCTAGGAAACATGTTTTCAACCATAGCACAAAATCAGGAAGGAAAACGTAAAACATGCGAATAGTATGAATAAGTGGGTAAAGAGTTGATAAAAACCACTCAATTGAGTACAAGATAAACCATAAAATAGTGGTTTATCAACCAGCCAGCAGTGGCACAATACGTCTGTTCCTGACTGCCACCCCTACCATCCTTTGCAGAACATCAACACCTAGAACAAACAAAAACAGAGATAGTGGATCACCTTGTCTCAAACCCCTCTCCATCTTAAATGGTTTAGATGGTGAGCCATTTACCAGGATCGACATAGATGCTGTGCCAACATACTCCTTAACCCATTCCCTCCATCTCTAACCAAAGCCCATCTTCTGTAGCACAATATCCACAAACTCCATTTAACCCGATCATAAGCCTTTTGAAAGTCTAATTTAATGATTACCGCTTTCTTTCTTCTCGTCTTCAGCCATTGCACTATTTCGCAAGCAATAAGTGCCCCATTATGTATTTTTCGATCCTTCACAAAAGCACTCTGTGTCTCCCCCACTAGACTTGGCATGACTGATCTCATCCTCCTAACCATTACTTTGGAAATCACTTTGTATACGCAATCTACCATGCTGATCGGTCAGAGGTCCTTAATCTCCTTGGCTCTAGTGTACTTAGGTACAAGAGACACCCAAGTAATATTGGAGTTAGAAGACAACCTTGATGATCGAAAGAAATCCAGAACAGCTGTGGTAAACTCTGCACCAATCTCATCCCAGCACTTCTTAATGAAATTCATGTTATACCCATCACTTCTTGGAGGCTTGGAAGATTTGCAATCCCATACTGCCTCTCAAATATCCTGCGTTGTTAGTAATCTCTCTAAAGCTATCAACTCCTCTTCATCAATCCGATTTATCAGTCCGTCCCTAAATCCCACCATCGGTGATCTCTCCTGGTGATACAACTCTTTATAAAGTTCTCTGATAGCAATCTTGATCAGAGCTTGATTTCTTATCAACCTTCCGTTAATTTCCAAGGCATCAATTCTATTGTTCCTTCTTCTTGCTGACGCCAAGTTATAGAAGTACCTAGTATTTTTATCGATGTCCTTCGCATGCTTGGAGCGTGACATTTGCTTCCAGTGTGTTTTTTTTCTCACACACTACTGCTTGCAACAGCTTACTAGAGCCTTCCTTCTAGCCTTCGCTGTACCACCATAAACTTCATTTCCTGCCAACTCATCTATCTTTCTAATCTCCTCCTCAAACTGTTGAATTTTCTTATCTATGTCACCAAATTTTTTCTTATGCCATCTTCCCAAAGGCACCGTAAGAGCCTTCAACTTATCCGTAAATTGCACCTCACCAAGATTCCTCCATTTCTCTCTGACCATTCTTAGGAAACCTTCATGTGTAAACCAAGAATCTAAGCTTTGAAATGGACGCGAACCACCTCTGCATATGGTATTCTCAACTATAATTGGACAGTGATCTGACAAGTCTCGCAGACCCCCTTTTAACTGAATCTCCGAAAACTTCTCCATCTATTCTACACTCACTAGAACTCTATCAATACGACAGCAAGAGTGGCCTCTAAACCATGTAAATTTGCGATCATTCAAAGGTAAATTCACTAATTGCATATCTTGAACCCAACTCTTAAAATCTTCTGCTGACGCTGTTAATCTGTCCTGACCTTTCCTCTCTTCAACCTGTATAACCTCATTAAAGTTACCCATGTAGCATATCAGGACTTGATATAAGCCAGCTATAAAGCTTAGTTTCTCCTACACAGCAAGTTTTTCTACTCTAGTATGAGCACCATATACCAAACCAAAAGCACAACAAAAATCATTTTTCAAAAGGACTCCTTTAACACATAACCATCTCTCCCCTTTGTAACAGTTATTCATTTTGAACAGCATGACGTCCCACATTAACAGTAGACCCCCGGACATGCCTTCCAATCCTACAAACTCCCACCCTACAGCATCGCTCCCCCAAATTCGTACTACATCAAACTTAGTCACAACTTACATTTTAAACTCAACCAAACTTAACATATTCAGTTTCTGGACTTTGGAATACTGAATTCGAAGAAAAATGCGAAACTTGATAGCTACAAAGATGAGACCAAATAAGCAAACAAGCTGCTATGCTTTTTTGATATTATTAAATATATTATGTTATAATATTAAAAATAAAAATAATTTATTATATATGAAAAAATTTTTTTGTCATGTACTTGAATAGTCAATTATAAAAGGAAAAATGTTTGGGTGTTCTGAGAGCATTATGAATGCTTTTATTATTTGCTATTTATTGTGTTGGTTTTATGATACTTCTTATTTGATTGGTTTTGTTATCTTGTGTCCTAAAGATATATGTTAAATATATCATAAAAGAAAATATTTTATAAAAAGGTTTAATTACTATGTTGGTTCTCATAGTTTCGTGAAAATTTTGATTAGGTTCTTATATTTTTTTTAATTTGGTACCTGCACAATTTTTTTTTTTCATTTAGGTCCCTTTTGACAGTTAGTTTAATTGTATAGGCACCCAACTAAAAAAAATTGGTGCAGGAATCTAAATAAAAGGAAAAAAAGTATAGGGACCCAATTAAAAAAAATCGGTGTAAGGACTCAATTAAAATAAAAAAAATATAGAGACCTAATTAAAAATTTCACAAAACTATAAGGATCAAGAGAGTAATTAAACCGTATAAAAATTAGGAAAACTACCAAAATGTACTTGAATAATTTTGTCACTGATAAAAATACACTCGAATTTTATTATCGACAAAAATCCCTTCAAATAATTTTAAAACGCGACAAAAATATCCAACATTAAATATGTATTCTCAAAAAATAGTTTAGAAAATAAATTTTGATGTGTTTTTTTACAAGTATGATTAGAAAAATGAGATATTTTTATTCTTTAAATTTGGTGATTTTTTGCTAAGTATATATTTTCTTTACGATTTTTTTCAATAACTAATAATATTTTTAAAAAATAAAAAATATAGAGATTTTTATCTTTTTTTTAGATAGTTATCTAAATATTCCTATAAAATTTTAGATCAAATGCATAAGTAGTTTGTCAAATATAAAAGTCATTTGCTACTTACCAAAAAAAAATCTTTTTAGACATTTTGTCCTGTTTCTAAATTATTTGAGGGCATTTTTGTCAATAACAAAATTTGAATGCATTTTTATCAGCGACAAAATTATTCAAGTGAATTTTTGGTAGTTTATCATAAAAATTATTACAATTTTTTTAGTTTTCAATTCATTAAATACATCAAAAATATTTAAAAAAAATTATTATTATATTTTTAAAATGTTTCCTTAAAACATAAATTAATTATATTTTTATTTTATTAATATTTTTAATTTTTATATAATGATGATGTTGAAGACAATTGATTGATGAAAGCAAGATGAATGTCTTGCTCTTAAAGCACCTAATAATAAGTTTTAGAAAAAGAAGCCTTTTTTAAAAAACGGTTGATTTTTTATTTATTATGGCCGATCGATTTAGGGTCTGTTTGGTAAGTTTTAAAAGTGACTTTTTTGAGTTTACGACTTATGAAAAGTAGTAATATTAATGTCTAGTGTAGTTTTTAAAATTAAATTGTAATTTTTTAAAAAACTATTTTAAAGTTTATAAAAAGGTAAAAAAAATGACTTATCTCATAATACAACTATTTTTTATCACATTTTTATAAAATAAGCACTTTTAGAGTTAAAAATCTAAAGATAAAATAAATTATTTATAAATTATTTTTTAATATAGTCATTTATTGTTTAAACTATTTTGCTAAAAGGAATTTAATTAAGTTGTTTACCCAAACTAAACCTTAGTAGTTTACATACGATTTTGACTTATCAATCGAATCGTATAGTCAAACAATTTTTAGTATTATTGGGCGATTTTGTTCGATTTTCATAACATTGTATTCATATGATATATAATAGATATTTAAAAAAACATTGATGTATACAATTTTTTTTAAATATTTTTATTTATACATTTAGAAATTTATTTATATTATTAAAAATTGAATTAAGACTATTTATTAAGAAAACAAAGTAATTATAATTTTCACTAATATTAAATTTATTAATATTATTCATATTTAATCAATAAAATTAATTTATATGATTAAATCTTGATTCAATTAACTTGCAATATAAAATTTTATAATTTACGATTAAGGTCACTATTAACTTGACAAAGTCGTCTAGGGGGAATTGACAGTTATGGGCTATTATGACATGAATCAATAATGAAAAAGGAAATTTATTTGGGTCGGTTAACTTAAAACAACGATGGTTGAGTCATGACTATTTGAAATAAATTGTATCACCTTCTATACACACAATGATTCTCTACTAACTATGTTGATTCGTCATAACGATTCACGAAAATTAAATGCATTGAGTCAGCCAGCATGTTGCCTAATCCTCTATTTTCCTTACCAAATATTCAAAGTTTCAGTCACATACTCCATATACTATGAATTAAACTATTGTGGTATTATGGTAACTACCTAATCCATATATATAAAGTTGTGTTTGTGAAATTTTATAGCAATTAACATGGGAATAAACAAAAAGGAACACATGCCTATGGGTCATTGCCTTATTTGCCTGTGAACTCTATTAATATTAAGAACAACTTGATGATGAATAAAATATTGCTTTTCATTAGAAAAAAAAATGATAATATTCGAGTTTATTTAACTTTTTAGAATTCAATTTCGATTAATTGAGATATACATTTGTTTATATTATCATTTAATTATATCTTATTACATCATCATGTATAATACTAATTTACTAATATATGTATCTTCTTTTAAAATGAATTATGTTATACTTTTAAATTTTTTTTATAACTAAATTTAATTAAGTTGGTCTAAACTCAAAAAATTTAGTTTTATCAACTTTTCATTATAGGATATTCTACATTTTTTAATATAATTATATTTTTTTTCGTGTTTCTTTTTTTTTGCGTGTTTCTTTTTCATCGTCATTCTTTTATTGCTATTATTGTTGCTTCATTTATTTTTTTTCTTCCTTTTCTTCCCAGTGGTTTTGTAGTATTATGTATTTGTTCTTCTTTTTTATTTGATTTTTGTATCTTTTATTCTTGTTAAGAGGATAAAACAAGAAGAATTATGAGAACGTAAAATAAGAAAGAGAAGATAAATAAGAAAAGAAGAGTTTTAAATTATGTAGAATTTATAAGAAAATTGCACCGAAATTTTTTAGCTGTGTCATTTTGACACCGAAATTTCTTAACTCTGACATAGGTTCTTATTAAGAGGGTGAAACAAAAATTATGAGAATGTAAGAAGAGTTTTGTTAGGAGGAGGAGGAGGAGGAGGACGACGACGACGACGATGAGTTTTGAGTTATGCAAAATGTATAAAATAAATAGCACCAAAATTTTATAAGTGTGAAGCAAAAGTTTCTCAATTTTGACACCAAAATTTTTTAATTGTGACAAAGATTCTTGTTAAGATGGTGAAATAAGAACTATAAGAATGTGAAATAATTAGAAGAAAAAGAAGAAAAAGATAATGATGATGATGACGATGATGACGATGAAGAAGAGGAGGAATGAGAGTTTCGAATTATGCAGAAATTATCAGAAAAATAGAACCAAAATTTTTTAATCGTGACACAGAAAATTTCTTAATTTTGACACAGAAATTTCTTAACTGTGTTATTTCCAACTAAATGATGTACTTTTCTTATCATTGAACTAGTTGGTGGTATTAAATTCATATATAAGAAGTTTAATCATTTCTGTGTTATTTACAACAAATTGATATATTTTTTGTTCTAAAACATATTTGAATATATTTTGTTGGTCGAGTGAGTTAAGGTTTTAGATTTGTGATTCTTTAAAGATTTCTTATGTCATTTACCAAACATTCCAGTGTCATTTCTAACTAAATGATGTGTTTTGTTATCATTAAATTGATTGTGTGGTATTAAACTAAAAATTTTCAAAAAGACAAGGATGAGTTTTGAGTTATGCAGAATTTAACAAAAAAATTTCAGTAAGAAACTAACAAGGGTCTAGCCAACAACAAGGCAACAGGTATTTTTGAACTGCACTCTATACTAATTAATTGTCATTAATTAGTCATTATTTAAATTTTATTTTTAAAAGATACAAATTAATGATGATTAATTACTCTTCTTACTTTAATTCACCTTTTACCATTTATTAAGCAAACCCTTATTCCTCTCTCCAAAAAAAAGCTTCGAAACTCTAGAAAAAAAATACCAAAACATAAGATAAAGAATCATCCAAATCCTAAGAAAAAAAATACAAAACATAGGAAAAATAATCATCCAAAACCAATAAAAATAATCATCAAAATTCTAAGAAAAAAAATACAAAACATCGGAAAAAAAATCATCCAAAACTAATAAAAAAATATTCGAATTTAGAAAAAAGAAACATAAAAAAGTAGTTAAAAGAATCATTCAAAATCAAATAGGAGGAGGAGAACAAGAGCCGCAGGGTGGCCGGCGACGACGTCATGTACGGCATTGCGTGGGTGATGGGGGACTCGTGGTGGCGTGTTGCGAGGAGGAAGCCACGGAGGCCGTGCATCGCAGGTGGAGGAGTCGTCATGGATCGGAGTAGTTGATTGCGCGTCACCATTAGGGACCTGGCAGTGGCTGCATCGTGACAGATGGAGAGTCGTGGGGTGCAGATTCTGCACTTTCTGGCGCGATGGATGGAGGCCGCCACGATGGTGTTTGCGGTGCATATGTGTCAGGATTATGATCCCGCGGCAGTGGAGGTGGCTATGTCCAATGAAAAAGGACGGCGGTGGGACGCGAGAAAGAGGCCGCGCAGTACGACGAAAAATTTGGCGATGGTCGGTGGGTGGCGACGCCGAAAATTGCGTGGAGACGGCGGGTTTGTGGAGGGAGAAATTTGATTGTTTCCAAGTGAATGGAAATGGATTATGTTTTTTATGAATTGTTTTTATTGTGTACTATAAATGTGATTAGGATAATTATAGATAGAATCTTTTTTGAATTTTGATGTTTAAATTTTTATTTGTTTATAAAATTTAAATTATAATAGAGTTGGCCTATGCTAGCTGGTAGGAAAGTTGTTTCCCTATACTTTTCCTAACAAAAAATAGCATCGAAATTTTTTAACCGTGACACAAGTTCTTCTTTTTTTTTTTGAAACAAATGAAGCTCGACACATGAGAGTGGAGCATAAAACAGACAGATACAAAAATAAATCTAAACACAAGGTTAACAATCCTATGTCATCTCCGGCATTGCCATCAACAATCAGTAGGATCAATACCAGTCCACTCCTTGTAGCTCAAAAACGTCCTGTTCTGTATGACATCAACAGTTACCTCTTTATTGTTAAAAATCCTGTTATTGCGTTCCAAATAACCGCAAAGAACCCAGTCAGCCACCTCTTCTGCTCCTCTTTTCTATTAGGTGTTCCATTCCAACTCTCAAACAAGCCTTTAACCGTGACACAAGTTCTTATTGAGAGGATGAAACAAGAATTATGAGAATGTGAAATAAGAAGGTTCTAAACATATTTGAATGTATTTTGTTGGGTGAGTGAGTTAAAGTTTTAGATTTGTGATTCTTTAAAGATTTCTTGTGTCATTTACCAAAATTTTTCTATGTCATTTCTAACAAAATGATGTGTTTTTTTATTACTAAATTGATTGTGTGGTATTAAACTAAAGAAGAATAACAGGAGGAGGAAGAGGAGGAGGAGGAGTTTTGAGTTATGCATAATTTAATAAAAAATAGTACCAAAACTTTTTAACCGTAACACAAAAAATTTTTTAATTTTAACACCGAAATTTCTTAACCATGACACAGTTTCTTATTAAAAAGGTGAAACAAATATTATGAGAATAAGAGAAGAAGAAGATGATGATAATGAGGAGGAGGAGGAGGAGGAGGAGGAGGAGGAGGAGGAGGAGGAGGAGGAGGAGGAGGAGGAGGAGGAGGAATGAGAGTTTTGAATTGTGTAGAATTTATTAGAAAAATAACACCAAAATTTTTTAACCGTGACACAAAAATTTTTTTAATTTTGACACTGAAATTTGTTAACCGCATTATTTATAATTGAATAAATTGTTAAACTAATTGTGTGATATTTAACTAAGAAGAAGAAGAAAAAGAAGACGATGCTAATGATTATGGTAATGATAACAAAGGAATAAGAGTAAAAAGAAGGGAAAAATAGAAATCAAACGAAAAAAGAAGAAGGCGGAAGAGGAAGAAGAGGAGGAGGAAGAAGATAAGGTGGTGGTGGTGACGACGAGGATGATAATGAAAAAAAAATGATGAAAAAGAAGAAGTCGTGTTGGGAATAAGTAGTATGACCACAATCCAATCAATCACGTGTCAAATAATTTGTTATTATTATTATATTAAAATGTTAATATAATAACATCCTTGATTAAATTTAGAGATTTATCATTGTGATAGTGATCACAATATTGAGAGATAAATCTTTTATAATTTAATCTAAATTGTTCTTGGTCAGAGGATTATTAAAAAGGACATTAATAATTCGGAAAGATCAATATATATATATAATGGTCTTCATTGGATGAAGATTAATAGATCTCATTTATTAAATTATATATATAGATGGTGCATATAGAGATATGACCATTGAACTGACTCATTTTGAGAATTCCTAATGGTTATAATTACCGTATATTTGTCAATAGGATATTCTCAAGATGAACACAGTAATAGAGTTTCCTTTGACCTGCGACTGTCATAGTAATTAACAATGTATTTATTATACTTTGATTCCGGACACCTAATACCCTAGGGTGCTAGTTGAATGGATATTGGGTATGATTTAAATACTTGTAGAATTAATGATTAGTCAATAAGGAATCCGTCAACTCTCGGTAAAGAGTTTGAGCTCTATGATTATAATGACTGAAATGAATAAAACCTTGGCTAAGGGGATTGAATGAATGAAGAAATGAGTTTCTTAGGTCATTCACAGCTCATTATAATAATGGTAACAAGTTAGAGTTTGACAATTAAACCATACTCTAAAGGTTAACCAAGAGCTGGAAAGATGGAAGGAATTATACTTTGTTCTTCTAAGGTTCTTAGTAAAAATATGTTACTTCGTACTATCGGGTCGTTGAGGAGTGTTGCTAGACGCCAACCTTGATTAGTAAATTTAGTATGACTAATTTACTACCCGCTTAGTATTGAACCTATGGGGTCACACACTAACGAGTGTTCTAATCTTTGCTGTAGAATTATTTAATTATTAATTTGATTTGATCAAATAAATAATTATATTAATTCAAATGGAATATTATTATATTTTTTGCTAGCACCAAGAATATAATAATAGTATGATAATTGAGAATATTATATGAGATTTGAGAATAATTAGTTATTCTATTTCTAAACTTGAATTCTAAATTTGGATGAGATCCTAACTGATTCTGTTTCAAATTGAGTTATGATATGATTCATAAATTTGAAAGATTCAAGTTTAAAATAACAAGATATGATTTAAATTTGAATTGAGAATCAAAATTTAAAATCAGTAACAAATCTCATACTATATATATGTATGCCAAGAGTAGAGGAATGTGAAAGAAAGAGAGAATAACAAGAGTTTTATTCCTTTACCTCTACACACATAAATGTATGTGAGCCTAATTCTTGGAGAAGAATTTTATGGTGTGCAAAGAGTTGCAAGAGGTTTCTCAATTTAGATCAGATGTCCATTGGTCAAGGAGTTGACAACAAAGGTTGGTCTCGGTGTGGATACGCATAGCGCCTTCGTACCATCGAAGGAGAAAGTGATTTTTACTAAAGCGTCTAAAGGTATTTAGATCTGATCTATATATTATATTATTGGAATAAAGTTTAAACAAAAAATAGATCTTTAAGGATTACTTTCTTTTCTTCCACTGCGTAATATGAACACATGGTAATCCTTCAAGCCGCACAAATGTAAGTAATAAGTACGTAAAAAGAAAAAGAAGAAGAAACAAGTGCCTACAAATAAGAAAAAGACGCACACACAATATTTAGTAGAACTTGGTTAAAAATTTTATTTGGTTGTAAAATTTTTTTAAATTCTAAAATATGATTATCAATTTTTAAAAAATAACTTCACTAATAAATTAATCTTTTAAAAATTAAAATAATAGTTTATTCCTATATCTATACTTCTAAACTTTTATACTATACTACACTACAAGAAAAGAGAGCTATTTTAACATAATTTTTTTTAACAGCCATAGTTAAGTGTAAAAATTAATATATATTTTTAACAAATATTACAAATGTCAAATTTTCTATTTTTTTATTTATAATTTGATTGTAGAAAATTATTCCTCAATTTTGGGATCATACTACTCATTCTTCATCTTCAAAATCTCAGTTTATTCTTCAGTTTCAAGATCTCATCTCATTCTTTGTTAAAAATTTTTTGTTGATAATTTTTTATAGTCAATAAGTGTCAAAATAAATAGTATTTTTGACGGTTAATAAGTATCACAAAAAATATATTTTCAAATTTTTCTAACAAATTATTTTTTATGGTAAATATTTATCAAAATAAAATTTAAATTTTTTTATAATTACTTATATGTTAAAAATACTATTTTTTACAAAATTTTTATTAACATATTTTCATAGTTAAAACAGTGTCAAATTTATTTTTTTGACGAATTTTAATTATTTTTGACACATAATAATCCTTAAAAATAGTCTATATTATTGTAGTGCTATATACTATATATAATGAAAATTGAGAGGATTTTAGTGTATAATTTATTTTCCTAAAATATCATATATCATATATAATTTATATAAAAAATTATTAGCTCCAAAAGTATAACTTATAACCTATTGATTTTAACATAACATATTTACTATTTTAGTTAAAATAAAATTTTTATTGTTATCCACATTTAATATAGAAAATAATTGAATAATACACGCGTAAATCAACTTAAAATGTTAGTGGGTATTATTAGAGAAATATTCAATCAAAATTATTTAAAAAAAAGAGTTTTGAACATGTGATGAGTGTGAGTGGGAAACACGTGAGCCAACGACGATTGGATTGGATAGGCTAACCGACGTAACCGATGTTTTACGGGTCAAAGCTCCACCTCTTTAAAGGCTAAAGAGTGAAGACTAAGGGATTGGATCCTCTCCATCACATGAATGAATTTCGGCGCTGCCAGCACATGGATATACAGTGGAAAGTGGAAACACAATTTGCGCAGCAGAACCATGAGTATACCATGCAAGTTTCGTTTCATCTAGACCAAACCACACTTTGCCAGTTTGCAACACTTGCTTTATAACTCCATATATACTTATACAGTTGCTAGGCAAAAAAATATTATTATTCAAAAAATGAATTATTTAAGTAAATAAGTATAAGTTAATATCATTGTCGATTGATGTTACATTATTTATTTTTTTATTAAAACAGTTTCACTGTTTCAATATGTTTCGAAAAGTTTTTAAGTTGACTAACCATTATTCAAAATTTGACTAAATTTGACCAAAGATATAACCGTGGATGATATAGCGATAATTTTAGGTTAATCTATAAATAGTATTTTAGACTAATATTGTAATCAGTTCTTTCTAAAAATACTCAAGTTGTGTTTAATTTTAAAAATAAAATAAGATAAGATATTAATAACAAGATATAGACATAAAAATTAATATTTTTATATTTTATTTTGTAGTGAACTGAATATAAGATAAAATAAATAATAAAAATTTAATTTATTTTTATTTTTTTATATAAAATTTAAAATAAAAATATAATTATAAAATTTTGATAATGATAATAGAAAAAAATAAAAAAATAAGTTATGTCTTTATTTAGTGTTTTTATGTCATTTTTGTCAAAGAAAGACATGAAATACATTAATTTAGTGTCCAAGACACAATGTCTTTGTCCATGTCATTACAATAATATAGACTATTTTTAAGGATTATTATGTGTCAAAAAAATT
This sequence comes from Arachis hypogaea, assembly GCF_003086295.3. NCBI lineage: Eukaryota > Viridiplantae > Streptophyta > Magnoliopsida > Fabales > Fabaceae > Arachis > Arachis hypogaea. The sequence continues at coordinate 100,640,566 of NC_092049.1, forward strand.
AAAATTTGTCAAAAAAATAAATTTTGATACTATTTTAACTATGAAAATATGTTAATAAAAGTTTTGTCAAAAATAGTATTTTTAACATATAAGTAATTGTAAAAAAAGTTTAAATCTTATTTTGATAAATATTGGCCATAAAAAATAATTTTTTAGCAAAATTTGAGAATATATTTTTTGTGATACTTATTAACCGTCAAAAATACTATTTATTTTGACACTTATTGACCATAAAAAATTCTCAACAAAAAGGTTTTGACAAAGAATGAGATGAGATCTTGAAACTGAAGAATAAACTGAGATTTTGAAGATGAAGAATGAGTAGTATGATCCAAACTGAGAACAGTGTGATGCCAAAATTGACGGAGCTCAACGAAAAAAGGGAATAATGGAGTATGTTGAAAACAAATAAGTGTTAAAATTGAGGAATAATTTTCTGCAATCAAATTATAAATAAAAAACATAGAAAATTTGACATTTGTGATATTTGTCAAAAAGATATATTAATTTTTACACTTAACTATGGCTGTTAAAAAAAATCATGTTAAAATAGCTCTCTTTTCTTGTAGTGTGTCTTACCTGCCAATTACGATTTTATATCTCTATGTCGATGTCTCAGTGTCCTATCCATATAAACAAATGTAGTTTTAGAAATTCAAAAATATTCTTAATCTCTCTAATATCATCAAGTAAAAGTGAGAATCTGAAGTATACCATAGAGTAAAAGTGAGAATCTAAAGTAGTTACCCTAAAATATGAAATATGAACTCAAATATATACTCTATTTTTTATTTTTAATTAAAGTTTTTTATTTTTATTTTTTTCTTCATCTTTTTCTTTTTTTTTCTTTTTATGTTTTATTGTGTCTTGATTCTTTACCTGGTTTTTTTAATCTTTAAATGTTACTTCTTTAATTTATATCAATACTACAATTGAGATAATGAAACACCTATAAAAAGAGTTGTTTTTGTTCTTTAAATTAAAATTGTGTAATAAAATTCGAAAATTATTTGTTGTTATTTTTAACAATGAAACAAAAAAAGCCAGTAATAAAACAACGGTATTACTTATAAAAGATACTTAATAGTCCGATCCGAAATAATTGGTATTTTTCTCCATGAATAAATTTTAAGGTTAAATTGTTTGCATAATTAATAATAAGAATAAGTACTATTTTAATTTTTAAGATTTAGGGTCAAAATTGAATTTGTTCATAATCTTTTTTTTTTTTCAATTTAAAATTGTCATCAACATTTTATTTGATAGTAAAATTTTCCTTTTAACTTTTTAAAAATAAAAATGTTCTTGCATTTGTTCTAACTCCAATTTCATCATCCACCATCATTATCCCTTTATTCCTACCAAATACCAACAATTAAATTCAAGAACACAACATTCAACAATAATAATTCAGTATTTAAATTCAAACAATTATCAATTTCATTTGTCACTAACAACAACAGATCAGTCAAATTCAACAACAATATCAAATTTAGCAACAAAAACAACACACAACATTCATTTCTTTTTTGAAAAGAAATAAAGAAAGAAAAAATTAAGACAATGAGAGAAGAGAGATGGAGTGATGGGGGAGAATAAGAAGAAAGAAGAAGGACGAAAAGGATAGCATGGCGCCAGCTTACGGAAGAGTCGTTGCCGTCGCTGGAGAGAGTGACAAGAGAACAAGAGACAGTGAGAGACCACACGAGGCAGAGAGAGACAGTCTGCTTCCTCTTCCCTTTTTCTAGTAGCCTTAGTGATGACACTGATTGTAATGGAGGTGTTGCCTTCAAACATACTACAACGGCAGCGATGGAAGTAATTCACAACCTTTGTTGCCGGCTATTGCAGAGACGAATGCGTTTGGGCAGTTAGAGAATCTTCCTGCATCTAATGCAGCGATAAAGTCGATGACGGTGGTGGAGATGGCGGAGTACAAGAAGATCTTAAACCACCGTCGTTTTTGCTCCTACTCCCTCTCTCTATCTGCTGTGTTGACGGTGACGGTGACCCTCAACCCGCGAGCGTCGTTCCTTCTCCTCCTCTCTTCTTCTTTTTACACTAAATTCTCATTCATTCCTTTTTTTTCATTTGAATGTGTGTGTGATGGATAGTCTAGTTAAGTTCATGGAAATCAATATGATTGGGATAAGAGAGATGAGTGGTGTTCATATCCTGGCCCAACAAAAAAGCCAGGTCCAATAAAGGATAAAAGACCCAGCCCATGAGGAAGGTCTCTAGTCCAATACTCGACCTCTTTGAAGAGGTCGGATACCGACAAAGGAGCCCAGCTCTACTTGTCCAAAGTAAGTATCTGCCTCCGTAAATCTCGCCTGCAATCTCTATCTTACTAAAAGATAGATTCTAACAAACTCCTAAGATAAAGGGGACTGTTATCCATTAGAAAAGATGACACTACTCCAACAAAGGTGGTTATCAACTCTATTATAAATACACTGACACCCCTCAGGTATAATTCACGTCCTAATCTACTAAAAACCTGCCTATAGCCCGTGCTAACTTAAGCATCGGAGTCTCTTGCAGGTACCACCCCCACCTCCTCACGAGGAACTCGGACAGGCAGCACCTCAGCATCGACAAGTTGGACGCTGCCATGCAAAGGGATCTGGACCTCATATTCAGGTCCAAATCAATGTTTTAGGTTACTCTCAGAATATTGGTGCCATTGCCGGTGACCTGAAATTCATCCCATAACAATGGCAGACAACCAGCATGAAGATAGCCATACAGCGTCTGAATCTGAAGCCGAGCCCCAACCAGAGGGCAACGTCGTTATATTACCTTCACCATACCAGACACATGGTCCTCATGGGGAAGGGCTATAAGCAAACCCCCATCCGAGGCGGATTCAATCGGAAATCCGTTAGTCGGGAGAGGAAGAGCCCTCACAAACGGCCGAGAAACTGGGCCTATTTTGTGGCCAGCAAGATCGGCTAGAACAACTCGAGTATGAGGCGGAATGACAATGGGAAGTAGAATGGGAACTGCAGAGAGAAGTAAGGCAACGAAGAGAGCTAGAAGAAAAACTCTTCAAGTTAGAAGCTGACTTTCGCAATCGAAATAACCGAGTGGATCAAGAAGAAAGTCCTCTAGGTGGAGAAGACCCATTCATAGAAGAGATCATGCGAGCCAAAATTTCCAGGAACTTTAAAACACCTGACATGGACCTCTACGACGGGACGTCCGACCCAAGGCACCACCTCAGCAATTTCAAAAGCCGGATGTACCTAGCTGACGCCTTCGATGCCACCCGCTGCAAGGCCTTCCCAACCACTCTGACCAAAGCCGCCATGAAATGGTTTGACAACTTACACCCCCTACATCGATAACCTGTTTTGACAACTTGGCAAGGAAGTTTTTGACCAGGTTCTCCATCCAAAAGGATAAAACAAAACACGCATCGAGTCTGCTAGAAATCAAGCAAGAGGTCAGAGAAATCCTTTGAGACTACATGAAAGGTTCAATAAGGCATGCTTGGAGATCCAAAGCCTACCCACTGAAGCTGTGATCATGGGACTAGTTAACGGTCTCAAAGAAGGACCCTTCTCCCAGTCAATATTTAAACGGTACCTGACTTCTTTAAATGAAGTTCAGCACAGAGCAGAGAAAGACATCAACATGGAGAAAAATTTCTGACTCAGGAAACCGTTCCCACGTGCAAGCCTGCCATATCAAGCTCGGGAGAAGGAGAGGGAGCCTAAAAAGAAGGAGGAACAAAATACAGAGAAGTCTCGAAAGTACCACAATCATACTCCTCTCAGAATTTCTCTAGTGGATGTCTATAGAGAAATATGCCATACGGAGAAGCTCCAGCCTCCTCACCCAATCAAGCATAAGAAGGTAGGAAGTTAGACAGAATACTGTGAGTACCATAAGCTCTTCGGACACCCCACTAATGAATGTTACGACCTGAAAAATATCATAGAAAAGCTGGTCAAAGAAGGTCGGTTAGACAGGTACCTATCCAGCAGATCGGACGACCAGAGGAAGAGAAGGAGGGACGAAGAGGACGGATTACAAGAGCGTCCACCTCAGACCCCAGAGCGACACGTACACATGATCAATGGGAGATTCGTTGGAGGAGGGATATCAAAATCATCGCGCAAAAGGCACCTCAAAGAGGTATACCAAGTTGAGGAGGAAACTAAACTACCTGATTTACCTACCATCTCATTCACTAAAGAAGACACCGAAGGCGTAACACTCAGGAACGACGATCCCGTGGTAATAACAATGATCCTTACAAACGCTAACCTCCATAGAACCCTGATAGACCAAGGCAGTTCAGTAGACATTCTGTTCAAATTTGCTTTTGACAAGCTCGGATTTGAAGAAAATGACTTAAAAGCCTACCCAGATAGCCTGTTCGGCTTAGGGGATGCACCAATAAGACCTGTAGGATGAATTCCCCTATACACTACTTTTGGAAAGGGTACAAAATTGAAGACACTGAGCATAGATTACATCGTTGTCGACGTCAACTTGGCCTACAATGCTTTAATAGGTCAGACTACCCTAAACTGACTCGCAGCTGTTGTCTCAACACCCCATCTCTGCATGAAGTTTCCCAAAGCAAAAGGAATTTCTACCGTTAAAGGAGACCAGAGGCTATCTCGAAAATATTATAATGAAAGCCTCAATTTAAAAGGTAGCCCGGGGAGCAAGGAAGTCAACACAATTAAATTGGGTGAAGTCCAAACTCAAAAGGAGCTACGCCCCCATCCTGGGGCAAAACAGAAGAAGTACAAATCAGAGACCATCCAGACAAGACAACAAACATAGGGGATAACTTGGAGGGAAACCTAAAGGAATAACTCACCGACCTCCTAAGAGGAAATACTGACCTTTTCGCCTGTAAAACCTTAAACATGCCTGGCATAGATCTCGACGTGATGTCCCATAAACTCGCAGTATACCCGGGCTCTCGACCTATTTAGCAAAAGCGCCGGAAGCTCGGTCTAGAAAGGGCACAGGTCATGGAAGAGCAAGTACAAGCCTTGCTGGAAGCAGGATTCATAAGAGAGGTCAAATATTCATTGTGACTAGTGATGCGTGAGCATCTTATACCATTTTTCTAGTTATTTTTATATTATTTTTAGTTAGATTTTATTTACTTTTACTTGATTTTAGTGCAAAAATTACCTTTGGATGCTACTTTGAGTTTTTGTTGTGTTTTTATGGTTTTAGGTAAAATTCGGAGTAGTTTGGAGAAGCCTGGAGTAAGAAAGGAAAACACTGGCAACTCTCCCCTGGGCGCTAAACGCACACCTGGCATTCAACGCCAGTAGGGGCTAAAGACCAGAAGCATGCTCTCCCTACCTGGCGTTCAATGCCCAAATCTGGAAGTTGAACGCCAGTAGCAATCCGAATTACACTCCATTGGGCCTCCAAGTGGATTTAGCACTTATTAGTTTTATTTTATTTTTCTTTTGTAATCTTTATTTACAAATAATATCTTTTAGGTTTAACATTTATTATTAGTATATTATTTAAAGGAAAAGATCAATTAGGTTTAGGATCTTCTTCTTTTCGCACTTTTCAGAATCTTGTTTTCTCTGTAAGTTATGAGCAACTAAACCTCCTGGTTAAGGTTAGGAGCTCTGTTTATTTCTATAGATTAGAACTGTTATTCTTCTATTTTAATTAATGTTTGATTCAATTCTAAGGTGGTTTTTTCGTTCTTAATCTTATGAATCTTGGTGGAACGAGAGTATGACCCTTATTCTACATGAGCTCTTGTGATTCTCGAGAGAGCTATCTCGCTTGAGCTACAGCTTGAAAACACTTCTCCTAAATTCCTAATTACATGAACTAATTGGGATATGTGACATATATTCCTATTAGCTTTGGGTAATTAGGATTTTTGTGGCGCTAAACTGGTTTTCTGAACTTAACCCTCTAATTGAAATTGAGTGACCACGAGAGTGGCGTTTGATGAATGTTAGGGGAGATTAAATCACTAAAAGAGTAGGGTTTAATCACTTATAATTTTCCATGGAATGAATCATTCATTGTTAAAATAGTTGGTAAGACGTTTTAATCCGGAAAGATAAACATCTTTGAGACCTTAACTGTTTTCTCATCATTGTTTTACACCAAACCTTTTATTTCTTTCTTTATTACCTTGTTTTATGCATTTTCTATTACAACTCCCTTTACTGTTTGCCTGACTAAGTCCAATAGGATAACTATTGCTTGCTCAGTCCGACAATCCTCGTGCGATTGACCCTCACTCACTTGAGGTATTACTTGGATGATCCGGTGCACTTGCCGATTAAGTTGTACGAGTTCTAATTTCGCGCACCATGTTTTTGGCGCCGTTGCCGAGGATTGTTTGTGATTGACAACTACCGATTTTCTTGTTGCTTAGATTAGGTATTTTTGTTAGTCTTGTTTATTTACTTTTTTTAATTTTTGATTTTTAAATTTTATTTATTTTCTCTTAATTTTTTGTTTTAAGTTTGGTGTCCCTATATATTTTTCTTAGTTTCATTTATTTATTTGTCTTTTAGTTTTCAAATTGGTTCTTATTTATTTTTCATTAATTTCAGAAATTAAGCTTGTTGTCCCTTTAGTGTCTTCCCTTTTTATTTTCGAAATTTTTTGTGTCTTGACCTCTTAGTTTTCGAAGTTTTAATATATTTTTCTTGTTATTTTCAAAATTATTTATTTTTCTTTTAATTTTCAATTTTAATTTTATTTATTTCCAATTAATTTCTGATTTTAATTTTAGTATCTTTTAGTGTTTTTCCCTTTTATTTTTTTCGAAAATTCCAGTTTAGTTTCTCATTCTTATTTTCGAATTTTTTTTAGTTTAATAGCTTGTTTGAATTTATTTTATTTCTTATTTTTTGGATATCTCACTGGGAGCTCTTTAGACTTTGACATAGAGACTCCCACTTTTTTTTGTCTTTTGTTTGTGTATGCAGGAATAAGAAGATTCCTACTGAAGACTTTTCACATGGCATGAGAGCAGTCTTCACCAAAAGCCTAGTCATACCACACACTGTGAATTGGATCCTGTCTTTGGAACATGTTGAACTAATTCATGAGAGCATAGGGAAGAAGTTCAAAATGAGGGGTGAAGATCTGAGCCCCTATGAATTTTCGTAAAGGAGCTGGCAGTCAAGCTACTGACAGTAAAGAAGCGCTTGTTAGGAGGCAACCCAACCATACATATCCTATAGTTTACTTTCACTTTCTCTTATTCTATTTTAGTTTATTTGAGTTTGATTTCATATTAAGTTATTTTCTATTTATTTTCACAGTTTTTCTCATTTTTCTAACATTTGTGATCATGTATAGCACTCAGAACAAAAATAGAAAAGCATAGCAGGAAAAACAGCACACCCTGGAGGATACCCCCTGGTGGCGCCAAACATCAGACTGGAATTCAGCTCCCAGGGGGTGAGTAGAAGGTTGGACGTTTAACGTCCATAGGGGTGTAGTTCCAAGCCAATTTTTGATCCCCATAGGGCGTTCAACACCCATTCCTGGCGTTGAACGCCAGAAAAAAAAGAGAGAAGATCCCCCTGCTGGCGTTCAACGCCTAGGGGGGAGGCAGCATGGTGAAATTTGAATTTTGAAGCTCTTTGGCCAATGGATAAAACCCAACCACCAACCACTTCACCACCCACTCAATCTTATCCATTCTCTCTCTTCTATCACCCACTTTCCATCCACATTCATCCATCTCATCGCCCATCACGTTCCTTGATTCGCTTAACCTACCTTTCACTCCACCCAATCACATCTCATCAATCCCATCCATCTTTCTTTCCAACAACCCCATTCAAATTTAACTTTTCCCACCCATTCCCTTTCCATAACCGAACCCACCCCAACCCCTCCTATAAATACCCCTCACTTCATCCACTTTCATCACAGCTTCACTAGTCTTCCCCTCTTCTATACTGTTCACCATATATATTCCCTTTCTTCATTTTTTCCCTTTCTTCACCCCAAAGGCCGAAGCCTATACCCCATCTCCTCTATCTCCTTCTTATATTTTCTTGTCTTTTTCTTTTCTTATATTTCTATTTGCTTGGGGACGAGCAAAGTTTTTAAGTTTGGTATTGGACGCTCCGTTTTTTGCTTCTTTTATCTTACCTCCATGCCACCAAAGACCGGAGAGTCCTCAAGGAAAAGAAAAGAGAAAACCCCCACTTCCGAGCCATAGAATTTCACAAGATTCCTCTCCAAGGCCCACCAAGACCATTTTTATGATATGGTGAGGAAGAAGAAGGTGATTCTCGAGATCCCTTTCAGGTTGAAGGACAATGAGTACTCGGAGATCCTATATCAGATTCTGAGATGGGGTTGGAAAGTTCTGGCCAACCCAGTGGCGGAGGTTAGAGTATTGATGGTGCAGGAGTTCTATGCAATGCCTGGGTAATGAAAAAGCATGATAGGAGTGTGAACCCGGAGCCAAAGAATTGGTGCACCATGGTCAGAGGACACATCATGGATTTCAGACCTGAGAGTGTGAGGGTGGCGCTACAGTTGCCAGAGCCATGAGATGACCCTCATTCATACACTTGCAGGGTCAACATTGACCAAAGTTTGGATCAAGTTCTTGCTGACATCTATGTACTTGGAGCTCAGTGGAGGAGGGACGCTCAAGGTCAGCCTTACTAGCTGGGTAGGCTTGACCTTAGGCCAGTGCCAAGAATCTGGATGATATTATTGATTATCTTAGTTTAGCTCTTCTTGATTCTTGAACACAGCTTTTTCTTTTGGTGCTTTGCACCTTTTGAGCCTAGCCATGACTCTAAGCGTTTTGTTTTCCCGTATTACCACCGGATACATAAACGCCACAGGCACTTAACTGGGGAACCCTTTGGATTCGAATTTAGCTTTGCTTAAATTTCCAGTCAGGGGTGCCTAGAGTTCTTAGGCGTACTCTTTTGGTTTGGATCACGACTTTAACTGCTCAGTCTCAAACTTTTCACTTGACACTTTCACACCACAAGCATTTAGTTAGGGATAGCAACTCATTTGAGTTTTTTAGGCTGATTTTTGGCCCTCCTAACCATTGATGCTCAAAGTCTTGGATTTTTTCTCTTTTGATTTTTTTCTTTTATGAGCATATATTTTTTTCTTTTTATTTTTTTATTTTTTTCTTTTTCTGCTGCTTTTTCTTGCTTCAAGAATCAATATTTTTTATTTTTCAGAGAGTCAATAATATTTCTCTAAATCCTCTGTTCTTTCAAGAGTCAATATGCTCAATTCCAATATCAATTATGCACTGTTAGGTCATACATTCAGAAATAAATGCAAGGCCACCACATCAAAACAATTGGAATGATTTATGATATACTTAAAAATTATGCATCTCATTATTTTTTTTCAAATAATTTTCTTTTTAAGCATGGTAAGGATATAGTGGATATTTTATAACAAAAAACAGAAAATAAAACTAGGAAGAGACTACTTGTGATCATGACTTAGAAAAGAAAACAGACAGTAAAGTAAAGTACATTGAAACAGAAATAAAACAGAGAGATATAATGGGACTCAACAACCTTAGTGACGGCGGCTGCTGCTTCCTCTTGAGAGTCCAATGGAGCGTTTGATCTCCTCTATGTCACACCCTTACCTCTGCTGCTCATCCATCATCCTTCTCTGATCTTCTATCATTTCATGGAGGGTAGTGGCATGCTCAGTGTGCTCCATCCTTAGTTACTCCATGTTTGAGCTCAGCTCCCCTATTGAGGTATACAATTGATCCCAATAGTCACAGGGAGGAAAATACATCCCTTGAGGTATCTCAGAGATTTCTGGTGGAGGTGGTTACACAGGCTCTTGTTGTGGTCCTTGCGCATGCTTTCTAACATGCTCCATCCTTCTTTTCATGATGGGCTTGTCCTCCTCAATGGGGGTGTCTTCTTCTATGACAATTTTAGCTGAATTGCATAGGTGACAGATGAGATGTGGGAACGCTAGCCTTGCTTGGGTGGAGGGTTTTTTTGCCACCTTGTACAATTCTCGAGGTATCACCTCATGTACCTCCAACTCATTCCCAAGCATGATACAGTGAATCATTATTGCTCGGTCTATGGTAACCTCAGATCGGTTACTTGTAGGGATGATGGAGCGTTGGATGAACTCCAACCATTCTCTAGCTACAGGCTTGAGGTCAAGCCTACTCAGTTGGTAGGGCCTGCCGTGCCCATCTAGCCTCCATTGGACTCCCTCTACACAGATGTCAGTGAGCACTTGCTCCAACCTCTGATCAAAATTAACCCTTTTGGTGTAAGAGTGTGGGTCTCCTAGCGTTTGTGGTAGTTTGAGCGCCACTCTTACACTTTTCGGGCTAAAATCCAGGAGTGGCTCCCTCACCAGGGTGCACTAGTTCTTGGGCTGTAGGTTCACACTAGTATCATGCTTTTTGGTGACCCAAGCATTAGCGTAAAACTTTTGCACCATTAGTATTCCAACCTCTGGGATAGGATTGGTTAGTACTTCCCAATCTTTTCTCCAAATTTCTTGTTGGATTTCTGGGTACTCATCTTTTTTGAGCCTAAAAGGGACTTCGGGGATCACCCTTTTTTTAAAACAGTTTAATTATTTTGATGTGGCGGCAATACTATTGTCTTTCTGAATGAATGCTTGAACAGTGCATATTTTTGAAGTTGATTATTTATGAATATTAAAATTATTGGCTCTTGAAAGAATGAAAGGAAAAGGAGAAATATTATCTGATGATCTGAAAAATCATAAAATTGATTCTTGAAGCAAGAAAAAGCAATGAAAAGCTTGCAGAAAAAAAGAGGCGAAAAAAAAAGAGAGAAGAAAAGCAAGCAGAAAAAGCCAATACCCCTTTAAACCAAAAGGCAAGGGTGATAAAAAGGATCCAAGGCTTTGAGCATCAGTGGATAGGAGGGCCCATAGGAATAAAATCCTGGCCTAAGCGGCTAAACCAAGCTGTCCCTAACCATGTGCTTGTGGCGTGAAGGTGTCAAGTGAAAACTTGAGACTGAGCGGTTAAAGTCGATGTCCAAAGCAAAAAGAAGAGTGTGCTTAAGAACCCTGGACACCTCTAATTGGGGACTCTAGCAAAGCTGAGTCACAATCTGAAAAGGTTCACCCAGTTATCTATCTGTGGCATTTATGTATCCGGTGGTAATACTGGAAAACAAAGTGCTTAGGGCCACGGCCAAGACTCATAAAGTAGCTGTGTTCAAGAATCAACATACTTAACTAGGAGAATCAATAGCACTATCTGGATTCTGAGTTCCTATAGATGCCAATCATTCTGAACTTCAAGGGATAAAATGAGATGCCAAAACTGTTCAGAAGCAAAAAGCCAAAAGCCCCGCTCATCTAATTAATACTGATCTTCATAGATGTTTTTGGAATTCATTGTATATTCTCTTCTTTTTATCCTATTTGATTTTCAGTTGCTTGGGGACAAGCAACAATTTAAGTTTGGTGTTGTGATGAGCGGATAATTTATACGCTTTTTGGCATTGTTTTTAGTATGTTTTTAGTATATTTTAATTAGTTTTTATTATATTTTTATTAGTTTTTAAATAAAAATCACTCTTCTGGACTTTACTATGAGTTTGTGTGTTTTTCTATAATTTCAAGTATTTTCTGGCTGAAATTGAGGGACCTGAGCAAAAATCTGATTTAGAGGCTGAAAAAGGACTGCAGATGCTGTTGGATTCTAACCTCCCTGCACTCAAAGTGGATTTTCTGGAGCTATAGAAGCCCAATTGGCACGCTCTCAATTGCGTTGGAAAGTAGACATCCTGGGCTTTCCAGAAATATATAATAGTCTATACTTTGTCCGATATTTGATGGCCCAAACTGGCGTTCCAAGTCAGCTCAAGAATTCTGGCGTTTAACTCCAAAACTGGCACAAAAGCTGGAGTTAAACGCCCAAACTGGCACAAAAACTGGCGTTTAACTCCAAGAAAAGTCTCTACACATGGAAGCTTCAATGCTGAGCCCAAGCACACACCAAGTGCGCCCGGAAGAAGATTTCTGCATTAATTACTTATTTCTGTAACCTTAGGCTACTAGTTCTCTATAAATAAGACCTTTTACTATTGTATTTAGACACACATCTTGGGACGTTTAGTCCTTAGACCTTTGAGGCTGGCCATTCGTCCATGCTTACACTATTTGTTCTTATGTATTTTTAACAGTGGAGTTTCTACACACCATAGATTAAGGTGTGGAGCTCTGCTGTTCTTCATGAATTAATACAAAGTACTATTATTTTTCTATTCAACTCAAGTCTATTTCTTCTCCAAGATATTCATTCATTCTTCAACTTGATGAGTGTGATGATCTGTGACACTCATCATCATTCTCACCTATGAGCATGTGCCTGACAACTACCTCTGTTCTACTAGCAATGGCTTGAATGCATATCTCTTGGGTTTCTAATCTCAGATTGGAACCTTCGTGGTATAGGCTAGAATTAATGGCAGCCATTCCTGAGATTCGGAAAGTCTAAACCTTGTCTGTGGTATTCCGAGTAGGATCTTGGAAGGGATGACTGTGACGAGCTTCAAACTCGCGATTGTGGGGCGTGTGACAGACGCAAAAGGATCAATGGATCCTATTCCGACATGATCGAGAACCGACAGCTGATTAGCCGATGCTGTGACAGAGCATCAGGACCATTTTCACTGAGAAGACGGGATGTAGCCATTGACAACGGTGATGTCCAACATAAAGCTTGCCATGGAAAGGAGTATGAATGATTGGAAGAAGGCAATAGGAAAGCAGAGGTTCAAGGGGAACAAAGCATCTTCATACGCTTATCTGAAATCCACCAATGAATTACATAAGTATCTCTATCTTTATTTTATGTTTTATTTTCATCACCTTAAACTCCATAACCATTTGAATCCGCCTGACTGAGATTTACAAGATGACCATAGCTTGCTTCAAGCCGACAATCTCCGTGGGATCGACCCTTACTCACGTAAGGTTTATTACTTGGACGACCCAGTGCACTTGCTGGTTAGTTGTGCGGAATTGTGACAAAGTGTGATTCACGTTTAAGAGCTCCAAGTCCTTTGGCGCCATTGTTGATGATCACAATTTCGTGCACCAGGCTGCAGTAGAGGGAGAGACTAAGGACAACTAGAGATGATTCCTGAATCTGCTGTTAAATGACATTGGAGAATTAAGAAAGTGGATTTTTATGTCAGACCAACAAAAGGTATAACACATGTAATAATTAATTTGTTATGTTTTCACTTAAATAAGATTATGGACTATAATGATTAATTTGTTATATTTGTAATTAAATAAGATTATGGACAGTAATATGCCATTTGTTATGTTTGAACTTCAATAAGATTACGAACTGTAATGATTAATTTGTTATGTTTGCAACTAAATAAGATTATAGATGGCTTAATTTGTTGTGTTTGCACTTAAATTATAATTTAGGGGCTGATGCAAGTGTTTCAAGAGATGTTTCTAACATTGGAGCATAGGCTTTGCTTGGACATTTATATGCCATCTATAAAAAGGCATAGGAGAGTGGTACTATACTAAGCGACCTGATTCTATACATTGCCAAAGCTACCTATGTGAAGAATGGGAAAGAAGGATGAATTAACTTAAGGAGATCAAGAGAGAGTGTTATGACAAGCTGGTGGCTCTAGATCCAAAATTGTGGACAAAGAGTCACTTTATATTTCTAGCCAAAAGTGACACGTTAATGAACAATATCTCAGAGGCATTCAATGGAAGAATTCTAGAGGCAAGAGACAAGCCAATTTTTACTATGCTTGAATGGATTAGGTGCTAATTGATATCAAATTTGCTGGCAAAAAGAAGAAGGCAAAGAAGTATGAGGGCTCCATTTTGCCAAAATCCAAGAAAAGGTTGGATGTCATTGCAGCTAGAGCTATGGAGTGGCAAGTTAAGTGGACAGGAGACCTGAAGTTTGAAGTTCACCATAAGAACAAGATGATCATGGAAAGGTTTGTTGTGGATTTGATGGCTGGAAGATATAGTTGTAGGTTTTGGGGTTTGTGTGGTATGCCTTGTCCACATGTTTACTGTGCAATTTTTGAGAAGGGTGATAACTCTGAAGACTATTGTAGTAACTACTATAGCAAAGCAACATACCTTGCTACATATGGAAAGTCAATATTTTCAATTAATGAAAAAATATGTGGCCAAAGATAAAATGTGATGCTATCATTCCTCCAATATTTAGAGTTAAACCAGGAAAGCCAAGGATGGTTAGGATAAAGGAGCCTAATGAGAACAGATCACGAACAAAATATAGAAAAACTGGAACTTCTGTTACCTGCAGTAATTATGGCCAATATAGACATAACAGGAGACACTATTTAAATCCTATAGTGACAAATATTGGTTGCTCATTTATTTTTTTGATCTATTGAATGAACTATTAATAATTTCCATTTGATGTTTTTGCTCCTGAAGGCACACAAGAATCTGATGCTGCTGCTGGAAATGGAGGAGGTGCTACTGCTATTGAATATGGCGCTGTTGTTGCAACAAATGAATCTGATGTTGCTGTTACTTCTAGTTCCATGGTGGTTAGAGGGAGATACAGAGGAAGAATAGTAGGGATGGATAGAGGAAAGGGTAGAGGGAGGGCTACTCCCATGACTGTACCGCCAGCTCAGCCACCAAATACCCCTGCACCACCATCTCAGCCTTCAAACACCCATGCACCACCATCTCAGCTACACCATCTCAGCCTCCAAACACTCCTGCACTACCATCTCAGCCTCCAAACACCCTTACACCACCATCTCGGCCAGCTACCTTGCCTGCACCAGCATCTTAACCACCCATTCAATCTACACCATCATTTCAGCTACCACTGCCAGCTGCACCAGCATCTCAACCTTTGTCTAAGACCAAAGTCTTTAGTGTGAGAAGAAGTGAAAGACTCAAGCTAGGAGTTAGGAAAACAACAAGTTAGCCACTTGAACATATTGACCTCAGATTTGATTGAGGCTTCAAACTCTTTAGGGTTTCCTTTTTATATGTAATTTGTTATGTAGGATTTTTAGTCATATTATGTCATGTGACTCTGCTTTGTTTATGACATGGTCCACTTTTATTATATGGTTTGGACCACGTTTGTTATGTGGATAGACCACTGTTATGAGTTGGTGGATCATTTATTTTGTGACAATCTAGGTGCCCTACAATATATAATACAAAAATGCTTGGTGTCTATTATAAACTATGGATACAATGTACATAATTCAATGCATCTTTTGTTGTCACTAGTTTTCTGTATCATATTTCTATGCATATTAAATAGTAAAGGAACAACTTTCATTTAAAGAAATTAAATAACATATAATATATCTTCATTGTATTCAAAATAAACAGTACACTTTTGAGTTATATAGAATATTACATTCTCATGACAGCCATACTTTCTACACTTTTACATATAAGACTGCAACAATCAAACACCAAATATCAATATCAATATAATTTGCATCTTATTTTGCTTCTTCATAGTGTCTTCAATTTTACCAAGTTGCTCTTGGACTGAACTCATCTCACCATACAACCTTTCTACACAAGCATCTATTTCTCCAACCTCCATGTTTAATCTTTCTAGATCCATACTTAATCTCTCTATCTTCTTTTCTTGTGCCTCCAATTCTCTGACCCTTCTAAGTTCTAAAATCTTGCTGTGAACCCACTACTCTATCATACAAAGAAATATTTTTTTCTTTTTCATCAACCCACTCAAAAAACTTGCATCTCCTATTAGGGTAAGAAATAAATCTTTTGTTTGGATTTTTTGATGTATTGAACTCCGAAGAATGAGAGTGTATCCACAAAAGCAACGAATCCTCCTTTTATTTTGCTTTAACCATCCACTTTTCTCATCTTCATCATCAATCCACTCGAATAACTTGTATTTTGGCATTCTCCCACAACCAACATACCTTCTTCCATGGCTTGCTACTGCCGAAAAAGACATGATGATAGCAACTGCCTCACCACAAAAACAAAGATGTCTCCTCTTGACGAGGATTTTGAAACTAGAGATTTCTGAATATAAGTGACTTTGATCCATGAGTATTCACAGAGTATGAGAAGTAAACAGAGGAGAAGAAGGGTGAGAAAAAGGCGAAGAGAGTCAGAACACTAAACACACATACACACACACACATACAAAATATAAAACATAATATCCCCAAAAGTAGATCTTCGCTTTCAAGGAATCTCCAGTACGCTCCGCAAGATGTCTCGCATCCTGCATCTGAAAAATAATAGAATATGTATAGAATGAGAATCGGAGGTTCTCAGTATGATAACAGTGCCTAAATAGTTAAGATATAAGGCTTCGAAAAGCCAGAGGCATTCCTAAAACTCCAACAACTCATATCAAATTCTAAAGTTCTCACTAAACCAGAAAATAGGGCGACTATACCTAAGGATTCTAGTCTAATTCTTCACTTTCCGTTCTCTGCAAACCTCCCAATCACCAAGTGGAATAACCCTCAGTGTCACCTCCACCAGTATAAGGGATCTCTCGGTTGTTCAAATACAAGCAAAGCATACATGTAATACACAATTAAGAAAAGAGATACAACATTTAAGCCATGTAGCATACAAATATAGATAGTCAAATAGGCAAGCTAAAACACAATATGCATACTCAAACAAATCATGCAAATGCACATGATGCATGCCTGTCCTATCGGCCATGAGCTCACGTGTCGGTTAAACTGTCAGAACCTGACACACCTGGTAGCTAACTCAGATATGGTCTCTAGGTTGTGCATCCCCAAGAGGACCATAAATGAACGAAAATGCCTTTTCACCTTCTATTGGAGGTATCACAAAGGAGTGTGCCTTTCCACATCGAAAGAATGTGCCTTTGCACCTTGCAACCAGAGAAAGATGTGGGGAAAAACAATACGAAGGAGTGTTCCTTTCCACCTTCCCCATATCTACACCATGACAAGAGAGGGAATCTTTCATCCTCGACTTGCCAACCTCGTGAGCAAGATGAAACCCCCGACTTCACCGCGGGCGGCATAAAGCCATCATCCCCACGAATCCACAACGCATTGATCAAGCGGGACTATGCCACCATTCCTGCTAGGAAATTAATAGTGTTTCCATTCATAATCACAAATCAAACCTCATTATCCTCAATCAAAATCAATCATTCACTTCACAATTCTTTCTCGATATCAAACTAACTTCCTTAACAGGTTCGCTCTTCTTTCGAAGCCTAAAAACTAGCTATCGGGCCTCAAACATGGGTTACAGAGGTTTGAAAAGTTAGAGGAATTATTAAAAATTCAAAAATATAACTTTGGCAAAACAGGGTGGTCATGCATACGCATGCCACCCGTATACACGAGAATTTGAAGTTTTACAGTGCCGCGTATGCGAGACCATGTCCACGTACGTGAGCATTGAAAAATGAAAGATTTGCGTACGCATGCACTGTCGTGTACGCGAGATATCTGGGCAGAGTCCAATACTCACGTGCACCTGACACTGTCGCATATGCAAGCATGTCAATTTTTCCAAAAAGCTGTTAAGTTTAGAAAAATCAGTTTTTCACACCAAACTTCAAATGCACATAACTTTTTCGTTAAATATAATCTTCAGTCCATTATTCGAATGTTATAAACTTCACGGACCAATTTTTCATTCAACACAAGGTTCACAAGATTTGGGGTCTGAAAGTCAAGTTATGACTTGGCGAAGTTGGTCAAAAATCAGTTCTTACCAAAACATACAAAGTCCTTTAGTTTTCAAAACACTCATTCCAAATTCCAACTAACCACACCGAAATCAATTTCAATTTCAGCTCTTCAACACCTAATAGATATTATTCTCAATTTATTAACCCAATTTAACCCAAATTTAATCACTCCCTTCCAACCAATTCAATTCACCATTCACAATCCAATAATATAGCACTTTACATCAATCATCCTTCCATACACATACTCTATACTCAAAATCTAATAACATAACACTTCACATCAATCATTATCACAATCAGTAATTATCATTCATTCCAATCCATCATACTTACCCAGTCACGGCCTCCAGCCCAAATTTCACTAACATATATATCATCACAATCTTTAATTACACATCACTTTCATTCACATGGTCATACCAAAACATTACATATTAACTACAAGAAACTGAAACCATACTTTGGCCGATTTCTCCCCAAGACACCACAAAACCTCTTCGCTACTAGCTCCCAAAATATCTAAATTAACTCAACAAGCTTCAACCATCAGAACTTTGTTCCAATTCACCAGTTTGACTCCAATCAACATAAAATTTAATCTAATTGCATACATTTTCACTATAATTAATACAAGGGTTCACTAATTCAATAATTTCACAAGGAATTAGTGGTTTTTTTACCTTACCCACTGATTACATGGACAAAACCCAATGCTAGCTCGTCCTAGAGCACCCCTAAATCATCAAAATTACAAGATCTCTCAAGATTCAAAACCAAAATCACATAATTAAAGGGAGGTGAGAACTGGGTGAGAAATTTTGAGTATTTTAACACTTTGTTTGGATGAATTTGAAGAGATTGGCGAGGCGATCATGTGGCCGCAAACAGTACGACGATCAGAGCTCTGGATTAAAAATTAGAAGGAATTGAAGTTGGAAGTGATTTTGGGGTTAGGTTTTGTTCTTAATTTTTCTTCCCTCAGCATGTTTCATCATGAGAAAAGGGAAGAGTGGCTGAGTTTGGGTTTATATATATGGCCCTTGGGCCCAATATGGGTCCGGTTCAACCGATTTGGCCTGTTGGCCTAACTTTAGACCAAAATCTTTAAAATTAGAGTTTTAATTCGTATTTTAAATATTTTTACGTCTTCAAATTATAAAATTTAATTTTTCAATTTTTTTACTCATAATTAATTTATTGGTTAAATATTTTTTAATTTAACAGGTTTTACATAAGTGGTAGTCACCAACAAACGGCAGCAAGCTACCCCTCCCTCCCGTCAAACCGGCAACCCGAAAAAGCAGAGGGACACTGGGTAGGCCATTTAAAAATTTTTGGGTAGGGAAATTCATGAAATACAGCCCCTGACCGCCCCAATAGTGGAAGTTTTTCAGCAGATTACAGACATAGGTATCCTGCCCAAACCGAGGCAATTGAAAGACCGGATCAAATGGAATAAGAATCTCTATTATGAGTATTACAATGGTTTTGCTTACAAGACACATGATTACTTTGACCTGAAGGATGTGCTAGAACAAGCTATCCAAGAAGGAAAGCTGAATGAATTTTCGCAGTTTATCTAGGAACCAAGAAGAAAAGAAAGAGAGCATTATGAAGAAGACCGGGATCAGACTGTCAAGCCGAAGCAAGACCCTCCAGAGAACCCGGACACAACCTCAACAGTCGTGGTGAATGTGGTGGTCGGCAGGAATGCCCCACCAAAGTCAAGGTCTAAAACAAAGAAAGATGCTAGGGTACTTGCCATGACAATGTGAGAAAAACTTTCTCTCAGAGAGCTTTTCGAAATATCATTTGGCTCCGGAGATCGCTGGTGTGATGAGCTATCAGAAGACATGCCAATGGTGGTTACGACATGAATCAGAACGGGTTTGGTCAATCGAATCTTAGTCAGGGGCCGACTTGAACATCATGTTCCGAAACGTGTTTGACACCCTGGGATTAAAGGAAATTGACCTCAAGGACCACCTCCACAGAATCGTGGGGTTAGGTGACAACCACATCATCTTAGACGGCTCCGTTGTCCTACCGATCTGCATCGGTTCCCATGCAAATAAGAAGTCCACAATGGGTGAGTTTGAAGTCCTAAAGGATTTTATGACTTACATCGTTATCCTCGGAAGGAGAACCATCAATGATCTACTAGCAATCATTTGCACAAAACTTTTAACAATGAAGTCCGTGGCAGATGATGGGTTGGTAGGGATGATCTAAGGAGACCTAGTGATGGCCGACTCTTACGACAATGCTAGCTTGTCCCTGCAAAAGAGATCCAGGGAAGTAACTGGCATGTTCTTGGCAGATTTGGATGCAAAGGTCGATGAACACCAGAGATTCTAGTCCCAGGGTGACTGGAAAAATTCCAGGTAGGGGAGACGTGAGATAAATTCACATTTGTAAACCGTAACCTACCCTACAAGTTGAAAGGACCTCTAATTGAAGCCATTCGAACTAATAGAGACTTCTTTGCTTGGACTCAAACCGACATGCCAGGAATAGACCCAAAATTAATGTCCCACCGATTGGCTGTAAAGCCGGAGGCAAAGCCCATCGCACAAAAGAAGAGAAAGATGTCCTCAAAAAGAGTAAACGAGGTGGCCAAGCAAACAGCCACCCTATTGGAAGTTGGCTTTATTAGAGAGTTAGATTACTCCACATGGCTGTCAATGTGGTTTTAGTGAAGAAGGCAAACAGAAAGTGAAAAATATGTGTGGACTACTCAGACCTCAACAAGGCCTGTCCAAAGAACTCATTCCCTCTCCCCAAGATAGATGCTTTTGTGGATGCGGTGGGATCCAAGTTTTTGAGCTTCATGGATGCATACTCGAAATAGAATCAAATCCCGATGCACTGACCTGACGAGAAGAAGACGACATTCATAAAGTCAGGGAGAACATATTGTTACAAACTCATGCCATTTGACCTAAAAAATACAGAGATAACCTATCAAAAGCTGATGAATAAGGTCCTGAAGGACCACATAGGCAAGTCGATGGAGGTCTACATCGATGACATGCTGGTCAACACGGTAGAGCTGGATAGTCTGGTAATTGACCTACAAGTCATCTTCGATTCCCTCCGAAAACACATGAGGTTAAATCCCCTAAAATGCGATTTTGGCATGGAAGAAGGAAAGTTCCTGGGTTCATGATCACCCAGAATAGGATGGAGGCCAACCCGGATAAGTGCGAAGTCGTGCTTCGCATGGCAAGCCTTAAATGTGTGAAAGATGTACAAAGGCTAGTGGGGAGGCTGACCGCCCTATCCTGTTTCTTCGGCGCATCGGCAGTGAAGGTGCTGCCTTTCTTCAACCTGATAAAAAAGGGATGGCCTTTGAGTGGGGCCTGTCTTGCGACGAGGCCTTTAACGACTTCAAGAAAGGTTCATTAGAACCACCTGTGCTCGGGAAACCAAGAGAAGGTGAGCCGTTGTACCTGTACCTCGTGATAACAGAAGAAGCTTTGGCTGCCGCTCAAATGCGAGAGGAAGGCATACAACAACAACCCATGTATTTCATAAGTAAAGTGCTCCAGAGGGGCGATGATGTGGGGAATTCTTCAGTTCGTAATTTTTTCTCAATAATCGCTTCGTTGCAAGTATAGTTCCAAACCAACAATTGACTCGCATCAGAATTTAATTTTATTTGTCACAAGTGCAAACCAATAAAAATACTAAGAGTATTAGATCTCGGGTCGTCTCTCAAAGAAATTGCAGTGAGGTATGCATATTATTGGTTATTAGATTCACGGGGTGGTTTGCGAATAAGAAGACAATAATCTAAATGACAATAAAATAAAGAGAATAACTAAAGATAACAAATAATAAAGAGGCATTCATGGCAAGAATTGAGAATCAAGGTCTTCTATCCTAGTCATTAATTATAATACAATAATTACCAAGAGTTAAGCCTATTACGTTATCTCCACACTGGGAGAAGATCAATTAGGCCTAGTTAACCATAATCCATAAGTAGTATCAATGGAATCAGGATTAACTAACAACTCTAGATTACCAACATAAGTTGGGTATTAATGACTTAAGATTACCAAGCTTCTCTTTTCAAGTCAAGAATGTTCAAAATCTACTCTAAAACTAACCCAAGCATTTTATTAGAACTTGGTATGCATAAAAAGAAAATCATATTAAATTGCAATAATAATAAACTCTAAAGCTACCAAATGCAAGAAAATAATAATAACAACTCAATTAAGCAACAATAAACATAGAAACATCAAATTGCATTAATAGAAATTAAAATTAACAAGAGTATTCATTAACTAAAAAGTGGCACAAATGAGAAATTAACAAGAAGAACTAAGAGAATTAAGGTTATTGAACAAGAAAAAATAAAGGAAACTAAATCAAAACAAGTATTTAAACCTAAATTTAAGAGGAAATTAAACTAAAAATCCTAAATTCTAGAGAGAAAAGGGAGCTTCTCTCTCTAGAAAATGACCTAAATCATCGTTCCTAAGCTACACAAATTGCGCCCCTTGTTCCTTCTTGAATTTGGCCGCAAATACTTCATAAATGAGTTGGATTTGGGCTTGAAGGAGTAGTCCAGAAATCGCCAGCCATGTTTGCTTTAACTGAGTCACATGCTTCGTGTCACGCGTACGCGGAAGGTCACGTGTACACGCCACATGGCGAAATTTTAGGTCACACATACGCGGAAGGTCACGTGTATGCACAATCGGCAAATTTTCAAAACTTCATTTCTTCATGAATTCTCCATTTTACATGCTTTTTCTTCACTTCTTTGATCCAATATTTGCCCTCTAAGCCTGAAATCACTTAACCAACACATTAGGGTATCGAATGGAATTAAAGTGAATTAAATTTAACAAATTAAGAGTCTAAAAAGTATGCTTTCAATCTTAAGTACAATTTAGGAGGAATTCACAAAACCATGCTATTTCATTGAATAAATGTGAGATAAGTTGATAAAATTCACTAAATTCAACACAAGATAAACCCTAAAATTGGAATTTATCAGCCAAGTTGAGGTGCACAATGGTAGAAAAGGTGGCTTTTGCTTTGCTAATTCCTTCTTGACGACTAAGGCAATACTTTCAAGGGCACCCGATTCCAGTTAGAATCGACCAGGCAATCAAGCAGATCTTGCAGAAAGCTCGAATTGGCGGGGAGGATGATGGCCTGGGCGGTAGAGTTATCCCAGTATGACATTCAATATGAGCCTTGCCATGTTATCAAAGCCTAGAAAATGGTCGACATTTTGGTAGAAGTGGTTGGCGATCTACATGAGGCTCCAAAAACATAGTGGAAGCTCCATGTTGACGGAGCATCCAACCAAGTATTTGGTGGAGTAGGGATAATATTAAAGAATTTGGAGGTGGTGACTTACGAGCAGTCCATCAAGTTTGAGTTCCCGGTCTCAAATAATCAAGTGGATATGAAGCCATCATCGGGGGATTAATACTAGCGAAAGAGGTCAGAGTAACACGGCTCGAGGTCAATAGTGAATCCCAGGTGGTAACAGTCCAAGTAGACGACACATACCAAGCTCAAGACCCATTGCTGTAGAAGTACTTAGAGAAAACCAAGCAGTTGTGTAAGGGTTTCGAAGACGTGATTATTCATCATATTCTCAGAGAAAGGAATGTTAGAGACGACCTCTTGTCGATTTGGCCAGCACTAAACCCGGAACAGGACACTGATCTTTCATCCAAGGTGTAGCAAAGGAGCCATCAGTAGTCTTGTTCGTGACCCAGGATCGCCAAGAACCACCCTCTTAGATAGACCCAATCCAACGTTTCTTGGAAAAAGGAGACCTGCCAAAAAGTGCAGAAGAAGCTATGCTCGTGAGAAGAGACGTCGCCAAATACACGATAGTACAGGCTAACTATACAAAAGAGGACTCAATCAACCTTTGTTGAGATATTTTTGACCCGAGCAAATGGAGTACGTTCTGAAAGAAGTGCACGAGAGATGTTGTGGACACCACATCAGGTGGAAGTCCCTGGCACGGATGCTCATCAAGGACGGGTATTATTTGCCTACGATGATGACCGATGCTGGCGAGTATGTGAAAAAGTGCCTCAAGTGTTAGGAGAATGCAAACCTTCATAAGGCACCGGCTGAGGAGCTGAGTTCTATCATGGCCTCTCGACCTTTCTCCCAGTAGGGAATTGGTCTGCTGGGATCATTCCCGATGGCCCCAGAACAGGTCAAGTACCTAATTGTAGCCATAGATAGTAAACCAAGTGTGTAGAGGTAGAGCAGTTGGCAAGCATATCATCGGTAAACTGCCAAAAGTTCAAATAAAGGAAGGTGATCACCAGATTCGGAATCCCCGAGGTCATGATATCATATAACAAAACGCAATTCTTCGACAAGAAGTTCGGAGAGTTCCTATCAGGCCTTGGCATCAAGCAAAGATTCTCCTCTGTATAACACCCCTAGAGTAACGAGCTATTAGAGGTGGTGAACAAGGTCATCCTGAAAGGGTTGAAGAAGCTTTTGGAGCAAAGAAAAGGCTTGTGGGTACACGAGTTGGCATCGGTCCTATGGGCTTATAGGATGACGCTACAGTCTGCTACTGGGGAGAAGTGATGAGCGAATTATTGTAATGGTATAGAATTTCCTCAAATGAATGAATTTTTGTTGCAAGTATAGTTCTACACCAACAAACAATCCTCCTAATAAAAAATTTGGTTTTGTCACAAGTACAAACCCCAAATGAAAATTAACCGGAGTATTTGAACTCCGTGTCGTCTCACAAGGAATTGCAATGAAGTGCTCAATTATTGGCTATGAAGATGCAAGTGGGGGTTTGGTTTTATATTTTTGCAAGAAAATAAATGGCAAGAAAAGTAAATGAACAATTAACTAAATAAAAGAAATGGAAAGAACTCTTGGCTAGACATAGGTAAATTGAGATCACCATCCTTGTCTACAAACCATATATTGACAATTATGAGAGACCAACCTATTAAGTCTACTTCCAAAGCCTTAAGTACGTAATATCTACTCCTAGGCTTGAAGTACATCACATAGGTTTGATCACATCAACCCATAAGTCCCAACCTACCTACTAATAAGATTAGTAGTGGGTTGGCATCAACGAGTATCAAATTGATCACCAAGGATTCTCAAATCACCAAATCATTGAGACCCAATGACTCAAGGTCACTCAATTCCCTTAGCCTAGGCCAAGAGCAAAGAGAACTACTCAAAAACTAGAAGAAATATTTTAACAAATACTTAGAGTGCAAGAAAAGTAAACATCATAAAATGCTAGAATTAGTGAAACCCATGACTATCACAAACAAGAAATCAACAGTAGCAATCAAGATCAACATAAAAGAGACATGGAAACATAAAATTATATTAAAAGAAATCAAGATTCAACAATGGTTCATAAACATAAAAATGGCAAAATAGGAAAATTAACAACAAGAACTAGAAGAACAAAGGTGTAACAACAAGAAATTAAAAGAGAAAACTAAATCAAAACAAGAATTGAAAAATGAATTTAAGAAAAGTAAACCTAAACTACCCTAAATTCTAGAGAGAAGGGAGAGCTTCTCTCTCTAGAATTCTAGCCTAAAACATGATGGAAACTAAACTATGACTACTTGGTTCATTTCCCCTTCAATCCTTGGGTTCAATAGCATCAGAAATGAGTTGGATTGGGCCCAAAATGAGCTAGAAATCGCTGGCCACGATTTCACTTTTAGTGAATCACGTGCGCGCCCCTGAGCGCGAAGTAACATATGGTAAATTTTATATCATTTCGAATCTCCAGATGTTAACTTTCCAACACAACTGGAACTGCCTTATTTGGACCTCTGTAGCTCAAGTTATGGTCGTTTGAGTGAGAATAGGTCAGGCTTGATAGCTTTACGGTTCCTTCATTTCTTCATGAGTTCTCCCACTTTGCATGCTTTTCTCCTCACTTCTTCCATCCAATACTTGCCTTATGAACTTGAAATCACTCAACAAACATATCAAGGCATCGAATGGAATTAAAGTGAGTTAAATTTAGCTATTTCAAGGCCTAAAAAGCATGTTTTCACATTTAAGCACAAATCAAGGGAGAATTGCAAAACTATGCTATTTTATTGAATAAATGTGAGAAAATGTGATAAAATCTCTCAAAATAAGCACAAGATAAACCACAAAATTGGGGTTTATCAAGAAGTCTTTTCTTCTAGACTTACCTAATCAGCCAGCTCCCTCTCGAGTTCTTTCACCTTATTCTCTGCAGCGATGGCCCGACCTTGAGTGTCATTGATCTGTTTACTAAGAGAGAGATCCCGGTCAATGAGGCGCTGAATCTCCTCGCCATGCTCTTTCAGTTTCTTCTTGGCTTCACTCAATTTGGTCCCCACGGTTTCTTCGTCAGCCTTCAACTTAGTAATCTTGTGCTGAGTAGCCCTATACTTCCCCTCAAGAATCTGACACTCAGAAAGAACTAGTTCTACTTTCCTCGCTATAACGGTAGCTCAAAAGAGCCTCTGATATGTCCACTTAGCTTGTGCAGCCAAATCTTCCTCATAGAAGAAGTTTTCAGTACCTGGCTGCAGCTGGGAATCAATAAAGGCATCAGCGTCGAAGTGCTTTTCCATAATGGAAAGGACATGTCCTGGACTGGAGCTAGTTTTCCTCTTTTGGGGTTAGGGATCAGAAGGACATCGTCATCCTCGACTCGAGCTCTTGGAAGGCTCTCAACCACGGCTCCCTTACCATGATCAACCCCGCTGGTTGCGTCATGACTAGGAGGGGGCACTGGATGAGGCACAGATTGGACCTCCGATTCCTCAGGCCGAGGGATCTCTTCCTGAGGGATGGGTGAGTCAGAGGTGTTGTCATTTCTTTGGTGACGAAGTGAGTCATCAAACGACCCAGGGTGTTGTTCCCGGCAGCCACTTCAACTACAAGGAAAAAGTGAATAGGTTAAATAAAATTACTAAGAGTAAAAGCCAACAAGACGGGAAAATCGAAGTATAACAAAGGAAACAAGCTCACTACGTTTACCTACACAATCTCAGCTGGAGTCCCGTTCACCCATCAGAAAGTGAGGGTTAAGGGGATTAGAGCCAAAGACGGCCAGCAAAACATCAGCGATATGCTGGTTTTGCCAACCTAAACCACCATAGGTCACTTTAATTAGGTAGTTGGAGCCAGCACTGAAGGTCTAGTAGGTCGGAATGCGCCTTTCCGCCTTGAGAGTTAGCCAAAAGGGGTGATGACCTCGCACTGGCCTTACTTTGAAAAAGGTTTCCTTAAAGCTATGGAAGAAAAATCCTCGAAGAGGCCGAAGATCCTTTGGTTTATCACAACCTGAAAATTAAACAGAGGTGACCCTTTTTATGTTTACCCTTCCGAGAAGGATTAGTGAGTAAAAAGAAGAAAAGGAAGACTCCAACGGTTGCTGGGAGCTCCAGATATTTGCAAACCATCTCAAAGTACTGGATGGCATCCCAACTGTTCGGGTGAAGTTGTGAGGGAGCAACGTCACACCGGCTTAAGAGAGCCAGAATAAAAGGAGAAAAAGAAAGCCAAATCCCCAAGAGAGTAAACATCAGTTTGTATACCCACATCTAGTTCGGGACACGGGGGACATCGAGGTTGACATGGCAGACGCATTCCTGTGACTTGGGACTAGGAGTTCATAGTTTGCTTCCTCGAGACCACCTCTGCATATTGCTCCCGTGTCTTGGAGCTCTTGCAAATCCTCCACAGTCACCCGAGAGGAAGTGCCTGTCACATCAGACGTGCATCACACATAACGGTTCACAGGAGGTCACATCACTATAACTACAGTGGGGCACCACTTACGATAATCGCAGTGAGGAAGAAATATCCTAACCTAAAACTAGGTCATTTTACTCTAGACCACCCTAGCCTAAGCCACCGAAAGGAACACCTATGGCACCCCCTAAGCAACTAAGTACTAATTTTGATCTAAAATAACAATAAGAGACCAAGACAGTAATGACGTCGAAATAAGCAAAACAACACAAGCATATGACCACTTACCAGTGATTGTGGCATAGAAGAATGCTGGCGATTGGAGGGGGCAGGCTCCTCGTGGAAATGGCAAGAAGTTTGCAAGAAAAGGGAATGATGACAGTTTCTGTAAGAGAGAAAAATGGTGAATGATGATATCCATTGTGGGAATAAGGAAGGAAGAATATAAAGGTAATGCGGGGGTGGTAACTGGTGCCAAGGAAGAAGAAGCACGAAAAGGCAAGGGTACACTAGATTTTTCCGTTATCTTTCAAATCAATTAAGGATCATTTAATGCTCTGGGCACGGCAATCAAAGCGACGTCTTCGACCAACGGTTGAGATCAACTCGCGCATGCAGGGAAGGTGCTACAGGCATGAGCCTCGCCAACGAAGTCGCGTTGGGCGAAGACTACTTCTTGCAAGAACACGGGATAAGCTAATGCGCCAGTCACGAACCCCACGACTTGACGCATTCGAGGCACTGTTCTGGCCTAGCCCAATAAGTATTGGAGGTCCACCAAGTGGACCTACAACCTGGCCGTACGACGAGATGCCCATCACGTAACATGGCCTCTTGGAGGGGAACTAGACAGCTGGCAGAAGCTTCTAAGGGGCTGGACAAAGTGAGAAAGCCCACTCGACGAATGGGGATTAAGGAGAGGGACCTACCCATCTCCTCAGGTACATCACTATAACTCTAATCTAGTCGCCTTGTCGTACGGACAGTTACTCTGGCATCAGAGTGTCCTTGCAGGTGGCCCCACCCGCTGACCAACCGACAAGTGATGCACGCAACTCCTCCGATCGGAAGTTCATGTTCAGGTTCCCATCTTCACTCCAAGCACCCTGTCACCAGCTGACCCTCTGAACTCCCAAACAATATACAATAAACTATAAATTATGCCTCTTTATCTCTAATGTATCGAACGTTTTTAATATTTAATTTAAATATTTTTAGAATTGAAATAAATTTTAATTTTATTCTTCAATAATATTAATTTTTTTACAGTATGTAGTTATTCAATTATATTTTAATTGTATCTAAGTAAATTACTTTGAATCAGGGGCGAAGCTAGGTTGAAGTTGAGGGAGGGGCCAAAAATTAATCTTATAATAGAAAAAAAGTAAAATAAAATTTTTAAGGGGGCTAAAATAAAATTTGTACACAATTTATAAAGAAAATTTGAAGTTTGGGAGGGGCCATTGCCCCCCTTTTGGTATAGGTGGCTCCGCCCCTGCTTTGAATCACATTACTTTCATTCTAAGTACTGTTATTTTTTTTTTAATTTTACTTTTAAATATTTTTACTCACGATGGAATACTTGTAGAATGACTAGTACATAAACTTACGAAAAAAAAGAGCACGGCTCATATTTAATAAAATATAAATTATACCTTTTGTCACTAATGTAATGAAATTATTTAATGTTTAATTTAGTTAAACTTTATTTTTAGTTTTATCGTTCAATAATATAAATTTTTTATGATAGATAGTTATTCAATTACTTTTTTAATTGCATATAAATAAATCACTCTTAATAATTATTTGTCGCAAAAAAATAAAATTATAGAAGGAAAAAAATTAAAATTTATTTGAAATACACATTAAAAAAGTTCAGTATATTAGAGATAAAAAGGTATAATTTATATTTTATTGTATATATACCACGCTCATTTTTTCTGTTTACGTAAGTTTATCTACCAACCATTCTACAAGCATGATTAAAAATTTTGAATTTGTAATTCAATTCATACCGTTAAAATTCACTATTAGATCATTTTACTTGATTTTGTAATTCTTCTATGAGTAATGTATCATTTTTGTCCTTAATGTTTTCGTTTTATTTAAGTCTCTAATGTTTTAAAATCATCTCAATTTTGTCCCACCGTTGATTCTGTTAATAGATCACTAACAACAGGACAACATTGAGACGATTTTGAAACTTTAGTACTTAAATAGGATGACTTAAATATTAGGAATAACTTTGGGACTTACTCCAAATGTTGGGAATAAAAGTAATACTTTACTCAAATTAATCATCATTTTTATGTAGAACATATAGGCTACATTTGTTTACAAGTAGATGACACAGAGACATGGATACAGAGACATAAAATTGTATTAAGTAAATAAGACATGGATAGAGACATTGTGTCATAAAATACTGAATTAGTATATTTTGTGTCTTTCTTATTAGAAAAGACACAAAGGCCCTAAGACACTAGAAGGAGACACAACTTTATTTGACCCTTTTTCCTTTTATTATCGCTCTTAATTTTTCATAATTATATTTTTCTACTATTTTTGTTTTTAAATTTTGTTTGAGGAAAAACATAAAAGTAAATTGGACTTTTTATTATTTAGTTTATCTTATATTCAATTTATTACCGAATAAAATAAAAAAATACTAATTTTTGTATCTTTGTCTTTTATATTATTCTTAGTGTCCTATTTTCAAATCCAAGTGTAGCCCATGCGATCTTGTGTTTAACTATTTCTACCATACAAACCACACAAGGAGGTCTACTTTGGTGGTAGGGGTGTACAAATTAAATTTGATCGGTTGAATCCACATATTCAATCTGATGCCGATACAAATTGGATCATATTCTATTCGTGAATCTATTGGATCTTACCCAATCAGACCCACAACTAAGGTTTGGTTTGGTAAAACTTTTCGAAGAGGTGCTTATACTTTTTAAAAGAACAAGCTCCTCATTTTGTGTTTGGTAAATAAAATAGACCATGTATTTGTGCTTGCAGTTTTTAAAAGATCAGGATATTTTTGAAAGCAACTAAGACGGAGCTTTTCAAAGTTGGCTTGTACTTTTCAAAATTTAAAAGTCTAATATAACCTCCTATATTAACTAATTTTTAAATTTAACTCTTAAATTTAAGTATTTTTATAGTATTTTTAAATTTTAAAAGATATTTTACCAAACGTAATTGTTGCTACTTATATTTATTAAAAGTCATTTTTAATTTGATTTACCAAACATAAATGCTACACTTTTTGAAAAGCTATCTTTTAGAATCTAACTTTTATAAGCTACTTTTAAAAAGTAAAAATTTTACCAAATTAAGATTATTTACGATGAGATATCGAATATTGGTAATACATCCATAGATCAAACCCGATAGATCCACATATTGGAATAATAATCAGCCAAAAATAAAAATAAAAATAAAAAAAATACATAAACTAACTCTATTTCGTTACCTCATTCTAAATCAGCTTATCCCCATTTTGCAACCCGTCAGTACAACCATCTCCCTCTCTCCATCTCACTTATTTCATGACCTTCTCATTCAACACTCCTCGATAGCTCCATCGTCCTTGCTCCACTCTCGTCTTCAAGCCTCCCTTCTCCCTCTTCCATCTCACTTATTTCCTGACCTCCTCATTCAACACTCCTCGATAGCTCCATCGTCCTTACTCCACTCTCGTCTTCGAGCCTCCCTTGACAAAGCTTCTTCTTCAATGTTGCTCACTCTTTGACTCTCTTGACCTTTGTTGCTTCTCTGATCCTCCAACAATTTTTTATCGTTATTGCTCCTCCTTTGTTATATTGCATTAAAAAAAAATTAGACAAATGTTATTTTAGGTATATAAAAAAATAACTAGAAAAAATTATATAGGTATTGTTTTAGGTATATAAAAAATAACTTAAAAAAATTTAAACAAGTATTATTTTATATATTAAAAAATATAACTCATAAAAGATGTTATAATAGAATGCTTTTTTATGCATTATGTTTGAGTCCTCTCAAGTCAATTTTTAAATGAAGTTGCTTTGTTTAGTAGAAAATGTAACATTTTTTAAAAATTGCTACGAAAAGAGTTTCTTTTGATACAAAAAATACTATCTTAGACCAAAGAAAAATAACTGTACAACCAATCTCTAAAAAACATAAAAAAAATATTGTCTTTTGCCAACAAATATTGTTTTTTCTTATTATAGACAATATTTTTAAAGGATTAAATCATCCTGAATTTGTAATAGTGTCGGTAGTTTTTCTGCTTCCAATTTACTTGTTCGTAATTTACTTTTGCCTTCTACTTTTGTCCATATCTAATGCTATCCAATTCGTATACACTTGTATTTGGTAATATGCCACTTCTCCGTATGTGATGGATTATGCTTGCATCTTCGGTGACCAAGTATATACTTTATATATTTTTGATGGGGTAAAGGGTTAAATTAATTTTTAAATAATTATTTGTTATTTAAATTAGTCTCATAAAATTTTTTTTAATCAAATTCGTTTTTTAAAGATTTTAAATTAATCATATTAATTTTTATATTATTTTTGTTACTAATGACATTAGAGTTTGTTCATGTAACACGTTAAATGACACTACAACATATCTGTTATAAAATTAGATTAAATCAATTCTAAATGATAAGACTCTAATATCTCAAGATCTTTTTTTAATTAGGTTTTAATTTGATATAATTTTATAAATTTATCAGATTAATAATTAATTAGAACTTTTAAATATAAATTGTGATGTTATTTAATGTGCTACATTAATAAATTTTAATACTATTATTAACAAAAATAAATAAAAAATTAACCTAATTAAGTTAAAATTTTTAAATAATAAATTTGATTAAAAAATTTTTTAGAGACTAATTTAAAGAACGAATATCACTCCGAACAAATTTAGTTATTTATTCTAAATCTAATGAGTTTGTGGAGAATCAGAATTCCTTGGAAGTTTTTTTAAGTTTTTCAAGACGTGTTATTTATTAATTAGTTTAAGGGTAATTTAATATAGTTATACCTTCATTGACTGTGATATACTTAATATGTGAGATAATATAAGTTTTAATTTATTCAACATATTTTAAATATTCTCGAAGCTAGTATATATTGGTAAATATTGTTGGATTCTTTTCGCACTTAGACGTGGAAAATAGTTCTCTACCTAACTTACTGCTGGGACTTCATGAAATATCGTTGTGAAATGGTTCATGTTGCTATTTTAGTATAGAGAAAGTATGATGAGTTAATGTATATATTGTATAATATGTACAATAGAGATTAAATTGAAATTGAAATTAAAATTAAATTATAAATAATTAATTAATTTTAAATAATTTTTAATTTGAAATTTGAAATAAATTAGGATTGCCAGTTATACAAACACAAAAACCCATCATATGAATAAAATCTGTTATTCCTGATTAGTATTCAATCCCTCTCCCTTGAACTCTAATTCCTCTCCATCAAACCCTCAACGTCGTGCTGCTCTACTCCTAACAACCCGACCGCCACAGCCACCGCCACTGACGCAGGAGGGGATGCGAAGGGCAGCAACATGCCGTCACGCCGCCGCGCCATTGCTTCTTCTCTACCCAACTCTCCCATCGGCGACGCCCACTCCCTCACCAGCAGCACACGTCGCCGCCGAGCGTCTCCAGCCCATTTCCTTTCTCCCGCGCCCGTTCCTGTCCGCGTTGCACCATCGCCCATCACGATTACCACGGACCCAGCAGTAGCACCACCACCAAGCAAGCCACACGTCATAGGCACCTGAACACCGCTCATTCTCCTATGTTCTTTAGTCTTTTAATTTTTAGCATGAGGACATGCTTCGTTTAAGTGTGGGGAGGTTTGATAAACCTCAATTTTGTGGTTTATCTTGTGTAAAATTTGGGGAGTTTTGTCAATATTTTCCGCACTTATTCATATAAATTGTATGGTTTTGTGTTTCCTTCCTAATTTTGCTTCATGGTTGAAAATATGCTTCTTTGACCTTAAAAATGCTATATTTTAGTCCTCTTCTATTACCATTCGATGCCGTGATGTGTTTGTTGAGTGAATCCAGGATCTATAGGGCAAGGATGACCTAGAAGATAGAAAGGAAGTATGCAAAAGTGGAAGGAACATGAAGAATGAAACTTTGGAGAATTGGCCGCGACGCGCACGCGTGGAAGCATATTGCTAGGACTAGCGCGCAAAAGCTGACGCATTCGCGTGGATTGGCAAAAATCCCATCGACGCGTACGCGTGCTTGACGCGTACGCGTGCTTGACGCGAACGCGTGGCTCACAAAACTCAAATGACGCGCACGCATGACCGACGCGCATGCGTGACGCTCGACACATGACATCATTAATGAAATCGTGGTTGGCGATTTCTGAGAGGCTCCAGGCCCAATTCCAACTTGATTCTACATGGAAAAGACCTAGGAACTGATGGGGGAAAAGGGGGGACCAATCATTTTACACTTTACACACAATTTTAGCTAGTTTTTGGGTTCTCATGTTCTAGAGAGAGAAACTCTTACTTCTCTCTAGATCTAGTTTGTTTTTATTCTCCATTGTTGAAATTCTGAATTGGTTTTGTTAATTTTAGTTTCAATTACTTAATTTGAATTCTCTAGTATAATTTTGTTTAGATCTTGTGTTTGAATTTGAATTTTCTTGTTATTTCCCATTTTCTTCTCATTTTATGAACTTTGTGGATCTAGAATTTCTATTAGTACATTGATGTTTTCTATGATTAATAATGTTATTTGAGTTGTTTTCTATTGATAATTGTTAGTGAGTACTTGTAGTTTCCAATTAATTTGCAATTTGAATATGTCATTTATTAATGTATACCATGTGTTTGATGAAATGTTTCCTTTGATTATGGAGTAGTTTTCTTTACTCTTGGCCTAGGCTAAGGGAATTGGGTAAGTTTGAGTCATTGGGTCTAATTGATTTGGTGATTTGAGAGCCCTAGTGGTCAAATTGATACCCATTGACACCAATCTACTACTAAGTCAATTAGTAGTTAGATTGGGACTTATGAGTTGAGATTGATCAAGCCATTTAACATACTTCAAGCTTGGAAGTAGACATTATACGTACTTCAAGCATAGAGGTAGACTTAATGAGCTTGATTCTTCATAATTGTCAAGATATGGTTATTAGACAAGGATGGTGATCCCAATTCCTATGCCTAGCTAAGAGTGCCTTTTATCATTCATATTTGAAACCTAAAAATCCCAATTGTTTAGTTCTTGTTGTAGCTAGTTTAGTTGTTTACTTAGTCTTAGAATAGAAGTAGCTTATATGTTCTCTTGCTAGATTGAAATTGCTCATACCTTGCCTTAGTTACTTGATTTAGTTTCTTACACTTTAAGATTTCTTGCATGTTAAATTTAATAGTTTAAATTCTCGTTTATGACTCCCAACCCCAAAATTCTAACCAATATTAATGCACATATTTGCCCATTCTCTTAAGGACGACCCGAGACCAATACTCTCGGTTACTTTATATTGGGGTTGACTTTGTTACAACCATAATTCTAAATTTGATCGATAGGGTTATAAGTTGGTCTAGGATTATACTATGACAATGACATTGGTTTTCTATTGATAAAAATTTTAGACCCACAACAATTCTATCCTATCAATGGGTCATCGAGAATGATCTTACATAAGTTAACAAATGATCTGAATGTCTAAGAAATGATATTGTAGACCATGTTGACCTAAAAATTTCCTCCTGTCTAGGGATTTGGCTAAGGAGATCAAAGAATAACTGAATATATTTTTGCCTTGTGTCCACCATATGGTGTAGTAGATAGTAAATGATATTCAATAGTTTACTTGAGGATTTTTAGAATGAAAGTTTTTCCTGTTTTTATCTTTTGGATTTTTAGTAAATGAATCTCTGATTTGTAGTTTTAGTGGTGAAAATAAACATTATGGAACGTCAACCAATCCTGCTTTGCCTGCTCGAGTACCAGGCGGCTCCTCCAGCGGTGCTGCTGTAGCTGTGGCTGCCAATTTGGTTGATTTTGTCCTTGGTGAGCATCATGATATATTTAAAGTAGTTTATCCTAGTCATTTACTTATTTAAAGTAAGATGTTCATTCTCTATTTTTTAAGTAGATTTCAAAAAGAAAAGTCCACTTAGCAACTAATAATGAATTGTTTCCTTAGAAGAGCGTATATTTGGTCTATCCTGATTCAAAGCACTACTTCTGTTTTACAAAAAGTTATAACAAATATGTGAAGAAAACTGGATCTATTTTAGCAACTGTTCAGGTAGGATTTCTAATTGGTAGAAATCTTTTTCCATGTATTGTTTAATGTATTCTCATAACAATGCAATTCATGTTATTGCCTTTCAAGCACTATGATGCTGGTTGTGCTTTACAATAATCATTATATATAACATTTTTGATAGCTATTTATAGTTGTGATGTTGATGGACTAAATCATAACAGTGTGAGTGTTGATATTAATGTGGTTAATTTATTGTTGTTGTTGCTATTTGTCGTTTAATTATGTTTCACCATTCCTAGTTCTCATGAATCTCTCTTTATTATTTCCCAAACTATGTCTCACAGTTTCACCAAACCCTTGTTCTTATTCTTGGCAATGGATTATATGTTCATTTTTGGAAGTGTCATAACTTCTGGTTTGGTGCTTGTGCTTGTTCTGTACGGTTCTGTATCAAACAAGAGAAAATTCAGTGTTCTAAGTGTAGCAACACATGCACAAAGTATAAAGACATTAAAAAATGGTACATGAATTTCACTAGAAGTCTCAAAAGGATGTGATGACATCATCATTGTAGGTGCTGGTGTTGCTGGTGTAACCCTTGCTTTCACTCTTGAAAAGGTAGAACAAATGCTTCTTTTCTAGTTTTCTCTATTTAGAATTCTATTTTATGATGGTTTTTTTGAGTTATAGTCTCTAAATAAGTCTTAACTCATAGATAAGATCTTATACTATGATCTAACTAAATTGACATAAATAAAATACAAAAATGTAAGTTATAGGCCGCAAAGATTGTATATTCTAGAGAGAATATTATTTTGTATATATCTATTTTTTTGTTTTTATTTCTATGGCTTGGAGCTCCAATGGTGCTTTTTCATGGAGGGAAGCATAGATATATGTTCTAGAATTTAATTTTGATGCACTCTCAGTGTAAAGTAGTTTTAAAATAGGCCAGATGTTCATTTTAATAGGTAGGTCGATAGTTATTTTCATTCCAATTTAGATATTTATTTGGTTTGGATTGAATTTAATATAATTTTGCCTGATTAGAATAATTTGTTAAAAAATATTGTGAGCATGGTGCATATTATAAACTGAAATTTTACTAACACGCTTAATCCTATTTAAGTTAGTCATTTTCTTGGTGGTTTATATTGTTGATATTTATGTCATAGTACCATATGTCACTTAATTCCTTTGGTTGGTTTTTTTTGTTTGTGTTCGATCGCAGGTCGTGGAAGTGACAGGCGTGACTGAGCTAGAAACTGATGAGACGGAACTTAGTCATATTGTAGAATTGGATTTAGTGTACCATTCACTAAATTCAAGTATGCTTGGAGTTGTTACACTTAGATATAAGTGATTAAGTTTTAACAGGGTTATGTGACATTTAGATTTGTAAACAAATATCAAATTGTATTTTTCTTTAGCAATTTAAACTATGTCGGATGTTCATTTTACTATAATTACAGATGGTTCTTTCCATTCTAAAGTAGATGGTTATTTTGGGTATATTATTTATCTTTTACTTGATTTCCTGCATTTTGTTTGCACATGCCCCACACATTTTTTTATTATGTATTTATGTGGGTTGAATTAGATTTAGTTTAATTTGATTGAATTCAAGCTGGGTTTTAGGTATGCCATTTAAACATGATGCACGAGTGGTATTTTTGGTCAATTGCTTAGTTGTTTCTTATCAACTAATGTGGATGTTCATTTTACTGTGTATGCGAATTGTTCCTTTCTTTTTAGAGTGGATGTTTATTTTAGGTATACCGTTTGTCCTTTACTTAATTTTCTATTTTTTGCATCCGCATGCTCCATGTGTTTCTTTTATTTTATGGTTTGGGAATTATAGATTAAAATATGATTCTCGTAAACATTGATATTAACTTGAAAAACAAATAAAGTCTTAATTTGAAATTAAAAGAACTTTTTTATTACATAACATT
The DNA here is from genome assembly GCF_003086295.3 of Arachis hypogaea. Taxonomy (NCBI): domain Eukaryota; kingdom Viridiplantae; phylum Streptophyta; class Magnoliopsida; order Fabales; family Fabaceae; genus Arachis; species Arachis hypogaea. The sequence continues at coordinate 100,678,260 of NC_092049.1, forward strand.
TACACGAGTTATATAATTTATAGTTTAGAGAAATACTAGAAAGCTAACAGTTAGTCATCAATATTTAAAAGTTTGTTAACATAAGAAGTTAACATAAGAAGAATCTTCAAGAAATGCTGCATCATGATGACAGTATTAAGCTCTCCAAGGCTAAGTTAAGGAAGCTTGTCAGGAGCTCTCTGCTTGTAATCTTTCTCTAACATTTTGGCTGCTAGAGATTTCACCTGTGATCCTTCTTTCTCTTCCTTGATCTTCAATTTTGTAACCCGTGCGATAGTCGATGTGCACTAGAAAACAGGAACACAGCTCAACTTTCAGGCATATCAATTACTAGTGTGTAACAAGAACTCATTAATCCCAAGTTTTAGAAGATAATCAACAATCTATGAAAAAAAATCTTAACCTAAAAAAAGCATAATTAAATGATTAACTGAATAATTGCTTTCACTATAACCAATAAAACAGAGTGAAACTCAATTCCAACACAAAATAAAATGAATATATGCATACATAGTTAAATAAACATCCGCTTTAGTTGATAACAAACATCTAACAAATTAACCAAAATTTCATCCATGCACCATGTTTAAATAGCCTAACTCAAATCCAACTTCAATTCAAGAAAACATAAACTAAGTCTAATCCAATTTTTCTCCATTACTTCGAAACCACTTAACAAAAGAAACTAGTGGAGCATGTACATGCAAAATTCAGCAAATCAAGCAAAAGACCAATACTATAAGTAAAATAAATATCCACTTTTTGAATAAACGAACCATCTGCATACATAGTAAAATGAACATCCACTTTAGTTGATAATAAACATCTAACAAATTAAGAACTTTTATTCAATTATTACATTGTTAATTAAAATCCAATTCCACCACCAACAACACACACAGACAGCATATATGCTACTACATAAGGTCTTCTTTTGTTATTATATGCATGATATGTTGCTAGTAATTAGAAAGAAGCTAAGTCATAGTTGGATGCATCCTAAAAGACATGTAGAATACCACTTCTATGTTATGCCGCTTATTTTTGGTAAAAGTCTCTTCCCTCCTTGTTTTATTAATTAAGAAAAAATATTTAAATTTTTAATATATGTAACTAATGTTGTATTTGTTCTAATTAGGAATCGAATCATACCCTCTCTATAAGATCATCAAACAAAAGCTCATAATATATATTAAGGTGAAAACAAAGTAAGGCTATAGCAATGTGTGACTTTTAAACTTTGAAAAACTAAAACAAAAGCTTGAAATAAAAATCAAAGCAAACTTGCAGCTATCCTGCAAAAAATAGCGTATATTAAACAAATTATAAAAAACATGGCCTGCTGTTAATTGACTTGTTCCAATGGCCAGATGAACTTTCAATTTTGTTTTTGAATAAAACTATATTTTACATGTGTTCTATAATTAGATAAACTAATTTAACACCGAATATAAGAAAATTAATCTCTTCATGTGATATGTTCATGATAAAATTAAAGTAAGTCGTATGTGTGATAGTAAACATCTAGCTTGAATTTCTTCAAACTAGGTAAACGGCTAATATAATCAGTATCATGTATGCATTGTGGTACCTACAAAAAGAAGAGACCCATCAAACAGCAACTCATTCAAACAAGCTGACAATATTCTGGAATAAAAAAACCACAACAAATAGCACGATAAATTAGATTCACACAGCTCAAAAACATGGTATCCCCTCAAATCAACGTTTACAGCAACAAATAATTCAAACAAGCTGACAATATTCTGGAATAAAAAAACCACAATAAATAGCACGGTAAATTCGATTCACACAGCTCAAGAACATGGTATCCCCTCAAATCAACGTTTACAGCAACAAATAACCATCCCACTATACATTAAATTAATCAACTACAAAAAAAATTAAGTCAAGGAAGTAAAAGAACTACCATCAAAACCAACCATCCGATATCCTGCTAAAGTAACCATCCAATTAGGGTCAACTAAAGATCGATAATGGTCAGCTTTTTAATGTCATATTGCATGCAAAGGTCAACCAGGCGAGGAAAAATATTATGCTATTTAAACCAGATAACCTAATTTTTGTGATCTTTCCTGCACTATCGTTAAATCAATTCCAACCATCTCAGCCAACATCTTACTCAACATGTTCCAGCATACTAAAATTGCATCTATTCAGTTTTTTACTATGTACAATCAAACATCTCAGCAGGATAAACTGTATCTAGATCAAGAAGAAATAGAAAGATGTATCGTGAAAAGAAGAAATTAACCTACTAACCTTAGATGGTCGACGACGATCGGAGATGGGGGCCCTTAACACCAACGAGACCTTGGCCCGTCCAATGGTCACGGCATGAACTATCTGACACAGGAGACATGATCGTTGGCGCAGGCTGATGCAGAGATGATGCGCAGGAAGCAGGTTCGGGTGCTGCTGTTCGAGTCAGCGCCGATGACTGGTCTACGTCACGAGGCGACGCAAGGCTGGGATGTTCAACCCAGAATGGTGCGACTCAGTTGCTGCCAGCGATCGGATACGGGTGTGGATGCTGGGTGCTGCAGAAGGGGTGGGTGGTGACGGATGTGGTAGCTCACGCGACAACGCTCCGTTCGGATGTTCAGCACCGACGGTGCAAATCCGATGCTGCCAGCAAAGGAGGACGATCGCGCAGACTAGTGGGCGATGCAATTCTCGTTGGAGGTGCGGCAGGTTGCGGGTACTGGCGGCGGCGCGAGGGTGGGGGGAGGTTGAGCAGCGACAGTCGAGGATTTTGGGGGTAGGGTTACCTACTGTCAATAAAAATAAATGGAGAATAATTTGAAATTGGGGGTTTGAATTAAGATAAATGAGGGTTTATTTTTTTTTATTGTAAATAGGCCAAATAAATAGCTCATTATATATATTATATAAATACTTTATTATCTTCCTAGTGGGACTCGTTAGTTTAATATTCTTGTTAAATAGTTCACTTCCTTTAAATGAAATTTTCTTTTACCCTTTAGCTGGTACCTATTAAATAATAAAGCAATGCTCTACGTGAGGGAGTGATCCCAATAAAAGAGACAAAACGGGTTACTTGCTCTCCTATGTGAACACTTTTGTGAATATACTTCAAGCGTAATCATGCTATTCTATCCTTTCACATTATTCAATATATGTCATTAAACAAGTGATCAAATAAAACATCCAAAGGAGAATGTCGCACAAACCTAGTATCAGTCAACATAATGACATAGATGTGAGTTTGTATTAGTGTTTGTCAAACTAAAATTTAAATAAATATGATTTTATAGAATTAATTTTGTTTAAAATAAATTTGTGCTATTATAATTTATATTTAGTAATTTTATATTAAAATAAATTTTGCTAAAATAAATATTATTTGAATAATATTAGTTAAAATTATTTTTAAATAGATAATTACTAAAAAAAGACATGATATTAAATTATAATATTATCTTTTTAAGTAATTTTTTATATTTTTAATATGTTTTTTATATAATATTTTTTTAGTATTTTTAGTATTTTTTTAATATATTATAATTTTTTATTATTATTATTTATAGTTAATTTTTTTGTTTAATTTACTCTCCATAATGAGATCAGGAGTAAATCATATTATAAAACGATAATAATAATAATAATAATATAATATACAAAGACCACAATTATAAAAATGTACAAAGTGAATGTCAAACAAAAAAATTAACAAAAAATTAGTAAATAATAAAAAACTCATATAAAGAAAAATAATAAGAATTCTATAAATAAAACAATCACAATATAAAGAATAAAATTGGTAAAAAAAAATAAATTTTTAAAAGTAATGGATAAACTAATTAGTGGATGCAAAAGTTACGATTGTTTTTTTTTTGTGCACATAGGTGTGAATACAAAATATCACATATGTGTTCACAAGGAAAAAAAAAAGTGACCAAATAAACAAAAGATTAAAATATTCTAAAAACTTAAATTTCATATATTCTAAATGTCAAACCAAACAATTTTTCTAGTTTAATAATAATTTTTCTTGTTTTAGTTAAACTTTGATCGAAATGGAGGATTTACGGGTACCTAGCTAGATTCAAATTGTCCACGTTTCCAGCATGGGTTAATAAGGATGGAATTTTATAAATATAACATGTGATAAGTGTAAGTAGAGCTTGATTAATCGAAAGAATCAAATCAAATCAATTTATATATTAATTCATATTTCATTTCAACTGAATAATTTGTCACTAAACTAATCAAATTTATTTAGAGCAGTGTTCTGACCAGTTCAATAAGAATTTTTGATTCGACTACGAACTAATGTCTCAACGGGTCATTTGACCCGAGTTTAGAGGTGATCCGCGTGTCACTTCACACTTACTAAAAAACCTAGACAATTAGTAAAAGCTTTCAGGTAAATAGGCCTAAATGAAGAGGCCCACCCGAGTTCAGAATATAAATAGGGAGGGACCTATTCCTCTTTAAAGGTACGTCACCTTTTTACCTTAATTAGCCGCCTTTTTGTATGAATACTGATTTTAGTATCGGAGTATCCTTACAGGTGGTCCCACCGACGACTCAGATGATCGTCTTACCCTCGAAGTTCGCGCCCAGGTCCAGATCCTCTCATACCAGTTGCTCCAACCTTGACCTCCCCTGATCCGCCATTCTCTCGAGCAACTAAATATTAGCGCCGTCTGTGGGGACCTGACACAAGTATGGAGCTCTTTACTCACACAGAGGAAGTACGAGAAGAAGGGGGAGCCCGCTTGAGAAGCAGGGTAAGCTCCGTAACGCTCGAGACCACTGTCCCATCAGGACGACCCCTCCTCCAAATCTCCCGAGAGACACCTGTTTGGTAGTATAGGCGATGACAACTCAAAGATCATATAGGAACTTTGACACCGAGTCCAAAACTTGAAAAGAGAGCTAGCAGCGAGGGATCGCTACCGTCCCAAGCACAGTAAAGACTTTCGTCCAAGTCTATCTCGCACCCGATCTCCCACCAAGAGGTCGGAAGACCGTGGGAGAAGCCCCAAGAGGGACAACAGACGAGGATGAGCTGAGGCCCGGTCTCACTCCTACACCCATGATAGGTCGGAAGGCCGCGGTAAAACCTGGAGAGACAGAGAAAAGAAGCGACGGGACCCCATCATTATGGGTGCAACCCTTTTCCACCCCTCAATCCTCAAGGTCCGGCTTCTGAAAAACTTGGACAAGCCAACGGATAGGAGGTACAATAGGACAAAAGACCCCGAGGAACATCTGACGGCCTTTTGAGGCCAGAATGAACTTGGAGGGTGTTGGTGATATTGTTAGGTGTCGTGCTTTCTCAGTAACCCTGGCAGGTCCAGCGATATGGTGGTTTAACGCGCTCCCGCAAGAATCCATGACGGCTTTCGTGGACATCTCACAAAAGTTCTTAGCGCAGTTCACCACGCAGATAGCCAAAGTCAAGCACCTGATCAACTTGTTATGGGTCATGCAGCGTGCTGGCGACCCGATGAGGAAGTTCCTTGATCGGTTCAATGATGAATGTCTAGAGATTGATGGCTTAACAGACTCAGCGGCGAGCCTGTGCCTAACAAACGGCCTGTTGAATGAGGATTTTAGGAAACACCTCACTACTAAACCTATTTGGACCATGCAGGAAATCCAGAATGTGGCGAGGGAGTATATCAATGATGTAGAAGTTAGTCAAGTGGTGGCCACCAATAAGCGGCAGCCACCCAACCCGCCAGCTCATCAAGCCGGGTACGTGGAAAAGCCAAAGGATGTGCCAAAGGAGGGAACGTCTACGAAGCCATTCAAACCATTTCCCCGGGTAGGCAAGTTTACTAACTACACCCCTCTCACGGCACCTATTGTGAAAGTTTACCAACAAATCGCAGATAAAGACATACTTTTGAAACCTCGACAGCTAGAGGATAGGACAAGTGAAAATAAAAGCCTGTACTGTGACTATCAGAAGGGTTTTGGCCACAAAACCCAGGATTGCTTTGATCTGAAGGACGCTTTGGAGTAGGCCATTTGGAAAGGCAAGCTTACTGAGTTTTTGCAGTTCATAGGAGAATCGAGGAGGAGAGCGAGAACAGTCTGAGGAGGATCGCAGCTGAACTGTGATGCCAAGGCAGCCTCCCTCCTCCCCCAAGAATGCTGACAACGCTCCAACCGTAGTCATTAATGTTGTGGTCGGGAGAGACGCACCACCCAAGTTGAAGTCAATAGAAAAAAAAGATGCTAAACTCCTAGCCGTCTCTTTGGGAAATCCCAAGACCCAATCCACGGAGCTTCCCGAGATATCTTTCGGCTTGAAAGATCGATGGTATCAAAATTTCCTTGAAAACCCACCAATTGTGATCACGGCAATGATCAGGACGGGGCTGGTTAAAAAATCCTAGTGGACACCAGAGCTGACTCGAACATCATGTTTAGGAATCTATTTGACGCTCTAGGGCTAAAAGAAAATGACCTCAAAAACCACCAACACGGGGTCGTTGGCTTGGGCGATAACTACATAAGACCTTACGGGCTAATCACACATCCTATTTGTGTTGGATCTGGGGAGAGCAAGAGGTTGAAGATGGCAGAGTTCGTGGTCTTGAGGGTCTCCACAGCCTACAACCTCATCTTTGGAAGAGGGACTATCAATGAGTTCTCGGTTGTCATATATACGAAGTTCCTAATAATGAAGTTTGTGACAGACAGTGGAGCCGTAGGTTCCATCCGAGAAGACCTGGAAACAACGGTCGTTTGTGACAATGACAGTCTCTCTAAGGAAGAAGTCAAAAAAGGTAGCCGGGGTGTTCTTGATGGATTTGGATGCGAGGGTTGAAGACAAGCCAAGGCCAGAGCCTCAGGGTGACCTAGAGAAGTTCCATGTGGGAGACATGGAGGACAAGTTTACCTTCGTAAACCGAAACCTGCCCCACGGGTTAAAGGAACCTCTCATCGAGGCCGTAAGAGCAAATAGGGAAAACAGAGATTTAATCACTTGGCCGGCTGAGATGCCAGGAGTGGACCCCGATTTCATGTCACATCGTCTGGCTGTGAAATTGGACGCTAAACCAGTAGCACAATGATGAAGAAAGATGTCGCCAGAAAGGGCTAACGAGGTTGCCAGTCAAACGGCCAGCTTGATAGAAGCCAGTTTTATAAGAGAATTGGAGTACTCGACCTGGCTCTCGAACATGGTCCTTGTTAAAAAGGCCAGTGGGAAGTAGAAAATGTGTGTCGACTATTCGGATCTTAACAAGGCGTGCCTAAAGAATTCATTTCTGCTTCCCAACATCGACGCCTTAGTAGATGCAACTGCGGGGTACCAGTTTCTATGCTTCATGGATGTGTACTCAGGGTATAATCAGAACCCGATGCACCCCTCCGACGAGAAAAAAACGGCGTTCATAACGCCAACGGGGACCCACTACTACAAGGTCATGCCGTTTGGACTAAAGAAGGTGGAAGCCACATATCAAAGGTTAATGAGCAAAGTCTTCAAGGGGCTCATCGGCATATCGGTGGAGGTCTACATTGATGATATATTAGTAAAGGCAGCTGAACCAAGCAACCTGGTTGCCGACTTAGAAGTTGTCTTCGAGTCACTTCGGAAGCATAATATGAGGCTGAACCCTCTGAAATGTGCATTCGCAATGGAGGTAGGGAAGTTTTTGGACTTCAAGATCACACAAAGAGGGATTGAAGCCAACCCAGACAAATGCGAAGTCATCCTTCGGATGACAATCCCAGGGTATGTCAAAGACGTATAAAGACTGGCCGGTAGGCTGACGGTTTTGTCTCGTTTCCTCGGGGCCTCGGTAGCAAAGGCCCTCCTTTTTTCAATTTAATGAAAAAGGGAATACCCTTTGAATGCACCCCGACTTGCGAGGAAGCCTTCAACCACTTTAATAGGATCCTATCGAAACCACCAGTACTCAGGAAGCCAAAAGAGGGAGAGACCCTATTCCTCTATTTAGCCATGTCAGAGGAGGCCATGGCGGCCGTTTTGATTCGGGAAGAAGATAAACTCTAACAACTGGTATACGTCATTAGCAAAGTGCTCCAACGGGTGGAGCTAAGGTACACCAAGTTGGAAAAATTAGCCTACGCTCTATTAATCTCCTCTCGGAGGTTAAGACAGTATTTCCAAGGACACCCGATCACTTTGAGAACTGACCAAGCTATCAGACAAATCTTACAAAAACCCGACCTAGCGGGTCGTATGATGACCTGGGCGATAGAATTATCTCAATATGACATCCAGTACGAGCCTCGACATGCCATCAACATTCAAGAAATGGCAGATTTCTTGGTGGAAGTGACTGGGGATTCCTCTGGAAACTCGAGCATACGATGGAAGCTCCACGTTGACGGAGCCTCCAACCAGGAATTCGAGGGAGCTAAAATCATTCTAGAAAGCTCAAAAGGTATGTCAATCAAATTCAAGTTCCCGGTCTTAAACAACCAAGCAGAGTATGAGGCACTGATAGGCGGCTTAATCTTAGCCAAAGAGGTCAGAGCAACGAGGCTTGAAGTCAATAGTGACTCGCAGGTTGTGACTTCACAAGTAAATGGAACCTACTAAGCTAGGGATCCCCTATTACAAAAGTATTTGGAAAGAACAAAAAAGTTGTGTAAGGGTTTTGAAGAATTGGTGGTCCAGCATATTCCCAGAGAGAGAAACGCAAGGGCCGACCTCCTATCGAAGCTTGCGAGCACCAAGCCTGGTGCGGGGAACCGATCTCTGATCCAGGGCCTAGTGAAAGAACCGTCAGTGACCCTTTGTGTAACCCAAGTCCTAAGCCTTCCTTCGTGGATCGACCCAATTCAATGTTTCATTGAAGATGGCATACTCCCTGGGGTTGAAAAGGAAGCTAAGGTGATAAGAAGGGAAGCTGCCAAGTACGTGGTAGTACAGGGACAGCTTTATAAATGAGGAGTTAATCTGCCTCTGCTGAAGTGTCTACATTCCGACCAGATAGACTATGTTCTAAACGAAGTCCACGGGAGATGTTGTGGCCACCATATTGGAGGAAAAGCACTAGCTAGAAAGCTTGTTATATCAGGATACTATTGGCCCTCTGTGATGGCGGATGCCCAATAATTCGTAAGGAAATGCAAGAAATGTCAAGAGAATGCGAATTTCTACAAAGCCCCAGCGGAAGAGCTGAGTTCCATGTTGGCCCCCCGACCCTTTTTCCAGTGGGGAGTCGACCTTTTGGGCCCATTCCTGGTAGCCCCGGGGAAGGTTAAGTATCACATAGTAGCCATTGATTACTATACCAAGTGGGTGGAAGCAGAGCCGTTAGCCAGCATATCGTCAACAAATTGTCAGAAGTACTTCTGGAGACAAGTAATCTCTAGGTTTGGAATCCCAGAGATCGTGGTCTTAGATAATGGGACACAGTTCTCTAACAAGAGGTTCAGAGAGTTCTTATCCAGGTTGGGGACCAAACAAAAGTTTTCCTCAGTGGAGCATCCTCAGAGTAATGGTCAAGTCGAGGCAGCGAACAAGGTTATCCTCAATAGATTAAAAAAGCACCTTGATCACCGAAAGGGCTCTTGGACAAATGAGCTAGCTTCATTTTTATGGTCTTGTAGGACAATGCCACAATCCGCCACTGGAAAGATGCCTTTTTGACTTACAGGGTCGACACGGTCATCCTTGTTGAAATCGCGGAACCGAGCCCAAGACTACTCCTCGGTGGTGGTACTGAAGCAATTGAAAAAGACCTGATTGACGAAACAAGGGAGATGGCCCACTTATCAAAATATGCACCAAAGTAGAGGATAGCCTTGCACTACAATAGCAAAGTGCTGAACAGGAACTTCAAGGAAGGTGATTTGGTGTTACGACGTAACGACATCGGTCCGCCGACCACAGGAGAAGGTAAACTGGCAGCGAATTGGGAAGGCTCATACAGAGTAAGAGAAGTCCTCGGGAAGGGTGCTTACAAGCTAGAACAGTATGATTGGAGTGATATCTCAAGGACATGGAATGTAGCGAACTTCAAGAGGTTCTACTCCAGAAAGGCGACTTCCCGATCTAACGATTTTTTCCACACCTTTTGTTTTAATTGTCATCTCTTATTTTACCATCCCTGTGTTAGATGCCTCATTTTCTTTTAAAAATTGCAAGTGTTTGTACTTCTGTTCGCCTGATAAAAAGGAGGCACTATTTTCCCCTACCCTCCACACGAGGTTATGGTAAGGAATTTTAACAAGGCCTACTGTTGAAAAGAAATAATTAATTTACGCTATTCTTATTGTACTTCTGATTTATCCTTGGTTTAACGGTAACCCAAGATTGATCACCTCAGGAGCCAAAACGATTGCAACTAACGGATATCCAACGCATAGCGGCTTACGGTCTGATAGCCAAGCAAAGAAGCAACAAGTAAAATAGCCAAAACTTTCTATGAATGAGAATGGTAGTTTAAAAAAAAAGGCATCACGTCGGCCCATTAATAATCTAAAGTCAATAGCACCATGAGTCATGACAATTACTTAACAATGATAAAGGTGAAACTCTTTCAAAGTTACAAGTCAGGGGCATCACATCGGCCCAATAAGTCAAAACACAAAAGTACAAGTCATGTTTTTACAAAGAAAGCCTCATGGTTTTGGGATATCCACAATCTTCCCATCTTGAACCATCTTGAAGACTCCAATTAGTGAAGTGTCAAGGTCGAGAGCAAGGATAGAGACATGAGCTTCAATCCCCTCCTCGGTAGCCTTGACTACCTTTCGGGCATCCTTCATAATTTCCTTGTTTTTCTTCTTCAAAGCTAGGGCCTCTTGTTGGGCGGCTGACCTCGTGACCTCAGCAACCTTCTCCTCCAACTCCTTCACATTCTCCTCCAGCTCCTTCGCCTTTTCCTCCGCAGCTGTGGCCTAGCCTCGAGCACTATTAAGTTGTCTTGAGAGAGAGAGAGGTCGCATTCCACCAGACGGTTGATTTTCGCGACGCTCTCCTCAGCTTTCTTCTCTCCTTCGGCAAGGCGGGTCTTGAGCGACTCCTCTTGAGCCTTCAGCTGGGAAATATCTTTTTGGGCAGCCCTAAGTTTACCTTCCGAACGTTGGCTTTGAGCCAACATGGGTTCCACTTTTTTCGCGATAGCAACTCCCCGGAGGAGACTGCGGTAAGTCCACCTCACCTGGGCGGCGAGGTCCTCTTCCCGGAAGAACTCTTCCGTGCTTGGGAAAAGCTGGGAGTCGATGAAACGTCCGATGTCAAAATTTTTCTCCATAACAGTTACAGTTTTGCCAGAGCCAGAGGTTGTTTTCCTTTTCTTGGGGTTGGTAACCATGATCATCTCGCGATCACTCCCTCATCTTCGACCCCCACCTCATGACCTTGGCCAGACTCGCCAGCAACGAGGTTCAATGGTAGGTTCTCGGGTGGCGCATTGGCAGAAGGATGGGGTTGGTCACAGCCTTCACCGACGACCTGAACACTCCCCTCACCAGCGGTCTTGGGCCCTGATGCGTGAGCATTTTATACCCTTTTTCATAGCATTTTTAGAGTGTTTTTAGTATATTTCATTAAGTTTTAGTATGTTTTAGTGAAAAATTCATCTTTTGGATGCTACTTTGAGTTTTTGTGTTTTTTTATGATTTCAGGGGATTTTTAGACGAATTTGGCAAAGTCTTGTTCAGAGACGAAGAAAGGATAGTGGATGCTGTCAATCATAACCTCTGTGCATTCCAATGAGCATATTTTAAGCTATAAAGGTCCAATTGACGCGGTCTCAACGGCGTTGGAAAGCTAACTTTCAGAGCTTTCCATCAATATATAATAGTCTATACTTTTTTTCAATAATCATTGCCCAAAATTGGCGTTAAAAGTTCACATCTGGAGTTCAATGCCACCCAAGGAGCAAGGAAACAGCACACTCACCTTCCTACTTGGTGTTCAACGCCAAAAACTCAAGTTGAACGCTAGGCATACGAAGCACATGACCAAGTGGGCCCCAAAGTGGATTTTAGCACTCCTTAGCTTATTTAGTCTTACCTTTGTACTTTTTAAATTAAAATTAACATATTTTTAGGGCTAGCATCTCCTATTTAAAGAGGAGATCACTAAGGTTTAAAGGACGGAATGACAAATAAATTCAGGCTTTACCTATACACGCACGAGCAGATTCCCGATCGCCCATCAATAGGTGGGGGTTATGGTTTTTGGTGCCAAAGACTGCCAATAAGATGTCTGCAATCTGACGGTCCTCTGGACTCAATCCTTCATAGGACACTTTTATTAAATAGTCAGAGCTGGCACCAAAGCTCCAATAAGTTGGGATTCTCCTTTCACCCTCGAGAGTAAGCCAGAAGGGGTGGCAACCCGAAGCCGGTCTGACTTTGAAGTACTTGGTTTTCAAACCATGAAAAGAATCTTTAAAAAGGCCAAAAATTCATCTATTTTGTACAGCCCGAAAGGAAAGGTAGCCTTTTTTGTGTTTCCTTTCTCGGGTGGGGTTAGTCAGAAAGAAAAGATATAAAAACACGTTCACAGAAGTCAGAATCTCCAGATATTCACAAACCATCTCAAAAGTATGGATGGTTGCCCAGCTATTTGGATGAAGTTGTGACGGGGCGACGTCACAATGGTTTAGTAGGGAGATGATGAAAGGAGAGAAGGGAAGACGGACACTGATGAGCGGATAATTTATACGCATTTTGGCATTGTTTTTACATAGTTTTTAATATATTTTTGTTACTTTTTAGTATATTTTTATAGTTTTATGCAAAAATTCATATTTCTGGATTCTACTATGAGTTTGTGTATTTTTCTGCAATTTCAGGTATTTTCTGGCTGAAATTGAGGGATCTGAGCAAAAGTCTGATTCAGAGGTTGAGAAAGGACTGCAGATGCTGTTGGATTCTAACCCTCCTACACTCGAAGTGGATTTTCTGGAGCTACAAAAGCCCAATTGGCGCGATTATAACTGCGTTGGAAAGTATACATCTTGGGCTTTCCAACGATGTATAATAGTCCATACTTCGGCCGAGATTTGATGGCTCAAATTGGCGTTTAACGCCAGCCAGAGACCCTTTTCTGGCGTAAAGCGCCGAAACTGGCACCAGAACTGGAGTTAAACGCCCAAACTGGCATCCAAGCTGGCGTTTCACTCTAGAAAAGGCCTATGCATGTGTAAAGCTCAATGATCAGCCCAAGAACACACCAAGTGGGCCCCGGAAGTGGATTTCTGCACTATCTGCACTTAGTTACTTATTTTCTGTAATCCTTAGTAACTAGTTTAGTATAAATAGCACTTTTACTATTGTATTCGAAGCTTATGCCACTTTTCACATTTGGAGGCTGGCCACATGGCTATGCTAAGACATTTTTCTCTTATGTATTTTCTACGGTGGAGTTTCTACACCTCATAGATTAAGGTGTGGAGCTTTGCTGTTCTTCATGAATTAATGAAAGTACTATTGTTTCTCTTTCAATTCACGCATGTCTCTTCTCCAATATATACTCTCGTTCTTAATTGAATTAAGTCAGACTGAAGGGGTGACCTGTGATAATCACCCACTATCTTCATTACTCACTTACCCGAGATCCGCGTGCCTGACAACCACAAGCGGTCTACATGATGTTCAACATAGTCATTGGACGACAGCAGGAGTATAATCTCTTAGGCCTCTGGTTCGTGACTTTGACTTGCATCTCCTGACAACAGAACAGTTGAACTCACAGAGATCAGAACCTTCGTGGTAAAGGCTAGAACAAACGAGCTTTAAACTCACGAATGTTTGGCGCAGTGACAGTGTGCAAAAGGATAGAGAGATCCTATTCCAACACAAGTGAGAACTGACATATGATTAGCCGTGCGGTAGCTATGCCTGGTATTTTTTATCTAAGACAAGAGATCCGACAGATGATTAGCCGTACAGAAGCCGTGCCTAGACCATTTTCACTGAGAGGACGGATGGTAGCCATTGACAACGGTGATCCACCAACATACAGCTTGCCATGGAAGGGAGCACGCATGATTGGATAAAGACAATGGAAAAGCAAAGGTTCAGAAGCAACAAAGCATCTCCAAACGCATATCTGAAATTCCCACCAATGAATTACATAAGTATCTTTATTTTAATTTGCATTTTATTTATCTTTCAATTATCAAAACTCATAACCAATTGAATCTGCCTGACTAAGATTTACAGGATGACCATAACTTGCTTCAAGCCGGCAATCTCCGTGGGATCGACCCTTACTCGCGTAAGGTTTTATTACTTGGGCGACCCAGTGCACTTGCTGGTTAGTTGTACCGGAGTTGTGAAAAGTGTGATCACAATTCCGTGCACCAAGTTTTTGGCGCCGTTGCCGGGGATTGTTCGAGTTTGGACAACTAACGGTTCATCTTGTTGCTTAGATTAGGTAACCTTCTTTCTTATTTCAACCTTTATTTTCTTTTCAAAAAGTTTTTTAAAATATTTAAAAAAAAAGTTTTCGAAAAAAAATGTTCTTCAGAATTTTTAAGAATGAATTCCACCTTAAAGCTCTATGATAATATGTTGAAGCTTGGCTGGCTATTAAGCCATGTCTAATCTTTTGGACTGAAGCTTCCACTTATCATTGCAGCTATTAGAGGAGCCTTTGGATTCTCATTTATAATTCTGTGCTAAAGCTTGGCTGGCCATTTGGCCATGTCTAATTCTTTTGGACCGAAGCTTTAGACTAACATTGCATGAATCCTGGAATTCTTATTAAAAATTGAGTTTCTTTATTTTCTTTTTACAAAATAATTTTGAAAAAAATTTAATAAAATCATAAAAACCAAAAAAATTTTGTGTTTCTTGTTTGAGTCTTGTGTCAAATTTTAAGTTTGGTGTCAATTGCATTTTTTTATTTTCATAAAATTTTCGTAAATTCATGCATTATGTTCTTCATGATCTTCAAGTTGTTCTTGATGATTTTCTTTGTTTGATCTTTACATTTTCTTGTTTTATGTCTTTTCTTGTTTTCCATATGCATTTTCGAATTACTAGTGTCTAAAGTTTAAAAATTTTTAAGTTTGGTATCTTGCATATCTTTCTTTTCTTAAAAATTTTCAAAAATATGTTCTTGATGTTCATCATGACCTTCAAAGTGTTCTTGGTGTTCATCTTGACATTCAAAGTATTCTTGCAAGCATTATTTGTTTTGATCTTAAATTTTTATGTTTTGTTTCATTTTGTTGTTTTTCTCTCTCCTCATTAAAAATTTAAAAGTAAAAAAAATATCTTTTCCTTATTCTTCTCATAATTTTCGAAATTTTGAGTTGACTTGGTCAAAAATTTTTAAAATTTAGTTGTTTCTTATTAGTCAAGTCAAAATTTCAATTTAAAAACTTTATCTTTTCAAATCTTTTTCAAAATCAATTCTTTTTCATTTTTTTTATGATTTTCGAATTTCATTCTTAAAATTTTTCAAAATCTTTTTCATTTTTCTTTTAATGTTTTCGAAAATTTTAAAAACTAATTTTTCAAAATCTTTTTCTTAATTTTATTTCATATTTTCGAAAATCCTTGCTAACAATTAATGTTTTGATTAAAAAAAATTCAAGTTTGTTACTTTCTTGTTAAGAAAGGTTCAATCTCTAAATTCTAGAATCATATCTTTTAGTTTCTTGTTAGTCAAGTCATCAACTTTAATTTTAAAAAATCAAATCTTTTTAATTTTTTTTTCAATTCTTTTTCAAAATAAATTTCAATCATATCTTTTTAAAATTTTAATATTAAAATCTTTTTCTAACTTCTTATCTTTTCAAAATTTATTTTCAAATCTCTTTCAACTAACTACTTGACTTGTTTGTTTTAATTTTAAAAATTTACTATTTCTTATCTTTTTCAAAACCACCTAACTACTTTTTCACTTCTCATTTTCGAAAACAACTAACCACTTTTTTAAAATTCTTTTTAATTAACTAATCGTTTTAAATTCTAATTTGATTTTATTTCTTTTAATATTTTCGAACACTAACTAAATAATTAAAATAAAAATAAAAATATTTTTCTTTTATTTTACTTAAAAAAAATTCGAATACTCTCTCTCATCTCTTTCTATTTATTTTATTTATTTACTAACACTTCTCATCTAATAATTCGAACCATCTCCCTCTCTCTGTGTTCGAATTCTTCTTATTCTCTCTCTACCTCATTCTTCTATTCTTCTTTTCCTCTGACACATAAAGGAATCTCTATACTGTGTGACATAGAGGATTCCCATTCTCTCTTTGTTCTCTTCTTTTTCATATGAGCAGGAACATGGATAAAGACATTCTTGTTGAAGCTGATCCTGAACCTGAAAGGACTTTGAAGAGGAAGCTAAGAGAAGCTAAAGCACAACACTCTGGAGAGGACCTTACAGCAAATTTCGAAAAAGAGGCAGACATGGCAACCGAACCTGAGAACAATGGTGGAGATGCAAGGAAGATGCTTGGTGACTTTACTGCACCAACTTTCAACTTCTATGGAAGAAGCATCTCAATTCCTGCAATTGGAGCAAACAACTTTGAGTTTAAGCCTCAATTAGTTTCTCTAATGCAGTAGAATTGCAAGTTTCATGGACTTCCATTGGAAGATTCTTATCAGTTCTTAGCTGAATTCTTGCAAATATGTGACACTGTTAAGACCAATAGGGTTGATCCCGAGGTCTACAGACTTATTCTTTTCCCCTTTGCTGTAAGAGACAGAGCTAGGATATGGTTGGACTCACAACCTAGAGAAAGCCTGAACTCTTGGAAAAAGTTAGTCAATGCTTTCTTGGCCAAATTCTTTTCACCTCAAAAGATGAGCAAGCTTAGAGTGGAAGTCCAAACCTTCAGATAGAAGGAAGGTGAATCCCTCTATGAAGCTTGGGAAAGATACAAGCAATTGATCAGAAGGTGTCCTTCTGACATGCTTTCAGAATGGAGCATCTTATGAATATTCTATGATGGTATGTCTGAATTGTCTAAGATGTCATTGGACCACTCTGCTGGTGGATATCTTCATCTGAAGAAAACACCTACAGAAGCCCAGGAACTCATTGAAATAGTTGCAAGTAACCAGTTCATGTATACTTCTGAAAGAAATCCTGTGAATAATGGGATGACTCAGAAGAAAGGAGTTCTTGAGATTGATACTCTGAATGCCATATTGGCTCAGAATAAAATATTGACTCAGCAAGTCAATATAATTTCTCATAATCTGACTGGAATGCAAGCTGCATCCGGCAGTACTAAAGAAGCCTCCTCTGAAGGAGAAGCTTATGACCCTAAGAATCCTGCAATGGAAGAGGTGAATTACATGGGAGAATCCCATGGAAACACCTATAATCCTTCATGGAGAAATCATCCAAATATCTCATGGAAGGATCAACAGAAGCCTCAACAAGGCTTCAATAATAATAATGGTGGGAGAAATAGGTTTGGCAATAGCAAGCCTTTTCCATCATCTTCTCAGCAACAGACAGAGAATTCTAAGCAGAGCTTTTCTGACTTAGCAACCATAGTCTCTGATCTATCTAAGACCACTCTCAGTTTTATGACTGAAACAAGATCCTCCATCAGAAATTTGGAGGCACAAGTGGGTCAGCTGAGTAAAAGAGTTACTGAAATCACTCATAGTACTCTCCCAAGCAATATAGAAGAGAATCCAAAGAGAGAGTGCAAGGCCATTAATATATCCAAAGTGGCCGAACCTATAGAGGAGGAAGAGCCAGTGATTTCCAGTGAGAAAGACCTTAATGGACATCTACTAACCACTAAGGAGTTCCCTAATGAGGAACCAAAGGAATCTGAGGCTCATACAGAGACCATAGAGATTCTACTGAACTTACTGTTGCCATTCATGAGCTCTGATAAGTATTCTTCCTCTGAAGAGGATGAAGATATTATTGAAGATCAAGTTGCTCGGTATCTAGGAGCAATCATGAAGTTGAATGCCAAGTTATTTGCTAATGAGACTTGGGAGGATGAACCTCCATTGCTCATCAATGAACTGAATGCCTTGGTTCAGCAGAAATTACCTCAGTAGAAACCGGATCCCGGAAGATTCTTAATTCCTTGTACCATAGGCACCATGACCTTTGAGAAGGCTCTGTGTGACCTGGGATCAGGTATAAACTTCATGCCACTCTCTGTAATGGAGAAACTAGGGATCCTTGAGGTACAAGCTGCAAGAATCTCACTAGAGATGGTAGACAAATCAATGAAACATGCTTATGCACTTGTAGAGGATGTCTTAGTAAAGGTTGAAGGTCTTTACATCCCTGCTAACTTCATAATCCTAGACACTGGAAAGGATGAGGATGACTCCATCATCCTTGGAAGACCCTTCCTAGCCACAGCAAGGGCTGTGATTGATGTGGACAGAGGAGAGTTAGTCCTTCAATTGAATGAGGACTACCTTGTGTTTAAGGCTCAAGGATCTTCTTCTGTAAACATGAAGAAGAAGCATGAAAAGCTTCATCCAATTCTCTTCATACAGAGTCAAGCAGAGCCCCCACATTCAAACTCTAAGTTTGGTGTTGGGAGGCCACAATCATGCTCTGAGTATCTGGGAAGCTCTGTAAGAGCATACTGTCAAGCTATTGACATTAAAGAAGCGCTTATTGGGAAGCAACCCAATCTTATTTATCTATGTTAATTACTTTTTCATTTTATTTTCCATTGTTAGTTTATGATTTCTTTAGGTTGATGATCATGTGGAGTCACAAAAACTGCTACAGAATTAAATCAGAATAAAAAACAGCATCAAAAACAGCACACCCTGGAGGACAGGCTTACTGGCATTTAAACGCCAGTAAGGACAGCAGAATGGGCGTTTAACGCCTAGTCTGGCAGCATTCTGGGCGTTAAATGCCATAATTGGCAGACAGACTACCGTTTAATGCCAGAAAAAGGTGTTTGGTTGGCGTTAAACGCCAGAAAGGGGCACCAGTCTAGCATTTAAATGCCAGAAAGGGCTGTCCAGGGGCGTTTAAATGCCAGAAAGGTGCATAGACTAGAATTCCTTGGCACCTCAGGATCTGTGGACCCCACAGGATCCCCACCTACCCCAACTCATTCTCTCTCCTCTTCACACCTTTCCATAACGCTCTTCCCCAAATACCCTTGACCAATCACATCAATACCTATTTCCCAAACACCATTCACCTATCAAATCCTATCCTCTTTCCCATAATCTCTTCACCATTCACATCCATCCACTATTCCCTAAAAACCCATCATAAAACCCCACCTACCTCACCATTCAAATTCAAAACATTTTCCTCCCAAACCTAACCCCTTCTTACATGAATTCCTTCTCCCTCTTACCCTATAAATACCCCTCCTTACCACCTTCAATTTCACACATCATAAACACTTAAACCCCCTTGGCCGAATTTAAAACTCCCCTCTATCTCCTCCATTTCTTCTTCTTCTCCTCCTTTCTTTCTTCTTTTGCTCGAGGACCAGCAAACCTTTTAAGTTTGGTATGGGAAAAAGATATACTTTTTATTTTTCCATAACCATTAATGGCACCTAAGGCCGGAGAAACCTCTAGAAAGAGAAAAGAGAAGGCAGTTCCTTCCACCTCCGAGTCATGGGAGATGGAGAGATTCATCTCAAAGGTCGATCAAGACCACTTCTATGAAGTTGTGGCCAAGAAAAGGGTGATCCACGAGGTCCCCTTCATGCTCAAAAAGAGTGAATATCCAGAGATCCGACGTGAGGTTCGAAAAAGTGGTTGGGAAGCTCTCACCAACCCCATCCAACAAGTCAGAATCTTAATGATTCAAGAGTTCTATGCTAATGCATGGATCACTAAAAACCATAATCAAAGTATAAACCTAAACCCAAAGAATTGGCTCACAATGGTTCGAGGGAAATACTTGGATTTCAGTCCGGAAACTGTGAGGTTGGCATTCAACTTGCCAATGATGCAAGGAGATCCTCATTCTTTCACTAGAAGGGTCAACTTTGATCAAAGGTTGGACCAAGTCCTCACAGACATTTGTGTGGAAGGAGCACAATGGAAGAGAGACTCTAAAGGCATGTCGGTTTAATTGAGAAGGCCTTACCTCAAACCCGTGGCTAGAGGATGGTTGGAGTTCATCCAACGCTCTATCATTCCTACTAGCAACCGGTCTGAAGTAACTGTGGATCGGGCTATCATGATCCATAGTATCATGATTGGAGAGGAAGTGGAAGTTCATGAGATCATACCTCTAGAACTATACAAGGTGGCTAACAAGCCCTCCACTTTAGAAATGTTAGCCTTTCCTCATCTCATCTGTCACCTATGTAATTCAGTCAGAATTGTCATAGAGGAAGACATCCTCATTGAAGAGGATAAGCCCATCACTAAAAAGAGGATGGAGCAAATAAGAGAGCCCACTCATGGACCTCAACAAGAGCATGAGGAAGTCCTTCATCAAGAAATCCCTAAGATGCCTCAAGGGATGCATTTCCCTCACACAACTATTGGGAGCAACTCAACACCTCTTTAGGAGAATTGAGTTCCAACATGGAGCAACTAAGAGTGGAGCACCAAGAGCACTCCATCATCCTCCATGAAATCAGAGAGGACCAAAAGGCTATGAGAGAGGAGCAACAAAAGCAAGGAAGAGACATAGAGGAGCTCAAGAACTCCATTGGTTCTTCAAGAGGAAGAAGAAGCCACCATCACTAAGGTGGACCTGTTCTTTAATCTCCTTGTTTATTTTCTTTTCTGTTTTCGGTTTTTATGCTTTATGTTTTGACTATGTTTGTGTCTTCATTACATGATCATTAGTGTTTAGTGTCTATGTCTTAAAGCTATGAATGTTCCATGAATCTTTCACCTTTCTTAAATGAAAAATGTTTTCTGAAAAAGAAAAAGAAGTACATGAATTTCGAATTCTATCTTGAAAATAGTTTAATTATTTTGATGTGGTGGCAATACTTTTTGTTTTCTGAATGAATGCTTGAACAGTGCATTTTTTTATAGTGAAGTTTATGAATGTTAAAATTGTTGCCTCTTGAAAGAATAATGAAAAAAGAGAAATGTTATTGATAATCTGAAAAATCATAAAATTGATTCTTGAAGCAAGAAAAAGCAGTGAAAAACACAAAGCTTGCGAAAAATGGCAAAAATAAAGAAAAAGAAAGAAAAAGCAAGCGGAAAAAGCCAATAGCTCTTTAAACCAAAAGGCAAGAGCAAAAAGCCAATAACCCTTTAAACTAAAAGGCAAGGGTAAAAAGGATCCAAGGCTTTGAGCATTAATGGATAGGAGGGCCCAAAGGAATAAAATCCTGGCCTAAACGGCTAAATCAAGCTGTCCCTAACCATGTGCTTGTGTTAGGAAGGTCCAAGTGAAAAGCTTGAGACTGAGTGGTAAAAGTCATGATCCAAAGCAAAAAGAGTGTGCTTAAGAACTCTAGGCACCTCTAACTGGGGACTCTAGCAAAGCTGAGTCACAATCTGAAAAGATTCATCCAGTTATGTGTCCGTGGCATTTATGTATCCGGTGGTAATACTGGAAAACAAAATGCTAAGGGTCACGGCCAAGACTCATAAAGTAGCTGTGTTCAAGAATCAACATACTAAACTAGGATAATTAATAACACTATCTGAATTCTGAGTTCCTATGGATGCCAATCATTCTGAACTTCAAAGGATAAAGTGAGATGCTAAAACTATTCAAAAGCAAAAAACTACTAGTCCCGCTCATCTAATTGGAACTAAGCTTCATTGATATTTTTAAATTTATTGAATTTTTTTTATTCTTTTTATCCTATTTTGTTTTAGTTGCTTGGGGACAAGCAACAATTTAAGTTTGGTGTTGTGATGAGCGGATAATTTATACGCTTTTTGGCATTGTTTTTACATAGTTTTTAATATGTTTTAGTTACTTTTTATTATATTTTTATAGTTTTTATGCAAAAATTCACATTTCTGGATTTTACTGTGAGTTTGTGTGTTTTTCTGTAATTTCAGGTATTTTCTGGCTGAAGTTGAGGGATCTGAGCAAAAGTCTGATTCAGAGGCTGAGAAAGGACTGCAAATGCTGTTGGATTCTGACCCTCCTATACTCGAAGTGGATTTTCTAGAGATACAGAAGCCCAATTGGTGCACTCTCAATTGCGTTGGAATGTAGACATATTGGGCTTTCCAACAATGTATAATAGTCCATACTTCGGTCGAGATTTGATGGCCCCAATTTGTGTTCAACGCTAGCCAGAGACCCTTTTCTGGCGTAAAACGCCAGAAATGGACCAGAACTGGAGTTAAACGCCTAAACTGGCATCCAAGATGGTGTTTAACTCTAGAAAAGGCCTATGCACGTATAAAGCTCAATGCTCAGCCCAAGCACACACCAAGTGGGCCCCGGAAGAGGATTTCTGCACTATCTGCACTTAGTTACTTATTTTCTGTAATCCTTAGTAACTAGTTTAGTATAAATAGCACTTTTACTATTGTATTCGAAGCTTATGCCACTTTTCACATTTGGAGGCTGGCCACACGGCCATGCCAAGACATTTTTCTCTTATGTATTTTCTACGGTGGAGTTTCTACACCTCATAGATTAAGGTGCGGAGCTTTGCTGTTCTTCATGAATTAATGAAAGTACTATTGTTTCTCTTTTAATTCATGCATGTCTCTTCTCCAAGATATACTCTCGTTCTTAATTCAGTTAAGTCAGAATGAAGGGGTGACCCATGACAATCACCCACTATATTCATTACTCGCTTAGCCAAGATCCGCGTGCCTGACAACCACAAGCGGTCTACATGATGTTCAACGTAGTCATTGGACGACAGCTGGAGTATAATCTCTTAGGCCTCTGGTTTGTGACTTTGACTTACATCTCCTAACAATAGAGTAGTCGAACCCACAGAGATCAGAATCTTCGTGGTAAAGGCTAGAACAAACGAGCTTCAAACTCACGAATGTTGGGCACAGTAACAGTGTGTAAAAGGATAGAGAGATCCTATTCCGACACAAGTGAAAACTGACAGATGATTAGTCGTGCAGTAGCTGTGCCTGGTATTTTTCATCCGAGACAATAGATCCGACAGATGATTAGCCGTACAGAAGCCGTGCCTGGACCATTTTCACGGAGAGGACGGATGGTAGCCATTGACAACGGTGATCAACCAACATACAGCTTGCCATGGAAGGGAGCACGCATGATTGGATAAAGACAATGGGAAAGCAGAGGTTCAGAAGCAACAAAGCATCTCCAAACACTTATCTGAAATTCCCACCAATGAATTACATAATTATCTTTATTTTAATTTACGTTTTATTTATCTTTCAATTATCAAAACTCATAACCAATTGAATCCGCCTGACTAAGATTTACAGGATGACCATAGCTTGCTTCAAGCTGGCAATCTCCGTGGGATCGACCCTTACTCACGTAAGGTTTTATTACTTGGACGACCCAGTGCACTTGCTGGTTAGTTGTACCGGAGTTATGAAAAGTGTGATCACAATATTGTGTACCAGACACCTAGCATGGTGAACATTGGTTTGTACACCTACATCCAATCAACTACCCATGGACATGCCATGTTGAAGTGACAGATGCGCTTCCGTTCACCCGGGACGAAAACATGGTAATTTGCTTCTTCCGGACCCTCTCCACACAAGGCCCCAGAGTCGCGAAGCTCTTGTAGTTCCTCTCGGGATACCCGGGAAGCCGTGTCTTTCCCGTTAGAGGTAACCCAATCGTAGTGATCCACAATATTGCGTGCCACAGGTTGCTATGCTATACCTACAGTAGGGGCACTACTCAAGTCAACTCGAAAAGTTGGAAACTCGGAAGAAAATGAAAAGATGGAACTATATTCTGCTACGTTACTACTCTACACTATTTGTGTTAGTTCAAGACTTAAATCCAGGAAAAAGGCCTAAATCCAAGAAAAAAAGGCCTACGGTACTCCCCTAAGAACTATCTAACAATGGCAACACTAGTTTATGCAGAATCAGAATCAAGCAGGAAGCCCAACAGATAAAAATGCAGTAATCATAACGAGAGAAAACGAGGCAGGTATAAGAGAATTACTTACCAGGAGATATGCAAGAAGGATTGATGAAGGGAGGGTGAACGTAGGAGGATGCAATAAGCCTCACAGAAAGCCAATTGAGAATTCAGAAAGGGAGATAGTAAGGGAGAATGTGTGGAGGTTTGAAAAGTGAAAGGTGAAATGGGAGTTATGAAGATAAAAAGCAAAGGGTGCGAAATGGTAACTGTGAGGGGAGCGCAAAAAGACAGGGGCAAAACTGACTTTTTCTCTTGCTTCCAAATCAGTCATCAAGAGTATTTAATGCTCGGTAAAGAAATCGAAGTGACACTCCAAGCAACGGATGGGGGCAACTCATGCGCACTAGAGGCACGAACTCCATTGACGAGGTCCTGGGCCGAACAAGGCTCGCCCCAAGCAGACGTGGGCTACCCGAATACACCAATCACGAACACCAAGCTTCACGGTTTGGTGTGTTGGGGGCACTGTCCTGGCCCAACCCAACAAGGTTTTCAGTCCGACCACGAACCAACGACACACCAGGTCATTTGACCCGAGCTTAAGGGTGACCCCCTACCACCTCACACCTGCTGAGGAAACCTGGACAGCTAGCAAAAGCTTCCAGGCAGATGGACCCAAATGAAGGACCCACCAGAGTTCAGAGTCTAAATGGGGAGGGACATACCCCTCTCCAGAGGTACGTCACCTTTTTACCTTAATTTGTCGCCTCTTTGTACGGACACTGACTTTAGCATCGGAGTGTCCTTGCAAGTGGCTACTCCTGCCGACTCATCAACGACTCGGACGATCGACTTACCCTCGAGGTTTGTGCCTAAGTCCAAATCCTCTCACAGCCAGTTGCTCCAACCTTGACCTCACCCCCATTCGTCATTCTCCCGAGCAACCGAACAAGTAGCAGTGTTAAAAAATATATGAGATACCAATAAGTATTTTTATATGCAATGACCGATTAAATGTTACACAGTTGAATTATAACTTTTTATTCATGTATATTTTGAAAACTCATCCGTTGGATTATAAATTTATTTGTCATAAATAATCTCTAGAAAGTTTCATGTGAATACGAAAACCGTGTTCTATATCTTTTATATATTTGAACATCAGTGTCGTATATTTGTTCAAAATATGTATAAAGAAAGGAGATTCATTAGAAGCAAATGTCTCAATCTCAACATGCTAGAGATATGGACAAGAATACTAGGTACTTTCATAACTTAGCGTCGACTAGAATAAGGAACAACAGGATCGACCCTATGTTAATTAATGGAAGGTTAGTGCGAAACTAGGCCAGAATAAAGGTTGCGATCAGAGGGTTTTATAAAGAACTGTATCGACAGAAATATGCTTCTATGATTGTGTTCCGTGATAGCTTGCTAAAGCAAATTGATAAGGAAGAGGTAGCAGGGTTAGAGGTGATGCCATCGCCTGAGGAAATACGACAGACAGTTTGGGATTGTGAGTCCATTAAAGTGCGAGGTAGCGATGGATATAATATGAACTTCATAAAAGAATATTGGGGTGAGATTGGCCAAGAGTTTACTGCAGCTGTGTTGGGATTCTTCCAAAGTGCGAGGTTACCAACAGATGCTAATATAACATGGATGGCACTAGCTCCAAAATTTGTGGGAACTGAGGAAATAAAGGTCCTTCGACCGATTAGTATGGTTGGTTGTGTGTATAATGTGATATCAAAAGTGTTGGTAAGAAGAATGCGGTTAGTGATGCCAGGTCTAATGGGAGAGACTCAATCTGCCTTTGTAAAGGGCTATAAAATACTTGATGGTGCTCTTATTGCTTGTGAGATGGTCCAATGGTTGAAGTTGTGCAAGAAGAAGGTGACAATTATCAAGTTAGACTTTCAGAAAGCACATGATAGGGTGAGATGGAGCTTTATGGATATTGCGTTACAAAAGATGGGTTTTGGTCCTAGATGGAGGACATGGGTAAAGGAATGTGTGACTACAGTGTCTATGTCGGTGTTGATAAATGGATCACCATCCAAGCCGTTCAGAATGGAGAGAGATCTTAGACAAGAGATCCTCTTTTTCCTTTTTGTTTGTTCTTGTCATTGACGTCTTGTACAGGATGGTGGGTGAGGTAGTCAGGAATGGACGCATCTCTCCATTACTAGTTGGATGGGACAACATAGAGTTGTCGCATATCCAGTTTGCAGATGATACAATCTTATTTTACCCATAGGAAATGGAGACAGCCATGAATTATAAGAGGCTTCTGTGTTGTTTTGAGTTGATGTCTGGCCTTAGTATTAACTGTGGTTTTTTGGGATGTGCGAAAGTTGCTCTACCTGTCAAGTACTTAGAAATTTCTCTAGGTGCAAATCCTCGATTAGTGAAGACCTGAAAATCGATCATAGACAAGATGGAAGAAAAGCTCAACTTATGGAAAGTGAAGTCTCTCAACAAAGCAGACAAGCTGGTTCTCATGAAATCTGTTCTTAATAGCTTGCCAGTTTACTACCTTAGCTTGTATAAGATGCCAAAGTCGGTGGCATAAAAGCTAATTGGGTTACAAAGGAGGTTCTTATGGAGTAAAGAAGATGGGAAAAACGGTATACCACTTATGAAATAGGGGGTGGTGCAAGCTCCAAAAAAAACTAGGGGGTTTGGGGGTGGGAGATGCATTGATCATAAATGCGTCGCTTCTATTCAAGTGGTGGTGGCACTTTTTGAAGGAGGATTGCCCGTTGTGGAAGAAAGTTGTATGTTCTTGTAATTAGTTGAACCCAAATGTCATGTTGTCCAAACAACCATTGCCGACAAGAAGTGGCCTGTGGAAAGATATCTGCCAGCTTAATATTTAGGAGCAACAGGTGAGAGATGAGATTATCAATGGTCTGTCTATAGAAGTGGGAAATGGAAGACAGATTCGGTTTTGGGAGGATGATTGGTTACAAGGTGGTTCTTTGAAAGAGAATTTTCCGAGGCTCTTATCTGTTTCAAATAAAAGAGGATCGGTCATAGTGGACTTTGGGTTCTGGGATAGGTTAGAGTGGATTTGGAACTTTCAATGGAGGAGGAATTTATTCCAATGGAAGTTAGAGCTTGGTGTATGCCGGACCGTCAGTTAGGAAATCTCTCCCTCAAAAGAGAAGAAATGGGATTTAGCACTGCATGTATAGTCCCAACCGACAAGGCGACTCACAACCAAAGTTTAATTTAGAGATGTCACAATTTAAAACCAATTTAATTCGAAAGTAGAATTCCGGGTCTTCTTCCCATGGAACTAGTGACCACAAGTGCATAAGTTTTGGTTGTAAGATCAAGGGGGTTCTTAATAATGAAATAACAATTAAAGGAATAAAAGAACAATCGAAATTGTAACTAATGAACTAATAAATAAATTAAAGAACTATCTATGTAATATAAACAAGTAAAGTTTTGGAATGATTGGAGTGTATGGTTCAAAATATAAATGAAACCTTGGCGTGTGATAAGCTAAAGAATCATTTTTCTTGTCATAACCACAACTATGACAATTATGATGGATTAATCTTACTTAGTTAACCCTTAACATCAATGAGTAAGTCAAGTGAGCATAGTTGTTCTTAATCCATAAATCCTAACTAACTTACTAATTACCTTAGTAAAAAGCTAGCGTTAGTGGAAACAAGAACAATTAACAATCCATGAATTATCACTAAATTTTAGACATTACAACTCTAGTATCCCATATGCTCATTTTTCCCAAGCCAGTGAATGGAAAATTACCTCATGATCAAAATTGACATTTTCACAAACACTTGGTGGTCATAATCATAAAACATTACAAATTTGGAAAAATGATAAAAACTATGAACCACAAATGATCAAAATCAAAACTAGTAACTCAAACAAACATATAATAACAAAAAAATTATCAAGTTCATCAACTAGAATTCAAAGATGCAAAGATATGTATATATTAATAGAATGTCTTTAACTATAAGAAAGTGTAACTCAAGTGTGGTAATTAAAGAAAAAATTAAGAAATACTTACAATGGAGGCAAGTTAGAATCCAAGATCAAAATGGAAATAGCACTTTGTAATATAAACCATGATAAAAGATAGAAACATAGAATTGAACAATTGAACCCCTCACCGGATGTGTATATACTCTAATCACATAGTGTTTAAGGCTTAATCACTCAATTCTCCTTTAATCATATTTTTCTAGGATTTGCTAGTCATCTAACAATCAACACATACTTGATGCATGAATGCAAATATTATGAGGTTTTTGGAGGATTGTAACGGGGTTAGGGTAAAGGTAAGATTAATATGGTCAAGTGGACTAGTAGATTGGATCTTTGATTAGCTCAAGTATCCCACCTAATCCTATATCAACCCATGTACATGTAAGAAACCAACCTAACTCCCTATTTATCTCCTTTCTCACATTCACTCATGCATTTTCTTTCTAATTCTCATACATATGCATTCTTTATTTTGTAATATTATTATTATAAAGTTTTTTTTTAAGATTCTTTTCTTTTATCATCAAAAGGGAATGCATATGATTTACTTCATGCATGCATGAGTATTTACCAATTTTCCAAATTTTTTCATAAATACCCAAAATAAACATATTATCAATGTTTCCAAAAATTTTCTCCACACTTGGTTAACACACTCTACTTCAACCCAAACTAATCAAAGATACAATTCATGGTCATTAATAGTATTTTTCGCTTAGGAAGAATGATGTGCTTCAAATTAGAATAAAAAGGGACTTAAAAGGCTTAAAAAGGGGTTACAAAGGTAAATGTAAGGGTTGGCTATATGGGTTGATAACAAAGCATTTTGTACCCTTTTTCATAGCATTTTCTTAGTATTTTTGGTTATATTTAATTAAGTTTTAGTATGTTTTAGTGTGAAATTCATCTTTTAGATACTACTTTGAATTTTTGTGTTATTTCTATGATTTTAGGTGATTTTTTGACGAATTTGGCAGAATCTTGTTTAGAGACGAAGAAAGGACAGCAGATGTTGTCAATCTTGATTTCTGTGTATTCTAATGAGCATAACTTGAGCTACAGAAGTCTAATTGATGCGATCTTAACGGTGTTAGAAAGCTAACTTCTAGATCTTTCTAGAAATATATAATAGTCTATACTTTATTTTCGGAATGACTGCCAAAACTGGCGTTAAACAACAAGCTTGGGAGTTTAACGCCTATGAAGGACTGACCTCCCAAGTTGAACGCCCAAAACTGGTGTTCAACGCCAGCCAGGGAGCAGGACCAATGAAGTTCAATGCCCAGATTGAAGTTGGACGCCAGTCATCAGCCCAAATACTCACCAAGTGAGCCCCAAAGTGGATTTTAGCACTCCTTAGGCTTTTCTTATCTTATTTTTGAAATTTTTAATTTAAAAATAACATCTTTTAGGTTTAGCATCTACTATTTAAAGAGGAGATCACTTAGGAAACAGGGGACATTACCTCAAATCTTCTTCTTTATTTTTTTTTCTATTTTTTCTATAAGTCATGAGCAACTAAACCTCTTGGTTAAGGTTAGGAACTCTATTTATTTCTATGGATTAAGAATTATTCTTTTATTTTAATTAATGTTTGATTTAATTCTAAGGTGTTGTTTTCGTTCTTAATCTCATGAATCTGGGTGGAACGAGAGTATGCCCTTATTCTACATGGGCTCTTGTGATTCTGAAGAGAGCTATCTCGCTTGAGCTACAGCTTGAAAATACTCCTCCTAAA
This sequence comes from Arachis hypogaea, assembly GCF_003086295.3. NCBI lineage: Eukaryota > Viridiplantae > Streptophyta > Magnoliopsida > Fabales > Fabaceae > Arachis > Arachis hypogaea. Next base: position 100,707,953 of record NC_092049.1, read on the forward strand.
CTTCTAATTACATGAACTAATCGGATATGTGACATAAAATCCTGTTAGCTTTGGGTAATTGAGGTTTTTATGGCGCTAAACTGGTTTTCTGAACTTCACCCTCTAATCTGAATTGAATGACCACAAGAGTGGCTTTTGATGAGGATTAGAGGGGATTAATTCACTACGAGAGTAGGCTTTAGTCACTTATGGTTTGCCATAGAATGAATCATTCATTGTTAAAGTGGTTGGTAAGAAGTCTTAATCCGGAAAGGTAAACATCTCCAAAGCCTTAACTGTTTCCATATATTATCTCTTTAACAATTCTCTTGATTGCTTTCTTTATTTTCTTTATTATTTTATTTTATGTGAATTCAACCACAACCACTCTTTTTCTATTTGCTTGACTAAGTCCAACAGGATAACCATTGCTTGCTCAGTCCGACAATCCTCGTGGGATCGACCCTCACTCACTTGAGGTATTACTTGGACGACCCAGTGCACTTGCCGGTTCAGTTGCGCGAGTTCTAATTTTCGCGCACCCTGGGTTAAGTGAGTTCAATTTCAAAAATGGCCTCAATCATACTAAATGCATTTAAAACATCAAATATAGGACATAAAGATTCAAGCAAATCCAATATCACAATCATAAAGGAGTATAGCACACAAGAACAAAATTTGTGGTTGAAAATGTGCAACCATCCATTAAAGCTCAAATTTCACTAGGTGTTTTGTTCTAGCTCTTTTCTATGTTCCATAAGAGAAATACTTCAAGCAAGTTGAAAAATAATTTTTCAAATCTAATCAATGGAATGCTCTAAGAGAGATTTCTTGAAAATTCTTTGTTGTTTTCACCAAACTTATTTCCTATACCATGCAACATGCAAATGCAAATATCTACTACTATAGAACTATAAGCAAGTAAGATATATGCATAAGCAAACTAAGTAAAGTGCAATAAAATAAAATTCTAACAAATATTCACAAGAAACAAAATTACCAAAAACTAGAAAGTATTGCAAAGTGTTTAGAAAGAGAAATTTAGTCCCTAGAGTTGCAGATCATCCCCTACACTTAATCAATGCACGGAGGACATAATTCGAGAGGTAGAGAACTAGGAGGCTCCACCTTTAGCTGGTGGGCACTGGGGTTCAGGTTGACCATCTTCACCATCATCCTTCACAACCGGCTCAGGTGAAGTTGCTGGAAATAGGCCAGGATCTCTTCCTTCTAGTCTCGCCACCACCCAGTCAAAACGCTTGTGATTAAGGTGCTCAATTTGGTGGATATCATGCAACAAGTCCTGGACCATGTCTTGAAGAGGCCGGACAAAAGCTATTGGTGCTGATGAAGGTGGTGGTCTTGATGATGATGGCTCAGGTGCTTTCCTCTTGGAGGATGTCTTCTTTGTGGACCATCCAAATCTCCACATGGAATGAATTGGTTACCAATTGGGATCTTGAACATGATGTCTGTAGTTCACCTCTCTACCCCTGCTAGTATAGCAAATCTGAACACAAGCGATGGAAAGAGAATGTTGATTTTTCTTCTTTAGATTACCTTCCACATCGATGCGCGAATCAAGGGCAAGACAGTTATCTTCTTGCCTTCCAGAATAGCCCAAAGCAATATAGCGGTTTTAATTCGGATATGGGTAGCATGGGTGCTGGGAAGTGTATAATCGGCCACTATTTGTTACCAAATACGTGCCTCGGCGGTCAAAGCGGAATAAATAATGCTAACAGAAACAGTTTTTTCTCCCTTGCTATATTCCCAAGATGCACCGGGTGGCCGATTTTCTTCAGAATCGAAGCCAAGGACATCCTCCCCTTAAGCACATCTTCTTTGATTCTTGAGTATGCATCCTTAGTAGGCAGAATGTGGGGAATCTTAAGAAGAGCTTCGAAAGCTTTGTTGGAAGTATCCAATGTCTTTCCTCGGAGGAATACGGTCTCCTCTTCCCAAGCTTGATAATTAGCATAAAATTCCTACACCATAGACTCATTGATTTCAATGGTTTCATATTCAAGAAATCCTCATTGAAGTGAGGTAATTCTATCATGGATGAGCGCCGCATATTTGTTTGTAACCTTGAGCTTTCGCTCCCAATGGATTGACCTCTTCTCAAGTTTGTCATATTGGAGGTCGGCTCTTTTATTGGCAAAGGTGCTTGGTTCCGCACTCCGACGATCAGAGGGACATGGAAGAATATTTCTTGGGCCTACTGGTGGTGTAACCGGCTCTTTGTCTTTTCGGCGCATCCTAAAAAGGAGAGATAAAAATAGATTTCAAGATCACATGGTAACAACAAAAGAAAAATAATGAGGGAGCATGAACAATGTAAAGAAAATACAATTGCTTAATTGAGGAGCTTTCCAAAATAGTGTGGCTTAAAAAAAGACGATGTGTGCATTCTAAGTGTGCGCACGACTAGAGCACATACATTGACCGGCTAAGACGGCAATCACACAGTTAAACAACTAAAGCTCAATGCTTCTCAATCAAGTGGCTTAAGTTGCAAGTCTAAAGAATTGAGATACAAGCAATCTTAAGCAAACACAAAGTAACTTAATTGAATTCTTTGAAAAAATGGGTATTGGAGTTGTGGAAATGAAACCTCATTGTTATGAAAGTGCACAACAATAATAACCATTTAAGCAAAGTTGGATATCATTTGTTCATCCCGAAAATGGGAGAATCACATAAACAATGTGCTTGAGTTAAAGCAAAAGATGCTTGATGAAGACATCAAGCTATGACACTTGTAATGTGATTATTCTAATTCAATTACTATGATGAAAAATGAAGAATTTAATTCAATTAAGGTCGATGCATTCATAAACAAGTCACCCATTAACAACGAAGCCAAGTCATGTAAAACATGGGTGATTGAAACTTCAAGTTCAATAACTAAGGAAATGCATTGATAGATTTAAGTTAAACATCATCAAGAATCATTTTTAACATTGCACAAATTATGGAATATGCCAAACAAGAAATAAGTTGAGTGCATATGATGGCCATTTCATATGAATCAATCAAAAATTCACTTGGGCAATTCATCGAACACTTAATATGCATTGTGCAAACTTATCAAATTCAAGCTTAATTTCAATTAATAACAACCCGATAATTAAAAAATCAAACATTGTAATACAACAGCAACTAATCGAGGCAATAAACTTAACCTAATTCATTTAACTGAAATTAAAACAAGCTAACAAATTGACATAAAAAGAAATAAAACTTGAAAATAAAAGAATGAAGAATGCAAGAGGAGAAGATGAAATAGTGGCACTTGTGATAGCCACTGCAAGGTCACGGCGGTCAGCTTTCCGGAGACACACTGGAGCTCCACAGAGGATGGGGAAGCTCGCTGGTGAAAGGTAAAGAAATGAGAAAAAGAAGAAGAAGAAAGAAGACGAAAGAGAGAGAGAGAGGGGTGGTGGCGGCTGAACGTCGGCCACGATGTCGGCGGCTACGTCGCCGGAAGGGGTTGGAGAAGGATCATGTGTGCGTGCGCAGAGGAAAATATTTTTATTTTATATATATTTTAGATAACTTGGAGAAGGATCATGTGTGCGTGTGCACACATGTGTGCATACGCACGAAGAGCAAAAATGACAGGGGTGCACTCACATAGGGGTATGCGAGCGCTCCCAACAGAGGGAGCGCAATTGAGTTGGCATATGCATAAGTAGGTGCGTACGCATAGAGTGCGCAAAAAAACGTTGGTGTGCGTACGCACAAACAGGTGTGCACGCACAAAAGGTGAAAGATACTGGGATGCACACGCACAAAGAGGTGCGACTGCTCCCAAAAGGGGTTGCGCGGGGTAGTGTGCGTACACACAAGATGCAAAATTTGGTGATTGTGTACGTACGCACAGGGGTGTGCGCACGCACAATGCCCTGTTTTCCAAAAATTTTTCTTTAAATTCTAAGGTACTAAGCCTTAACTCAACAAAAGTTTAACCCCAAACATCCGAAAATTCATACATTCATGATCTATATGCAAATTAACCTATCTATGCTCAAAAATTAAACTAATCCTAAGTGAACCAACATAACAAAAATGCAATTAAGTCAAAATATAAACAAAGAGAGAAGGGTTAGAACAATGTTATCATGGTGGGGTGTCTCCCACCTAGCACTTTGGTTTAACGTCCTTAATTTGTACGTGCATGAATTCAATGATCAACATTTGGAACCTCTCCAAGGAGGAAAATCTCCAACTCCTTGGCATGCTTGGATTGTGTGTGCTCCCATGATATAGGCTCCTTGACAACCTTTTCTTCTTCATATCCCACATTAGGCTCAACTACTCGCTCTTCAATTAGATCACAACCAAAGATAGAATATGCTTCATGGGTTGGTTTCTTGGCTCCCTCCAAGGTGAACTTCACCACTTTCCCTTCGGCTTCAAATGAATAAGACCCTGAAAATGTATCTAACTTGAACCGGGATGTCTTCAAAAATGGCCTCCCAAGAAGGATAGAAGATGGCTTGTCCGAATCAATTGGAGGGGTCTTCAAAATGTGAAAATCCACAAAAAATAGCAACTCTTGAATATTTACCAAGACATTCTCCGCAATTCCCACAGCCGACACAATACTTTTGTTCGCCAACACAAATCTTGCTCTGGACCGCTTCAATGGTGACAAGTTCAACTTTTCATAGATAAGGAGGGGCATGATGCTCACACAAGCTCCCAAATCACACATACAATCCATGAACTTCATCCCACCAATCACATAAGTTACTAGGCAAGGACGAGGATCACTACACTTCTCCGGAATAAGAGAAGAGATAGAGTCATTTACCGGATTCTTACCTAGCTCACCAATTTTTTTCTTGTGAGTGCAAACATCCTTTAGAAATTTAGCGTACTTTAGAACTTGTTGGATAGCTTGAAAAAGATGGACGGTAAGTTCCACATTCTTGAAGATTTTCACCACATTGGGGTCAAAGTCTTCATGCTTCTTAGCCTTTTTAGCTACCGACGGAAAAGGAACTGGTGTGGGCTCCTCAAGGGAGTTTTTCCTTTTGGGCTCCTTGACCTTCAATATATCTTCCTCTTCTCTTGCAACATCCTCCTTCTCACCTCTTTCCACCTCCATTTCCTCTTCTATTTCTTCATTGTGGGTTTTCTTGCTCACACTTGTAGGCTTAAGACTAACTTCATATAATTTGGTACCACTCCTTAGGATAATAGTATTAATGCTTTCCTTGGGGTTTGGTTGAGGTTGAGAACGTAGGCCACTGGAGGTGGAAGCTTGGTGGGTGTTGTGATTGTTTGAAGGAGAAAGAGTCAAACGGGATAAGGCTTCGGCAATGGTTGTCATGTAAGTTTCTTGCTTCTTATGGAACTCCCGTTGCTCTTGCATGAAAGCTTGAAGATTGCCCTCCTCATGGGGGAGATTGAAGAGGGTGGGATGATGGTAAATATTAGGTTGCTTTATGTATGGTGGCCGAAAAGGTGGATGAGAAGAAGTTGGTGGTTGGAAGAATAGAGGGGCTTGGGAGCTTAGTGGTTTTGGCTCATGTAGAGGGTAGGGGTATAAACATGTGGTGGTGAAGGATTATAATGATAATGAGTCTCACTATGTATGGGAGGTTGGTAGGCATTATGATTATAGGGCTCATATGGAGGTCCTTGTTGCCAAGAATTGCATGCTTGTGACTCCTCCTTAGATTGGCTTTCCATACCATGATGCGACCCGATGTTGGTATTGTTATTCCCTACAACATGATAACAACCAAACTCCAAGCCAAAGGGTGATAGCTCATAGTGAAAAGGAAAGATAAAATGCAAAGGTATTAACAAGGGTAATGAATAAATCAAAAGATGTCCTAACTTTCACTACTTACCAAAACTATCTAGATAAGGTGTTAACTACCAATTAATGTCAAGTGACAAACAAAAATCAAGTATTTACACTATTCACATATTCACAACAACTAAAATTATAGCACTCATTGCACTTAGTTCCCAAGTAACGACGTCAAAAATTTGGTGTGTGCTGGATCGTCGGTTAGGAAATCTCTCCCTCAAAAGGGAAGAAATGGGATTTCGCGTTGCATGTATAGTCCCAACCGATAAGGCAACTCACAACCAAAGTTTAATTTAGAGATGTCACAATTTAAAACAAATTTAATTCGGGAGTAGAATTCCGAGTCGTCTTCCCAAGGAACTAGTGACCACAAGTGCATAAGTTTTGGTTGTAAGATCAAGGGGGTTCTTAATAATGAAATAACAATTAAAGGAATAAAAGAACAATCAAAATTACAACTAATGAACCAATAAACAAATTAAAGAACTATCTATGTAATATGAACAAGTAAAGTTTTGGAATGATTGGAGTGTATGGTTCAAAACATAAATGAAACCTTGGCTTGGGATGAGCTAGGGAATCCTTTCCTTGTCATAACCACAACTATAACAATTATGATGGATTAATCTTACTTAGTTAACCCTTAAGGCCTTAACATCGAAGAGTAAGTCAAGTGAGCATAGTTGTTTTTAATCCACAAATTCTAACTAACTTACTAATTACTTTAGTAAAAAGCTAGCGTTAGTGAAAACGAGAATAATTAAAAATCTATGAATTATCACTAAATATTGGACATTACAACTCTAGTATCCCATATGCTCATTTTTCCCAAGTCAAGGAGTGGAAAATTACCTCATGATCAAAATTGACATTTCCACAAACACTTAGTGGGCATAATCATAAAACATGACAAAATTGAGAAAATGATAAAAGCTATGAACCACAAATGATCAAAATCAAAACTAGTAACTCAAACAAACATATAATAACAAAAAAATCAAGTTCATCAACTAGAATTCAAAGATGCAAAGATATGTATATATTAATAGAATGTCTTTAACTATAAGAAAGTGTAACTCAAATGTAGTAATTAAAGGCAAGCTAGAATCCAAGATCAAAATGGAAATAGGACTTTGCAATATAAACCCTAATAAAACCCTAAGAAAGTTGAGAGAAAAAAACTACGAGAAAACTAAAATCTAAAGCCTCCTAAAACTATCTAATACTACTACTAATGATATGGTATGTTTCCTCAAGTGTTGCCCCCTTCATATGAGCTCTAGGCCATCAGATTTGGGCCTCCAAAACCTCCAATTCGCAAGTCATGTAACTTTTTAATGAAGTCACGCGCTGGTACTTGTGCGTACGCACACTGGCCGATTCTCAGCTTGTGCGTACGCACAAGAGGTTGTGCGCACGCACACTTCGAAATGCTTTTCTCCTTTGTTTATTCATGTTTCCTCCCACTTGCATGCTTCTCTTCCATTCTAATCAAGCCATTCCTACCTATTACACCCGAAATCACTTATCAAAAATATCAAGGTATCGAATGGAATGCAAATAGAATAAAATTGATTAATTTAAGCATAAAAGAGTATGTTTTCACAATTAGGCACAATTTAGGAAGAAAACACAAAAGCATGCTATTTAAGGGAATAAATGTGGGTTTACATGATGAAATCCACTCAAATTCAACCAAAATTTATCATCAAATGTGGACTTATCAGAGCTTCTCAATCAACTTTATGATCGGTTACGGCTAGTTAGATTGTCGTCCGGTAGAGAGGATACAATTATATGAAAATTTGACAGAACAGGCATTTTTTCTACTAATTCATTTGTGCAAGTGTTGCAGAAAGAGACTCTCTCGGAGAATATCACAACCTACAGCTTCACTAGTACCATGAGTTGAACTATTTGCATGGTTTGTCTTAATAGGCAGGGTTAACACTAAAGAGAGATTGAGTATGTAAGGAATTATTCATCATAGTGATAATATTTGTGTTTTCTGTAAAAAAGATGTAGAATTTATGCATCATTTGTTTCTTGGCTTTGAGTTTACATGGTAAGTGTGGTGCGTTTTGTTGAAGTGTGCTGATAGAGTTTGGAGTATTTCGGGGACTATTAAAGGAATTTTTGAGAGTTGGATTGGAGTACCTGATCATAACTCTGAGCATAAGAAGTTGCTGATAGGTTTCTTTGCGATTATTTAGAACATTTGTTTGGAGCGAAATAATAAAGTATTCCATAACTTAGAAACAGGTGTTGATAAAATTATTAATAGGTCATTTTTAAACTACAAAAAATGGTGTGACGTTGATTCATTTGGTTGTTGATGATTATGCTAAAGATGACAATAAATTATATATTTTTACTATGTTTATTGTCTTATATTTAGTTGTGTTTATATTTTTTACATATTTTATTTTATTGTATTGAACTTTCTTTGTTAAAAGAAAATATGTATAAAGAAAGAATTTTTCAGTCATATGGTTATTATGGATATGTTCGATTTTGGTGAAAGTTGATATAATATGGTATTATAATTCAATGCTTGAATCGACAAAATATACATGGTATAAAACGTTATGAGCAATGAATATTTACTTTCACTAACACCGGTGGCATTTTATCCTAAATATTAACTAATGAATTTGTTAACTTACACAAGTTTATTGAGTAGGTTAATAATAAAATAATAATGCTCACATTTTGAATAGAGATAAAAATCATACTTTTTAGTATTAATAGTCAAATTAATTTTTAAAAATTAAGATATTATTTAAATTTATCTCTAAAAAAATATATTTTTAGTTAAATTTAATACAAAAAATGTAATTTTTATATCCTAATTAAAATATAAGCTTTACTAATTTACTCATAAACTTATATAAATGAACAAATTCCAACAACTTCACGTATACAAATTTTAAGCAAATAATCATGGATACACAATGAGCACTTTATTTTTTGTCCTCATTCTATTTAATAAATTTTTTAAAATGAAAAAATAAAATAATAAAATAAAAAATTAATTTTGTGTAAAGTACAAAAATAAAATTTATATATAATAATAATTACAAATTCAATATAAATAGATATATTATTTTATTATTTTATAATTCTACTCATTTTAAACTATTTTTTGGTCACACAACGGAAATTTTTGCCATCCAGTTATAGATTACAGTCCTCTTCCAAAGTTGAGACTTGAGAGGATGCAACTTCATCATCACGTGGCAGATTGTGTATAAGCGGACCCACTAACATGATGCCACGTGTTAACTAATGATAGGGCCCATAACAGTCGACTAAAAAGGAAAAAAGGTCCAATGCATCTCTTAAATTGACGTTTGGTGCCATTCAAAACTTAGCTGGTGGCAACGGTGGATCACTTCCTTTCCATTTTGCACATGTTGGTCACGAGCCATCTAGTTTCTCTTGTCGACGTTCCCCTACAACTCATGAACCGTGTGTCACAGATTAATTAGAATTTATTATTATTATTTTTTAATTTAATTTAGAAAATATATATTAGTTTCTCTGAGATTCAATTAGCATTGCATTTTTCTGTGAACATAACATTATCATAAATGAAAATTTAAGTAAGAACAGTGTCACACTTGGTTAAATTGAAACTATTGTATGACCCTTTTTTTTTTTCGTCTATCTCTTTATGTTAGAGTCATGTATATATATATATGCTGATCCTAAGTATATTTATGTTATGGTATTTTAAAAAGTATTGTTAAACTAAATTTATATTTTTTTATTATTTAATAATATTTTTTAAAAAGTATTGTCAAAAAATATTAATTTTAGTTTTAACAATATTTGTATAATCACTATAGTCATTATAAACATAAATATACTAAAATTTATATTATATGTATGTTAGAAAATTCAGAATCTATCTTTAACAGTTATATTCTATCATACATAAAAAAGTATTTATTTTTTAGGGTAAATTATTATTTTGGTTCTCAGGGTGAATTTTATTTTAGTTCTTAATATTTTAATTATTTTATTTTTATTTTAAAATATTTAAAATAACATTAATATTTTTTTATTGTCAAATATCTCATTAACAATTAACTAAATTGATGTATTATTAATAATATTTTTATTAAAACAACGTTTGCTCAACTCTCTTTTTCTATCTTCCCCATTTGAACAAGTCTAAATCTCATTTTTCTATTTTTTTTTCTTTTCTTTTTACACTATTAATTTTTCAAGAGTAGTTTGAGGAGGAAGAAGAAGAGAGTAGAAGAATGAGATTTGGGAGTAGGAGAAGAGGATTGAGCAAATGTAACTTTAAGAAAAGCATTATTAATAATACATCAATTTCGTTAAGTGTTAGTAAAGAATTTGACGGTGGGATAATATTTATGTCATTTTAAACATTTTGAGATAAAAATAGGACAATAAAAATATTAAAAACTAAAATAAAATTCACTTTAAATGTTAGAATTTATTAAAGTGAAAATTTTAAAACAAGTTACAAAATTACTCTTAATAACAATAGTTACCCTTTTAAATTATTTAACTACTTTTTGATTTTCGGAACTTCATCTTATTACTCCCCTTGATGGACAGAATGAGTTTGAAATTACATTATTTACATTGTGCTTTACTGATTTTGTGAATTCTTGTCAGATATGGTGTCTTTGACAATTATCTAACTAAATTATTGTTCAAGATCTAAATTTTAAGAGTAGAATCAATTCTTCATATATAATTAGATACCAATAAAAGAAGTGCATCAAAGTTCAAACTTAAAAAGTAGAATTTTGACCGTTATCATGCAGATAACAATGTAAATAAATCTTTTCAAACAACATGTAAATTAAAACCTTCACAAAAATTTAAAAGATTAAAAATAAATGCGACTAGATAAAAGATAAAAGTAACAGTTTAATATGAAAATAAAGTACAAAATAAATGATAAAAATGTAAATTAAATTTGGAAGGAATCCTACACAAAATATAACTTGAAATTGACATAGAAAGTCTATGAGATATATGAGTGTTTAAATGATTTTTGAGAGTAACATTTTAACTATTGTCAATTCTTTTCACCCCTATTTAAAGGGCTTCATACCAATGCTGATGTCGGAACGTTGTTTGGGTCACTAATTTTAGCAAGATTAATAATTTTGTTATAGTGAAAATAGTCAAAAATTTATCTTAGTTGATTAAGCTAAAAATGTACCTTTTACTCTCAAAACAACTAGAAAAAAATAAGAACATAGCTTATTTAAATTTAAATATAACTCAATCAACTCAATTTCATAAGTAAAAAAGGTACATATACATTTTTATACTAATATGAAAAGAAAAACCTTCATGATTTGGAGAATGTGAGACTAATTCATAACATAATATAATAACATATGCTAAATTAGACTACTTTAATTAACAACACAAACATAGAGATATATGCTCTTTCATCATTCTTCCTAGGTTGGAAAGAGCTCCTACATTAAATGCTCTCTTGTAACGTGTTAGGAGTTATTTGATCAACTTTTACTATTCCCATCAAAAATTGACTTGTCATCAAGGATTTGAACCTTTTTTTATCTTGAGCTCACTGACTATGCACGTCTACTAAATACTTTCGACCATAGTTATCAAAACTGGACTCACCAGTTGGACAAAAAAATTGGTGAACCAAAACTCCAACTAGTTTGGTTTACTCTTACGACCGTTTTTGCTTTAAAATTGGCAAGAACAAGTTAAAATCGGTCCAACTGAACTGTTTTGATAAAAATTCCAAAATTGATGAAGTGGGGTCCAAATCGAAGTCCCCCTTGTTATTGCATGCTCCTTTTGCCATTGAGCTATGTTATTTTTTTATTTTATATGCTAATTATTAATTATATAGTAAAAATATACAATAATTTTGTTAGATATTATTTTAATTTTACACTTATGTTTAAATTAATTATATTTATATGCATACTTATTAATATAAATATAAATATTATTAAACATGTATAAATTACAATATAATTATTTTTGTTATGATTGTATGATATTTATTAATATTATTTTTTTAATAAATACATATAATATATAATAATATAATAAATATAAACTAATTAGTTAGTTATTAAAATTAAAAAATTTTTATTATGAAAAATACTAGAATTGTATATAATTATTTAATAATAACAGAATCATAACTTATTGAATATAATGTGTTGAGACTTGATTGTTCTTAAAATATTAGTGAATGTGTATTTCAAACTTTAATTTTAATATTTTTTACTCTTTTTTATTTTTTATTTACTGGAGATTGAGTCAAAGGATTCAACCAGTGATATATCGTTTGAACCACTGAACCAATGAATGATGCACCACTATTTTGTGGTACATTTTATGCTGAATTGAGTGGATTTTATCAACTTTTCTCACATTTATTCAATGAAATAGCATGGTTTCATGATTTTCTTCTAATTTATGCTTAAGAGTAAAAACATGCTTTTTAGGCCTTAATTTGCTAATTTTAATTCACCTTTGATTCCACTAGATGCCTCGATGCATTTGTTAGTGAATTCAGGTTGAAAAGGCTAGGAATAGATCAAAGGAATGAAGAGAAAAGCATGCAAAGTGGAGAGATCATGGAAAATCAAGGATTTGGAGTGCACACATCGACGCGCACGTGTAACAAATACGCACACATGAATATGAAGTCGCATGGTGACGCGTACGCGTGACATGACGCGTACGCGTGAGAAGCAAAATGCCAAGCGATGCGTACGCATGACGCAGGCGTACGCGTCACAGCTCGCACGTGACCTCATTAAAGGCAAAACGCTGGGGCGATTTCTGAGCATCCCAAGCCCAGATCCAACTCATTTCTGAGCCTATTACATGCAGAATTCAAGATGAGTCAAGGGGAAAGAGCACATAGTTGAGTTTTCATCATGCTTTAGTTAGTTTCTAGAGAGAGAAGCTCTCTCTTCTCTCTAGAATTAGGTTAGATGTAGATTAGGATTTCTTTAGATCTAGGTTTAATTCATGCTTTGATCTACTTTTCCTTTCTAATTTCTTGTTCCTTTACCTTAGCTTTCCTAGTTTAGTAATTTACTTTTTGTATTTGTTTACTTTGTTGTTGATGCATTATTGTTTCTTTTATTTTTCTTTAATGCAATTTATGTTTGATTTTTTTATTGTTGATTTGAATTGTTGTTGTTAATTCCTTGCAATTAGTAGTTGTAGATTTATATTTCTTGCAATCTTATTTTTCTTTTCTTTTATGCCTTCCAAGTATTTGACAAAATGCTTGGAAAATGCTTGGAAGGATGTTAGAGTAGATTTTTGTGTTCTTGGCTTGGGATGGTAACTTAGGTGACTTTGAGTTGCTAATGTCTAAGTGATTGATAATTGGTGTCCATTAACTCTAGCTTCCACTAAGTTAATTAGTGAGTGGCTAGGACTTATGGATTAGGATTGACGTAGCTCATTTGACTTTTCTTCACTTGTTAGAGGATGACTTAATGGGATTAATCCTTGCAATTATCATGTTGTAGTTAGTGACAAGGATTAAGATCCTTAACCATCAACCCTTGCCAAGACCTTTTTATCATTTGAGTTTCATTTACTTTCTTGCAATTTATCTTTCATGTCTCTTATTCAAAACCCCAAAATATACTATCTATAACCAATAATAAGAACAATTCCCTGCAATTCCCTGAGAGATGACCCGAGGTTTAAATACTCTCAGTTATTTTATTGGGGTTTGCACTTGTGACAAACAAATTTTTGATTGAGGAATTGTTTCTTGGTTTAGAACTATACTTGCAACGAGATTTCAATTGGGAAATTCTTTACCGATAGACAATTTCCGCTCATTACTGGTTCGTTTTTGACAACTATACTTTCGACCTTCCCTAGGACTACAATTATGTCAAAATTTTCTAAGTCCTCCCTCGATATACATCCAACCTTGTCTCGATAATAACTCGATCACCTATTTAGCATTCTCTTCAATCATAAGTGAAAAGTCTTCAGTCGATCTTTGCACGAACTCATCTCTTCGACAGCTACTCATATTTTTTGGATAACAAGATGCCCTCATGATCACCAACTTGTCAAGATAAACAAAAACAATTCGTTCGATCATGTTCACATTTCCAAAAAAATATAAATATTTTATTAAATACCACTACAAAAAAACTCGTTGATTGCTGCTGGATTTACCGATGGAATTTATCAAAAAATTCGACAATAATAATATTACCGTTTGGTTTAGCGTCAGACAAAATGATGAGATGGTTTAAACCTCGTCAGTCGGTAATAAATTACCATTGTATTTTTGACATCCACAATTAATTACCATCGAAAAGTTTTGAGGAAAACAAGTTGCAGGAGGCGAATTGTATTAACAATTACTGTTAAAAAAATCTAACGGTAAAGTTGGTACCATTTCAAAACTTTTGGCGCCCTTATTATTGTCAGGTAATCCTCTAAGAAAATTTGACGGTAAATTAATTTAATAATTATTTAAAAACATATATTTGATGCTTACCGTTAGATTTATAATAAATCTGACGGAAATAAAAAATTTGTATTTATTTTTTTGCACATTACCAAAATTAATATTCAAATAAAAAGTAATGAAAATTGAATCTTTTTTATTAAAATAATAAACTACAACATGATATAACCAATGCAAAAACAATATAAAGTAATGTCAATCAGATAAAGGAGAATAATGTCAAACTAGTCAAAACGAAATCGTAATGTCTATGGTCCTGATAATCGTCATGTCGTCATCCTTTTGGTTGTCCCCCTCATCTTGTCATGATCGCGGTCTATCGACCAGCGGTGCGCTGGTGTTAGTGCGAATGACGAGGAGCCCCCACTAGCAACAATGTTGCCACCTGTGCACATATGGTCATAGTAAACCACCATCTGCTACTGCATCCACTAGATTTGCTCCAGCTTCTGCCTCAGGGACTCCTTCTCTGCATTCCGAGCATCTCTCTCTTATATGTGCGCAAGGAGCTCATTATACCTGCCCTTAGCCAGATATAGCTGATGATCTTGATCTTGTAGCTTTAGGTCAGGCTATGGATCTACTCATGCAAATCTACGTCTTGGAAATCTGCAAGGCTGGTGGCCGAGGTGGAGAAAGCATCGGAGGTTGCTAGTAAAGAACAACCACACTCTATAGAAGCGGTTCTTCTACGGCTCAGATGCGGTATGATGCCACACTGCATCGGGATCGACTATGGAGACACTCGACACATTGCCATTTTGTCCACTCTGCTGAGATTACTGGGTCACGAACTCGAAGTTCTAGGTGTATAAATCCAAATACGACATGTGATTGTTAAGACAACTAGAGTCATCATTATTTGGAATTGATCGTATGTTATGAAATTAATTAAGATGATTGCTTATATAAAAGTTCGCAGACCACTGATCAGAAAATCTTTTCTTATTCTCCTTCAACATGTGAATTTACTTGAAGACCTCCACCACAATAATTTGATGGTCTAATGAATTTTGTCTGCACACATTGGACAAACATGTTAAAATAAGTGACAATTAATTAAAGAATCAAAGATAAAATTAACTTAACATATTAAAAACAAGTTACACTATTTTGTCCATTTTTTCATAATAATGACAGAACTCCCTGTGTACTTCGATGCCCTAAGCCGGTGCCCTATTGGCCTTATTCGTGGCCTACCGACGCTTGAACCCTCATCCATCTCCAAATACACACAGAGCTCCTTCCTAATGTCGGACCGAAGTCACTAAGTAAGGTGCTTGTTCCGAGGGTTACCTGAAACTGTAGGTCGATCTCGGATGAGATCTTCTGTACTGGTTGAAGATGACGCGTCCGGCTGGCTGCTGGCGGCCGGAGCTGTTGTGTCCGACTCGTTAGACTGGCTACACTTCTGATCCTTGGTCATCGGAGGGTGGGGGGGTACCTGCAAGAGACTCCGATGCTTAAGTTAGCATGGGTATTAAACAGGTTTTTTGTAGAATCAGAGTATGAGTTATACCTGGGTGCTCCAGTGTATTTATAATGGTGTGGGCTGACCTTTCTGATAAGATAAGTTAGTTATCTTATCTTTATCTTATCTTATTTTGAGTGAAGTCAGCTTATCTTCAAGGGAACCGCCTTTATCTCTATAGGCTTGGATTGCCTTTGGATTTGGGTCGTGTTCCTCTATTTGGGCCCTTTATTGGGCTTTCCTGTCAATTTGGCCGATCTCTTTAAGAAGAGATCGGATAGTCGGACCTGAAGAGGTCGGTCGCCATGTCGCTAAACATCCCGGGTCGGACAGCTCGACCCAGGGTATGAACAGTACCCCTGTTTGAGCTCGGTCTTCTGCTTGGAGGTCGAGTTTTTTGACATCGAACTTTTTATAGCGAAGCCGAATTTGAGCACTTTTCTTTGTAGAGCTTTTTTGAATGTAGAACGTTTTTCCTCTAAAAACGCGCGCTTTTGTATTAGCGCTTTGTTCTAGGGAACGTGCGAGGGTTTAATACCTTCATTAATTGGTATTAATTGCCCCATTTCTCCTGGCCTTATTTTGAATTTTTCTTCCTCAGAAAAATGGTTTCTCTTCTTCCTTTTTCTTTGTAACTCCTTCATTTTCTCTGTCTCTGTCTTTTCTTGCATTGCGGTGCCTTCCAGTGGTCCAGCGATTCCTTCCTTCCTACTTCTTCCGGAACTTCTCATTTCTTCAGGTTAGTTCCGTTTTGCAATTACTTTTCTCTTTTGTTGCTTTGGCTCTGGTTTTGTGGTAAAGTTTTTATTTTTCTTGGAGAAAGTTTGGATCTTTCTGTTTTTGTTGCGCCTAATTGCTGTTGTATGGTACGTTCTGGGAGTTTCTTCGTCTTTCGTATGAACTTTTTCGCCTTTCCTGTTGCTTGATGCTTTTAGGGCTTTTAAATGTTATCACCGTTTCTGCTTGTGCTTTCGATGATGGTTTTTGTTTGATTCTGGAGAAAAGGCTGTGTCTTTGACAATTCTCTGCTTGGCATGTTTGGTGTTGTCAAAGCTTTTTGTTAAAAGATAGTGGCTTTGATGACTTTTTGTACTTTTTTGTGTTTTGTCTTTCTCCTATGAAAATGCTTGCTGTTTGAGATCTTCTTTTTGTTTGGGGGATGCCGAGACGTAAGCTGTAGATTTTTCCTGAAACCTTGCTTTGCCACTGCCTCCAAAGGATGCCCCAGGACTTTGGTTTGAGTCTTGGGGTTTTCCTTTTCTATTTGTTCGTCTGTATCATATTAGTCGAGTTGCTTTGCCCCTCCTCCGAGATGCTTTTCAGTAATTCAATCTTCTTTTCTTTTTGTAGGATTAGTTGGCCTTATGTCTTCTCGCAATAACGTTGTAGAGGTGTCTTCCAAAGTTTCCGAGGAGATGTTCGATTGGCTGGACTCCCTTGTCCTAATGTGTGTCTCAGTCGTGGATGCTGAATTTTGTGTAGAGCTGAGGAAACGTCATAGGATCTATGGTAACAGTGCTTGGAAGAGGAATTATGAGCTTGTAGCTCCTGACTCTGATGAGAGGGCTTGTTTTCCTACTTTCGTCGAGGGGGAGCATCCCTTCTTCTATGCCTATGAATATTTCTTCAGCCAGTTGGACGTTACTTTTCCTTTTACTGCTTTCGAGACCGACTTGTTGTGGTCATGTAACATTCCTCCATCCTAGCTTCATCCGAATTCCTGGGGTTTTATCAAAATATTTCAACTGCTTTGCCAAGAGTTAGGCGTAACATCTTCTGAAACTCTTTTTCTCTATCTTTTTGTCTCGGCCAAGCCCGGAGATTCCTCCAAAATGAAAGCTTCCTGGGTTTCTTTTAGATCGGCCCAGGGGCGTAAAGTTTTTGCCATGTATGATGAGTCTTTTAAAGATTTTAAGAATTATTTCTTTCTAGTCCGTGCTGTTGAGGGGGTCCGCCCCCTTTTTTCTTGATGAGAATGACGAGCCTGCTTTTCCTCTAGAGTGGCAAAAGAATGTGAGAGTGCCACGTTATACATGGGAGATGCTTAATGAGGTTGAGCGGGCTTTTGTAGTTGCTCTTGAAGATTTGTGGGGGGAACCACCTCATCTGGATACAAAAAGATTCTTGAGTGATCCATCTTTGGTTCGAACTGCTTTGGGTACTGTCTGACTTGCTGTTATACTTGTTTCTGAGCTTTTTTTCTCCTATGTTGTAACTCGTCATTTATGGTTGATTCTGTATTTTCAGAGATGTCGAAAAACAATGATTCCATGAAGGCCTACAAGAAGGCGAAGAAGGCTGCTGCTGCTCAAAACATCTTGGCCAAGGCGGTCGGAGAGGGATCTTCTCAAGTTCCTGTGAAGCCACCCGTGCCAAGTTCTCCTGGGCCAAGGAAGGTGATCCCCAATCCTCAAGTTCGTCTGACTGATCCTCCACAGACTTCTGCCATTGCTTCTGGTGCTCCTCCCAACATGAAACAGAAAACAATTGAGGCCTTTAACCTTGACGCCCCTGATTTTAATGCAATCGAATTCGTAGATCAGCAAATCGGTCCCTACGGTACCCTCCCCATGGATGATGTGTCAATCCTTCGCCATCTGGATTTTATGACCCGAAACAGTGTTAAAATGGCATATATGGGGGCTGTCCTGTACCGAACTGCTCAGAATCTTCCTCTCCATGCCACCAAAGAATTTATAGAGGAGGCTAAACAGGAGTTCGACTGGATGAAGGGCCTAAAGGAAGAGCTTGAGGTAAAGGTAGCCAAGTTGGAGAAGGATCTGGAGAACGAAAAGGCGAGTTCCCTTGCTCTGGCAGCTTCTGTGCGGTTGGCCGAGGACACGGCATTGAGGCATAAGGACAGTTATGTGACATCTTATCGGAAGGTGGTGCGCCTGAGGGAGGAGTTGGAGAATGCCCGAGCTGATTACTCCGAGCTCCAAGGTCATCTTGTTGGCAGCGTAACTGCTGCCTATGAGGGCTTGAGGGAGCAGGTTCAGATTATTGCTCCTGAGGCCGACCTTACTCTTTTTAGCCTGGATAATGTTGTGAGGGATGGTAAGATTGTCCCTGATGACCAGGATGATGATGATGTTGAACCTCCCCCTGTGTCTTCTGCCAAAGTGTCAACCTCTTCAGTTCCTCCAGTTGTGTCTGACCCGGATTGCCAGATTCTGAACCGGGATGATGGAACCGTGGATGCTGTGCCTATTCAGACTTGCCTTCCTTCTCCTCAGACTGATGCTGCCGAGAAGTCTTCTAATCTTATTTGAATTTTCTTTGGATGTTTGCGTAGTTGGCCGAGTTTGTGGGCTTTAAAACTCTTTATTTTGTATAGTTGAATATTTTGCTGACTGCTGGTACTCTTTTTGGTTGCTTGTTTAGCAACTTTTATTTTAAAAAAAAGTAGCTTTCAAGCTTTTGGGCTTGACCCTAAAGCTTTATAATATTGTATAGCATGCTTGTTTACACTTGTCTTGGCACTTTTCTGGTTTTTAGAATACTGGAGCCTTGCTGCTCGGCCTCTTTGAACTGCTTTGTACTTGGAGGTCGTAGATGTGTGGATCCAATTCATATTTCGGTTTACTTGCTTGTATTTGTCTATAACCGATTTCTTTACGTCGTCCTTTTCCAAGTTATTTTTGTAGTGGACTGACTTTGTCATGTCGATTTCTTCTAAGTTATTTCGTAATCCCCTTTCTTGGACCTTTGTTAGGTCTCTTTTAGGGACTACTTTTATAACTTTTCGTAGGAGGTCAACTTCTTTATGTTGTCTTCTTTCTAAGTTATTTTTGTAATCCTCTTTCTTGGACCCTTGTGAGGTCTCTTTCATGATTACTTTTATAACTTATTTTTGTAGGATACCGGCTTCGTTAGGTCGATCTCTTCTAAGTTATTTTGTAATCCTCTTTCTTAGACCTTTGTCAGATCTCTTTCAGGGATTACTTTTATAACTTATTTTTGTAGGAGACCGACTTCGTTAGGTTGATCTCTTCTAAGTTATTTTGTAATCCTCTCTATGTCGGCCAGTCTTTAAGTTATTATTTAGCAATCCATAAGACCTCGTCAAGTTCTTTTTTCGGATCACTTTCGATAACTTCTTGCATTATTCTGTGTTCATCTTTGCCGATTTGTAGAAGGTGGTTTCTGTCTTTCTTCGGTCGACCTTTAGATGAATCACGTTTTCATCTTTATTGATCTTCCATCGTGATCGTGCAGTGAATCTGTTTTTCACTTTCTGCCAATCTATTGCTTTATAATCGGACGATGAATGCTTCAGATTAATGCGTCTTAAGAATTTGTAGAATATCTAAAAATATATTTTATTCAAAAGCAAGTGAAAATATATACATGCGGGAGTTTTTCATCCCTTTAAGTCGGATAATTTCTGGATCTCAACTTGGTGCCTCATTAAAAAATATTTTCAGGAAAAAGAGTGCATCCGAGATCTGTTACCTTCTCTAGCTATAATACCTTCTTAGGTTGCAAGCGTACCATGATCTGGGAAGCTCTCGTCCATCGAGTTCGGAGAGTCTGTAATAGCCTTTTCCAAGTACTTCTACGACTCAGTAGGGTCCTTTCCAGTTTACTGCCAGCTTTCCTTCTCCGGGTCGAGTTGTCCCAATATCATTTT
The DNA here is from genome assembly GCF_003086295.3 of Arachis hypogaea. Taxonomy (NCBI): domain Eukaryota; kingdom Viridiplantae; phylum Streptophyta; class Magnoliopsida; order Fabales; family Fabaceae; genus Arachis; species Arachis hypogaea. The sequence continues at coordinate 100,728,372 of NC_092049.1, forward strand.
GGATTAGGATGAGATCATTCTCAGCGAAACCTCTTGACACTACCCTTTGATTATATCTTGAAGCCATTCGTCGCTTTAGCGCTTCTTCCCTGATCCGGGCACTTTCTTGGATTTCCGGAAGTAGGTCGAGCTCTTCTCTTTGAAGTTGAGAGTTGGCTTCTTCATTGTAGTGGACTACTCTAAGCGACCCTTCCTCGATCTCTACTGGGATCATTGCCTCCACTCCATATGCTAGTCGAAATGGTGATTTGTTTGTGGTGGACTGTGGCATTGTTCGATATGCCCATAGGACTTGTGGAAGTTCTTCGGCCCAAGCTCCCTTTGCATCTTGCAGTCTCCGTTTCAACCCAGCCAATATGACTTTGTTGGCAGCTTCGGCCTGTCCATTGGCTTGAGGATGTTCTACGGAGGTGAATTGGTGCTTTATGTTCAAGTCGGCTACTAATCTCCTGAAGCCTGCATCTGTGAATTGAGTGCAATTGTCTGTGGTGATGGAGTATGAAACCCCGAACCTCGTGACAATGTTCCTATATAGGAATTTCCGGCTTCTTTGAGCAGTGGCGTTGGCTAGGGGCTCTGCCTCAATCCACTTTGTAAAATAGTCTACTCCAACTATGAGAAATTTGACTTGTCCTGATCCCTAGGGAAAGGGTCCGAGAAGATCAAGTCCCCATTTTGCAAATGGCCAAGGTGAGGTTACGCTGATGAGCTCTTCTGGCGGGGCGATGTGAAAGTTGGCATGTTTCTGGCATGGTGGGCATGTCCTTACAAACTCTGTAGCTTCTTTTTGTAGAGTTGGCCAGTAGAATCCCGCCCGAAGTACCTTTTTGGTGAGAGCTTGTGCCCTGAGATGATTGCCACAAATGCCACTGTGTACTTCCTCTAAAACTTCCCTTGTGTTGGAGGTCGGCACACATTTTAGTAGTGGTATTGAGATCCCTCTTTTATATAGGGTGTTGTTTATGATGGTGTAATACTGAGCCTCCCATTTTAAACTCTTTGCCTCCTTCTAATTTGTGGGGAGTGTTTCTATTTTGAGGTAATTAATTATGGGGGTCATCCATCCTTGATCCTGACTTGTTATGGCTAGGGCTTTTTCCTCTTCCGAGATTGATGGATTCTGCAGCATTTCCTGGATGAGGCTTCTATTGTTGCCCCCTGGTTTGGTGCTGGCTAGTTTTGAGAGTGCGTCAGCTCGGGCGTTTTGTTCGCGGGGTATGTGGCAGATCTTATATTCCCTGAATTGTCTGAGCTGTTCCTTGGTTTTATCCAAATACTTTTTCATGGTGGGATCTTTGGCTTGGTAGTTCCCTGTTATTTGTGAGGTGACTACTTGTGAATCGCTGAAGATGTTGAGTTTTTGAGCTCCAACCTCCTTAGCCAGCTTCAAACCAGCTAGTAACACTTCATATTCCGCCTGGTTGTTTGAGGCTGGGAACCCAAATTTGAGGGAAAGCTCAACTTGGGTTCCTTGGTTGCTTTCTATTATCACACCTGCACCGCTTCCAGTTTTATTTGAAGACCCGTCCACGTAGAGATTCCATTCTGTGGGGTTTCTAGGGTATCTGTGAATTCTGCGATGAAGTCGGCCAAGTATTGTGATTTAATGGCTGTCCGAGCTTCATATTGGAGGTCGAACTCGGATAACTCGACTGCCCATCGTAAAATTCTGCCTGCTAGATCTGTTTTCTGTAGTATCCCCTTGATGAGACGCAGAAGCTGGTGAATTAAAAATTATTAAAATGGTTACGTTGCAAGTATAGTTCTTAACTCACCGAAAATCTGCCTATCAATTTAGAAATATGTCACAGAGAATTAAATTAAAAATTACTGGGAGTTTTAAGTCCCAGGTCATCTCCCAACGAGTTGCAGAAAAGTGTGCTATCTTATTAATCAGATGTTCCAAGAAGTTGAGCTAAGTAAATTAGAATGTAAATTGAGAAAAGTTAAATAATATGAATAAAAGCCTTGACTGGGAGTTGATTGGTTGGAATTTCTATTATTGGTGGAGTGATTGTAAGATTAATTTATAATTAATGGTTATTCTGTTTGGTTATCCTTTACTAAGTAAGGGAAAGTCAAACAAGTTGGAATGCCAGATCTGTTCACAAGTTGCAACCCACTTGGTTCAAAGGGATTGGCGTTGGTGACAGGATAGCAATCCAACATTTAACCCAATTACAAATTTCTCTTTAATCCTTCCAACTTAAGAGTTCCTTTTAATCAACTCCCTATCAAGTAAGGAAACTACTCACGCATTGTAAATAAAGAATCCATAGCATATGAAAGGGAATTAAAAGAAGACATGATTATTGGAATTGAAATTAAATTAAAAAGAAATAATCCTTGCATTAAATAATCATAAAAGTATTCAAATAACAAAATTGAACAAAATAAGGAACATGGAAGAATAAAACCAAGTTGAGAAAATGAACTAGAATGACGAAGTCTTGATGAGGGAATAACTCTTCTCAATGTTCCAATGCTAAGACCAATTGAAAATTAAAATTCTAAAACCTAGAGAGAAAAACCTAAGAGAGTAAAAACTAGATCCCCAACTGTCTCTGAATGAATCTGTTATTTGTTTCTGCATGTTCTCTGACTCTAGTCTGCTGTTCCGAGCCAAAAACTGGGTCGAAATAGGGCCCAAAATCGCCCCAACGAATTCTGCAGATTATGCAGATCGCACATGTCACGCGATCGCGTCATCCATGCGGACGCGTCATTCGCGCTTTTCCTCGCCACGCGTTCGCGTCGTCCATGCTACCGCGTCGCCAGAACTTTTCCAATTCGTGCGGCCGCGTGAGCCATGCGGCCGCGTCACTGTGATTTGCTCTCCTTCGCGCGGTCGCGTGAGCCATGCGACCGCGTCACTTCTCGCTGGTTATCTCCTCAAATTCTTGTGTTTCTTCCATTTTTGCTAGCTTCCTTTCCAATCTCCAACTCATTCATGCCCTATAAAGTCTGAAACACTTAACACACAGATCACGGCATCGAATGGAATAAAGGAGAATTAAAAATAAATAATTAAAGTCTCTAGGAAGCAGTTTTCAAACATGTAATAAATTCAGGAAGGAAATCTAAATGCATGCTAATTTAATGAATAAGTGGGTAAGGATCATGATAAAACCACACAATTAAACACAATATAAACCATAAAATAGTGGTTTATCAACCTCCCCACACTTAAACATTAGCATGTCCTCATGCTTAATTGAAGGAGATAAGGAAATAAGTATGAACATGTAGAAACTCATGAAATGCAATGCAAACCTATATACATATAAATAAATGCAACTATATGATTCTTGTCCACTTGATCAAAAGTAAATAAGCTCTTCAAAACAATTACAAATCAAATTCCACTAATTCTATTATTATACAATAAAATGGATAAAAGTGCAAGAAGATAGCTCATGAAAGCAGGGAACTTGAAAATTCAAGTATTGAACCCTCACTGATAATGTATGTATGCTCTGATCTCTAGTGTATAGGGTGGTCACTCTATCCTTCTCTAATCATGCTTTCTAACTTTTGTTCTTCTCCTAACCAATCAACAATAGTTAATACACCAATGCAAACATCATGAGGTCTTTTCAAAGTTGTAATGGGGCTAAGGTATAGACAGGGGTGTATATTTGGTCAAGTGAGCTAATAAATTGAATCTTTAATTAACCCAAGCTCTAATGTGACTTGTATACACTTAATGTCATCTTTGAAGTTCATACCTAGCTACCCAGAATTCCCTTTTTCAATCCATACTCATGTATCAACTTATATTTTTGGTTCTATCATATGTGCATTGATCTTCGAATTCTGAATTCAACATTGGGGTAATTTTGTCCCCTTATTTATTGATTTTTCATTTTTTTATATAAATAAAGCTTGTTAATGCACATAGATTTTTAATTCTTGTAGTTTCACATGAGTAGGTATCCAAATTCCCTTTAAATTTTCATGACACATTCCCTTAACAACTTTTGTTCCCACAATTTCCCATACTTAACTAGCACACACAATTCTATCTTAAGCTAACTAAAGATTCAATTTGGGATATACGATTATTTTTCGGCTTAAGGTTAGTAATGTGGTAAAATATCGAACAATTGGGAATTAAAGGCTCAAAGTGGTTAACAAAGGTAATTGAAAAGGGTAGGCTTAATTTGGATGAGTGAGTTTAAACAAATAATGGCCTCAATCATGTGCAAGCACGCAAATATAATAACTATTGGACATATAAGATAAAACAAAATATAGATTACAATCATAGAGAAGTAAACACACAAGAACGAAATAATTATGGTTAAATAATTTAACCATTCATAAAGGCTCAAATCTTTCACAGGTTGTGTATTCTTTAGCTCAAATATCATGTTCCAAATACAACTCAAGCAAATTTATCATAAAAATTTTGAAAAATTAGTGAAATTTTGTTCCAAAGATAGATTTTTAAAAGAAACTTATTGTCTTTTCAATCAAGTAGAACATGCATGCAACTATCCTAACCTATGCAATTTATTCTATTCTATAAAGGAAAGAAAATCTAACTAAAATATCCTAATTATTGGTGCCAGAGAAGAGAATTTACCTTCGGAAGTCAGGTACTGACCGACCTCCCCATACTTAAGGCTTTGCACCGTCCTCGTTGCCATCTGTCAGAAACAGGGGTGGGCTGGTAGCAGTATCTCCACAGGCGGGGCCGTCATGGCTCCCTGTGCTGGTGAAGGAAGTGGAGTCCGGAGTGTCTAAGTCTCTAAAATGTCCCTTGAGTAGCTCCTTGAGGTGTTTGAATCGGCGCTCGTTACAGCGCTCTCTCATCTTTGCTTTCTGTTCTTGCCGATCTAACCGTTCGATTATCTGCTGGAGCAATTTCTCAGTTGTAGATGCTTGTGGTGTTGAAGAAGGATTATCTTCAACTGGAGCAGTAGGAAGGCTTGTAGTGGCTGCTGAGAGTCTGAGGTATTTCCCGTTAGGGACATACTGATCATCCCGTGGAAGCATGGCTTTGGTGTCCCCAGCTCTGTAGGAGACTCCGGCTGCTGAGACAAGATCTGAGACCTAGGCGGGGAAAGGTAAGTTGCCCGCAATTCGTACGTGTTCCATAGCATTCCAGATATGTCTTGAGAGATTCAGAGGTTGGTCTGTAAGGATGCACCATAGTAGAACAGCCATGTCCACAGTGAAGGAGGACTCATGAGTGCTCGGAAAGACGTAATGGGACATGATCTGCGCCCATACGCGAGCCTCCAAGGTAAGTGTTGAAGCCAAGATTCCCTTAGGGTGGGTACGGTGGTATCTGTAGATCCAACGGCTGCCAGGTAATGCGATGACTCCGAGAACGGAGTCCCAGTCGAATTGGTATTTCTGGCGCTGAAGGGTGGCTTCTTGAAAAGTGTCCATTCCTGTTGGAATAGGGGGAAGATTCAGAGCTTGCTGAATGGCCTCTTCTGTGATGGGGACTTGCTTTTTCCGGACATAAACAGATTGCAGGGTCGGCATGTAGAAGTTGGAGTAGAACTCAGCTACCCAAGAAAGATTGACCTGCCTCGGCTGTCTCCGTAGGAAACCCCATTGTCTTCGCTCAAGTTGTGGCTCAACGAAGGTGGCAATATTGGACGGGAGGATAAGAAGGTATTCATTGTTATAATTCCTTTCTGCCAGGATAGGGAACATCTGCTCACAGTAGCGATTGGGAAATCGTGCAGTGTCCTTTGCTGGAAAGGCTTTCTCTTTTTCGTCAACCTTTATTATCCGCTTAACTCTTTTTGTTGAGGGCTTGATTGTGGTTGAAGAAGGCTCTGCCACTAATGCTCTTTTAGTTCCTCTTCTTGCTGGTGGTTTGGAAGTTACTTTCTCCTTTCCTTTCTTGGTGGCCATCCTGAAAGAAGGGAAGAGAAAGAAAATTAAATTTAAGGAGATATACAGCAAGGAAGGAAACGGAAAAGAGGGTGAATGATGCACAGCAAAATGTAGATGACAGTAACACATGCTCTCGAGTACATATAAAAAGCCATCAATGGAAAATAGCTAGTGCGTACAAAGTCAAGTGAATGCAAGGTGTTTATTGGCATGCCGGAAAAGGGCATGAGTGGCATAGACCAAGCATTACTTCATAACAAACCATCACGTTTGTATTGACAATTGAATTCAATTAATAAAATAATAATGAAAAGTTGTGAAAAGCAAGCATTGAATAGTATAGCAACATAGAGAAGTGCATAATGTCACATGAGCTTTTTCACAAACACATAGCATGCATGGTGAATAGGGTATAGAAAATATGAAGATGAACATGCAAGCAATCCCTTAAATGGGAGAAAAAATAATTGTCAAACAATTTGCAATAATTCACAAGCATATAGTGAGGGATGATAACTCAAAAGGTTTCTAACACCATGTAAAGAAAAGAAAAGAAGAAGAAGAAAAATAAAAATTTGAAAAGAAAAAGAAAAGAAAAATAAAATAATAATATATATACATAATATAAGAAGAATTATAGGAAAAGAGAAGAAGGAAGAAGAAGGTAAAACCTTGTTAATGGTGGTAAGAGAGATAGAGAGTGAAAGGTGAGATAGAAGGGGGAAGGGGGAAGGAAGAAATAAGGGGGGGAAGAAAAATTAGGATTTGGGGAGGAGAAAGATAAGATAATTTGGAAATTTAGGTTGAGCTGTGCGGCGCATGCGATGCGGCCGCGTGGGGCACGCGTTCGCGTGGGTGTGCGTCATGTAAGGGGACGCGATCGCGTTGGTCACGCGGTCGCGTGACCTGTGTTACGCTGCTGGCGCGAGTGCAGTCTCGCTCCAGCACAACTCTCTGTTCGATTTATTTTAATTGCCAAAATTGAGTCACGCGATCGCGTGGGTCACGCGATCGCGTGAGTGTGCATTATAAAATGGGTGACGCGGCCGCGTCGGCGACGCGGTTGCGTGATAAGGATTGTGCTTCCAGCACCAATCCAGCACTACTCTTGCACAATATCTCAGTGTGCACCCTTTTACATCGAAAATTCAGGGCACGCAGCCGCGTGAGGCACGCGGTCGCGTGGGAGGCCAGGATTTCCATGCGACGCGAACGCGTCAGGGACGCGGTCGCGTGGGTCGATTTGTGCCATTGGCACGCCTCCAGCCGGACTCCAGCCAAACTCTCTGTTTGTTTATTTGTTTCCTCCACCCTCTTTGCGACGCGGACGCGTCGCTGATGCGATCGCGTCGCGCGGCGAAAAACCCTTTTTTTTAAAGGAAATATGAAGACATGAAATGCAAATGCACGAAAGCACTAATAAAGAGGAGAGTTATTAAAGAAAAAAAACTAAAAGTGAAGAAAGGAACGATCATACCGCGGTGGGTTGTCTCCCACCAAGCACTTTACTTTAACGTCCGTAAGTTGGACGCTCCACTAGCTCAATCGGATGCTATGTGGGGATCTTCCAGGCGGAAGATCTCAAGCTCCTTATTTTTCTGCACCTTCTCACCATGGTACAGCTTCAGGCGTTGTCCATTGACTTTAATAAGTTCAAAGCTTGAAGGATGGCTTAGGTGATAAACTCCGTACGGTTCAGCCTTCTCTACTCTGTATGGACCTTCGCATTTTGATCTCAACTTACCGGGCATGAGCCTTAGTCGAGATTTGTAAAGGAGGACGAAATCTCCAGGTTGAAACTCTTTCTTCTTGATGTTCTAATCATGCACAACTTTCATCTTTTCCTTGTAAATTCTGGAGTTCTCATAAGCTTCTAGGCGAAGGTTCTCCAGTTCCTGCAGTTGCAACTTCCTTTCAGCTCCGGCGTTCTCAATTCCCATGTTGCACTCCTTAACTGCCCAGAAGGCTCTGTTTTCTATTTCAACTGGGAGATGACAAGATTTTCCATAAACCAAGCGGAAGGGACTCATCCCGATGGGCATCTTGTATGCCGTTCTATATGCTCACAGTGCATCTTGTAGCCTGGTGCTCCAGTCTTTTCTGTGAGGCTTTAATATCTTTTGCAAGATACGCTTAACTTCTCTGTTTGATACCTCGGCTTGCCCATTAGTTTGGGGATGGTAAGCTGTTACAACTTTATGGATTATCCCATGCTTCTTCATCAATCCTGTTAGTCTCCTGTTACAAAAATGGGTGCCTTGATCTCTCACGATTGCTCGTGGTGATCCAAAGCGACATATAATATGGTTTCTCACAAAGGAAACAACAGTGTTAGCATCATCAGTGCGGGTAGGAATTGCTTCTACCCATTTGGAAACATAATCCATAGCTAACAATATATAAAAGTATCCATTAGAATTTGGAAATGGACCCATGAAGTCAATGCCCCAAACATCAAAAATTTCACAGAAGAGCATATATTGTTGAGGCATCTCATCCCTCATGGATATATTACCAAATTTCTGGCATGGGGGCAGGATTTACAAAACTCAGCAGCGTCTCTAAAAAGAGTAGGCCACCAGAATCTGCAGTCTAAGATCTTTCTAGCTGTTCTTTGAGGGCCAAAATGTCCTCCACTCTCAGATGAGTGACAGGCCTCTAAAATGGACTGGAATTCTGATTGAGGCACACAACGTCTAATTATCTGGTCAGCGCCACATCTCCATAAATATGGGTCATCCCATATATAATATTTAGACTCGCTTTTCAGCTTGTCTCTTTGATGTTTTGAAAAATGTGGAGGAAATGTGCGGCTAACTAAATAATTATGATGGGAAGCAGAAGCTGGTGAATTAAAAATTTATTAAAATGGTTACATTGCAAGTATAGTTCTTAACTTACCGAAAATCTGCCTATCAATTTAGAAATATGTCACAGAGAGTTTAATTTAAAATTACTGAGAGTTTTAAGTCCCAGGTCGTCTCCCAACAAGTTGCAGAAAAGTGTGCTGTTTTATTAATCAGATGTTCCAAGAAGTTGAGCTAAGTAAATTGGAATTTAAATTGAGGAATTTTAAATAATATAAATAAAAGCCTTGACTGGGAATTGATTAGTTAGAATCTCTATCATTGATGGAGTGATTTTTAAGATTGATTTATAATTAACGGTTACTCTGTTTGGTTATCCTTTACTAGGTAAGGGAAAGTCAAACAAGTTCGAATGCCAGATCTGTTCACGAGTTGCAACCCACTTAGTTCAAAGGGATTGGCGTTGGTGACAGGATAGCACTCCAACATTTAACCCAACTACAAATTTCTCCTTTAATCCTTCCAACTCAAGAGTTCCTTTTAATCAACTCCCCATCAAGTAATGAAACTACTCACGCATTGTAAATAAAGAATCCATAGCACATGAAAGGGAATTAAAAGAAGACATGATTATTGGAATTGAAATTGAATTAAAAATAAATAATCCTTGCATTAATTAATCATAAAAGTATCTAAATGACCAGATTGAACAAAGCAAAGGACATGGAAGAATGAACCCAAGTTAAGAAAACAAACTAGAATGATGAAGTCTTGATGAGGAAATAACTCTCCCCAATGTTCCAATGCTAAGACCAATTGAAAATTAAAATTCTAAAAAAAACTAGAGAGAAAAACCTAAGAGAGTGAAAACTAGATCTAAAAACTACTGAATGAATGTGTGTGTTATTTCTGCATATTCTCTGACTCTAGTCTGCTGTTCCGGGCTGAAAACTGGGCCGAAATAAGGTCCAAAATCACCCCATCGAATTCTGCAGATTATGCAGATCGCGCATGTCACGCGATCGCGTCATCCATGCGGACGCGTCGCTTGCGCTTTTTCCTCTCCACGCGTTCGCGTCGTCCACGCTACCGCGTCGCTTGCGCTTTCCAATCCGCGCGGCCGCGCAAGCCATGTGGCCACGTCACTGTGATTTGCGCTCCTTCGCGTGGTCGCGTGAGCCATGCGACCGCGTCACTTCTCGCTGGTTATCTCCTCAAATTCTTGTGTTCCTTCCATTTTTGCTAGCTTTCTCTCCAATCTCCATCTCATTCATGCCCTATAAAACCTGAAACACTTGACACACAGATCACGGCATCAAATGGAATAAAGGAGAATTAAAATTAAATAATTAGAGTCTCTAGGAAGCAATTTTCAAACATGTATTAAATTTAGGAAGGAAATCTAAATGCATGCTAAATTGATGAATAAGTGGGTAAGGATCATGACAAAGCCACACAATTAAACACAATATAAACTATAAAATAGTGGTTTATCAACCTCCCCACACTTAAACATTAGCATGTCCTCATGCTAAATTGAAGGAGACAAGAAAATGAGTATGAACATGTAGAAACTCATGAAATGCAATGCAATCCTACATATATAATTAAATGCAACTATATGATTATTGTCCACTTGATTAAAAGTAAATAAGCCCTTCAAAACAGTTACAAATCAAATTCCACTAATTCTATCATTATACAATAAAACCGATAAAAGTGCAAGAAGATAGCTTATGAAAGCAGGAAACATGAAAATTCAAGCATTGAACCCTCACTGATAATGTATGTACGCTCTAATCTCTAGTGTATAGGGTAATCACTCTATTCTTCTCTAGTCATGTTTTCTAACTTTTGTTGTTCTCCTAACCAATCAACAACAGTTAATATACCAATGCAAACATCATGAGGTCTTTTCAGGGTTGTAATGGGGCCAAGGTGCAGGTAAGGGTATACATATGGCTAAGTGAGCTTTATAAATTGAATCTTTAATTAACCTAAGCTCTCACCTAATATACATATATTCTATATACTTTTAAATTCATGCTTAGCTACCCATAATTCCCTTTTTCAACCCATACTCATGTTTCAACTTTGTATTTTAATTCTATCATATGTGCATTGATCTTTGAATTCTGAATTTAACATTGGGGTAATTTTGTCCCCTTATTTATTTGTTTATCATTTTTTTTGAATTGAAATAAATAAAGCTTATCAACGCACATAGATTTTTGATTCTTATAGTTTCACATGAATAGGTATCCAAATTCCCTTTAAATTTCCATGACACATCCCCTTAACAACTTTTGTTCCCACAATTTCCCATACTTAACTAGCACACACAATTCTATCTTAAGCTAACCAAAGATTCAATTTGGGATATGCAATTTGTTTTTCAGCTTAAGGTTAGTAATGTGGTAAAATATAGAACAAATGGGGTTTTAAAGGCTCAAAGTGGTTAACAAGGGTAATTGAAAAAGGTAGGCTTGATTTGGATAAGTGAGTTTAAACAAATAATGGCCTCAATCATATGCAAGCATGTAAATATAATAAATATTGGACATATAAGATAAAACAAAATATAGATTACAATCATAGAGAAGTAAACACACAAGAATAAAATAATTATAGTTAAATAATGTAACCATACATAAAGGCTCAAATCTTTCACAGGTTGTGTGTTCTTTAGCTCAAACATGATGTTCCAAATACAACTCAAGCAGATTTATCATAAAAAATTTGAAAAATTAGTGAAATTTTATTCCAAAGATAGATTTTTAAAAGAAACTTATTGTCTTTTCAATCAAGTAGAACATGCATGCAACTATTCTAACCTATGCAATTTATTCTATTCTATAAAAGAAAGAAAATCTAACTAAAATATTCTAATTATTGGTGTACAGAGAAGAGAAATTACCTCCGGAAGTCAGGTACTGACCGACCTCCCCACACTTAAGGCTTTGCACCGTCCTCGGTGCCATCTGTTAGGAACAGGGGTGGGCTGGTGGCAGTATCTCCACAGTCGGGACCATCATGGCTCCCGGTGCTGGTAAAAGAAGTGGAGTCCGGAGTGTCTGAGTCCTTGAATTTGCCCATGATCAGCTCCTTGAGGTATGTGAATCGGCGCTTGTTACGGCGCTCTCTCATCTTAGCTTTCTGTTTATGCCGATCCAACTTTTCAAGTAACTGCTGGAGCAATTTCTCAGTGGTAGATGCTTGTGGTGTTGAAGAAGGAATATCTTCAACTGGCTCAGTAGGCTGGCTTGTAGTGGCAGCTGAAAGTCTGATGTATTTTCCGTTAGGGACATATTGATCATCCCGTGGAAGCATGGCTTTGGTGTCCCCAGCTCTGTAGGAGACTCCGGCTGCTGAGACAAGATCTGAGACCAGGGCGGGAAAAGGTAGGTTGCTCGCAATTTGTACATGCTCCATAGCATTCCGGATGTGTCTTGAGAGATTCAGAGGTTGGTCTGTAAGGATGCACCATAGTAGAACAGCCATGTCTGCAGTGAAGGAGGACTCATGAGTGCTTGGAAAGACGTAATGGGACATGATCTGTGCCCATACACGAGCCTCCAAGGTAAGTGCGGAAGCCAAGATTCCCTTAGGACGGATACGGTGGTATCCATAGATCCAACGGCTGCCAGGTAAAGCGATGACTCCGAGAACGGGGTCCCAGTCAAATTGGTATCTCTGGCGCTGAAGGGTGGCTTCTTGAAAAGCGTCCATTCTTGCTGGAATAGGGGGAAGACTCATAAATTGCTAGATGGCCTCTTCTATAATGGGCACTTGCTTCTGCCGGACATAAATAGACTGCAGGGTCGGTATGTAGAAGTTGGAGTAGAACTCAACTACCCAAGAAAGATTGACCTGCCTTGGCTGTCTCTGTAGGAAAACCCATTGTCTTTGTTCAATTTGTGGCTCAACAAAGGTAGCAATATTGGACGGGAGGATAAGAAGGTATTCATTGTTGTAGTTCCTTTCTGCTAGGATAGGGAACATCTGCTCACAGTAGCGATTGGGAAATCGCGTAGCGTCCTTCGCTGGAAAGGCTTTCTCCTTTTCATCAACCTTTATTATCCTCTTAACTCTTTTTGTTGAGGGCTTGACTGTGGTTGAAGAAGGCTCTGCCACTAATGCTCTTTTTAGTTCCTCTTCTTGCTGGTGGTTTGGAAGTAGCTTTCTCTTTTCCTTTCTTGGTGGCCATCCTGAAAGAAGGGAAGAGAAAGTAAATTAAATTCAAAGAGATATACAGCAAGGAAGGAAACGGAAAAGAGGGTGATGGATGCACATTAAGATATGCTGACATTAACACATGCTCGCGAGTACGTGTGAAAAGCCAACGATGGAAAATAGCTAGTGCATATAAAGACAAATGAATGCAAGGTGTTTATTGGCATGCTGGCAAAGGGCATGAGTAGCATAGACCAAGCAATACTTTGTAACAAACCATCATGTTTGTATTGACAATTAAATTCAATTAATAAAATAAGAAGGAGAATTTGTGAAAAGCAAGCATTGAATAGTAGAGTAAAGTAATGTAGAAAAGTGCATAGTGCTATATGGGCTTTTTCACAAACACATGGCATGCATGTTAAACAAGATATAAAAAGTATGAAATTGAACATGCAAGCAATCCCTTAAAAATAATAATAATTGTCAAATAAATTGTAACAAGTCACAAGCATATAATGAGGGATAATGACTCAAAAAATTTCTAACACCATGTAAAAAGGGAAAAGAAGAATAAAGAAAATAGGAATAATTAAAAGAAGAAGAAAAGAAAAAGAAAACACATGGAGAACAATAAAAAAAATGATAGAAAAAGAAAGAAGGAAGAAGAAGGTAAAACCTTGTTAATGGAGGGGAGAGAGAGAGAGAGTGAAAGGTGAGATAGAAAGGGGAAGGGAGAAGGAAGAAAGAAGGAGGGAAAAGAAAAATTAGGATTTAGAAGAAAGAAAGATAAGATAATTTGGCAAATTAGGTTGAGCTGTGCGGCGCATGCGACGCGGCCGCGTGGGGCACGCGTTCGCGTGGGTGCGCATCAGGTAAGAAGATGCGATCGCGTCAGTCACGCGTCGCGTGACCCGTGTTGCGCTGCTGGCGCGAGTGCAGCCTCGCTCCAGCACAACTCTCTGTTCAATTTATTTTAATAGCCAAAATTGGGTGACGCGATCGCGTGGCTCACGCGATCGCATGAGTGTGCGTTATAAAATGGGTGACGCGGCCGCGTCAGCAATGCGGTCGCGTGACAAGAATTGTGCTTCCAGCACCAATCCAGCATCACTCTCGCACAGAATGCGACTCTGCACCCTTTTACGTCGAAAACTCAGGGCACGCGGCCGCGTGGGGCACGCGGTCGCGTGGGAGGCCATGATTTCCATGCGACGTGGTCGCGTCAGCGACGCGGTCGCGTGGGGTAATTTGTGCCATTGGCACGACTCCAGCGCTCCTCCTGCGTAACTTTCTGTTCATTTTTGTTTTTCTTTTACTCCCCCTGCCACGCGGACGCGTCGCTGGTGCGATCGCGTTGCGCGGCGAAAAAAAAATTTTTTTTTAAGAAAGATAAAGACATGTAAATGAAAGAGCACGAAAGCACTAATAAAGAGAAGAGTTATTAAGGAAGAAAAACTAAAAGTGAAGAAAAGAACGATCATACCGCAGTGGGTTGTCTCCCACCAAGCACTTTGCTTTAACGTCCGTAAGTTGGACGCTCCACTAGCTCAATCTGCTGCTATGTGGGGATCTTCCAAGTGGAGGATCTCAAGCTCCTTGCTTTTCTGCACCTTCTCACCATGGTACAGCTTCAGGCGGTGTCCATTAACCTTAATAAGTTCAGAGCTTGAAGGATGGCTTAGGTGATAAACTCCGTACGGTTCAGCCTTCTCTACTCTGTATGGACCTTCCCATTTTGATCTTAACTTACCGGGCATTAGCCTTAGTCGAGATTTGTAAAGGAGGACGAAATCTCCAGGTTGAAATTCTTTCTTCATAATGTTTTGATCATGCACAACTTTCATCCTTTCCTTGCAAATTCTGGAGTTCTCATAAGCTTCTAGGCGAAGGTTTTCCAGTTCCTGCAGTTGCAACTTCCTTTCAGCTCCGGCCTTCTCAATTTCCATGTTGCACTCTTTAACTGCCCAGAAGGCTCTGTGTTCGATTTCAACTGGAAGATGGCAAGCTTTTCCGTAAACTAAGCGAAAGGGACTCATCCCAATGGGTGTCTTGTATGCTGTTCTATATGCCCACAGTGCATCTTGTAGTCTGGTGCTCCAGTCTTTTCTATGAGGCTTTACTATCTTCTGCAAGATACGCTTAATTTCTCTGTTTGACGCCTCGGCTTGCCCATTAGTTTGGGGATGGTAAGCTGTTGCAACCTTATGGATTATCCCATGCTTCTTCATCAATCCTGTTAGTCTCCTGTTACAAAAATGGGTGCCTTGATCGCTCACAATCGCTCGTGGTGACCCAAAGCGGCATATAATATGGTTTCTCACAAAGGAAACAACAGTGTTAGCATCATCAGTGCGGGTAGGAATTGCTTCCACCCATTTGGAAACATAATCCACAGCTAACAATATATAAAAATATCCACTAGAATTTGGAAATGGACCCATGAAGTCAATGCCCCAAACATCAAAAATTTCACAGAAAAGCATATATTATTGAGGCATCTCATCCCTCATGGATATGTTACCAAATTTCTGGCATGGGTGACAAGATTTACAAAACTCAGCAGCATCTCTAAAAAGAGTAGGCCACCAGAATCCACAGTCTAAGATCTTTCTAGCTGTTCGTTGAGAGCCAAAGTGTCCTCCACTCTCAGATGAGTGACAGGCCTCTAAAATGGACTGGAATTCTGATTGAGGCACACAACGTCTAATTATCTGGTCAGCGCCACATCTCCATAAATATGGGTCATCCCATATATAATATTTAGACTCGCTTTTCAGCTTGTCTCTTTGATGTTTAGAAAAATGTGGAGTAAATGTGCGGCTAACTAAGTAATTAGCAACAGGTGCATACCAAGGGGCTACCTCAGATACTGCTTGCAGGTTGTCAAAAGGAAAATTATCATCTATAGGAGTAGAATCTTCCTTAATATGTTCAAGGCGACTCAAGTGGTCTGCTACTAAATTTTGATTACCACTCTTATCCTTTATTTCTAAATCAAATTCTTGTAATAGCAGTATCCAACGTATAAGTCTTGGTTTGGATTCCTTTTTAGCTAGTAGATACTTTAGAGCTGCATGGTCCGAATACACTACTACTCTAGTACCAAGTAAATAAGCCCGGAATTTATCCAGAGCGAAAACAATAGCAAGTAGCTCTTTCTCAGTAGTAGTATAATTGGACTGGGCAGTGTCTAAAGTCTTAGACGCAAAGGCAATAACAAAAGGATCCTTACCTTCATGCTGAGCCAGCGCTGCTCCTACTGCATGGTTGGAAGCATCGCACATGATTTCAAACGGCTGGCTCCAGTCGGGTCCTCTAACAATTGGGGCTTGAGTTAGAGCAATCTTCAACTTATCAAATGCTTGTTTGCAATCGTCACTGAACTCAAACTCAATGTCCTTCTGCAGTAATCTGGATAAGGGAAGTGCCACCTTACTAAAGTCCTTAATAAATCTCCTGTAGAAACCTGCATGGCCAAGGAACGAACGGACTTCCCTCACAGAAGAGGGGTTAGGTAAACTAGAAATAACATTCACCTTTGCTGGGTCTACGGAAATGCCATTATTAGATACCACATGTCCTAATACAATCCCTTGCTTTACCATAAAGTGGCATTTTTCGAAATTCAATACAAGGTTTGTATTAACACATCTATCTAATACTCTAGATAATCCATCTAAGCAAAGGTTAAAAGAATCACCATAAACGCTAAAATTATCCATAAAAACTTCCATACAGTCCTCAATAAGATCAGAGAAAAGACTCATCATGCACCTTTGGAAAGTAGCTGGTGCATTGCACAAGCCAAAGGGCATTCTCTTATAAGCGTAAGTCCCAAAAGGACATGTAAAAGTAGTCTTTTCCTGATCCTCAGGAGTTATATGAATCTGGAAATAACCTGTGTAACCATCTAGAAAGCAATAATGTGATTTACCTGACAGGCGATCCAGCATTTGATCAATGAATGGAAGTGGGTAGTGATCCTTACGGGTAGCTTGGTTGAGACGCCTGTAATCAATGCAGACTCTCCAAGCATTCTGAACTCTAGTTGCTATGAGCTTTCCATGCTCATTCTTCACGGTAGTGACTCCGGACTTCTTGGGCACCACTTGTACTGGGCTTACCCATTCACTGTCTGAAATGGGATATATGATACCGGCCTCCAATAGTCTGGTCACCTCCTTCTTGACAACTTCCAAGATGGTGGGATTCAATCTTCTCTGGGGTTGACAGACAGGTCTTGCTCCCTCTTCCAAAAATATTCTGTGCTTGCATACTTGAGGGTTGATTCCCACTATGTTTGCCAAACTCCACCCAATTGCCTTCTTATGCTTCCTTAGCACATCAAGTAACTGCTCTTCTTGTTGAGAAATCAGTTCTCTTGCAATAATAACCGGAAGCTTCTGCTCATCCTCGAGATAAGCATATTTGAGATGTGGAGGGAGAGGTTTCAATTCTAACTTTTGATCATGGGCAGGCTCTGGATTATCTGGGGCTTGTGAAAATGGCGAAGTGTCCTCATTGTCAGTTAAGAGGGTCCCCACACTTGGACCTGTCTAGTGTGCCTTTCTTCAAACTCTTCTTTTTGAACTTCAGCCACACTTTCGTCTATGACATCACACTGGAAGATAGAACGATCTTCTGGGGGGTTGTCAATGACTCCATTCAGATTGAAGATTACTATGCGGCCATATATTTCAAAGGAGTATGTTCCGGAAGAAGCATCCAATTTGAATTTTGATGTCTTCAGGAATGGTCTTCCAAGTAGGATTGATGATGGCTTATCTGAATCATTATGGGGCATCTCCAAGATATAAAAATCAGTGGGGAATGTGAGCCCCTTAATGTTCACCAAAACATCTTCAGCAACTCCAGCCACTGTAATAATACTTTTATCTGCTAATACAAAACGAGCTACCGACCTTTTTAAGGGAGGGAGCCTTAAAACATCATATATAGACAAAGGCATTATACTGACACATGCTCCTAAATCACACATGCAATCATAAATTACTACATCACCAATAGTACAACTAACTATGCAAGGACCTGGATCACTACATTTTTCAGGTAATCCTCCCATTAAAGCAGATATAGAACTACCTAAAGGAATAGTTTCTAATTCATTAATTTTGTCTTTATGGATACATAAGTCTTTTAGAAACTTTGCATATTTAGGTACCTGCTGAATAACATCAAAAAGGGGGACAGTTACCTCGACCTTTTTGAATATCTCTACCATTTTAGGATCAGGTTCCAGCTGCTTCCTGGGCTTCCTTGCAAGCTGTGGAAATGGAATGGGAACAGTGGGTTCCGTGGAGCCTGCGCCTTTTGGTGCTTCTTCTCGTGGTTGAGCTATCTTTTCTTCAGCTATGTCCTGTATATCCTCTTCCTCTTCAACATCTTCGATTTTCACCACATCTTCAGCTGAGGCGTATTCTGGTGAGATTGGTTCCTCCTGATTCCTCTCCTACAGTGTGGTTCCGGACCTCAGGGTGATGGCATTAATGCCTCCCTTTGGATTGGGTAACGGTTGAGAGGGGATTCCAGTGGTGCTTGAAGGTTGGTTACTGGAATTTTGTGCTGAACCAAGCTGTGTCATAAAAGCTTGCAGAGTAGAGGTGAGACCATTCAGACTGGCGTTAATAGTGTTCACGATGGTACTTTCCATGGCCAGTTGTCTTTTCTCAAAAGCTTGTAATAAATCTTCATTAGAAGATACCGAAGAATGAGTAAATTGAGAGGTTTGCTGTTGATTGTTCGGTGGTCCTTGGTTTTTCCTCAGGTGAGGTGCTCGGTAAGGTTGATTTTGCTGCCTGTTGTTGTTATTATTCCACCTCTGATTTCCCTGATTATCTCTGCCTCCCCTATTATTGTTTTCCCTCCAATTCTGGTTTGAATTGTCCTGCCATCCATGGTTATTAATTCCACTTTGATTGTACCCTTGGTTGGGGCGGTCATAGAAGTTGTGAGTGGATGCCACCATGTTGTCTTCTTGTTGGAGCTGCGGGCATTCATCAGTGTAATGGCTGTAATCAGCACAAATTCCGCAAATTCTTTGTGGAACAAGTTGTTGGTTTTGCTGCGGTTGAGTTTGCTGAGCTTGTTGATTCAACTGCATTTGCTTCAGCAGGTTGGTCATCTCATAGATGCTTTGATTTAGAGCAGCAGTCTCTATGCCAGAAGATACTTCTGCAACGGCTTTTGAACGGCCTTGCTTCTGTCTGTGGTTCCGAGTAGATTCAGCTAAATCACTGATCAATTGCCAAGCTTCATCAGTGGTCTTGTACTTCTTCATAGACCCATTGCTGGCACTTTCCAATGTGGTCTTATCTTGGGGCCTCATACCTTGTGTGATATAGCTGAGTAGCACGATCTTGTCAATCATGTGGTGGGGGCATGCTTCCAGAAGATTATTGAAGCGCTCCCAGTATTCAAAGAGAGTCTCATTGTCATCCTGAACAATTGTAGAGATATTCTTCCTCAGTTTATCAGTAACTTCAGATGGGAAGAATTTCTCCAGAAACTCCTTTCTGAGTGTATCCCAGTTGGATACATTTGCTATAGGTTGAGTGTAGTACCACTCTCTTGCTTTTCCCTCAAGAGAGAACGGAAAAGCATTTAGCAGAATTGAAGTTTCATCAGTGCCATCACGCCTGACAGTAGAACAGGCTGCCTGGAAATCTCTCAAGTGCTTGATAGGCTCTTGAGCAGGTAGGCCATAAACTTGGGCATCAAATTTAACAGTGCGGTCTTTATTTCAAAATCTGTAGCTACCGCTGGATGATGCGCTTGAAACGGTTGCATTGTAAAATCAGAAGCTCCTTCCTCCTGAATGGTAACTCTTCTAGCTGCCATGTTTTCTGCACGTAAAACAACCAAATCAGTAGAACGGGGGCTGGTTTCTTCCTCAGATTCACTTTCAGATCCGTCCTCAGAGCGGGCTAATCGATGCTGTTCTCGCCTTATTCGTGAAATTGTCCTTTCAATTTCAGGATCGAATATTAGCAAGCGCGGATCAGGAAGTGAACGCGTCATTTGACGGAAGAAACATGTAGCTCATAGTAGCAAAATAAAATAAAATGCAGATAAATAAATTCTAATTAATAAAATTAGCACTCTATTGCAACTCCCCGGCAACGGCGCCAAAAATTGATGAGACGCAGAAGCTGGTGAATTAAAAATTATTAAAATGGTTACGTTGCAAGTATAGTTCTCAACTCACCAAAAATCTGCCTATCAATTTAGAAATATGTCACAAAGAATTAAATTAAAAATTACTGGGAGTTTTAAGTCCCAGGTCGTCTCCCAACGAGTTGCAGAAAAGTGTGCTGTTTTATTAATCAGATGTTCCAAGAAGTTGAGCTAAGTAAATTGGAATTTAAATTGAGGAATTTTAAATAATATAAATAAAAGCCTTGACTAGGAATTGATTAGTTAGAATCTCTATCATTGATGGAGTGATTTTTAAGATTGATTTATAATTAACGGTTACTCTGTTTGGTTATCCTTTACTAGGTAAGGGAAAGTTAAACAAGTTGGAATGCCAGATCTGTTCACGAGTTGCAACCCACTTAGTTCAAAGGGATTGGCGTTGGTGACAGGATAGCAATCCAACATTTAACCCAACTACAAATTTCTCCTTCAATCCTTCCAACTCAAGAGTTCCTTTTAATCAACTCCCCATCAAGTAATGAAACTACTCACGTATTGTAAATAAAGAATCCATAGCACATGAAAGGGAATTAAAAGAAGACATGATTATTGGAATTGAAATTGAATTAAAAAGAAATAATCCTTGCATTAATTAATCATAAAAGTATCTAAATGACAAAATTGAACAAAGCAAAGGACATGGAAGAATGAACCCAAGTTAAGAAAACAAACTAGAATGATGAAGTCTTGATGAGAAAATAACTCTCCCCAATGTTCCAATGCTAAGACCAATTGAAAATTAAAATTCTAAAAAAAACTAGAGAGAAAAACCTAAGAGAGTGAAAACTAGATCTAAAAAATACTGAATGAATTTGTGTTATTTCTGCATATTCTCTGACTCTAGTCTGCTGTTCCGGGCCGAAAACTGGGCCGAAATAAGGTCTAAAATCGCCTCCATCGAATTCTGCAGATTATGCAGATCGCGCATGTCACGCGATCGCGTCATCCATGCGGACGCGTCGCTTGCGCTTTTTCCTCTCCACGCGTTCGCGTCGTCCACGCTACCGCGTCGCTTGCGCTTTCCAATCCGCGCGGCCGCGCAAGCCATGCGGCCGTGTCACTGCTATTTGCGCTCCTTCGCGCGGTCGCGTGAGCCATGCGACCGCGTCATTTCTCGCTGGTTATCTCCTCAAATTCTTGTGTTCCTTCCATTTTTGCTAGCTTCCTCTCCAATCTCCATCTCATTCATGCCCCATAAAGCCTCAAACACTTGACACACATATCATGGCATCGAATAGAATAAAGGAGAATTAAAATTAAATAATTAGAGTCTCTAGGAAGCAATTTTCAAACATGTATTAATTTAGGAAGGAAATCTAAATACATGCTAAATTGATGAATAAGTGGGTAAGGATCATGACAAAGTTACACAATTAAACACAATATAAACTATAAAATAGTGGTTTATCAAATTAGCAACAGGTGCATACCACGGGATTACCGCAGAAACTGCTTGCAGTTTGTCAAAAGGAAAATTATCATCTATAGGAGTAGAATCATCCTTAATATGTCCAAGGCGACTCAAGTGGTCTGCTACTAAATTTTGATTACCACTCCTATCCTTTATTTCTAAATCAAATTCTTGTAACAGCAGTATCCAACGTATAAGTCTTGGTTTGGATTCCTTTTTAGCTAATAGATACTTTAGAGCTGCATGGTCCGAATACACTACTACTCTAGTACCAAGTAAATAGGCTCGAAATTTATCCAGAGCAAAAACAATAGCCAGAAGCTCTTTCTCAGTAGTAGTATAATTGGACTGAGCAGTGTCTAAAGTCTTAGACGCATAGGCAATAACAAAAGGATCCTTACCTTCGCGCTGAGTCAGCTCTGCTCCTACTGCTTGGTTGGAAGCATCGCACATGATTTCAAACGGCTGACTCCAGTATGGTCCTCTCACAATTGGGGCTTGAGTTAGAGCAGTCTTCAGCTTATCAAATGCTTGTTCGCAATCCTCACTGAACTCGAACTCAATATCCTTCTGCAGTAATCTGGACAAGGGGAGTGCCACCTTACTAAAGTCTTTAATAAATCTCCGGTAGAAACCTGCATGGCCAAGGAACGAACAGACTTCCCTCACAGAAGAGGGGTAAGGTAAACTAGAAATAACATTCACCTTTGTTGGGTCTACAGAAATACCATTATTAGATACCACATGTCCTAATACAATCCCTTGTTTTACCATAAAGTGGCATTTTTCGAAATTCAATACAAGATTTGTGTTAACACATCTATCTAATACTCGAGATAATCCATCTAAGCAAAGGCTAAAAGAATCACCATAAACGCTAAAATCGTCCATAAAAACTTCCATACAGTCCTCAATAAGATCAGAGAAAAGACTCTTCATGCACCTTTGGAAGGTAGCTGGTGCATTGCACAAGCCAAAGGGCATTCTTTTATAAGCATAGGTCCCAAAAGGACATGTAAAAGTAGTCTTTTCCTGATCCTCAGGAGCTATATGAATCTGGAAGTAACATGTGTAACCATCTAAAAAGCAATAATGTGATTTACCTGAAAGGCGATCCAGCATTTGATCAATGAATGGAAGTGGGTAGTGATCCTTACGGGTAGCTTGGTTGAGACGCCTGTAATCAATGCAGACTCTCCAAGCATTCTGAACTCTAGTTGCTATGAGCTCTCCATGCTCACTCTTCACTGTAGTGACTCCAGATTTCTTGGGCACCACTTGTACTGGGCTTACCCATTCACTGTCTGAAATGGGATATATGATACCTGCTTCCAATAGTCTGGTCACTTCCTTTTTGACAACTTCCAAAATGGTGGGATTCAATCTTCTTTGGGGTTGACGGACAGGTCTTGCTCCCTCTTCTAGAAATATTCTGTGCTCGCATACTTGAGGGTTGATTCCCACTATGTCTGCCAAACTCCATCCAATTGCCTTCTTATGCTTCCTCAGTACATCAAGTAACTGCTCTTCTTGTTGAGTAGTCAGTTCCCTTGCAATAATAACCGGAAGCTTCTGCTCATCCTCAAGATAAGCATATTTGAGATGTGGAAGGAAAGGTTTCAATTCTAACTTTTGATCATGGGCAGGCTCTGGATTATCTGGGGCTTGTGAAAATGGTGAAGTGCCCTCACTGTCAGTTAAGAGGGTCCCCACACTGGGACCTTGTCCAGTGTGCCTCTCTTCAAACTCTTCCTCTTGAATTTCAGCCACACTTTCGTCTATGACATCACACTGGAAGATAGAACGATCTTCTGGGGGATTGTCAATGACTCCATTCAGATTGAAGATTACTATGCGGCCATCTATTTCAAAGGAGTATGTTCTTGAAAAAGCATCCAATTTGAATTTTGATGTCTTCAGGAATGGTCTTCCATGTAGAATTGATGATGGCTTATCTGAATCATTGTGGGGCATCTCCAAGATATAAAAATCAGTGGGAAATGTGAGCCCTTTAATGTTCACCAAAACATCTTCAGCAACTCCAGCCACTGTAATAATGCTTTTATCTGCTAACACAAAACGAGCTGCCGACCTTTTTAAGGGAGGGAGCCTCAAAACATCATATATAGACAAAGGCATTATACTGACACATGCTCCTAAATCACACATGCAATCATAAATTACTACACCACCAATAGTACAACTAACTATGCAAGGACCTGGATCACTACATTTTTCAGGTAATCCTCCCATTAAAGCAGATATAGAACTACCTAAAGGAATAGTTTCTAATTCATTAATTTTGTCTTTATGGATACATAAGTCTTTTAGAAACTTTGCATATTTAGATACCTGCTGAATAACATCAAAAAGGGGAACAGTTACCTCGACCTTTTTGAATATCTCTACCATTTTATGATCGGGTTCCAGCTGCTTCCTGGGCTTCCTTGCAAGTTGTGGAAATGGAATAGGAGTAGTGTTGTCTGTGGTGTCTGCGCCTTTTGGTGCTTCCTCCTGTGGTTGAACTATTTCTTCTTCATCTATGTCCTGTATATCCTCTTCCTCTTCAACATCTTCGATTTCTACCACCTTTTCAGCTGAGGCGTATTCTGGTGAGCTTGGTTCCTCCTGATTCCTCTCCTGCAGTATGGTTCCGGACCTTAGGGTGATGGCATTAATGCCTCCCTTTGGGTTGGGTAATGGTTGAGAGGGGATTCCAGTGGTGCTTGAAAGTTGGTTATTGGAATTTTGTGCTGGTACAAACTGTGTCATAAAAGCTTGCATAGTAGAGGTGAGACCATTCAGACTGGCATTAATACTATTCATGATGTTACTTTCCATGGCCTGTTGTCTTTTCTCAAAAGATTGCAGTAGGTCTTCAGTAGAAGGTGAAGAAGAATGGGTAAATTGAGAGGTCTGCTGCTGATTGTTCTGTGGTCCTTGGTTCTGCCTCAGGTGAGGTGCTCTGTAAAGTTGATTTTGCTGCCTGTTGTTGTTATTGTTCCACCTCTGATTTCCCTGATTATCTCTGCCTCCTCTGTTATTGTTGTCCCTCCAATTCTGGTTTGAATTGTCTTGCCATCCATGGTTATTATTTCCACTTTGATTGTACCCTTGGTTGGGGCGGTCATAGTAGTTGTGAGTGGATGCCACCATATTGTCTTCTTGTTGGTGCTGTGGGCATTCATCAGTGTAATGGCTGTAATCAGCACAGATTCTGTAAATTCTTTGTGGGACTAGTTGTTGGTTTTGCTATGGTGGAGGAGGTTGAGCTTGCTGAGCTTGTTGATTCAACTGTATTTGCTTCAGCAAGTTGGTCATTTCACAGATGCCTTCACGTAGAGCAGCAGTCTTGCTGCTAGAAGATACTTCTGCAACAGCTTTTGAACGTCCTTGCTTCTGTCTGTGGTTCCTAGTGGATTCAACTAAATCACTGATCAATTGCCAAGCTTCATCAGTGGTCTTGTACTTCTTCATAGACCCATTGCTGGCACTTTCCAGTATGGTGGGGGCATGCTTCCAGAAGATTATTGAAGCGCTCACAGTATTCAAAGAGAGACTCATTGTCATCCTGAACAATTGTGGAGATATCTTTCCTTAGCTTATCAGTGACTTCAGATGGGAAGAATTTCTCCAGAAACTCCTTTTTGAGTGTATCCCAGTTGGATACATTTGCTAGAGGTTGAGTGTAGTACCACTCTCTTGCTTTTCCCTCAAGAGAAAACGGGAAAGCTTTCAGCAGTATTGAAGTTTCATCAGTGCCATCACGCCTGACAGTAGAACAGGCTGCCTGGAAATCTCTCAAGTGCTTGATAGGCTCTTGAGCAGGTAGGCCATGAAACCTGGGCATCAAATTTAGCAGTGCGGGCTTTATTTCAAAATCTGTAGCTACCGCCGGATGATGCGCTTGAAACGGTTGCATTGTAAAATTAGGGGCTCCTTCCTCCTGGATGGTAACTCTCCTAGCTGCCATGTTTTCTGCACGTAAAACAACTGAATCAGTAGAACGGGGGCTGGTTTCTTCCTCAGATTTACTTTCAGATCCGTCCTCAGAGCGGGCTAACCGATGCTGTTCTCACCTTATTCGTGAAATTGTCCTTTCAATTTCAGGATCGAATATTAGCAAGCGCGGATCAGGAAGTGAACGCGTCATTTGACGAAAGAAACATGTAGCTCATAGTAGCAAAATAAAATAAAATGCAGATAAATAAACTCTAATTAATAAAATTAGCACTCTATTGCAACTCCCCGGCAACGGCGCCAAAAATTGATGAGACGCAAAAGCTGGTGAATTAAAAATTATTAAAATGGTTACGTTGCAAGTATAGTTCTCAACTCACCGAAAATCTGCCTATCAATTTAGAAATATGTCACAAAGAATTAAATTAAAAATTACTGGGAGTTTTAAGTCCCAGGTCGTCTCCCAACGAGTTGCAGAAAAGTGTGCTATCTTATTAATCAGATGTTCCAAGAAGTTGAGCTAAGTAAATTGGAATGTAAATTGAGGAAAGTTAAATAATATGAATAAAAGCCTTGACTGGGAGTTGATTAGTTGGAATTTCTATTATTGGTGGAGTGATTGTAAGATTAATTTATAATTAATGGTTGTTCTGTTTGGTTATCCTTTACTAAGTAAGGGAAAGTCAAACAAGCTGGAATGCCAGATTTGTTCACAAGTTGCAACCCACTTGGTTCAAAGGGATTGGTGTTGGTGACAGGATAGCAATCCAACATTTAACCCAATTACAAATTTCTCTTTAATCCTTCGAACTCAAGAGTTCCTTTTAATCAACTCCCCATCAAGTAAGGAAACTACTCACGCATTGTAAATAAAGAATCCATAGCATATGAAAGGGAATTAAAAGAAGACATGATTATTGGAATTGAAATTAAATTAAAAAGAAATAATCCTTGCATTAAATAATCATAAAAGTATTCAAATAACAAAATTGAACAAAACAAGGAACATGGAAGAATAAAACCAAGTTGAGAAAACGAACTAGAATGACGAAGTCTTGATGAGGGAATAACTCTTCTCAATGTTCCAATGCTAAGACCAATTGAAAATTAAAATTCTAAAACCTAGAGAGAAAAACCTAAGAGAGTAAAAACTTGATCCCCAACTGTCTCTGAATGAATCTGTTATTTGTTTCTGCATGTTCTCTGACTCTAGTCTGTTGTTCCGAGCCGAAAACTGGGTCGAAATAGGGCCCAAAATCGCCCCCAACGAAATCTGCAGATTATGCAGATCGCACATGTCACGCGATCGCGTCATTCGCGCTTTTCCTCGCCACGCGTTCGCGTCGTCCACGCTACCGCGTCGCCAGAACTTTTCCAATTCGCGCGGCCGCGTGAGCCATGCGGCCGCGTCACTGCGATTTACTCTCCTTCACGCGGTCGCGTGAGCCATGCGATCGCGTCACTTCTCGCTGGTTATCTCCTCAAATTCTTGTGTTTCTTCCATTTTTGCTAGCTTCCTTTCCAATCTCCAACTCATTCATGCCCTATAAAGTCTGAAACACTTAACACACAGATTACGGCATCAAATGGAATAAAGGAGAATTAAAAATAAATAATTAAAGTCTCTAGGAAGCAGTTTTCAAACATGTAATAAATTCAGGAAGGAAATCTAAATGCATGCTAATTTAATGAATAAGTGGGTAAGGATCATGATAAAACCACACAATTAAACACAATATAAACCATAAAATAGTGGTTTATCACCCCTTTATGGGCTGGTCGGTCCAAACCCTAATGGTGTGGGCCTGGAAGTACGGGCGAAGTCGTCAAAATATCAGTATGAGAGTGTAGGCGAACTTTTCTATTTTTTGGTAATTCAGCTCGGTTCCCTGCAGCGCTTTACTGATGAAATATACAGGCTGTTGCCCTTTGTTGCCCTCTCGAACCAGTGCTGAGGCTACTGCCTGACTCCCTACTGCAAGGTATAATACGAGGGTTCTTCCTCTCGTGGTCGAGTTAGGATAGGTGGTCGTCCCAGGAAATTTTTGAAATCCTGGAAGGCTCGCTCGCATTCCATTGTCCATTCGAACTTCTTTCCTTTCCTTAAAGTGGCATAGAAGGGAGAGATCTTATAGCTGATCCTGCTAAGAATCTGGAAAAGGCTGCCAATCTCCCGCTGAGTTGTTGTACCTCTCTGACACAAGTTGGGCTCTTCATGTTGAGTATAGCCTGGCATTTGTCTGGATTTGCTTCAATTCCTCTTTGTGTGAGCATGAAACCTAAGAATTTGTCCGCTTCTACTGCAAAGGTGCATTTTTGTGGGATTGAGTCGCATGTTATGCTTCCTTATAGTGTCGAACACTTGGGCCAGGTCGGACAATAATGTCTCTTCGCTTTGTGTCTTTATTAACATGTCGTCCACGTAGACTTCCATGATTTTTCCGATATGATCTGAAAAGACTTTATTCATTAGCCTTTGATAAGTAGCTCCCGCATTCTTGAGACCGAAAGGCATCACAATGTAGCAGTAATTTGCTTTTGGCGTCAAAAACGAGGTCTTTTCTTGATCTGGTGGATACATGGGGATTTGGTTGTATCCGGAATATGCATCCATAAACGAGAGGTATCTATATCCGGAGGAAGCATCTACCAGAGCGTCGATACTTGGGAGTGGGTAAGGATCTTTTGGGCAGGCTTTGTTGAGGTCGGTGTAGTCGGTGCACATTCACCACTTCCCATTTGATTTTTTCACCAAGACGACGTTAGCTAGCCATAGTGGGTACTTGACTTCTCTTATGAATCCTGCCTCCAATAGTGCTTGTACCTGTTCTTCCACAGCTTGGGATTGTTCTAGCCCAAGTTTTCTTCGTCTCTGCTGTATCGGCCGAGATCCTGGATAAACCGCCAACTTGTGACACATTAGCTTGGGGTCTATGACTGGCATGTCTGAGGCTTTCCATGCGAAGAGATCGACATTATCTCGTAAGAACTGTACTAGTAATTCTTTTGTATTTCCTTTCAGGATCGTGCCAATATTAGTTGTTTTGTCCGAGGCATCACCGATCTGAACTTTCTCTACTTCACCTTCGGGCTGTGGACGGAGTTCTTCTCGCCTCTGAACTCCACCGAGCTCAATTGTATGGAACTCTTCTCCTCTGCCTCTGAGGTTTAGACTTTCGTTATAACAGCGGCGTGCCATCCTTTGATCTGTTTTTATCGTAGCTATCCCTTCTGTAGTTGGGAATTTCATGCATAGATGTGGAGTTGAGACTATTGCGCCGAGTTGATTTAGTGTTGTCCGACCTATTAAGGCATTGTAGGCTGAACTCACGTCGACCACGTTGTAGTCTATCTTGAGTGTTCTGGATTGGTTCCTTTTTCCAAAAGTTGTATGTAGTGACACGTATCCTAGTGGTTGTACTGGGGTATCGCCCAATCCGAACAGGCTGTTCGGGAATGCTCTAAGCTCCTTTTCTTCTAAGCCGAGCTTGTCGAAGGCAGTTTTGAATAAGATGTCGGCGGAGCTCCCTTGGTCTATTAATGTGCAGTGGAGATTGGCGTTCACCAGTATGATGGTGATGACCATGGGATCATCGTGTCCTGTGATGACACCTGATGCGTCTTCTTTGGTGAATGTGATTGCAGGGATGTCGGGTGCTTTCTCCTTCCCTTCGATATGATAAACTTCTTTGAGATATCTTTTGCGAGATGACTTGGAGATTCCTCCTCCTGCAAATCCTCCGTGTATCATGTGGACATGTCTTTTTGGCGTACGAGGTGATCGCTCAGCTCGTCCAATATCTTCATCTCTTCGTCTTTTTCTTTGCTCATCATCTCGGGTGGCCAGATACCGATTTAGTTTTCCTTCTCTTACTAATTTTTCTATGATGTTTTTTAAATCAAAACATTCGTTGGTGGAATGTCCTCGGACCCGATGATATTCACAGTATTCATTCCGATTTCCTCCTCCTCTTTTGCCTTTGAGTGGTCGAGCTGGGGGTATCTTTTCTGTGTTACAGACTTCTTTGTAAATATCCACCAGGGACACCCGAAAAGGGGTGTAATTATGATACTTTTTTATTTTTTCCCCTGTTCGATCTTCCTTCTTCTTGGATTCTTTATCTTTATCTCGGTAGGTGTTCTGAGGGTTACCTGAAACTGGAGGTCGATCTCGGATGAAATCCTTGGTACTGGTCGGAGATGACGTGTCCGGCTGGTTGGTGGCGGCCGGAGCTGTTGTGTCCGACTTGTTGGACTTGCTGCACTGCTGATCCTAGGCCACCGGAGGGTGGGGGGTACCTGCAAGAGACTCCGATGCTTAAGTTAGCACGGGTATTAAGCAGGTTTTTTGTAGAATCAGAGTATGAGTTATACCTGGGTGCCCCAGTGTATTTATAGTAGTGTGGGCTGACCTTTCTGATAAGATAAGTTAGTTATCTTATCTTATCTTATCTTGTTTTGGATGAAGTCAGCTTATCTTCAAGGGAACCTCCTTTATCTCTATAGGCTGGGATTGCCTTTGGATTTGGGTCGTGTTCCTCTATTTGGGCCCTTTATTGGGCTTTCCTGTCGATATGGCCGAGTTCTTTGTAACGAAGTTGGTCCGCTTGACCTTAACAGGTCGGTCGCTGCATCGTTGATCATCCCAGGTCGGATAGCTCGACCCGGGGTATGAACAGTGCCCCTGCTTGAGCTCGGTCTTCTTTGTCGAGGTCGAGTCCTTGACTTCGGTCCTTCTCGTAGCGAAGCCGACCTCAAGCATTTTGTCGACTTCTTTTGTAGCAGCTTTTGAATGCAGAACGTTTTCCTCTAAGCGCGCGCTTTTATATCGGTGCTTTGGGAACGTGCGAGGGTTTAATGCCTTTTAATTTTAGCATTAATTGCCCCGTTTCCTTTTGGCTCTTTATTTTAATTTTGAAAACCCAGAAACGGTTTCTCTTCTTTCGCCCTTTTCGTAACTTCTTCGCATTTTTCCCTTCATTCTCTCGCTTTCAACTTTTCTTTGTGTTGCGGCGTTTGTTTGATTTTTCCGAAGCCTCTGCCTGGAGTTCGTGGTTTCGCGTTTCAGCACAGCGACGTTTTCTTTTGCTCGTGTCTTTTCTTTTGCTTCGAGGTAGTGATTCCAGATTTCGCCGTCCCTCTTCACCTTCCCTAAAGTCTTGCTGCCTTTTCAGGTTGATACTAACTTTCTTGCTTCTTTCACAGCTTCATCTTTAGTTTTTTGGTGAAGCTTTTGCTTTTGCATGTTTTGAAAGTTTGAACCTTTTCGTGATTTTGTATCTGTTTGTCGCTGTAAATGCGTTTTTCTTGGCTTTCTTTTGTGTGTTCCTCTGGCATTTCCGTCGAGGCTTTATATGGTTTTTGTTTGTTGCTTCTGATTTTTTACTATCTGATAGAAACTCTGCATCCGTTCCTTACTTTGCTTGATTGCTTTTTGTCTGATTTCTCAAAAGTTCGTATCTTTGATGATTTCCATTTGACGCATTTTGATGTTTTGGGAATGCTTTTTTGCTTGGTTGACTGTGGTGACTTATGCTTCTGGAAATGCTTGATTGTTTGAAGTCTTTTTCTTGTTTGTAAGATGCTGGGGTGAGAACTGTAGATTTTCCTGGAAACCTTGCTTTGTTACTGCCTCCAAAGGATGCCCCAAGATTTTGGTTTGAGTCTTGGGGTTTTCCTTTTCTGTGTGATCACCTGCATCGTATTGAGTTGTTTTCTCCCTTGTCCGAGATGTTTTTAGTAATCCCCTCTTCTTTTCTTACTTGTAGGATTAGTTGGCTTCATGTCTTCTCGCAATAACATTGTAGAGATGTCTTCCAGAGTTCCCGAGGGGATGTCCGATTGGCTGGACTCCCTTGTTTTGTTGTGTGTTTCTATTGTGGATGCTGAATTTTGCACAGAGCTGAGGAAGCGCCATAGGATTTGTGCTAACAGTGCCTGCGAGGGTGATTATGAGCTTGTTGCTCCTGATTCCGATGAGAGAGTTTGTTTTCTGACTTCCGTCGAGGGGGAGTGTCCCTCTTTCTATGCTTATGAATACTTCTTCAGCGAGTTAAACGTTACTTTCCCTTTTACTGCTTTTGAAACTGACTTGTTGTGGTCCTGCAATATTGCTCCGTCCCAGCTTCATCCAAACTCTTGGGGTTTTATCAAAATATTTCAACTTCTTTGTCAGGAGTTGGACATAACACCTTCTGAAACTCTTTTCCTTTATCTTTTTGTCTCGGCCAAACCTGGAGGTTCCTCCAAAAAGAAAGCTTCCTGGGACTCTTTCAGGTCGGCCCAGGGGCATAAAGTTTTTGCCATGTATGATGAGTCGTTTAAAGATTTTAAGAACTATTTCTTCCGAGTCCGTGCCGTTGAGGGGGTTCGCCCCTTTTTTCTTGATGAAAATGATGAGCCTGCTTTTTCTCTAGAGTGGCAAAAGAATGTAAGAGTGCCACGTTACACATGGGAAATGCTTAGTGAGGTTGAGCGGGCCTTTGTAGTTGTTCTTGAAGATTTGTGGGGGAAGCCACCTGACAAACCCCATTTGTAGGGTTTATCTTGTATTGATTTTTGGAGATTTTATCACCTTTTACCCATATTTATTCAAGAAATAGCATGGTTTTGTATATTCTCCTTTAATTGTGCTTGAATGTGAAAACATGCTTTTTAGGACTCAAAATAGCTAAATTTAATTCACCTTGATTCTATTAGATGCCTTGATATGTTTGTTAAGTGATTTAAGGTTTAGGAGGCAAAGATTGGATCAAGGGAATGAAGAAAGAAAGTATGAAAAGTTGGAAAACTCATGAAGAAATGAAAGAACCGGAAAGCTGTCAAGCCGACCTCTTCGCACTTAATCGGCCATAACTTGAGCTACAGAGGTCCAAATGATGCGGTTTCAGTTGGGTTGGAAAGCTAACATCTGGGGCTTCAAAACGATATAAGATTTGCTATGGTTGAACCGCGCATGGTGACGTGTACGCGCATAGTACGCGCACGCACCGTTGCTGCCACCTGGTTCACTTAAAACAAAACGTGGCCAGCGAATTCTAAAGCCTTGTGGGCCCAATCCAACTCATTTCTAATGCTATTTAAGCCAAGGATTGAAGGGGGAATGAAGATACTTTTACATACTTTTCATACTTTTACTTACTTTTGACCATTAGTTTAGTTGAGCTTAGTTTAATAGTGAGAGTTAGTTTCTAGAGAGAGAAGCTCTCTCTTCTCTCTAGAATTAGGATTAGGATTAGGTTTAGTTCTTAGATCTAGGTTTTAATCTTTGCTTTCTTCTACTTCTATCTTTCAATTCCTTGTTGTTACATTCATTCTTCTTCTATTCTTTGTTGTAATTTCCTTTATGTTGTTCTTATGTTTTGTTGTAGATCTACTTTTGCTCCTTCTATTTCTTTCAATTCAATTAGAGATAATTCATAATAATTGTGTTCCTTTTGATTGTTGTTATTAATTCATTGCCATAATTGTTGTTAGATTCTATTTTTGTTATCAATTTACTTTGCTTTTCTTTTATGCCTTCCAAGTGTTTGATGAAATGCTTGGTTGGATTTTAGTATAGATTTTGTTCCTCTTGGCTATGGTAGAGTAATTAGTGACGCTTGAGTTATCTAATGTCTTTGTTGATTGATAATTAGAAGTTACTAATTGATTTAGATACCACTAAAGCTAGTCTTTCCCTTGGGAGTTGGCTAGGACTTGTGGAATCAAGTTGATTTATCCACTTGACTTTCCTCCATTATTAGAGGTTAACTAAGTGGTAGCAATGGACAATTGTGGTCACAATCGAGGAGGATAACTAGGATAGGACTTCTAATTCTCACAACCTTGCCAAGTGCTTTTTAGTTGTTAGTTTATTTTCATTGTCATTTACATTTCATGTCTCTTATCCCAAAACCCCAAAATACAATCCATAACCAATAACAAGACACTTTATTGTAATTCCTAGGGAGAACGACCCGAGGTTTGAATACTTCGGTTTATAAATTTTAGGGGTTTGTTTTAGTGACAAACAACTTTTTGTATGAAAGGATTAGTGATTGGTTTAGAAACTATACTTGCAACGAGAATTCATTTGTGAATTCTAAACCGTCAAAAAATCCGTTCGTCAAAATGGCGCCGTTGCCAGGGAATTGCAATGGTGTTATGTTATTGGTTATTGTATATATGTGAATAGTATGAATATGTTTGCTTTTGTTAGCTCTTGCTAGTTTTAGGATTTGGTTTTCCTTGTTTCTTATTTGATTTTATTTTTCCTCTCTCTTGCTATCATGAATTCTCACTTTGGCTATGAGTGTGATTACAACTATGTTGTAGGAAATGGGAACTTCAATGAAGATGTGCATCAAGGATGGGATGACCAAAGGTGGGTGGAGCCATATACATATGATCAATCTTCATGGCAACAACCTCCACCAATGCACTATGAAGAAGAGCCATTCTATGATGCACACCAACCCAATGGCTATGGTGAATCTCCTTGTGACTTTCAAGAACCACCACCATATGCCTATGAGTCATATCCTCAACATGAACCTCAACCACACTCACAAGCCTATTTTCACCAAATACCTCCATATGACCCTAATTCTTATCCACCATACCAACCGCCTTATGAGCCATATGAACCATACATGGAACCACCACCATTCCAACATCAATATTTTCAAGAGCCACCTCCTCCACATTATTACCAAGATGAACCACCTCCAATATATGAAAATTTCCAACCACAAGATGAATACTACTTTCCACCACAACCTCCCATGGAAGAATACTCATATCCATTGATCCAAGAGCCACATGATCCTAATCATATTATCCAAGAGGAACAAGAGTCAAGGGATCGTCTCAAGGAAGCATTGGATCAATTTCAAGCAACCATGGAGTGTGTTGTGTAACAAGTGGAAAGAGTGGAAATTATTGAACCACCACAACTCTACCAAGAAGAATCACCTTCCTACTATGAACCCTTCCCCCAAATTGATGAACCCTTCCATCCACCCCAACCTCCAATGGATGACATCCTTGATGTTCTTGTTCAAGGACAAGAGGAAATGAAAAGGGATGTGCAACAATTTACAGCCGCCTTGGATGAGGTGGTAAACCGGTTAGCATCCCAATGCTTGAACTCTCAAGGAACTCCCATGGCTACATGTGGGGAATCAAATGAAGAGCATAACATAAAAGAGAGATTGGTGGAGAATGAGGGAAGTTGCTTTGTATTGGAACAATTGGAGGAAGCCATGATTATTGAAGAAAGAGAAGAATTGGTTGAAGACTTAGGAGATGCGGAGCCTCTATGGGAATCTAGAATTGAAGAAAACCCCTCCCAAGATGATTGAAATTGATGCTAGGAAGGAAAGTGCACACCTTCCAAGACATATTCCATATGAAGATTTGGATGGGATAGAGCAAGAAGTGAGTTCCCTTGGTGATGAAGATCAAGCATCAAACCTTAGTGGTGAAGAATCCTTTGAGCATGAAGAACCTTCTCCCAACAAGATGGAAAGCAATGTGGAGGTAAATTTTTCTTACCCTCCCATTTATGACTTGAGTAGGAGAAAAGGTTTATATAAAATTGTTGAACAAAGGATTATAATTGAGAAGTCTTGTGAAGAGGTGGAAATCCTTAGAAAAAGGAGGATGGGAATTGAATACGCTTTATCAAAACTCTTGGAGTTGTCTTTGCCTAGGTTGCCATCTACTCCTTCATTTGAGTGGGTGAAATTTATTTCTATTAGCTCTATTATCCCACTTGAATATGGTTTGCTTGAAACGGATGGTCAACTTAGGATCCTTTGTGGGATGAAGCGTAAGCGAAAGATGTTTCGTGGTTGGCGTTGCAAATCAAGGCTCATTATGGTTGATGCATCAAACATGAGATATAAAGGTTGGAGTAGTGCTCAAATAGATGGGTCTAGGAGGATTGTTGGCCACTATATAGAGAATTCACCTTACTCACCACCCGGTTGGACTAATAATGATGATCAACCTCAAGACGGGTATGAAAACAAAGTGTGGGATCCCGGATTACAAGAAGAGGATCAACTTTGGGAGCCCCAAGCTTGTAAAGAACTCCATCAAGACTTGGCTCAATCCATGAAGAATCTTGGGGCACAATGGAGAACCAAGCATTGGTGGGAGTTCCAAGATGAATACAAGCACAAGCCACCTTGATGAGGAGCCCCCCATAAGTCCAACTTAAGGACAATAAACAAAAGTGCTAGGTGGGAGACAACCCACCATGGTAAAATCCTTTCATTTTCTCTTTTGTATATATTGGTAGAATTAGTTTAATTTCATGTTTTGTTTAGTTAGTTGAGTATGTTTGGTAGTTTAAGTATGCTAAATAAGGTTTTATGGTATTTTGGTAGCTGTTTGGAGGTTTGGAATGCTTGGATTGGTGCAAAAACATAGAAAAAATTTTGAAAAACAGAGCACCATCCACGCGTACGCGTACATGGCGCGTACGCGCACTTCCAGCATTTTCGAACATCCACGCGCGCGCGCCATGCGTGCGTACGCGTGGATTGAGAAGTTCCAACCTCCATACATTTTCCAGAGAGTTGTGCCTGCGCCGCGCCAACGTTGTGCCTCTGGCACAAACCCCACTTGCGCACACGCGCACATGACGCGTACGCGCCACTCTCGAAATAAGCCAACGACGCGCGCGCGCCATGTGTGCGTACGCGCGGATTTCTTTCTCCTATCCACTTTTCTTTTCTTCTCCTCTTTCCAATTCTTTCCTTCTCCTTTCTTCTTCCCTTCTCCTACCCCTCATCCAACACTTCCAAACACCATGAATAACCATTTATTTTAGTTAGTTAATTAGTTAGTTGGTTAGTTAATTAGTTAGTTTTCGTTTAGCTTTCATTTTATTTTCTCTCTTTTCATTATATGTGTTGGAGTATTGACTTTGTTTACTATACATTGCTATATCCCTTATTGCCTAAATGCTATTTTGGCATGAATATTTTTAGATAATCTTTGTTGGATTCTATGATTGAGGTTATATTTTGTTACTTGGTTTTGAGTTCTTCATGCTTACCTTTTGAAAAATAACAAGTGATGAGAATTGACTTCGAACTTGTAAATCTTTTGAATTGCATGATTTGGCCACCATGTGATTTGAACCGTATTCTTTGATTAGGCAATCTCTTGATGGATGATGTTGTGCATTTACCTTAAGGCATTGTGTTCATGATTATATCCATCCATATGTTTGACTTGAATGCTTTCATGCTTCTCTAATGCTTGTCTTGCCTTACAAGCTTACTTAAAGCATCTCAAGCACACTAGGATAAGTGAAGTGCATGCTTCTTTTGTGACATAGCTTTTATGCTAATGTGTATTCTAAACCGCGCAATTTAGAATTCACACACCTAATATTTCTTAATGTCACACTAATTCACTCACCTCATTCTAGTGATTTACCTCATTCCAACAATGTATGCTTCCTTGCTTTTATATCTTCTCATCTTATGGTGTTATATTTTTGTTTTTCATAACGAATGCACCACAAGCAACCATGGAGGCGGAAGAAAGAACACGTAGCAATCCGGAGAGTCGCCGTACCACCTTGCTCATCTTTGAGTGCACCGAGGACGGTGCAAACTTTTAAGTGTGGGGAGGTCGTCCGACCGATCGGCAATCTTGGGTGACAAATTTCTAACTCCAATACTTTTGCATTTCATTCTAGGATTTTAGGATTTTTACTTGCATTTTCTTATTTTTGCATATGCATACACAATAAGCTTAGTCAAAATAATGAGAATTTTTCAAGATTTCTATCTATAGGGCATGTCAATTGATTTGAGTGAAAACTTTTCATAGAACTTGCTTGAATTATATATTGTGGAACATGTTTTAAGCTAAGAACACAAGCTTGTGAGATTTGAGCCTAACGGTGTGGTTACATCTTATAACCACTTATTTTTCCTTCTTGTGTGCATTATTCTCTTTCTATGATTGTAATCTTTGATTTGTTTGATTCTTTATGTCCATTATTTTGTATATTCATGCATTTATGTGATTGAGGCCATCATTTCATTTAGCTCACTTACCCAAATAGCCTACCTTTTATCTTCCATTGTTAGCCAAATTTGAGCCTACGATTAACCCACTTGTTCTTAATTTAGCACATTACAAGCCTTAAAGCGAAAAAACAATGAATGTCCTTTATTTGGATCTTTGATTAGCTTAGGCTAGAGTGTGTGTATCATTCAAGTGTGGGAACCTTGGGACATTGGGTGAATAAAAGGGTAGTTTTGTATTATTATTGTAAATATTGGGAATTGGGTACATGCTCATGTATTGATTAAATGTATAGACCTTATGCATTGGTACTCTTGTATATAGTTTGAAAGAAAGAAAAAATGAGAAAAACAAAAAAAAAATATATGAAAAGTATAGAAAAAATGGAAAAAGAAAGAAAACGAAAAAGAAAGAAATAAAAAGGGGACAAAATGCCCCAAGGTGAAGCTCAATAAGATCAATGCATATGAGTTGTGAAATGAAAAGAAAATGCATGAGTATGTGAAAAAGTGAGAAAATGGGTAGTTAGGTTAGAACTTAATTGTATAGGATGTCATAGGTTAGGTGGGAAGTTTAAGCTTATCAAAGATTCAAATTTCAAGCTCACTTGACCAAATATGCATCCTACCTTGACCCTAGCCCCATTACAACCAATGAAAAGACCTCATGATACTTGTATGCATGCATGAAATAAATGTTGATTGTTAGAAGAAAAACAAATCTTGGAAAGCATGAAATAGAGGAGAATTGAGTGAATCAACCCTAAACACTTGAGCGAATAGAGTGCAAACACATCCGGTGAGGGTTTGATGCTCAATTACATGTTTTCACCTATGATCATCATTCTTCATGCAAGTTTGTAAAAATATTTAATAACTCAATTCAATTGTGGATTAGACTTGCTAGTCCTTAGCCCTTGTGCATATATGTTTCTTGGGAATTGATTTATTTTGACCAAGCACTTGCATTCATTTAGATAGTTGCATATAGGTAGATTGCATTTAGTTAGTTTCCATTGAATAAATGCCATACCCTTACTTCATTCTTGGTTTAAGCATGAGGACATGCTTGGTTTAAGTGTGGGGAGGTTGACAAACCCCATTTATAGGGTTTATCTTGTATTGATTTTTGGAGATTTTATCACCTTTTACCCATATTTATTCAAGAAATAGCATGGTTTTGTATATTCTCCTTTAATTGTGCTTGAATGTGAAAACATGCTTTTTAGGACTCAAAATAGCTAAATTTAATTCACCTTGATTATATTAGATGCTTTGATATGTTTGTTAAGTGATTTAAGGTTTAGGAGGCAAAGATTGGATCAAGGGAATGAAGAAAGAAAGCATGAAAAGTTGGAGAACTCATGAAGAAATGAAAGAACCGGAAAGCTGTCAAGCCGACCTCTTCGCACTTAATCGGCCATAACTTGAGCTACAGAGGTCCAAATGATGCGGTTCCAGTTGGGTTGGAAAGCTAACATCCGGGGCTTCGAAACGATATAAGATTTGCTATGGTTGAACCGCGCATGGTGACGCGTACGCGCATAGTACGCGCACGCGCCGTTGCTGCCACCTGGTTCACTTAAAACAAAACGTGGCCAGCGAATTCTAAAGCCTTGTGGGCCCAATCCAACTCATTTCTAATGCTATTTAAGCCAAGGATTGAAGGGGGAATGAAGATACTTTTACATACTTTTCATACTTTTACTTACTTTTGACCATTAGTTTAGTTGAGCTTAGTTTAATAGTGAGAGTTAGTTTCTAGAGAGAGAAGCTCTCTCTTCTCTCTAGAATTAGGATTAGGATTAGGTTTAGTTCTTAGATCTAGGTTTTAATCTTTGCTTTCTTCTACTTCTATCTTTCAATTCCTTGTTGTTACATTCATTCTTCTTCTATTCTTTGTTGTAATTTCCTTTATGTTGTTCTTATGTTTTGTTGTAGATCTACTTTTGCTCCTTCTATTTTCTTTCAATTCAATTAGAGATAATTCATAATAATTGTGTTCCTTTTGATTGTTGTTATTAATTCATTGCCATAATTGTTGTTAGATTCTATTTTTGTTATCAATTTACTTTGCTTTTCTTTTATGCCTTCCAAGTGTTTGATGAAATGCTTGGTTGGATTTTAGTATAGATTTTGTTTCTCTTGGCTATGGTAGAGTAATTAGTGACGCTTGAGTTATCTAATGTCTTTGTTGATTGATAATTAGAAGTTGCTAATTGATTTAGATACCACTAAAGCTAGTCTTTCCCTTGGGAGTTGGCTAGGACTTGTGGAATCAAGTTGATTTATCCACTTGACTTTCCTCCATTATTAGAGGTTAACTAAGTGGTAGCAATGGACAATTGTGGTCACAATCGAGGAGGATAACTAGGATAGGACTTCTAATTCTCACAACCTTGCCAAGTGCTTTTTAGTTGTTAGTTTATTTTCATTGTCATTTACATTTCATGTCTCTTATCCCAAAACCCCAAAATACAATCCATAACCAATAACAAGACACTTTATTGTAATTCCTAGGGAGAACGACCCGAGGTTTGAATACTTCGGTTTATAAATTTTAGGGGTTTGTTTTAGTGACAAACAACTTTTTGTATGAAAGGATTAGTGATTGGTTTAGAAACTATACTTGCAACGAGAATTCATTTGTGAATTCTAAACCGTCAAAAAATCCGTTCGTCACCACCCCACCTGGACACGAAGAGATTTTTGAGTGATCCATCTTTGGTTCGGGCTGCTTTGGGTACTGCCTGATTTGCTTTTATACTTGCT
The DNA here is from genome assembly GCF_003086295.3 of Arachis hypogaea. Classification (NCBI taxonomy): domain Eukaryota; kingdom Viridiplantae; phylum Streptophyta; class Magnoliopsida; order Fabales; family Fabaceae; genus Arachis; species Arachis hypogaea. The sequence continues at coordinate 100,768,607 of NC_092049.1, forward strand.
CCCGAGCTTTGTTTCTCCTGTGTTGTAACTTGTCTTTGTTTTTTGTGTTTTTCAGAGATGTCGAAGAATAATGATTCTATGAGAGCCTATAAGAAGGCGAAGAAGGCGACCGCTGCTTTAAACATCTCGGCCAAGGCGGCCGGAGAGGGGTCTTCTCAGCCTCTAGTTAAACCTCCTATACCGAGTTCTCCCGGGCCGAGGAGAGCAATTCCTACTCCTCGGGTCCGTCTGGTCGATCCTCCACAATCTTCCGTTGCAGCTTCCGGTGCTCCTCCTAGTATAAAGCAAAGAACAACTGAGCCTTTCAACCTTGATGCTCCCGACTTTAATGCGGTTGAGTTTGTAGATCAACAAATCGGCCCTTATGGTGTTCTTCCTATGGACGACGTGTCGATTCTTCATCATTTTGATTATATTACCCGTAGTGGTATCAAGTTGGCATATATGGGGGCGGCCCTATATCGAACTGCTCAAAGTCTTCCTCTCCATGCCACTAAAGCTTTTATGGAGGAGGTCAAACAGGAGTTTGATCGGATGAAGGACTTGAAGGGGGAGCTTGAAGTAAGGGTGGCCAGGTTGGAGAAAGACTTGGAAAATGAAAAGGCTATTTCTACTTCCTTGGCTGGTTCTCTGAAACTGGCCGAGGACACGGCTATGCAGCATAAGGATAGTTATTTGACGTCTTACCGGGAGGTGTTGCGTCTGAAAGAAGAGTTGGAGAATGCCCGAGAGAACTATTCCGAACTCCAAGGTCATCTTGTTGGCAGTGTAACTGCTGCCTATGAGAACCTGAAGGAACAAGTTCGGGTTATTGCTCCCGAGGCTGACCTGACCCTCTTTAGCTTGGAGAACGTTGTCAGGGATGGCAAGATTGTCCCTGATGACGAGGATGAGGATGATGTCGATCCTCCCCCTGTAACCTCTACCAAGGTCTTGACTTCTGCTGCCCCTGCCGAGGTGGGTCCTCCTGCTTCTGATCCTGACTGCCAGATCTTGAACTGGGATGACGGTACTGTAGATGCCATACCTCTCCAGACTCGGCCTCCGTCTCCTCGGCCTGATGCTGCTAAAAAATCTTCTGACCCTTAGCTTTATCTTTATTCTGGATATGTAGTTGGCCCGGCTTGTGGGCTTTTTTAAACTCTTTATGTTTTGTTAGTTTGCTGACACTTTCCCGTTGCTTGCCTAGCAACTTTTGTTTTTTATGAAAAACAAATGGTAGCATGCTTTAGCTTTTTTGAGATAGGTTTTGGTGGCCTCTGAGGCTGTTATAACCTTGTGGATGATATTGCACTTTTCGTGCTTGACTTTGGTATCTCTTTTTCTGCGAATATTGGGACCTTGCGGCTTAACCTTTTTTGGATTGCTTTGTACTTTGTATCTTGAATCCTTTGTGGTTGTGACTAGGTAGGTCTAACTTGCTTTTTGGTTCGTTCTCGCTCCGGCTTGCATTTCTGACGATTTGTAGCCGATTTCTTCAAGTTAGTCCTCCGAGTTGTTTTCGCAGTCCTTTTTTAAGTTATTTTTGTAATCCTTTTTCTTGGATCTTTGTCTGATCTCTTTCAGGGATTACTTTTATAACTTTTTAGTTGTAGGAGTCCGACTTGGTTATATCGGTCTCCTTTAAGTTATTTGTAGTCCTCTTTCTTGGATCTTTGTCAGATCTCTTTCAGGGACTACTTTGATAACTTTTAAGTAGTAGGAGTCCGACTTGGTTATATCGGTCTCCTTTAAGTTATTTGTAGTCCTCTTTCTTAGATCTTTGTCAGATCTCTTTCAGGGACTACTTTGATAACTTTTAAGTAGTAGGAGTCCGACTTGGTTATATCGGTCTCCTTTAAGTTATTTGTAGTCCTCTTTCTTGGATCTTTGTCAGATCTCTTTCAGGGACTACTTTGATAACTTTTAAGTAGTAGGAGTCCGACTTGGTAATATCAGTCTCCTTTAAGTTATTTGTAGTCCTCTTTCTTGGATCTTTGTCAAATCTCTTTCAGGGACTACTTTGATAACTTTTAAGTAGTAGGAGTCCGACTTGGTTATATCGGTCTCCTTTAAGTTATTTATAGTCCTCTTTCTTGGATCTTTGTCAGATCTCTTTCAGGGACTACTTTGATAACTTTTTATTTTGGGCCGACTTTGTCATGTCGAGCCCTTCTAAGTTAAAGTAATCATCTTTAATAGGGTTGGCCAGACCTCTTTCCAGGGTTTACTTATAACTTGGGTTGACTTGGTCCGACCTCTCAACGTCGGCCAGTCTTTAAGTTATTATTTTAGCAATCCGTAAGACCTCGTCAGGTTCTTTTTTGGATCGCTTTCGATAACTTCTTACATTATTTTGTGTTCATCTTTGCCGATCTGTAGAAAGTGGTTGTCATTTTTAGATCGTCCTTTGGGTGAATCGCGTTTTCACCTTTATCGGACGGTTGTCTTTATCGTGATCGTGCAGTGAAATTGTTTTTCACTTTCTGCCGATCTGTTGCTTTATAATCGGACGATGAATACTTCAGATTAATGTGTCTTGAAATCTTTGTAGAATATTTAAAATATATTTTATTTAAAGGAAAAGTGCAAGTATATACATATGAGATTGTCTGAGTCTCAACTTGGTGCCTCATTAAAAAACCTTTTCAGGAAAAAGAGTGCATCCAATGATGAGATCTTTTATCTTTTCTAACTGTAGTACCTTCTGAGGTTGCAGGCGTGCCATGACCTGGGAAGCTCTCGTCCATCGAGTTCAGACAGTCTGTGGTAGCCCTTTCCAAGTACTTCTACAATTCGGTACGGCCCTTTCCAGTTCGCTGCCAGCTTTCCCTCTCCTGGTCGAGTTGTTCCGATATCATTTCAGATTAGTATGAGATCATTTTCTGTGAAATTTCTCGGCACTAACTTTTGATTATATCTGGAAGCCATTCGGCATTTTAGAGCTTCTTCCCTGATCCGAGCTCTTTCTTGGATTTCGGGTAGCAAGTCGAGCTCTTCTCTCTGAAGTTGGAAGTTTGCGTCCTCATTATAGTGAACTACTCTGGGCGACCCTTCCTCAATCTCTATTGGAATCATCGCCTCCGTTCCGTATGCTAATCGGAAGGGGGATTCCTTCGTGGTGGAATGTGGCGTTGTTCGATATGCCCACAGGACCTGTGGGAGCTCTTTTGCCCAGGCTCCCTTTGCATCTTGTAATCTCCGTTTTAATCCAGCCAATATGACTTTATTGGCAGCTTCGGCCTGCCCATTGGCTTGTGGATGTTCGACGGAGGTGTACTGGTGCTTTATACTCAAGTCGGCTACTAGTTTTCTGAAGCCTGCATCTGTGAATTGGGTGCCATTGTCTGTGGTTATTGAATATGGAACCCCGAACCTTGTGACAATGTTTCGATATAAGAACTTCCGGCTTCTTTGAGCGGTGGCATTGGCTAGGGGCTCTGCCTCAATCCACTTTGTAAAGTAATCTACTCCCACTATGAGAAATTTAACTTGTCCTGATCCCTGTGGGAAGGGGCCGAGAAGATCGAGTCCCCATTTTGTAAACGGCCAAGGCGAAGTCACGCTGATGACCTCTTCTTGGTGGGGCGATGTGAAAGTTGGCATGTTTTTGACATGGTGGACATGTCTTTACAAATTCTGTGGCTTCTTTCTGTAGAGTTGGCCAATAAAATCCTGCCCGAAGTACTTTTTTGGCCAGAGCTCGTGCTCCGAGATGATTGCCACAGATGCCGCCATGTATTTCTTCTAGCACTTCCCTTGTGTTGGAGGTCAGCACGCATTTTAGTAAAGGTATTGAGATTCCTCTTTTGTACAGGATGTTGTTTATGATGGTGTAGTACTATGCCTCCCTTTTCAACTTCTTTGCCTCCTTTTCTTCTGCGGGGAGTGTTCCTTCTTTGAGGTATTTGATTATGGGGGTCATCCATCCTTGGTCCTGACTTGTTATGGCCAGGACTTTTTCCTCTTCCGAGATTGACGGGTTTTGCAACATTTCCTGGATGAGGCTTCTATTGTTGCCCCCTGGTTTGGTGCTGGCTAGTTTTGAGAGTGCATCAGCTCTGGCGTTTTGTTCGCGGGGTATGTGGCAGATCTTATATTCCCCGATTTGTCCGAGTAGTTCCTTGGTTTTATCCAAATATTTTTTCATGGTGGGGTACTTGGCTTGGTAGCTCCCTGTTATTTGTGATGTGACCACTTGTGAATCGCTGTAAATGTTGAGTTTTTGAGCTCCGACCTCTTTAGCCAGCTTCAAACCAGCTAATAATGCTTCATATTCCGCTTGGTTATTGGAGGCCGGGAACCCGAACTTAAGGGAGAGCTCAACTTGGGTTCCTTGGTTGCTTTCTATTATCACGCCTGCGCTGCTTCCAGTTTTATTTGAGGAACCGTCCACGTAGCGATCCCATTCTGTGGGAGTTTCCAGGGTATCTGTGAATTCTGCGATGAAGTCGGCCAGATACTGTGACTTGATGGCCGTCCGAGCTTCGTATCGGAGGTCGAATTCTGACAACTCGACTGCCCATTGTAGAATTCTGCCTGCTAAATCTGTTTTCTGCAATATTCCTTTTATGGGCTGGTTAGTTCTAACCTTAATGGTGTGAGCCTGGAAGTACGGGCGGAGTCGTCGAGATGTTAGGATGAGAGTATAGGCAAATTTTTCTATTTTCTGGTAGTTTAGCTTGGATCCCTGTAGTGCTTTACTAATGAAGTAGACGGGTTGTTGCCCATTTTCGTCTTCTCTGACTAGTGCTGAGGCTATCGCCCGGCTTCCTACTGCGAGATATAATATGAGTGGTTCTCCTTCTCGTGGTCGAGATAGGATAGGTGGCCATCCTAAGAACTCCTTGAAGTCTCGGAAAGCTTGCTCGCATTCTGTCGTCCATTCGAACTGTTTTCCCTTTCTTAAAGTAGCATAGAAGGGGAGAGATCTTATCGCAGCTCCTGCTAAGAATCGGGATAGGGCGGCCAATCTCTCGTTGAGTTGTTGTACTTCTTTGACACAGGTTGGGCTCTTCATGTTGAGTATAGCTTGACATTTGTCTGGATTTGCTTCAATTCCCCTTTGTGTGAGCATGAAATCCAAGAATTTGCCTGCTTCAATTGCGAAGGTGCATTTTGCGGGGTTGAGTCGTATGTTATGCTTCCTTATAGTGTCAAACACTTGAGCCAGGTCGGACAATAATGTATCTTCGCTTTGTGTTTTTATCAACATGTCGTCCACATAGACTTCCATGATTTTTTCGATGTGATCCGAGAAGACTTTATTCATTAGCCTTTGATAGGTAGCTCCCGCGTTCTTGAGACCGAAAGGCATCACGATGTAGCAGTAGTTCGCCTTTTGTGTTAAGAACGAAGTCTTTTCTTGATCTGGTGGATACATGGGGATTTGGTTGTATCCCGAATAGGCATCCATAAACGAGAGGTATCTATATCCATAGGAAGCGTCTACCAGAGCGTCAATACTTGGGAGTGGGTATGGATCTTTTGGGCAGGCTTTGTTGAGATCGGTGTAATCGGTACACATGCGCCACTTTCCGTTTGATTTTTTCACTAAGACGACGTTGGCTAGCCATAATGGGTACTTGACTTCTCTTATGAATCCTGCCTCCAGTAATGTTTGTACTTGTTCTTCCACAGCTTGGGATCGTTCTGGTCCGAGTTTTCTTCGCTTCTGCTGCACCGGCTGAGATCCTGCATAGACCGCCAACTTGTGGCACATTAGCTTAGGGTCTATGCCTGGCATGTCTGCGGCTTTCCATGTGAAGAGGTCGACATTATCTCGTAAGAATTGCATCAGTAATTCTTTTGAATCTCCCCTTAAGACCGTGCCGATATTGGTCGTTTTGTCCGAGGTATCTCCAATCTGGACCTTCTCTACCTCGCCTTCTGGGTGCGGACGGAGTTCTTCTCGACGTTGAGCTCTACCACCAAGCTCAATTGTATGAAACTTTTCTCCTCTGCCTTTGAGGTTTAAACTCTCGTTATAACAGCGACGTGCCATCTTTTAATCTGCTTTTATCGTGGCTATCCCCTCTATAGTTGGGAATTTCATGCATAGGTGCGGAGTTGAGACTATTGCGCCGAGTTGATTGAGTGTTGTCCGACCTATGAGAGCATTGTAGGCTGAACTTACGTCGACCACAATGTAGTCTATTCTGAGGGTCCTAGATTGGGTCTCTTTTCCAAAAGTAGTGTGTAGCGATACGTATCCCAATGGTTGTATCGGAGTGTCTCCTAGTCCAAACAGATTGTTCGGGTATGCTCTAAGTTCCTTTTCGTCTAAGCCGAGCTTGTCGAAAGCTGTTTTAAATAAGATGTCGGCAGAACTCCCTTGGTCTACTAGTGTGCGGTGTAGATTGGCATTTGCCAGTATAATAGTGATGACCATGGGATCGTCGTGTCCCGAGATGATGCCGGATGCGTCCTCTTTAGTAAATATTATTGCCGGGATGTCGGGTGCTTCCTCCTTTCCCTCAACATGATATACTTCTTTGAGATATCTCTTTCGGGATGATTTGGAGATCCCACCTCCTGCGAATCCGCCATGTATCATGTGGACGTGTCTTTCTGGTGTCCGAGGTGACCGTTCAGCTCGTCCATCATCTTCGTCTCTCCGTCTTTTTCTTTGGTCATCTTCCCGGGTGGCCAGAAATCGATCTAATTTTCCTTCTCTTACCAATTTTTCTATGATATTTTTCAAGTCGAAGCACTCGTTGGTAGAGTGCCCTCGAATTCGATGGTATTCACAATATTCCTTCCGGTTTCCTCCTCCCCTTTTACCTTTGAGTGGCCGCGCTGGGGGGATTTTTTCTGTATGGCAGACTTCTTTATACACGTCGACCAGGGATGCTTTGAGAGGAGTGTAGTTGTGGTATTTTTTGACTTCCTCACCCTGTCGATCTTCTTTCCTTTTGGGGTCCTTGTCTTTGTCTCGGTAGGAGGCCCCAGATTTTGAGATTTCTCCCAGCCGAGCGTTCTCTTCCATGTTGATGTATTTTTCTGCTCGCTCCTGGACTTCGTCTAAGGAGGTAGGATACTTTTTTGATATAGATTGGCTGAAAGGTCCCTCTCGTAAGCCATTGATAAGCCCCATGATGGCAGCCTCTGTTGGTAAACTTAGTATGTCCATGCATGTTTTGTTGAATCTTTCCATGTAGTTGCGGAGGCTCTCCCGATCTCCTTGCTTGATCCCTAGTAAGCTGGGTGCGTGCTTGGCCTTATCTTTCTGGATGGAGAATCTGGCCAGAAAATTTTTGGCCAGGTCGTCGAAGTTTGAGATGGACTTCGGAGGTAAGTTGTCGAACCATCTGATCGCCGTTTTCATAAGAGTTGTCGGAAAAGCTTTGCAGCGAACGGCGTCTGAGGCATCGGTAAGGTACATTCTGCTTCTGAAATTGCTGAGATGATGGTTGGGATCTGTAGTGCCATCATACAAAACCATATCCGGGAGCTTGAAATCCTTTGGGATTTTGGTCTTCATGATTTCCCTGGTGAATGGATCCTGTTCTTTGCGTGAATTTTCCTCAGGAGTGATCCGAGGAGCTTTTGATTTGAGGTCGGCCTCCAATTGCTGTAGTTTTTCTTCTAGTTCTCGACGTCGCCGTACCTCTCTTTGTAGATCCTTTTCGATCTCCCGTTGTTGTTGGGTTTCTTTCTCGAGTTGCTTTAAGCGATCTTGAAGTGCTTCCATGGCTCCCGGATCTGGTGAGTTTTTGTCCCCGTTGGATTCCGGAGTATCCTTTAGTGTAGTGTCCGCGTTCTTGTGCGGTGTTCTGTTCTCCAGATCCGAGTCGTGGTCGTTGTCATGGCCGTCTGCCATGGTTTTGGGATGACTTTCAGGTTCCCCGGCAACGGCGCCAATGTTCCGAGGGTTACCTGAAACTGGAGGTCGATCTCGGATGAGATCCTTGGTACTGGTCGGAGATGACGTGTCCGGCTGGTTGGTGGCGGCCGGAGCTGTTGTGTCCGATTTGTTGGACTTGCTGCACTGCTGATCCTAGGCCACCGGAGGGTGGGGGTACCTGCAAGAGACTCCGATGCTTAAGTTAGCACGGGTATTAAGTAGGTTTTTTGTAGAATCAGAGTATGAGTTATACCTGGGTGCTCCAGTGTATTTATAGTAGTGTGGGCTGACCTTTCTGATAAGATAAGTTAGTTATCTTATCTTATCTTATCCTGTTTTGGATGAAGTCAGCTTATCTTCAAGGGAACCGCCTTTATCTCTATAGGCTGGGATTGCCTTTGGATTTGGGTCGTGTTCCTCTATTTGGGCCCTTTATTGGGCTTTCCTGTCGATATGGCCGAGTTCTTTGTAACGAAGTCGGTCCGCTTGACCTTAACAGGTCGGTCGCTGCATCGTTGATCATTCCAGGTCGGATAGCTCGACCCGGGGTATGAACAGTAGGTGAAACCGGATTTCGAGGCCTCCCCAAGTCGGGAATTTTCTTCCATGTTGATGTACTTCTCTGCCCGCTCTTGCACCTCGTCCAGAGATGTGGGGTATTTCTTTGATATAGATTGGCTGAAAGGTCCCTCTCGTAAGCCGTTGATGAGGCCCATGACGGCTGCCTCTGTTGGCAGGCTTTGTATATCCAGGCATGTTTTGTTGAATCTTTTCATGTAGTTGCGAAGACTTTCCCGATCTCCATGTCTGATTCCTAGTAGACTGGAGGCATGCTTGGCTTTGTCTTTTTGGATGGAGAATCTGGCCAAGAACTTTTTGGCTAGGTTGTCAAAGCTTGAGATGGACTTAGGAGGCAAGTTGTCGAACCATCTAATTGCTGTCTTCGTGAGAGTTGTTGGAAAAGCTTTGCAGCGAACGGCGTCTGAGGCGTCGGTGAGGTACATTCTGCTTCTGAAGTTGCTGAGGTGATGGTTGGGATCTGTAGTGCCATCGTACAAGGTCATATCCGGGAGTTTGAAGTCTTTAGGGATTTTAGTCTTCATGATTTCCCTAGTGAACGGATCTTGATCCTTGCGAGAGTTGTCCTAAGGGGTGGTTCGGGTAGCCTTTGCTTTGAGATCGGCTTCAAGTTGTAGGAGTTTATCTTCCAATTCTCGACGTCATCTTACCTCTCTTTGTAGATCCTTGCCGACTTCTTGCTGGTACTGGCTTTCTTTTTCGAGTTGCTTTAGGCGATCTTGAAGTGCTTCTATTACTCCCGGATGTGATGAGTTTTTGTCTCCGTTAGATTCTGGAGTGTCTTTTGGTGTGGCACCCGTGTTTTTGTGCGGCGTTCTGTCCTCTAAATCTGAGTTGTGGTCGTTATCCTGTTCGTCCGCCATGGTGATGGGATGACTTCCAGGTTCCCCGGCAACGGCGCCAATGTTCCGAGGGTTACCTGAAACTGTAGGTCGATCTCGGATGAGATCTTCTGTACTGGTCGAAGATGACGCGTCCGGCTGACTGCTGGCGGCCAGAGCTGTTGTGTCCGACTCGTTGGACTGGCTGCACTTCTGATCCTTGGTCACCGGAGGGTGGGGGGTACCTGCAAGAGACTCCGATGCTTAAGTTAGCATGGGTATTAAACAGGTTTTTTGTAGAATCAGAGTATGAGTTATATCTGGGTTCTCCAGTGTATTTATAATGGTGTGGGCTGACCTTTCTGATAAGATAAGTTAGTTAGCTTATCTTTATCTTATCTTATTTTGAGTGAAGTCAGCTTATCTTCAAGGGAACCGCCTTTATCTCTATAGGCTTGGATTGCCTTTGAATTTGGATCGTATTCCTCTATTTGGGCCCTTTATTGGGCTTTCCTGTCGATTTGGCCGATCTCTTTAAGAAGAGATCAGATAGTCAGACCTAAAGAGGTCGGTCGCCATGTCGCTAAACATCTCGGATCGGACAGCTCGACCCAAGGTATGAACAGTGCTCCCTCCTCACATGCACGTCTTCAAACATTTGTTGAAAACGTTTAGCTATGCGTTGGTGAAAAATCTTCCTTATCATCTCGTTGTGGACCTTCTCCCATGTGAATTTCTCTTAAAAAAAAGAAATAAATTGGAATTACTTTATCAATGTTAAATATATAAATTAAACAAAAGATAAAGCTAAGATTCTACAATAAAAAGTAATTTTATCGCCCATTTTTAAAACTATCACTTTCTAGTCCCAGGGAAAACCTTCTTGTAGTTTGGCCATGACTGATCGGACAACAATTTGATCACATTTGTACACTTCTATATACAAACGTTATTATTCAGTTGAAACCTATTAAGGAAGAATTTAAAATTAGTAAGAACATATATTTAAAAAGTTTCTATATAATTTTCATTTAAACCAATTAGAGAAGTGCTTACCTAGTCATATCATCAAGATAAATCGCGAGTTTAGTGCCCTGTTGTGCTGGGCTATCTAGTTGGAATCTATGCGAGGAATCAAGCACAACAGAGCTTGTCACGAGAAGTGGCGTGAATGTAGCAGCCTACTAAAGGGTGGAGGCAATGACCGACCTAAAAATTTTTTGTAGTAATAGCAAAAATAATACAAAAAATAATAAAATAATTAACATGAATATATGTAGATATCTATAATTCAAATTATATTAATAAAATTTTTAGTAATTTAATTAACACGTCAAAAGTATATTAATTTAAAAATAATTTCTTGTTTCAAAGTTTAGTAATGTTGCATAATATGTTTGTTACCAATACTAGTATTTTGTTAAGCACTCTGTACCCATCAAATCACATTTTATTAATTTTTTATATAATACAAAAGACGAATTATAGGACAATAGTAAAAAAATTATTAAATATATAATTCAAATAGACCAACTTCTATTTTTGACTATAATATCGTGAGAGAGACAAAAAAAAAAAGTAAAAAATACAAAAGGTTAAATAAATAATTATAATTCTTTTTATATATAAGTATAAAGATCTCCTTTTTATTTTAAATAACTATTCCACAACATTCTGCTATTTAATTGCAAAATTGACACACTATAATATTTAAGGAAAAGTTTTTTCTTTAAAAACAATTATTATATGTAAAATTAAAACTAAATAAAATAAAATAATAATAATCTTATTTATATTTGATAAGTTATAATTAGTTTTGGATAATTATTTAATTGGATTATATTTTTTTGGTTTTGTTTTTTATTTGAGCAAATTTGATTTTTTTTTCAATCTCAATAAATTAAATTTGTATAATATAATAGTTTTTATCATTGTATTAGTATTTAATAATATAAATTTTATCACACATAATAAAAATTCTTTAAATATGAGTGCAAAAAATTAATATTATGGGGACATTATATACATACACATATACTTATTTTGTTTTTTTTTTTTTTCCAAAATCGAATGGGGGCAGATGCCCCTACACTACTTTAGTTCCAGGTGCAAGACCCACATAATTAGCATTAGGAATCATGATGAAGGGTTGGTGCTATGCGGTCTACGCCTGTGACGTCTCAAGCGTTGCCAAAATAGAAGGTGATTGAGTAGTCTCTCGGTGGTAGTCACCCTCCTTCTATCCAACCCACAATCCTGATTCTCAACATCTCTCCCTGTCATGTTTACCTGAAACGAAAATGAAAATAGTAAAAACAATTTATTATATTATAAATAAAATTAGAGAAAATTCCCCTCTCCTCTCCTGTGAGATGCTAAAATGACACTCCCCTTCCCTCTATTTATAAAATATACATTCCCCTCCCTTATAACTTTTAAAAAATATACATTCCCCTCCCATATAACTTTTAAAAAACCTTCTCTTTAATCCATTTTAAATTTTTTGTATTAATTAATGTTAACTTTATCCAACTTTCAAGAAAAAATAAATTTTTTACAAAAATACCCTTTAACAAAAATTTTATCTTTTGTCATTAAATTTTGCTTACCAAAATATCTTTTAATAAATTATTTTTTTATTGATTAAATTGTATTTTTTGCAAAATATTTTTAAAAAAATTTAATAATTAAATTATTTTTTTCTAAGATACCCTTCAATCATTTTTTAATTATTAAATTATGACTTTACCAAAATTTTTGTTAACATTTTTTTTTTATATTTTACTATTAATTTTTCAATATTAATATCAATATATATTAATTGTTATACATATTAACTATGGTAAAATTTTTTTATTTAATGTTAAAATAATATACATTGATATCAAAAATTAATAGTAAAATATAAAAAAATGTTAACAAAAATTTTGGTAAAATCGTAATTTAATAATTAAAAATTATTGAAGGATATCTTAGAAAAAAATAATTTAATTATTAAATTTTTTAATAAATATTTTGATAAAAATATAATTTAATCAATAAAAAATAATTTATTAAAGGGTATTTTGGTAAGCAAAATTTAATGATAAAAAAATAAAATTTTTACTAAAGGATATTTTTGTAAAAAATAATTTATTTTTCTTGAAAAATGGATAAAGTTAACCTTAGTTAACACAAAAAAATTTAAAATGGATTAAAGAGGAGGTTTTCTAAAAGTTATAAGGGAAGAGAATGTATATTTTATAAATAAAGGAGAGGAGAATGTCATTTTAGCATCTCGCAGAGGAGGGGAGTGGAATTTTCTCTAAAAATTATTGTGCCACAAAAAATTTAGAATTCGACCAAGACCACAACTTATTAAATAAGATTAATTATTTTGTTGATCACTATAGTTTTTACCAAATTTGCTATTAGGTTTTTATATTTTTTTTTCTTTCAAGTAATTTCCTACATTGCTCCTAAACGATTAAGTTTCTATACTTTTTTTTTTTCTTTCAAATAGCTCCTTCCTAATTTAAAAAATGTTAGAATTAAATGAATATTTCTTTGCAAATTAAATGTATTTATAATTAGAAACTTAATTAGATTTTTGACCACATATATTTTAAAAGAAATATTCTATTAGTTTTAACATTTTTGACATAAAAAAACTTAATTACAAAATTAAAAACAATATAAAAAATTTAATTGAAAAAAAAATTATAAAAATCTAATTAAAATTTTAGTTAAACTATAAAAACCAACAAAATAATTTAACCTATTAAATATTTGTTAAAAATTTTGACAAAATTTTGCCTATGAATAAATACCTCCACCAAACATAATTTTCAGCTATTACAAGCCAAACAAATTCAACAACAACATGGACATCAATCAATTCGTATCTTTAAAATATTTTTATGAAAATTTGGTAAAATCTTTACTTAAATCGAAGGCCTCCAGGAAACAGAATTCTTATTTTTTTGCAAAGTAAACAATTGTGAGTATAAATAAAAACAAAGAATCATTAAAGTAAATAAACATTAAATCCTAATCGTTCTAATGCCCTCCCTTTATTATTCCATAATTTTTTAGTAAATAAAGATTTCGAAAAGACATCAATAAATAATTTTTTCACACTTTTATCCTAAAACTATCTCTTAAAAAAAATAAATCTGACTTAAATTTTAAACTTTTTAAGATAAAATACCAACCCAATACCTGCACGAAGACCCCCAAAAACTAACAGCACCAACAACCTACGAATACAAATTATTTCATTCAGAAACGGAAATTAAATATCCATAGTTAACGTAGCTAACCTAATTAACTTAAGATTAACACAGATAACTAACTAACCTAATTAACTAGTTTGACCTAATCTAATTTAAATCTTAATTACTCTAAACATAATTAAATTAGAGTAATTCTTGGCATACAAGCGATTAAGGCTTGTAAGCCTTACAAGTTCAATTAAAACTAACGCTCAAAACACGCTTCGAACCATTCTTCTTCCTCTTCGTCTTCTCCTTCTTCTTTTCTTTTGTTTCTTACCTTCTCTTTCTCCTCCTTCTTCTTCTTGCTGCACGTTCTTCTTCCTCTTACTCTTCTTCTTCTCCTTTTCTTTCGTTTCTGCACGTTCTTCTTCATCGTCTTCCTCTTCTTCTTCATTTACGTTCTTTCTCTCTGTTTTATCTTTTTTTTTTTCGATTTTTCATGGTGAAATCGTTTTTGAAGAAGAAGAAGTAGTAGAAGATGAGGAGGAGAAAGAGAAAGAGTTCTGAATTATGCATAAGATGTATTTTAACAAAATTTGGGTGCATTTCTTTAAATCCTTTGGGTGTATTTTCTGTAATCCTTTGGGTGTATTTCTATAATCGTTTGGGTAAATTTCTGTAACCGTTTTGGTGTATTTCTGTAATCATTTTGGGTGTACTTCTGTAATCGTTTGGGTGTATTTCTGAAGTTCCATTATCTTCAAAAGGATTACAGAAATACACCCAAAGGATTACGAAAAATACACCCAAAGTATTTAAGAAATACACCAAAAATTCGTTGCATAATTCAGAACTCTTTCTCTTTCTCCTCATCTTCTGCTGCTTCTTCTTCTTCAAAACGATTTCAAAGCTTGATTTCAGAAACTATGAAAATCGAAAAAAAAACGAAGAAGAAGAGAAAGAGGAATAGGAAGAGGAAGAAGAAGAAGAACCGTTCTGAGTGTAGCGCTTTGAAAATAGGAAACGTTGAATAACGCATTAAAAGGCCTAGTAACTTGTAAGACTTGTAAGTCAAAAAGACTTGTATGTGTAGCACTCCTCAATTAATTAATCATATATCACAATTTTACAACAAATAATTTATATATGAGAATTAAAATTCTATAACCATGAATTATATATCTTAATTAAAAATAAAAATTATATATTAACGTTTAATAACATACAAAGTTACAAAATTAATTACTCCAAACTAATTATAAAATTAATTACTCTAAATTAATTATTCTACATTTAAACTATATCATAATTTTATAATAAAAAACATAGAATAAAAAATTTAATTACTATAAATTAAAACCATGAAAATTACATAAATAAAAGAAACATAAACCTAAAAGAAAATACAAAAATTACTCACTTACCCAAAAACGGTAGCGGCACAATAGAGAAAGACTTTTTTACTATAGTGAAAACGGTGATGGTCACTAATGATAGAGGAGTGTAGTGTTAGGATTTAGCAAAGTTTGGTATCAAAATACAAAAAATAAGAAAGAAGGGAAGAATGAAGAAGAGATGTGTCGCAACTGACGGAGGCAAGTGGCGGTAGCAACACAACTCGCAGGGAAAACAATGTGTAGTGGCTAGCGCAGAAAACGACTCCCGATGGATGCTCCTCCATAGCGATGTTGGTTGGAGTCGTTGGACGTGGTCATCAACGGCGATGTTAACTGGAGTCATGGGATGTGGTCGGCAATGGTGATCTGGCGGTGAATGGTGGCAAGAAAGGGGCTGACGTCAAGAGAGAAAGAGAGAGGGGAGGTTGGTGATGTTACAGAAATAACGGGGGCAAGATTCATAATTCTAATTTAGGGTGAATTTTACCGTTGAATTTATTGTCGAAAAAATTCGATGGTAATGAATTTGTCATGATGAAAACGACACATTTTATTTAATTGCATTACTGTCGAATTTTTCTATCTATAAATCTAACGGTAAAATTCTGTCCATGAATTATTTTTCACGTCATTAGTTACTGTTGGATTTAAGAGGTGGAAATATAAATCTGACATAGTGGGATAAGTATTAGTCTAAAAAGTCACTAGATGGTTACAATAGATGTTGGCTTGTGTTTTTTGTTTTTCTGCTTTTCTTCGCTCCACTTTTGTGTTGAGTTTCTTTGGCTTAAAAAAAAAACCCCATTGCAGGGACAATTTGATCAATTATTTTGATAAATAAAAATTGATATAATATTTTAAAATAATTAAAGAACATTTTATTTTCGAATAAATGATTAAGATTCCAAATAGCTATTCATTTTAATTTAAAGGTTTTTATTTGAGCCAAGATATAGCGTTGGCCACGTTATTTTCTGTATATATATATAAGATCGTTTATTTATATAAAAGATCGTTTATTTCAATCTCGATTGAAGATGAGGAGTCCCCATACTGTAAACTCCACTCAACCTTCTTTGAACCCAACAAAAAGTTAGCTATGTCGGTAGATTTCATTATCTATTAGTACAATTATAGAAAAAGAAAAACATGAATGGTTTTATATTTTGTAGATTTTATTTCACTTGGAAAAGAAATATAATTGATGAAGCCGTGTGTGGTGAGGAGTGATGAGGGTGACGGGGTGGAATCCAGGTGCACAATGCGGGCCTTTTAGCTTCTGACTTCTCATTTTATGGCAACAAATGTTATCTTCTCCCTCCATTTTGTGTGTACCTTTGACCAAGAATGTTTTGCACTTGCACCGGATGATATTTACTTCAGATTGAGCAATGATTAATCTTTTTTTACATATCTTTCAAATATATATTTTTCGTTCAATCTAATTAATTACTCTTATTAAACTCAAAGAATTTAGATCCTCTAAATTTTAAATTTATATTTTAGAGAATAAAGTGTAATCTTCTATCCTTGAATAATTTCTCTCTCATATTTATTCTTGATCCTACCTATAAAATAAATAGTGAGAGATCATACTTTACTCTCAAAAATAAAATTCAAACTTGAGAGAATTCAAATCCAAACTTAAATGAGTTGAGTTGACTTGGGTAATCGGATGATATTTGATAATATTTCTAAAAAATATATAAAAAAGATCATACAAATACATAATAAATAAAGAAACCTAAACAAAAACGCATGGGGTTAAATATGTGTACTGATTATTATTGCAAACATAAGAGGATTAATTCTCTTAATTTTATTTTTAATTGAGAAAACTAAATGTGGTCGTCTCTCAATATATTATTTTCTCCTATCAAATACCTTCGCTTGATTTTATTTAGAATCTTAGGTGAAATATAATATTTGACCTTGTCAAATTGAAACAAAAAATTGAAATTGATAAGATTTATTTCTAAAATTAAAATTAAGTTAAAAGTATGCACATTTTTTAGTATGTATTATCAAGTCATAGATTTAGATATCCAAACTAATTAGAATTAATTTTATTTAATCACTTAGTTCATTTGTATTCAATAACTAAGTTGACTAATAAAACTTAAAAGTAATACCTAAAATTTGTCTTGTACTCCAAAATTATTCGTAAAATTTCAATTAAATAAAAAACATTTTTGGAATTAGCCAATATAACCTATGTTAGTTTTTAATTTGTTTTCTGTTTTTCATTAACTAAATCATACCTTTTGTTTATATCCTGGTCAAAAAATATAGTCAGACTCAAAATGAATAAAGTCCAATTAAGAGATATGATCCATTCAACATCCACCCGATCTCATAGAGGTCGGAACAACGAATTAAGTACGGTCCAACTTATCTAAAAAAGTAACCAACTCCTACTATCTCTTCTACTCTTTTAGAAAGGGGATCTTAACAACCTCCCTAATAAGAGGGAAACGACTACCCATCACCAAAAGTGGAACTACTCTAAAAAGTGGTTATTAATCCTACATCTATACCTGTAAATACCCTGATACCTTCAGATATACTTTGAACCCAATTTATTAAAAAACCTTCTTAAACCCTTGCTAACTTAAGCATCGAAGTCCCTTGCAGGTATCACCCCCCATCTCCTCACGAGAAACTCGGATGGCAGCATCTCGATACTGGTAGACGTCAGATGCTACCCCAAAAGGAGTCTGGACCTCATGTTCAAGCCCAAAACAACACAGTTTCAGGTAATCCTTGGAACATTGGCGCCGTTGCCATGGACCTGGAAGTCTACACCCAATCATGGCAGATGATCATCCCGAAGATGGAGACACAACATCTGAATCTGAGTTAGAATCTCACAACGACGATCATGCCATAGTAGTATCCATGCGGTAAGAAAGAATGGACGATTCTAATGGAGAAGCAACTTCACAAAACTCTCCACCCAGAAGAATCAACTCGGAAATATACCCAACAGAGGATGTAGTGAACCGACATTCAACATAACTCATGAGACTAGTCCACGGACATCATGCATTGCCGACTAGAACAACTCGAGCAGGAGATAGAATGTCAAAGAGAAGTTGAAAGAGATATGAGAAGGGAAGTACGACGACAAAGAGAACTAGAAGAAAAGCTTCTAAAATTAGAAGCCGACCTTCGAGGTCAGAACAGATCAGGAAGAAACCTCCTTTGGAAGGAAAGATCCATTTATTGAAGAGATCATGCGGACTAGGATTTTCAGAAACTTCAAAAGCCCCGACATAGATCTCTGTGATGGAATGATCGACTCGAGACACCATTTAAGCAACTATAAAATTCGGATATATTTGGCTGACGCGTCAGATACAACTCATTGAAAAGCATTCCCGACGATGTTAACCAGAGTGGCGATGAAGTGGTTCGATAGTCTACCACCCAGGTTCATGACCTGCTTCGACGATCTTGCAAAAAAATTCCTCACTCGATTCTCAATGTAGAAAGACAAAGTCAAGCACGCTCCAAGCCTCCTAGGGGGTCAAACAGGGGGTAGGAGAAACTCTCTGAACTTATATGGTAAGATTCAACAAAGCCTGCTTAGAGATTCAAACTCTGCCTCCAAAAGTGGTGATAATGGAGCTAGTTATTGGCCTTAAAGAAAGACTATTCTCTCAATCTATATCAAAGCGACATCTAACCTCCCTATATGAGGTACAAGAGCGAGCAGAAAAGTACATCAACATGGAAAAAAATGCCCGACTAAGAGAGCCTGCTCCAAGGCAAACTCTTCCTTATCAGGCTCGAGATAAAGAGAAAGAGGCAAAAAAAAAAGGATGAGTATAGCTCGGACAAGCCTCGAAGGTATCATAACTATATACTTTTGAGAGTTTTTCTTATTAACATCTACAGAGAAATCTGTCATACCGAAAAACTTCCACCTTCTCGGCCCATCAAAAACAAGAAAGGTGGAATTTGGACAGAATACTGTGAATATCACAAGATATTTGGACATTCCACCAACGATTGTTATAACTTGAAAATATGATAGAAAAACTGGCTAGAGAAGGTCAGTTAGAAAGATACCTGTCAGAAAGATTGTACGCTCCGGAAAAAAGGAAGAGAGAAGAGGAAGACAGGGGTCGACGAGATCGGCCACCACGGACTCCTATAGACACATCCACATGATAGTTGGAGGTTTTGTAGGAGGCAGCATTACTAAGTCTCGCAAAAGGTATTTGAAAGAAGTCTACCAAGTCAGGGAGGAGGTTGAATCCCCCGACTTGCTCACTATTTCCTTCATGAAAGAAGATGCACAAAAGATAACACCAGGGCACAATGATCCCATCGTGATAACAATGATACTTGCTAATGCGAATCTCCATAGGACTTTGGTGGATCAAGGGAGCTCGGCTGACATCTTGTTTAAACTTGTCTTCATCAAGTTAGGGTTAGAAGAAAAGGAGCTCAGGGGATACCCCGATAGTCTTTTTGGGTTAGGAGACACGACCATCCGACCTCTTGGCTTCATTCCCTTACACACCACCTTTGGTAAAGGTATAATATCCAAAATTTTGAGTATAAACTACATTGTGGTTGACGTAACTTCAGCCTACAATGCCCTGATAGGTCGGACAACATTAAATTGACTTGCTGCGATCGTCTCCACCCTTCATTTCTGTATGAAATTCCCGACCTCAGAGGGAATAGTCACCGCGAGAGAATACCAGAAATTGGCAAGAAATTGCTATAATGAGAGCTTGAACCTGCAGATATACAAAAGGAAAAGAAGTCAGCAATATCAAGTCAGTGGTGTCCGAACACGAGAAGAAATGAGGTCATAACCTGATGGAAATACTGAAGAAGTTCAAATCGAAGATCAAGCTAGAAAGACAACAGGCATAGGAGCAAACTTGGACAAAGAATTGAAAGCAGATTTGGTTAAGCTCCTACAGCAAAATTTTGACCTATTCGCTTGGAAGGCCTCCGATATTCTTGGAATACACCCCGACCTCATGAGTCACAAGCTCCCTGTCTACCTGGGCTCAAGACCTTTCTAATAAAAATGGCAAAAGCTCAATCCCAAAAGAGCGCAAGTCGTTGAAGGACAGGTCAAGCTCTGTTAGAAGCTGGATTTATAAGGGAGGTAAAATACCCTTTCTGGCTGGCCAATGTCGTACTCGTGAAAAACTAGAATGCAAAATGGAGAATGTATGTTAACTACACTGACCTGCTGATGAGCGGATAATTTATACCCTTTTTGGCATTGTTTTTACATAGTTTTTAGTATGTTTTAGTTACTTTTTATTATATTTTATTAGTTTTTATGCAAAAATCACATTTCTGGACTTTACTATAAGTTTGTGTATTTTTCTGTAATTTCAGACATTTTCTGGCTGAAATTGAGGGACCTGAGCAAAAATCTGATTCAGAGGCTGAAAAAGAACTGCAGATGCTATTGGATTCTGACCATCCTGCACTCGAAGTGGATTTTCTGGAGCTACAGAAGCCCAATTGGTGCACTCTCAAATGCAATGGAAATTAGACATCCTGGGCTTTCCAGCAGTATATAATACTCCATACTTTATCCGAGATTTGATGGCCCAAACCGGCATCCAAAGCCAGCCTAAAACTTTCTGACGTAAAACGCCCAAACTGGCACCAAAATTGGAGTTAAACGCCCAAACTGGCACCCAAGCTGGTGTTTAACTCCAGGAATAGCCTATGCATGTGTAAATCTCAATGCTCAGCCCAAGCACACACCAAGTGGGCCCCGGAAGTGGATTTCTGCACTATCTGCACTTAGTTACTCATTTTCTGTAAACCTAGGTTACTAGTTTAGTATAAAAACTATTTTTAGAGATTTATTTTAAAACTTTTGGATCTATCTCTGGACTTTTAGTCCTTAGACCTTTGGTATGGAGGCTGGCCATTCGGTCATGCCTAGACCTTTTTCACTTATGTATTTTCTACGGTAGAGTTTCTACACCTCATAGATTAAGGTGTGGAGCTCTGTTATTCTTCATGAATTAATGCAAGTACTATTATTTTTCTTTCAATTCACACCTACTTATTTTCCAAGATATAATCTCGTACTTAATTCAGTTAAGTCAGAATAAAGGGGTGACTCGTGACAATCACCCAATCTTCGTTACTTGGTTAGCCAAGATCCGCGTGCCTGACAACCACAAAGCGGTTTACATGATATTCAACGTAGTCATTGGACGACAGCTGGAGTATATTCTCTTGGATATCTAATACACGGACCGAGTCCGTGAGATTAGTATCTTCGTGGTATAGGCTAGAATCATTGGCAGCATTCCTGGGATCCGGAAAGTCTAAACCTTGTCTGTGGTATTTCGAGTAGGATCTGGGAAGGGATGACTGTGATGAGCTTCAAACCTGCGAATGTTGGGCACAGTGACAGTGTGCAAAAGGATCAATGGATTCTATTTCGATGCTAGCGGGAACCGACAGATGATTAGCCTTGCGGTAGCTGTACCTGGTATTTTTCATCCGAGACGAGAAATCCAACAGTTGATTAGCCATGCAGAAATCGTAGAGGACCATTTTCACTGAGAGGATCTTACAGCTTGCCATGGAAGGGAGCACTCATGGTTGGAAGAAGGCAATAGGAAAGCAGAGGTTCAGAAGCAACAAAGCATCTTCAAACGCTTATTTGAAATTTCCACCAATGAATTACATAAGTAACTTTATCTTATTTTATGTTTATTTATATTTTAATTATCAAAACCTCATAACCATTTGAATCCGCCTGACTGAGATTTACAAGATGACCATAGCTTGCTTCAGGCCGACAATCTCCGTGGGATCGATCCTTACTCACGTAAGGTTTATTACTTGGACAACCCAGTGCACTTGCTGGTTAGTTGTGCGGAGATGTGAAAAGTGTGATCACGATTTCCGTGCACCAAGTTTTTGGTGTCGTTGCTGGGGATTGTTCGAGTTTGGACAACTGACGGTTCATCTTGTTCCTTAGATTAGGTAATTTTATTTTATGTTTAAGCTTTTTAATTTTTAATTTTCGAAAAATTCAAAAATAATAATAAAATGTTCTTCAAAATTTTTAAGAATGAATTCTAGAGCTTCATGAGATATGGTGAAACCTGGCTGGCTGTTAAGCCATGTCTAATCTTTTGGACCGAGGTTCCCACCTTCCATTGTAAAAAGGACATACTTGTATATGTTATGTTAAAGCTTGGCTGCCCATTTGGCCATGTCTAATTCTTTTGGACCGGAGCTTTAGAGTAACATTGCATGAGCCTTTGGATTCTCAATTATAATTCTATGCTGAAGCTTGGCTGGCCATTGCCCATGTCTAATTCTTTTGGACCGAAACTTTAGACTAACATTACAAGAATCATAGAATTCTTATTAAAAATTTTGAATTTCTTTGTTTTCCTTTTCCAAAATAATTTTCAAAAAAAATAAAAAAAAATTAATAAAACCATAAAAACAAAAAAAATTTTGTGTTTCTTGTTTGAGTCTAGTGTCAAAATTTAAGTTTGGTGTCAATTGCATGTTTTAATTTTTCTTTAATTTTTGAAAATATATGCATTGTGTTCTTCATGGATCTTCAAGTTGTTCTTGATGATTTTCCTTGTTTAATCTTGTGATTTTCTTGTTTTGTTTCTTCCCTTGTTTTTCATATGCATTTTCAAATTCATAGTGTCTAAACATTAAAAAATTTTAAGTTTGGTGTCTTGCATGTGTGTCTTTTCTTAAAAATTTTCAAAAATATCTTCTTGATGTTCATCTTGATCTTCAAAATTTTGTTGGTGTTCATCTTGACATTCAAAGTGTTCTTGCATGCATTATTGTTTTGATCTTAAATTTTTATGTTTTGCCTCATTTAGTTGTTTTTCTCTCTCTTCATTAATTCAAAAAAAAATAAAAAATATCTTTCCCTTATTTTACTCATAAATTTCGAAATTTTGGTTTGATTTGGTCAAAAATTTTTTAAAATTTAGTTGTTTTTTGTTAGTCAAGTCAAAATTTCAATTTAAAAATCCTATCTTTTCAAATATTTTTCAAAAATAAAATCTTTTTCATTTTTCTTTCATGTTTTCAAAAATCTCAAAATTAATTTTTAAAATCTTTTTCTTATTTTTATTTCATAATTTTCGAATTTATTGCTAACAATTAATGTTTTGATTCAGAAATTTTTAAGTTGTTACTTGCCTATTAAGAAAGGATTAATCTTTAAATTCTAGAATCATATCTTTTAGTTTCTTGTTAGTCAAGTAATCAACTTTAATTTCAAAAATCAAATCTTTTTAATTTTTTTTCAAATCTTTTTCAAAATAGATTTCAATCATATCTTTTTCAAAAATTTAATTTCAAAATATTCTTCTAACTTCTTATCTTTTCAAACTTTATTTTCAAATATTTTTGGAAAGTTTTCTATTTCAATCATATCTTTTTCAAAACCACCTAACTACTTTTCTCTCTCTGCTTTTCGAAAACCACTAACAACTTTTTCAAAATTCTTTTAAATTAACTAATTCTTTTAAATTCTAATTTTATTTTATTTTCCTTCTTAAATTCGAATTCTAACTAACAATTAAAATAAAAACAAAACTATTTTTCTTTTCCTTTGAATTAATTTTCGAATACTCTCTCTCTCATCTCTTTCTATTTATTTATTTATTTACTAACACTTCTCTTCTTCTTATAATTCGAACCCTCTCCCTCTCTCTGTGTTCGAATTCTTCTTCTCCCTTCTTTATTCTATTTTTTCTATTCTTATACTCACATAAAGGAATCTCTATACTGTGACATAGAGGATTCCTATTCTTTTCTGTTCTCTTCTTTTTCATATGAGCAGGAACAAGGATAAGAACATTCTTGTTGAAGCTGATCCTGAACCTGAAAGGACTCTGAAGAGAAAGCTAAGAGAAGCTAAAACACAACACTCTGGAGAGGACCTAACAGAAATTTTCGAAAAAGAAGTAGTTATGGTAGCCGAAAATAACAACAATGGTGGAGATGCAAGGAAGATGCTTGGTGACTTTACTGCACCCACTTCTGACTTCTATGGAAGAAGCATCTCAATTCCTGCAATTGGAGCAAACAACTTTGAGCTTAAGCCTCAATTAGTTTCTCTAATGCAGCAGAATTGCAAGTTTCATGGACTTCCATTGGAAGATCCTCATCAGTTTTTAGCTGAATTCTTGCAAATCTGTGACACTGTTAAGACCAATGGGGTTAATCCTGAGGTCTACAGACTTATGCTTTTTCCCTTTACTGTAAGAGACAGAGCTAGGATATGGTTGGACTCACAACCTAAAGAAAGCCTGAACTCTTGGGAAAAGTTGGTCAATGCTTTTTTGGCCAAATTCTTTCCACCTCAAAAATTGAGCAAGCTTAGAGTGGAAGTCCAAACCTTCTGACAGAAGGAAGGTGAATCCCTCTATGAAGCTTGGGAAAGATACAAGTAATTGATCAGAAGGTGTCCTTCTGACATGCTTTCAGAATGGAGCATCCTATGTATATTCTATGATGGTCTGTCTGAATTATCCAAGATGTCATTGGACCACTCTGCTGGTGGATCTCTTCATCTGAAGAAGACACCTGCAGAAGCCCAGGAACTGGTTGAAATGGTTGCAAATAACCAATTCATGTACACTTCTGAAAGAAATCCTGTGAATAGTGTGATAACTCAGAAGAAAGAAGTTCTTGAGATTGATACTCTGAATGCAATATTGGCTCAGAATAAAATATTGACTCAGCAAGTCAATATGATTTCTCAGAGTCTGACTGGAATGCAAGCTGCATCCGGCAGTACTAAAGAAGCTTCCTCTGAAGAAGAAGCTTATGACCCTGAGAATCCTGGAATGGAAGAGGTGAATTACATGGGAGAATCCTATGGAAACACCTATAACCCTTCATGGAGGAATCATCCTAATTTCTCATGGAAGGATCAGTAGAAGCCTAATCAAAGCTTCAATAATAATAATGGTGGGGGGAATAGATTTGGCAATAGCAAGCCTTTTCCATCATCTTCTGAGCAACAGACAGAGAATTCTAAGCAGAGCCTCTCTGACTTAGCAACCATAATCTCTGATCTAAATAAGACCACTCATAGTTTCATGACTGAAACAAGGTCCTTCATTAGAAATTTGGAGGCACAAGTGGGTCAGCTGAGTAAAAGAGTTACTGAAATCCCTCATAGTACTCTCCCAAGCAATACAGAAGAGAATCCAAAAAGAGAGTGCAAGGCCATCAACACGTCCAACATGGCCGAACCTGTAGAGGAGTGAAAGGCAGTGATTTCCACTGAGGAAGACCTCAATGGACGTCCACTGGCCACTAAGGAGTTTCCTATTGAGGAACCAAAGGAACCTGAGACTCATATAGAGACCATAGAGATTCCACTGAACTTACTATTGCCATTCATGAGCTCTGATGAGTATTCTTCCTTTGAAGAGAATGAAGATATTATTGAAGAGCAAGTTGCTCAGTATCTAGGAGCAATCATGAAGGTGAATGCCAAGTTATTTGGTAATGAGACTTGGGAGGATGAACCTCCATTACTCATCAATGAACTGAATATCTTGGTTCAACAAAAACTACCTCAGAAGAAATCGAATCCTGGAAAGTTCTTAATACCTTGCATCATAGGCACCATGACCTTTAAGAAGGCTCTGTGTGACCTTGGTTCAAGTATAAACCTCATGCCACTCTCTGTAATGGAGAAACTAGGGATCTTTGAGGTACAAGATGCAAGAATCTCACTAGAGATGGCAGACAATTCAAGGAAACAGACTTGTGGACTTGTAGAGAATGTCTTAGTGAAGGTTGAAGGCTTTTACATCCCTGCTAATTTCATAATCCTAGACACTGGGAAGGATGAGGATGAATCCATTATCCTTGGAAGACCCTTCCTAGCCATATCAAGAGCTATGATTGATGTGGACAGAGAAAAGTTAGTCCTTCAATTGAATGATGACTACCTTGTGTTCAAAGCTCAAGGATCTTCTTCTGTAACCATGGAGAGGAAGCATGAAAAGCTTCTCTCAAGACAGAGTCAAACAGAGCCCCCACACTCAACTTCTACGTTTGGTGTTGGGAGGCCACCATTAAGCTCTGAGTCTCTGTGAAGCTCTCTAAGAGCTCACTGTCAAGCTATTAGGGGTGTGCATGGCCCGGCCCGGCCCGAAGACCCGGCCCGGTCCCGAGCACTTTAGGGGCTAATTTGGTGTGATTTCATCGGGTCTAGGGCCGGGTATGGGTCTCAAAAGTAGACCCGGTCATTATTTCGGGTCGGGTCCGGGCCATAGCTCGGGTCACCCGAAATCGGCCCGGTGGCCCGGTCATCATACACAATTAATATTTTGTGTTATTAGTGATGGATGATGGCTATTATTATGTGAAATTTAAGTATTGTAAACCTTAATATTTTGTGTTATTAGTCATTATATATAAGACTATAAGTTAATATTTTATGTTTAAAATGCATAAAACTTTAGACTAATGCATAATTTTGTGTTATTTGTATTGATTTAAATATTTGGTGTTATTAGGCAATATTAGTATTGATTATGGTTATACTTTAATTTTAGAGAAGAGTTACTTCTTATTATATTTTTTAAGTGAATTTTACCATGTCAAATAATGGTTGGAGTATTGGAAATTTGGATATTTTTACATGCTAACTTACAAGAAGGTATCAAGGTAATATAATGTTAACGGCCCGGTTTTCACCCGGTTTTTACCCGGTATAATCGTGGCCCGAAAGTGTATAGGTTTCATCGGGTCTAGGGTCGGGTTCGGGTCTAACAAATAGGCCCGGTATATATTTCGGGTCGAGTCTGGGTCACATCAAACCCGGTTTCACCCGGCCCATGCACACCCCTACAAGCTATTGACATTAAAGAAGCGCTTGTTGGGAGGCAACCCAATGTTATTTAATTATATTTATTTATATTCCATTGTCATTTTATGTTTTCTTTAGGTTGATGATCATGTAAAGTCATAAAAATAACTGCAAAATTAAAGCAAAATCAAAAACAGCACACCATGGAGGACAAGCTTACTGGCGTTTAAACGCCAGTAAGGATAGCAGAATGGACTTTTAACGCCCAGCCTGGCAGCATTCTGGGCGTTAAATGCCAGAATGGGCAGCACTCTGGGTTTTTAACGCCAGAAAAGGGTGTCTGGCGTCTGGCAGGCGTTAAATGCCAAAAATGGCAGACAGACTGGCGTTTAACTCCAGAAAAGGGTGTTTGGCTGGCGTTAAACGCCAAAAAGGGGCAGCAGACTGGCGTTTAACGCCAGGAAAGGTAGCAGAGCTGGCATTTAACGCTAGAATTAGCACACTGAGGGCGTTTGAATGCCAGAATGGTGCAGGGAGCAGAATTCCTTGACACCTCAGGATCTGTAGATCCCACAGAATCCCCACCTACCCCAACTCTTCTTCTCTCCTCTTCACACCTCCATTTCTCCTCTAAAACCATCATACAACCCACCTACCCTCACCCATTCAAATTCAAACCATCTCCCTCCCAAACCCAACTCCTATTACAAGAATTCCCTCTCCACTCCACTCCTATATAAGCCCCTCATCACTCCTTCCTTTTCACACATCATAAAACCCCCTTGGCCAAACCATTCACACACCTCCATCTCCTCCATCTCTTCTTCTTCTAATCCCTTCTTTCTTCTTTTTCTCGAGAACGAGAAAATCTTTTAAGTGGTGTGGAAAAAGCTCTGCTTTTTATTTTTTCATAACCACTAATGGCACCTAAGGCCGGAGAAACCTCTAGAAAGAGGAAAGGGAAGGCAATTGCTTCCAACTCCGAGTCATGGGAGATAGAGAGATTCATCTCACAAGCCCATCACTAAGAAGAAGATGGAGCAAACAAGAGAGCCCACTCATGGACCTCAACAAGAGCATGAGGAAATTCCTCATCAAGAAATTCCTGAGATACTTCAAGGGATGCACTTTCCTCCACAAAACTATTGGGAGCAAATCAACACCTCCTTAGGAGAATTGAGTTCCAACATGGAACAATTAAGGATGGAGCACCAAGAGCACTCCATTATCCTCAATGAAATCAGAGAGGACCAAAAGGCAAGGAAGAGACATAGAGGAGCTCAAGCACTCCATAAGATCTTCAAGAGGAAGAACTAGCCGCCATCACTAAGGTGGACCCGTTCTTTAATTTCCTCTTTTTTATTTTTCTGTTTTTCAAATTATATGCTTTATGTTTTGTCTATGTTTTTGTCTTTACTACATGATCATTAGTGTCTAGTGTCTATGTCTTAAAGCTATGAATGTCCTATGAATCCTTCACATTTCTTAAATGAAAAATGTTTTTAATTGCAAAAGAACAAGAAATGCATGATTTCGAATTTTATCCCGAAATTAGCTTAATTATTTTGATGTGGTGGCAATACTTTTTGTTTTCTCAATGAATGCTTGAACATTTCATATTTTTGAATTTGTTGTTTATGAATGTTAAAATTGTTGGCTCTTGAAAGAATAATGAAAAAAGAGAAATGTTATTGATAATCTGAAAAATTATAAAATTGATTCTTGAAGCAAGAAAAAGCAGTGAATAGAAAAAGCTTGCGAAAAAATAAAAAAATAAAAAAAATAAAAAAAAGAGGCGAAAAATAAAGAAGAAAAGAAAGAAAAAGAAAAAGCAAGTAGAAAACGCCAATAACCCTTTAAACCAAAAGACAAGGGTAAAGAGGATCCAATGCTTTAAGCATTAATGGATAGGAGGGCCCAAAGGGATAAAATCCTGGCCTAAGTGGCTAAATCAAGCTGTCCCTAACCATGTGCTTGTGGCGTGAAGGTGTGAAGTGAAAAGCTTGAGACTAAGCGGTTAAAGTTGTGGTCCAAAGCAAAAAGAGTGTGCTTAAGAGCTCTGGGCACCTCTAACTGGGGACTCTAGCAAAGTTGAGTCACAATCTAAAAAGGTTCACCCAGTTATGTGTTTGTGGATTTTATGTATCCGGTGGTAATACTGGAAAACAAAATGCTTAGGGTCACGGCCAAGACTCATAAAGTAGTTGTGTTCAAGAATCAACATACTAAACTAGGAGAATCAATAACACTATCTAAATTCTGAGTTCCTATGGATGCCAATCTTTCTGAACTTCAAAGGATAAAGTGAGATGCCAAAACTGTTCAGAAGCAAAAAGGCTACATGTCCCGCTCAACTGATTGGAACTAAGTTCATTGATAAGTTTGGAATTTATTGTATTTTCTTTTCTTATTATCCTATTTTGTTTTCAGTTGCTTGGGGACAAGCAACAATTTAAGTTTGGTGTTGTGATGAGCGGATAATTTATACCCTTTTTGGCATTGTTTTTACATAGTTTTTAGTATGTTTCAGTTACTTTTTATTATACTTTTATTAGTTTTTATGAAAAAATCACATTTCTGGACTTTACTATGAGTTTGTGTGTTTTTCTGTAATTTTAGGGATTTTCTGGCTGAAATTGAGGGATCTGAGCAAAAATCTTATTCAGAGGCTGAGAAAGGACTGCACATGCTGTTGGATTCTGACCCTCCTGCACTCGAAGTGGATTTTTTGGAGCTACAGAAACTCGATTGGCGCGTTCTCAATTTTTTTGGAAAGTAGACATCCTGGGCTTTCCAGAAATATATAATAGTCCATACTTTGCTTGAGATTTGATGGCCCAAAACGGCGTCCAAAGCCAGCCTAAAATTTTCTGGCGTAAAACGCCCAAAGTGGCACCAGAATTGGAGTTAAACTCCCAAACTGGCACCCAAGCTGGCGTTTAACTCCAAGAACAGCCTATGCACGTGTAAAGCTCAATGCTCAGCCCAAGCACGCACCAAGTGAGCCCCGGAAGTGGATTTCTGCACTATCTGCACTTAGTTACTCATTTTCTGTAAACCTAGGTTACTAGCTTAGTATAAAAACTACTTTTAGAGATTTATTTTAAAATGTTTGGATCTATCTCTGGACGTTTAGTCCTTAGACCTTTGGCATGGAGACTGGCCATTCGGCCATGTCTAGACCTTTTTCACTTATGTATTTTCTGCGGTGGAGTTTCTACAACCTATAGATTAAGGTGTGGAGCTCTGCTGTTCTTCATGAATTAATGCAAGTACTATTGTTTTTCTTTCAATTCACACCTACTTCTTCTCCAAGATATACTCTCGTACTTAATTCAGTTAAGTCAGAATGAAGGGGTGACCCGTGACAATCACCCAATCTTCGTTACTCGCTTAGCCAAGATCCGTGTGCCTGACAACCATAAAGCGGTCTACATGATGTTCAACGTAGTCATTGGACGACAGCCAGAGTATATTCTCTTGGATATCTAATACACAGACTGAGTCCGTGAGATAAGTATCTTCGTGGTATAGGCTAGAATCATTGGCAGCATTCCTGGGATATGGAAAGTCTAAACCTTGTCTGTGGTATTCCAAGTAGGATCCGGGAAGGGATGTCTGTGACGAGCATCAAACCTGCAAATGTTGGGCGCAGTGACTGAAAGAGAGAACTTTTGCGTAATTTAGAAATTTGCAGATAAATCCTCGTTGCAAGTATAGCTTCTAAACCAACAAAAGTCCCTTCTTACAAAAGTTTTGGTTGTCACAAGTAACAAACCCCTTTAAAATTGATAACCGAAGTATTTAAACCTCGGGTCGTCTTCTCAAGGAACTGCAGGGAGGTATATTCTTATTATTGGTTATGAGTTTTGTAAATTGGAGGTTTGAAAGTAAGGAACAAGTAATTTAAATTACAACTAAAATAAATAAATAATTGTAAACTAAACTCTTGGCAAGGTATGAAAATTTGGAAGTCCTATCCTAGTTACTCCTATGAGAATGGAAGTTAATCCCACTTAGTTAACCCTTATGAAAGCAAGGGAAAGTCAAGTGAACTAATTAGTTAGATTCCCAAGTCCTAGCCAACTCCTAAGGAAAGACTAGAGTTAGTGGAATACCAGTCAATTTAGCCGACATAACAACCAATCACGGATAGTTGATAACTTAAGAGATTCCAGTTAATCAATTAAAGCCAATAATATAAAAAGCTAAATAAGAATCTTAGATATGAAATACCTCAATTGCATTAATAAGAGAAAATCAATCTAAATATAAGGATTTCATAAGCCAATTTGGCAACATAAGTAATTAAATGAGAGCATTAAAGCATCTGAAAGTAAAAGAGAAATATAAAGTAAAAGAAATATTGAACCTGATGAAGAGTTGAAATTCTAAATCCTTTAAGAGGAATCCTAATCCTAAAACCTTAGAGAGAGGAGAGAACATCTCTCTCTAAAAACTACATCTAAACTATGAAAAGTGAATAATTGGAGACCTCCTCCTGAATGGATGCATTCTCCCACTTTATAACCTCTAATCTGTGCTTTCTGGACTTGGATCTGGGCCAAAAAGGGTTTCAAAAATTGTTGGGGGCATTTTCTACAGTTTCTGGTGCGTGGCATCTGTCACGCATCCGCGTGGGTCACGCGGTTGCGTCATCTGGAGTTTTCCTTATCACGCGTTCGCTTCGGTCATGCGTCCGCGTCATCTGTATTCTGCTTAAGGGGTGCGTTCGCGTCAGTCACGCGTTCGCGTCGCTGCTTTTTCGCGCTAGGCATGCGGCCGCGTCGTCCATGCGTTCGCATCACTGCCAGTTTCTTCAAAAACTCTATTTTGTGCTTTCCTTCCATTTTTGTATATTTTCTTTCCATCCTTTAAGTCATTTCTGCCTTAGAAGATCTGAAACTACTCAACACACAAATCACGGCATCGAATGGTAATAAAGGGTAATTAAAATAAATAATTTCAAAGCATAGGAAACATGTATTTCACATATATCACATAATAAGGAAGGGAAAGTGAAACCATGCAATTTACATGAATAAGTGGGTGAAGGATTGAATAAATCTCTTGAATTGAGCATAAAATATATCATAAAATATGGGTTTATCAACCTCCCCACACTTAAACAATAGCATGTCCTCATGCTAAGTCCAAGATAAAGAGTAAGGTAAGGTTAAAGTGGTGGAATCTCATGCAATGCAATCTACTCTAAATGCAAACTACCTAAATGAATCATGCAATTCTAATTGTTATTCACTTGTATATAAAATTTACATGTAGTTAAATTAATTCACATCCTCAAGGAATCATATATTCATAGCCAAACCCTAGATAATGTTAAAGCACTTTTACAATTGAGATGGGTAAAAATATTTTACAAACTTGCAAGACAATTAACAATTTAAGCAGAGATATATGGTGATGAGCTATTGAACCCTCACTGGATTTAGTGTTTACTCTCTAGTCACTCAGTGTTTATTGGGTTAATCACTCTATTCTTCTTTTTATCCTTACTTTCTATAACTTTGTTCTTCATCTAACCAATCAACAATTATAGAATACAGACATACAAAAATCATGAGGTCTTTTTCAAGGTTGTAATGGGGTCAAGGTAAAGGTAAGGGTATATGTATAAGGCCAAGTGAGCGAATAAGTGAATCCTTGATTAGTCTAAGATCTCACCTAACATACATATTTTGTAATTCAAAGTTTCTTAACCTATTTGCCCAATTTTTCTCACTTTGTATTGCAAGCTCGTGCATTAACTTTAATTTTATCCCATGTGCATTGATTCTTTTTATTTTGCAATTGGAGAATTTTTGTATCCCCTTAATTAAATATCGAAAATAAATTTTTTTAATGCACATGGTAATTCAATTGTTTTGCTTTCACATGAGCATGCTTCCCAATTTTTTTTTTATTTTGAAATATCTTTATTCTTTTTAACTTTCTACCTTTGTTTCTATCCTCCATGTTCCCATAAAGTTCCCCACACTTAAACAATACACAATTTCTATCTTAAGCTAACCAAGGATTCAACTTGGGATTTTTATTTTATTTTTCTGTTTAAGGCTAGTAATGTGGTTTATAGAACAAGAGGGGATTAAAAAGCTCAAGGGGGCTAACAAGGGTGATGTAAAAGGTAAGCTAATTTGGGATAAGTGAGGAAAAATTTAAATGATGGCCTCAATCATCTCTTAGTATGTATCTATACTCTATAATTGGACATATAGATTAAAACAAAGTAAAGAACACCAGAATGAAAAAGAAGGGCAAAACACACAGGAATAAAAATTATGGTTTGAATGTAACCATACAATTAAGCTCAAAACTCACAGGCTGTGTGTTCTCTAGCTCAAAAATCATATATCAGTTATACATGTCATGCAAGTAAAAATTAAGAGTTCTCATTATTCTCAATGTAAATCTTAGGGTGCCTTTAAAGTTTTAGTGTTGTTCCTTGATGAAATGTTGTTAACTAACTAACATGTAATGCTATATATACAAGGTGTGTGGATTGTTTTGATTATGTTAAAGTCTCTAGTATACTTCCTTTTTATTTTTAATTTAAACCAAACCATCATATGCTAAAAGGATAAACTATACTAATTAATCCACATATTCTATAACTAATAAGTTTAGAATTGCAAACTAAACTAAATGGCTAAAATATGAACTAAAGTATAAAATGCTGAAATAGAGTAAAAATACAGCAAAAGACCAGTGTGCAAGTGCTGAAAAATAAAAATAAAGATAAAAATACAGAAAAATAAACAAAATAAGATAAAAGGAGTCTGTAGTGGTCACCAAAAAATACGCCAGAGATGGCGACCTCCCCACACTTAAAATGTAGCATCGTCCTCGATGCTCACTCAAGTTGGGTGTGAAGGGGTGTCATCACCGGAAGGATGGGCTGCTGGAGTCGCTGTGGTGGCCTGAGGGTCTGCAGACTGGATGAGGGTAGGAGGATCTGTCTGCTACATTGGAGGCTCTGACTGGATAGGAATCTCTGGATCTGCGGCCTGAATTTGGTGTGGCACCTCCTGCTGTGGCGCAGCCTGCTCTAGTCCTGCCTGTGCAGCCTGGGTAGGTGTCTCCTCCTCGTGATCGTTCTCCTCCACCTCAGATGTATCAGAAGGGGTGTCGGGCTCGGAGGGGATGTCGCCGCCGGATCGGATCATCAACTTGATGTGCTCATAGCGTCGCTTGTTACGACGCTCCATACGATCCAAGCGGGCGAAGAGTCAATGCACCAAATGGTAAATAGGCTCAGGAGCAGCTGGAGGTGCAATGGGTGGGGCTGGTGCAGTAGTGGATGAAGAAGGGGCAGCTGAAGGTGTGGCTGTCTCATCAGAAGCGGTGAGGAATGGAGGTGTATAGCCCAAAGCCTGAAACTTCCTGCTATGAGGGATAATCTCTTGCAGTCCGTGGTAGGTGGCTTCTCATCAGCAAGCTCCCAAGGCACATCAGCTCGACGGCCTAGCTGGGTGATCAGATATGGGAACGGGAGGGTGCCTCTGACATGGACCCTGGCCATATAGTGCCGGATGAATCGTGGCATATACAGGTCCTTACCCTCTAGCACACACCAGAGAAGGGTGATCATAGTGGCAGGCAGCTCCGCCTCATGAGTGCTCGGCATAACAAAGTTGCTCAGTATCTGGTGCCAGAGTCGAGCCTCATCATTTAGATACATAAGCTTGATTCCTTTAGGCTTGGCGGTGTTCTTTCCCATGACCCATGGGACAGTAGGGTCAAGGGCTATCCTTTGCTTGACAGCATCCCAGTTAAATATCATAAAATGCGTGTCCTCTTCAGCCTTTTGATAACCGTCAGGCTTATCTGACTTAGGCGAAAGCTACAGAATATCCTCAATGGCTTCTTCAGTGACCAGTATCTGTTTCCCTTTGAGGTGCACTACATCCAGGGAAGTCTTGAAATAGTTGCAGTAAAATTCTCTTACCCAGGAAGCATTGACCTCTGTCAAGTTTCTCTCTAAGAAGAACCTGCCTCTTTGTTTGATCTGATCGGAAGTGTACTGCTGTAGTTCTTCTGGAATTTTCAGAGTCTTTTCCAGGTACAGGTTTCTGGAGGTGGCAACGGGGCCATTTTGAAAGAGAGAACTTTTGCGTGATCTAGAAATTTGCAGATAAATTCTCGTTGCAAGTATAGCTTCTAAACCAACAAAAGTCCCTTCTTACAAAAGTTTTGGTTGCCACAAGTAACAAACCCCTTTAAAATTGATAACCGAAGTATTTAAACCTCGGGTCGTCTTCTCAAGGAACTGCAGGGAGGTATGTTCTTATTATTGGTTATGAGTTTTGTAAATTGGGGATTTGAAAGTAAGGAACAAGTAATTTAAATTACAAGTAAAATAAATAAATAACTGTAAACTAAACTCTTGGCAAGGTATGAAAATTCGGAAGTTGTTCCGAGGGTTACCTGAAACTAGAGGTCGATCTCGGATGAGATCCTTGGTACTTGGTCGGGAATGACGTGTCCGGCCAGTTGGTGGCGGCCGGAGCTGTTGTGTCCGACTTGTTGGACTTGCTGTACTGCTGATCCTTGGCCACCGGAGGGTGGGGGGTACCTGCAAGAGACTCCGATGCTTAAGTTAGCACGGGTATAAAGCAGGTTTTATGTAAAATCAGAGTATGAGTTATACCTGGGAGCTCCAGTGTATTTATAGTAGTGTGGGCTGACCTTTCTGATAAGATAAGTTAGTTATCTTATCTTATCTTATCCTGTTTTGGATGAAGTCAGCTTATCTTCAAGGGAACCATCTTTATCTCTATAGGCTGGGATTGCCTTTGGATTTGGGTCGTGTTCCTCTATTTGGGCCCTTTATTGGGCTTTCCTGTCGATTTGGCCGAGCTCTTTTAGAAGAGGTCGGGTAGTCTGACCTGAAGAGGTCGGTCGCTGTGTCGCCGATCATCCCGGGTCGGATAGCTCGACCCAGGGTATGAACAGTGCCCCTGCTTGAGCTCGGTCTTCTTTTGAGGTTGAGTTCTTTGATTTCGGTCTAGTGAGGCCGAACTCAAGCATTTTGTCGATTCCTTTGAAACAACTTTTGAATGTAGAACGTTTCCTCTAAAAATGCGCGCTTTTATATCGGCGTTTTGGGAACGTGCAAGGGTTTAATGCTTTCATTAATTTTGTCATTAATTGCCCCGTTTCTCTTTGGCTCTTTTATTTTGATTTTGAAAACCCCAAAAACGGTTTCTCTCCTTCGCCCTTTTCGTAACTTCTTTCTCTGCTCTGTTCGCTCTCTATTTTTCATTTTGTTCTTCTGCTTCCTTGCGTTGCGGCGTTGCTTGGTGATTTTCTTGGGCAGATTTTATTTCTGCGCTTCCGTCTTTCTCCTCGAAGTTTCTCATCGTCTCTAGGTTAGTCCCGTTTCATATATTCTCCTTGTTTTGCTTTGATTTTGACCCTTTCTTTAGAGAAAGTTTGGATCTTTTGTTTTGTTATGCCCTATTGTTGTGCGTTCTGGGAGTTTCTTCATTTTCTGCATGGTCCTTTTTTGCCTTTGCTTAATGCTTTTAGGGTTTTGCATGTTCTTTGTTGTTTCCGTTCTGATGCCATTTATCCAGAAAAAACCTGTATCTATTTCTTGCTTTATTTGACGGTTGCTTTGCCTGATTCTGAAAAAGTTCGCACCTTTGATGGTTTCTTCTTGGCGTACTTGATTTTGGGAATGCTTTTGCTGATAGATTGTGATGACTTTTTCTTTTGACACTACTTGCTGTTTAAAGTCTTTTTCTTTTTTGAAAAATGCTGGGGTGGGAGCTGTAGATTTTCCTGGAAACCTTGCTTTGTTACTGCCTCCAAAGGATGCCCCAAGATTTTGGTTTGAGTCTTGGGGTTTTCCTTTTCTGTGTGTTCGCCTGTATCGTATTGAGTTGTTTTCTCCCTTGTCCGAGATGTTTTTAGTAATCCCATCTTCTTTTCTTACTTGTAGGATTAGTTGGCCTCATGTCTTCTCGCAATAACATTGTAGAGATGTCTTCCAGAGTTCCCGAGGGGATGTCCGATTGGCTGGACTCCCTTGTTTTGTTGTGTGTTTCTATTGTGGATGCTGAATTTTGCACAGAGCTGAGGAAGCGCCATAGGATTTGTGGTAACAGTGCCCGCGAGGGTGATTATGAGCTTGTTGCTCCTGATTCCGATGAGAGAGTTTGTTTTCCGACTTCTGTCGAGGGGGAGCGTCCCTCCTTCTATGCTTATGAATACTTCTTCAGCCAGTTAAATGTTACTTTCCCTTTTACTGCTTTTGAAACTGACTTGTTGTGGTCCTGTAACATTGCTCCGTCCCAGCTTCATCCGAACTCCTGGGGTTTTATCAAAATATTTCAACTTCTTTGCCAGGAGTTGGACATGACACCTTCTGAAACTCTTTTCCTTTATCTTTTTGTCTCGGCCAAACCCGGAGGTTCCTCCAAAAAGAAAGCTTCCTGGGTTTCTTTCAGATCGGCCCAGGGGCATAAAGTTATTGCCATGTATGATGAGTCGTTTAAAGATTTTAAGAACTATTTCTTCCGAGTCCGTGCCGTTGAGGGGGTTCGCCCCTTTTTTCTTGATGAAAATGATGAGCCTGCTTTTCCTCTGGAGTGGCAAAAGAATGTAAGAGTGCCACGTTACACATGGGAAATGCTTAGTGAGGTTGAGCGGGCCTTTGTGGTTGTTCTTGAAGATTTGTGGGGGAGGCCACCCCATCTGGACACGAAGAGATTTTTGAGTGATCCATCTTTGGTTCGGGCTGCTTTGGGTACTGTCTGATTTGTTTTTATACTTGCTCCCGAGTTTTGTTTCTCCTGTGTTGTAACTTGTCTTTGATTTTTGTGTTTTTCAGAGATGTCGAAGAATAATGATTCTATGAGAGCCTATAAGAAGGCGAAGAAGGCGACCGCTGCTTTAAACATCTCGGCCAAGGCGGCCGGAGAGGGATATTCTCAGCCTCCAGTTAAACCTCCTATATCGAGTTCTCCCGGGCCGAGGAAAGCAATTCCTACTCCCCGGGTCCGTCTGGTCGATCCTCCACCATCAAGCTGGGATGCAGCTTCCGGTGCCCCTCCTAGTAAAAAGCAAAGAACTACTGAACCTTTCAACCTTGATGCTCCTAACTTTGATGCGGTTGAGTTTGTAGATCAACAAGTCGGCCCTTATGGTGTTCTTCCTATGGACGACATGTCGCTTCTTCATCATTTTGATTATATCACCCGGAGTGGTATCAAGTTGGCACACATGAGGCCGGCCCTATATCGAACTGCTCAAAGTCTTCCTCTCCATGCTACTAAAGCTTTTATGGAGGAGGCCAAACAGGAGTTTGATCGGATGAAGGACTTGAAGGAGGAGCTTGAAGTAAGGGTGGCCAAGTTGGAGAAAGACTTGGAAAATGAAAAGGCTAGTTCTACTTCTCTGGCTGGTTCTCTGAGACTGGCCGAGGACACGGCTATGCGGCATAAAGACAGTTATTTGACGTCTTACCGGGAGGTGTTGCGTCTGAGAGAATGCCCGGGCTAATTATTCCGAACTCCAAGGTCATCTTGTTGGTAGTGTAACTGCTGCCTATGAGAACTTGAGGGAACAAGTTCGGGTTATTGCTCCCGAGGCCGACCTGACCCTCTTTAGCTTGGAGAACGTTGTCAGGGATGGCAAGGTTGTCCCTGATGACGAGGATGAGGATGATGTTGATCCTCCCCCTATAGCCTAAGGTGTTGACTTCTGCTGTCCCTGCCGAGGTTGGTCCTCCCGCTTCTGACCCCGACTGCCAGATATTGAACCGGGATGACGGTACTGTAGATGCCGTTCCTCTCCAGACTCGGCCTCCGTCTCCTCGGCCTGATGCTGCTAAAATATCTTCTGACCCTTAGTTTTAACTTTATTCTGGATATGTAGTTGGCCCGGCTTGTGGGCTTTTTTAAATTCTTTATGTTTTGTTAATTGCTGACACTTTCCCGTTGCTTGCCTAGCAACTTTTGTTTTTTATGAAAAACAAATGGTAGCATGCTTTAGCTTTTTTTGAGATAGGTTTTGGTGGCCTCCAAGGCTTTTATAACCTTGTGGATGATATCGCGCTTTTTGTGCTTGACTTGGTATCTCTTTTTGGATTGCTTTGTACTTTGTATCTTGAATCCTTTGTGGTTGTGACTAGGTAGGTCTAACTTGACTTTTGGTTCGTTCTCGCTCCGGCTTGTATTTCTGATGATTTGTAACCGATTTCTTCAAGTTAGTCCTCCGAGTTGTTTTCGCAGTCTTTTTCTAAGTTATCTTTGTAATCCCTTTCCTGGATCTTTATCGGATATCTTCCCGGGATTACTTTCATAACTTTTTTAGTAGTAGGAGTCCGACTTCATTATATCGGTCTCCTTTAAGTTATTTTTGTAATCCTCTTTCTTGGATCTTTGTCAGGTCTCTTTCAGGGATTGCTTTGATAACTTTTCCAGTTGTAGGAGTCCGACTTGGTTATATCAGTCTCCTTTAAGTTATTTGTAGTCCTCTTTCTTGGATCTTTGTCAGATCTCTTTCAGGGACTACTTTGATAACTTTTGAGTAGTAGGAGTCCGACTTGGTTATATCGGTCTCCTTTAAGTTATTTGTAGTCCTCTTTCTTGGATCTTTGTCAGATCTCTTTCAGGGACTACTTTGATAACTTTTCCTTTTGGGCTGACTTTGTCATGTCGAGCCCTTCTAAGTTAAAGTAATCCTCTTTAATAGGGTTGGCCAGACCTCTTTCCAGGGTTTACTTATAACTTGGGTTGACTTGGTCCGACTTCTCAACATCGGCCATTCTTTAAGTTATTATTTTAGCAATCCGTAAGACTTCGTCAGGTTCTTTTTTGGATCACTTTCGATAACTTCTTACATTATTCTGTGTTCATCTTTGCCGATTTGTAGAAAGTGGTTGTCATCTCTAGATCGTCCTTTGGGTGAATCACGTTTTCACCTTTATCGAACGATTGTCTTTATCGTGATCGTGCAGTGAAATTGTTTTTCACTTTCTGCCGATCTGTTGCTTTATAATCGGACGATGAATGCTTCAGATTAATGTGTCTTGAAATCTTTGTAGAATATCTAAAATATATTTTATTTAAAGGAAAAGTGCAAATATATACATATGGGATTGTCTGAGTCTCAACTTGGTGCCTCATTAAAAAACCTTTTCAGGAAAAAGAGTGCATCCAATGATGAGATCTTTTGTCTTTTCTAACTGTAGTACCTTCTGAGGTTGCAGGCGTGCCATGACCTGGGAAGCTCTCGTCCATCGAGTTCAGACAGCCTGTAGTAGCCCTTTCCAAGTACTTCTACAATTCGGTAGGGTCCTTTCCAATTTGCTGCCAGCTTTCCCTCTCCTGGTCGAGTTGTTCCGATATCATTTCGAATTAGGATGAGATCATTTTCTGTGAAATTTCTCGGCACTACCCTTTGATTATATCTGGAAGCCATTCGGCGTTTTAGAGCTTCTTCCCTGATCCGAGCTCTTTCTTGGATTTCGGGTAACAAGTCGAGCTCTTCTCTCTGAAGTTGGAAGTTTGCTTCCTCATTGTAGTGAACTACTCTGGGCTTGCCTTCCTCAATCTCTATTGGAATCATCGCCTCTGTTCCGTATGCTAATCAGAAGGGGAATTCCTTTGTGGTGGAGTGTGGCGTTGTTCGATATGCCCACAGGACCTGTGGGAGCTCTTCTGCCCAGGCTCCCTTTGCATTTTGTAATCTCCATTTTAATCCAGCCAATATGACTTTGTTAGCAGCTTCGGCCTGCCCATTGGCTTGTGGATGTTCGACGGAGGTGTACTAGTGCTTTATATTCAAGTCAGCTACTAGTTTTCTGAAGCTCGCATCTGTGAATTGGGTGCCATTGTCTGTGGTTATTGAATATGGAACCCCGAACCTTGTGACAATATTTCGATATAAGAATTTCCGGATTCTTTGAGCGGTGGCATTGGCTAGGGGCTCTGCCTCGATCCACTTTGTAAAGTAATCTACTCCCACTATGAGAAATTTAACTTGTCCTGATCCCTGTGGGAAAGGGCCGAAAAGATCGAGTCCCCATTTTGCAAACGGCCAAGGCGAAGTCACGCTGATGAGCTCTTCTGGCGGGGCGATGTGAAAGTTGGCATGTTTTTGACATGGTGGACATGTCTTTACAAATTCTGTGGCTTCTTTCTGTAGAGTTGGCCAATAAAATCCTACCCGGAGTACTTTTTTGGCGAGGGCTCGTGCTCCGAGATGATTGCCACGAATGCCGCCGTGTATTTCTTCTAGCACTACCCTAAAGATGAATGAGCCATGTAACCACTCTTCCCCAACCCCAAGTGGTCAGCGCAGAGACAAGATGCTTACAAGGGAGTGAGCGCATTGGAGTCTCTCCTCGTTGCTAGTCCGAGACCTGGGTCTAAAGAGCCTAATCCAGTACAGATCAGATCATAAATCGCTCTACGCTTTGAGCCGGCTAAGTCTTTCAAGTCCACTGATGCCTTTTGAACACCATCTTTTCTCTTCCTTCAACCCGGATGACAACAGTTCCAGTGAGACCAGCTTCATCAATAGCAGGGTCTTAGCTTAAGATAGAAAACTAAAGGTTGCACGTGCTGGGGTTGGGATTCTTTCTTATTTATATATAGCAAATTCCTCACTGGCCGATCTCCCCTTTCACCTGGTTCTATTCCAAAATATATTTCCCGATGTGATTACTTTCTTTTTACCCGAGGTTGAATCAATTGTTTCAGCTCTGGTTCAAATGGTTTCAGGGGTTGGTTAGGAAAGGCTTATCCGCTGTTCTAGAGTCGTGTTAGGTGGGAATTCTCATTTTTTTTTCCGTGGTGAGGTTGACGTTCAAGAGAAAGAGATTCATATTCAAGTTCCCCCATGCCAAGGGGGGTAATCAAGCCTTTTTGGTTCAGCTAGCCCAAAGTGAGTCGGAATTTCGACTGGCAATAAGGAGATTGGTTAAAAGAAAGCCTTAAGCGCAAGCACTAAGGGAATCCCATTAGAAAGCATTAAATTAGCATTAGCAAAGACAGTTGGTAGTTGGTAAACTAAAGAAGAACTAGGCTATGGCTCAACTTGCAGCAAGTCTAGACTTCCCTGGCTTAGCAGGAGGAATGCCTCCCTTTTTAGCTTCTTTGCCTCCTTTTCTTCTGCGGGGAGTGTTCCTTCTTTGAGGTAGTTGATTATGGGGGTCATCCATCCTTGGTCTTGACTTGTTATGGCCAGGACTTTTTCCTCTTCCGAGATTGACGGGTTTTGCAACATTTCCTGGATGAGGCTTCTATTGTTGCCCCCTGGTTTAGTGCTAGCTAGTTTTGAGAGTGTATCAGCTCAGGCATTTTGTTCACGGGGTATGTGGCAGATCTTATATTCCCCGATTTGTCCGAGTAGTTCCTTGGTTTTATCCAAATATTTTTTCATGGTGGGGTCTTTGGCTTGGTAGCTCCTTGTTATTTGTGATGTGACCACTTGTGAATCGTTGTAAATGTTGAGTTTTTGAACTCCGACCTTTTTAGCCAGCTTCAAACCAGCTAATAATGCTTCATATTCCGCTTGGTTATTGGAGGCCGGGAACCCGAACTTGAGGGAGAGCTCAACTTGGGTTCCTTGGTTGCTTTCTATTATCACGCCTGCGCCGCTTCCAGTTTTATTTGAGGAACTGTCCACGTAGAGATTCCATTCTGTGGGAGTTTCCAGGGTATCTGTGAATTCTGCAATGAAGTCGGCCAGATACTGTGATTTGATGGCCGTCCGAGCTTCATATTGGAGGTCGAATTTTGACAACTCGACTGCCCATTGTAGAATTCTGCCTGCTAAATCTGTTTTCTGCAATATTCCTTTTATGGGCTGGTTAGTTCTAACGTTAATGGTGTGAGCCTGGAAGTATGGGCGGAGTCGTCGAGATGTTAGGATGAGAGTATAGGCAAATTTTTCTATTTTCTGGTAGTTCAGCTCGGATCCCTGTAGTGCTTTGCTAATGAAGTAGACGGGTTGTTGCCCATTTTCGTCTTCTCTGACTAGTGCTGAGGCTATCGCTCGGCTTCCTACTGCGAGATATAATATGAGTGGTTCTCCTTCTCGTGGTCGAGATAGGATAGGTGGCCATCCTAAGAACTCCTTGAAGTCTCGGAAAGCTTGCTCACATTCTTTCGTCCATTCGAACTGTTTTCCATTTCTTAAAATAGCATAGAAGGGGAGAGATCTTATCGCAGCTCCTGCTAAGAATCGGGATAGGGCGGCCAGTCTCCCGTTGAGTTGTTGTACTTCTTTGACACAGGTTGGGCTCTTCATGTTGAGTATAGCTTGACATTTGTCTGGATTTGCTACAATTCCCCTTTGTGTGAGCATGAAGCCCAAGAATTTGCCTGCTTCAACTGCGAAGGTGCATTTTGCGGGGTCGAGTCGCATGTTATGCTTCCTTATAGTGTCAAACACTTGAGCCAGGTCGGACAATAATGTATCTTCGCTTTGTGTCTTTATCAACATGTCGTCCACATAGACTTCCATGATTTTTCTGATGTGATCTGAGAAGACTTTATTCATTAGCCTTTGGTAAGTAG
This sequence comes from Arachis hypogaea, assembly GCF_003086295.3. Taxonomy (NCBI): domain Eukaryota; kingdom Viridiplantae; phylum Streptophyta; class Magnoliopsida; order Fabales; family Fabaceae; genus Arachis; species Arachis hypogaea. Next base: position 100,811,805 of record NC_092049.1, read on the forward strand.
CTCCCGCGTTCTTGAGACCGAAAGGCATCACGATGTAGCAGTAGTTCGCCTTTGGTGTTAAGAACGAGATCTTTTCTTGATCTGGTGGATACATGGGGATTTGGTTGTATCCTGAATAGGCGTCCATAAATGAGAGGTATCTATATCCAGAGGAAGCATCTACCAGAGCGTCAATACTTGGGAGTGGGTATGGATCTTTTGGGTAGGCTTTGTTGAGATCGGTGTAATCGGTACACATGCGCCACTTTGATTTTTTCACCCTGTCGATCTTCTTTCCTTTTGGAGTCCTTGTCTTTGTCTCGGTAGGAGGCCCTAGATTTTGAGATTTCCCCCAGCCGAGCGTTCTCTTCCATATTGATGTATTTTTCTGCTCGCTCCTGGACTTCGTCTAAGGAGGTAGGATACTTTTTAGATATAGATTGGCTGAAAGGTCCCTCTCGTAAGCCATTGATAAGCCCCATGATAGCGGCCTCTGTTGGTAAACTTTGTATGTCCATGCATGTTTTGTTGAATCTTTCCATGTAGTTGCGGAGGCTCTCCCGATCTCCTTGCTTGATCCCCAGTAAGCTGGGTGCGTGCTTGGCCTTATCTTTCTGGATGGAGAATCTGGCCAGGAACTTTTTGGCCAGGTCGTCGAAGTTTGAGATGGACTTTGGAGGTAAGTTGTTGAACCATCTGATCGCCGTTTTCGTGAGAGTTGTTGGAAAAGCTTTGCAGTGAACGGCATCTGAGGCATCGGTAAGGTACATTCTGCTTCTGAAATTGCTGAGATGATGGTTGGGATCTGTAGTGCCATCATACAAAACCATATCCGGGAGCTTGAAATCTTTTGGGATTTTGGTCTTCATGATTTCCTTGGTGAATGGATCCTGTTCTTTGTGTGAATTTTCCTCAGGAGTGGTCCGAGGAGCTTTTGATTTGAGGTCGGCCTCTAATTACTGTAGTTTTTCTTCTAGTTCTCGATGTCGCCGTACCTCTGTTTGTAGATCCTTTCCAATCTCCCGTTGTTGCTGGGTTTCTTTCTCAAGTTGCTTTAAGCGATCTTGAAGTGCTTCCATGGCTCCCGGATTTGGTGAGTTTTTGTCCCCGTTGGATTCCGGAGTGTCCTTTAACGTATCGTCCGCGTTCTTGTGCGGTGTTCTGTTCTCCAGATCCGAGTCGTGGTCGTTGTCATGGCCGTCCGCCATGGTTTTGGGATGACTTTCAGGTTCCCCGGCAACAGCGCCAATGTTCCGAGGGTTACCTGAAACTGGAGGTTGATCTCGGATGAGATCCTTGGTACTTGGTCGGGGATGACGTGTCCGGCCGGTTGGTGGTGGCCAGAGCTGTTGTATCCGACTTGTTGGACTTGCTGTACTGCTGATCCTTGGCCACCGGAGGGTGGTGGGTACCTGCAAGAGACTCCGATGCTTAAGTTAGCACGGGTATAAAGCAGGTTTTATGTAGAATCAGAGTATGAGTTATACCTGGGTGCTCCAGTGTATTTATAGTAGTGTGGGCTGACCTTTCTGATAAGATAAGTTAGTTATCTTATCTTATCTTATCCTGTTTTGGATGAAGTCAGCTTATCTTCAAGGGAACCGCCTTTATCTCTATAGGCTGGGATTGCCTTTGGATTTGGGTCGTGTTCCTCTATTTGGGCCCTTTATTGGACTTTCCTGTCGATTTGGCCGAGCTCTTTTAGAAGAGGTCGGATAGTCTGACCTGAAGAGGTCGGTCGCTGTGTCGCCGATCATCCCGGGTCGGATAGCTCGACCCAGGGCATGAACAGAAGTCCTATCCTGGTTACTCCTATGAGAATGGAAGTTAATCCCACTTAGTTAACCCTTATGAAAGCAAAGGAAAGTCAAGTGAACTAATTAGTTAGATTCCCAAGTCTTAGCCAACTCCTAAGGAAAGACTAGAGTTAGTGGAATACCAGTCAATTTCGTCGGCATAACAACCAATCACGGATAGTTGATAACTCAAGAACTTCCAGTTAATCAATTAAAGCCAATAATATAAAAAGCTAAATAAGAATCTTAGATCTGAAATACCTCAATTGCATTAATAAGAGAAAATCAATCTAAACATAAGGAGTTCATAAGCCAATTTGGCAACATAAGTAATTAAATGAGAGCATTAAAGCATCTGAAAGTAAAAGAAAAATATAAAGTAAAAGAAATATTGAACCTGATGAAGAGTTGAAATTCTAAATCCTTTAAAAGGAATCCTAATCCTAAAACCTTAGAGAGAGGAGAGAACCTCTCTCTCTAAAAACTACATCTAAAATATGAAAAGTGAATAATTGGAGACCTCCTCCTGAATGGATGCATTCCCCCACTTTATAACCTCTAATATGTGCTTTCTGGACTTGGATCTGGGCCAAAAATGGTTTCAGAAATCGCTGGGGGGCATTTTCTGCAGTTTCTGGTGCGTGGCATCTGTCACGCGTCCGCGTGGGTTATGCGGTCGCGTCATCTGGAATTTTCCTTATCACGCGTTCGCTTCGGTCATGCGTCCACGTCATCTGTGTTCTGCTTAAGGCGCGCGTCCGCGTCAGTCACGCGTTCGCGTCGCTGCTTTTTCGCGCTAGGCATGCGGCCGCGTCGTCCATGCGTTCGCGTCGCTGCCAATTTCTTCAAAAACTCCATTTTGTGCTTTCCTTCTATTTTTGTATGTTTCCTTTCCATCCTTTAAGTCATTCCTGCCTTAGAAGATCTGAAACTACTCAACACACAAATCACGGCATCGAATGGTAATAAAGGGTAATTAAAATAAATAATTTCAAAGCATAGGAAACATGTATTTCACATATATCACATAATAAGGAAGGAAAAGTGAAACCATGCAATTTACATGAATAAGTGGGTGAAGGATTGAATAAATCTCTTGAATTGAGCACAAAATATATAATAAAATATGGGTTTATCAGTGACAGTGTGTAAAAGGATCAATGGATTCTCTTCCGATGCTAGAGAGAACCGATAGATGATTAGCCATGCAGTAGCTGTACCTGGTATTTTTCATCCGAGACGAGAAATCCGATAGTTGATTAGCCGTGAAGAAACCGTAGAGGACCATTTTTACTGAGAGGATCTTACAGCTTGCCATGGAAGGGAGCACACATGGTTGGAAGAAGGCAATAGGAAAGCAGAGATTCAAAAGCAACAAAGCATCTTCAGACGCTTATCTGAAATTCCCCCCAATGAATTACATAAGTAACTTTATCTTATTTTATGTTTTATTTATATTTTAATGATCAAAACCTCATAACCATTTGAATCTGCCTGACTGAGATTTACAAGATGACCATAGCTTGCTTCAAGCCGACAATCTCCGTGGGATCGACCCTTACTCACGTAAGGTTTATTACTTGGACGACCCAGTCCACTTGTTGGTTAGTTGTGCGGAGATGTGAAAAGTATGAATCACGATTTCCGTGCACCACCTGCTCAATAAATAGAACTCGAATCTCCTTGCAAGCATAGTTCCAAGCCAACAAATGACCTTAATCAAAGTTTAATTTGTTTGTCATGAATACAAACCAATAAAAATTGAGAGTATTAGATCTTAGATCATCTCTCAAAGGAATTGCAGTGAGGTGGGCACATTATAGGTTATGAGAATAAGGGGTTTGAAGACAAAAAGACAAAGAATTAAATGACAAGAAAGTAAAGATAACAACTAAAGGGATATAAATGCTAAAAATACTCCTGGCAAGGATTGAGAATCAAGGCTTCCTAACCAAGTCATTGACCACAAATATGGTGATTACCTAAAGGTAATTCTATTTCGCCATCTCCAACATCGAGAGAAAATCAAATAGGCATAGTCAGTCTTAATTCATAGGTCTTACTCGTCCATGGAAACAAGAACAACTAACAACCCTAAATCACCAATCAATATTGGATATCAACGACTCTCATGTCACTAACCACGACATGATAATTACAAAAGCAAACCCTCTTAGTCAACCTCTAATGGTGAGATAAATCAACCGGGCTTAATCAACCTTAATCCATAGGTCTTACTCGTTAATGGAAATGAGATTAATTAAAATCTCCAAATTATCAATCGATTTAAACATTAGTGACTCAAGGTCACCTCAAATACTCAATTCCTATCCAAGAGTGTAAAAATCTATCCTAAAACTAGGAGAAGCATTTTCACAAACACTTGGAAGGCAAAGAAGTAAAATATAATAAAATTGCAAGAATAATAAAACCTACAACTACCAAATGCAAGAAAGCAAAAACAATAATTAAAAGGATCAATAATAAGCATGAAAACACAAATTGCATTAAAGAAAATCAAAATTCAACAAGAGTTGATAAAAATGAGAGTACCAAAGTAAAGGAAAATGCAAGTAAGACAACAAAAATTAAGATGATAGAACAATAAAAAGTAAAGAAAACTAAATCAAAACAAGAATTAAAACCTAAGCTAAGGAGAAAACTAAACCTAAAACCCTAATTTATAGAGAGAAAAGAAAGCTTCTCTCTCTAGAATTCTAACTTAAAACATGGCCTAAACTATACTAATGGCTCCCCCTGATCCTTCTTTAGTATTGCATTATATACTTCAGAAATGAGTTGAATTAGGCCCTAGAAAGCCCTGAAATCGTGACCCACGTGTTCACTTAAGTGAAATCACGTGCTGACAGTCATGCATACACATGAGGGATGTATACGCACAAATTCGTGAATTTTCAAAAGATGTGTACGCATGAGCCATGCGTATGTGCAACTTGAGATTCATGCATACACATAAAGCATGCATACACATGATCATGAGAATCTCTAAACTTCATTTCTTCATGAATTTTTTCCTTTTGCATGCTTTTCTTCACTTCTTCAAGCCACCCTTGCCTTCTAAGCCTGAAATTACTCAACAAACACATCAAGGTATTGAATGGAATATAAGTGAATTAAATTTAGTGATTTTAAAGCACAAAAAGTATGTTTTTAACCATTAAGCACAATTAGGAGAGATTCACAAAACCATGTTATTTCAGTGAATAAATACAAAATAAGTTAATAAAATCCACTCAAGTAAATAAATTCTCAAGTAAATGGGACTTACCAAGCTAAAGATCCTAACATGAAGAAGTACTTGGAAGAAACACTAAAACAATTATCCCAATTCTAGGAAGAAGAGGCCAGACATATAACTCAGAAATTTAATAGCTGAGTTGATGCCCGTTCCATGTTGGCTAGTACCAACCTAGGGGGCAACAATAGAAGTCTAATTCAAGAAACTCTCCATACCCGTTAGACCAAAGAAGTCGAAAAATTGGATGCACTGACAGTCACTAACCTAAATCTAGGATGGATGACCCCGATCATTGAATACCTCAAATTCGATGTTCTCCGTGAAAAAGAAAAGGAGGCAAGGAGACTTATAAGGGACGCACAGAATTACACTTTGGTTCACAATGTGCTCTATAAAAGAGGAATGTCCACACCTTTACTAAAGTGTGTTCCGACCTCATCAACAAAAGAAGTTCTACAAGAAGTGCATAGCGACATCTGTGGAAACCACTTGGTTGCTAGATCGCTAGCTAAGAAAGTCTTGCGACCATGCTTCTATTTTCTGACCTTGGAAAAGGAATCAGTCGACTTTGTTAAAACATGCTAGCCTTGCCAAAAACATGCTAATTTCCATGTGACTCCACCAGAAGAGCTTATTAGTATCCCCTCCTCTGGCCATTTTCTCAAGTGCCTGGACAGGTAAAATATCTCATAGTTGGAATTGACTACTTCACTAAGTGGATCAAAGCAGAACCTCTGGCAAGCATCACATCCTAAAGAGGTAAAAAATTCTTCTACAAGAACATTGTTACCCAGTTTAGAATCCTATACTCCATCACCACGGACAATGGAATTCAATTTACCAGCTTAACATTTAGAAGTCTGGTGGCAAGCCTCAAGATCAAGCATCAATTTATATTGGTAGAGCACTCCCAAGTCAATGGACAAGCAGAAGTCGCAAATAAAGTCATACTGGCTGGGCTCAAGCGCCGATTCCAAGATGCGAAGGGTGCATGGGTCGAAAAACTCCTCCAAGTCTTGTGGGCATATTCGACAACTCCACACTCAACAACTGGAAAATCTCCTTTCCAACTTTCTTATGGCATAGAAACCATGATTCCAATAGAGGTCAACGAAGAAAGCCCAAGGGATAGATTCTACAATGAAGTAGGAAATGTCCGTGCTCAAAGAAAAGAACTCAATCTCCTTCCAAAAGTCCGAGAACAAGCTTGGATAAGGGAGGAAGCATTGAATCAAAGAATGACTCTAAGGTACAACAAGAAAGTCGTCAGAAAAAGCTTCACCACAAACAAGCTCATACTAATCCGAAATGACATTGGAGTACAGAAGTCAAGCGAAGGAAAGCTGGCTGCAAACTGGAAAAGGACCTTATAAGATCATTGAAGTTTTTGGAAAATGTTACTTCAAAGTGTCCAACCTCAAGGGAAATTAACTCCGACGGTTGTGGCATGCGTGCAACATGAAGAGATACTACAGCTAGGAATCAAACCTTGTTCTCTGGTGTACTCCTTTTCTGACTTCATGATTTTTTTTCTGACAAGATTCTTTCCTGAAAGGGATGTTAACGAGGCATCCTAACAAGTGCTAAGAGCTACAATAGAAAAGCTCTTAGCAACCAAATATCATTTGTAAATTACTCTTTCAGTGATGATAATTCATCATTTATTTCATTGATTATGCTATTAACACGCACTAATTTAAGGTAAAATACATAAATCATTTCTCAACCTAAGATGGTTAGCAAGATAAAGCGACGAGGTCCAAATTAGTGTAAGAAGTTATATACGCAGATGGTGGCCAAAACTCGAGAAACCACTCGTACAAAACAAGTCAGTACAAGAGGTGGCCCCAAAATGAGTCACAAAAGAAACTTAATAACAAAAAATGACCGTCCTCAAAAGGTCGGCATTAAGTCTTTTGAAATGGAAAAAAGAATTATCATAGCCTCCTAAAAGAGGAATTCCAAGAGTTATTTGACCTTATAGCAGTTCATCTGACCTGAGTTATGGAAAAGGTCAATAACTTAGAAAACCATTCACAAACTTAAAAGTGAATGATTATCTCGCAGAATGCTTTGTCAACATGAAAGCCAAAATTATAAAAATGCTTATAAATAAAGTGTAGCAGAAACTATAATGTTTCAAAAAGCCCTCAAAGGGGTAGAAACCATCAACAAAGAGTGTTTACAAAAGCATCTAGACTAGGCTATTACAAAATAAAATTATTCACAAGACCCACAGATCGGGCCGTCAAATATAAAGAAATGAAATTAAGAGGGAAGATCCTGTTCGCCAGAAGTCATATTGGATGTTTCTTCAGGTTGAGCCGAGTAGGTAGGGAGAGTTTCTTCAAAGTAAGCTATAAGAACAGTAATTAATTAACTGCTGTTCCGAGGGTTACCTGAAACTGTAGGTCGATCTCGGACGAGATCTTCTATGCTGGTCGGAGATGACGTGTCCGACTTATGGGCAGTAGCCGGAGCTGTCGTGTCCGACTTGTTGGACTGGCGATGCTGTTGATCCTTTGTCACCGGAGGGTAGTGGTACCTGCAAGGGACTCCGATGCTTAAGTTAGCAAGGGTATTAAGCAGGTTTTTGGTAGAATCAGAGTATGAGTTATACCCGGGTGCTCTAGTGTATTTATAATGGTGTGGAGTGACCTTTCTGGAGATAAGATAGTTATCTTATCTTTAAGTGAGGTCATCTTATCTTCTGGGGAACCGCTCTTATCTTTCTAGGCCTTAATTACCTTTAGATTGGGCTGTGTCCCTTTATTTGGGCCTTCTTTGGGCTTCTCAAGAGGTCGGTCATGGGCCAACCTTCTAAGAGGTCGGCCAATCACTCTAAGAGGTCGGCCAACCCGGTCCTTTATAGCTCGAACCGATGTATGAACAGTGTCCCTGCTTGAGTTCGGACCTTTCCATGAGATCGTGCTTTTAGAGCTTCGATCTCTTTGAGGAAGTCGTGCTCAAGCATCCTGACTTGTTTCTTCATTACTTTGCAATCCTTGCAGATTTTTCTAGAGGGTTTGGTACTTTCCAGTCCGACCTCTTTTGAGTGGTAGTGTGGATTTTCTACCCTTGCCTTCTGGATCACGCCTTACTTTAAGTTTGTGTTGACAACCCTCTGCTTTGGCAAATTTATCCTTGTGGCTTGATATTCGGGCTTTTGGTGGCTTGTTCGATGACTTTTTAGTGTTCTTTATATAGAACCTTTTTTAGTCTCGGATGACGTTCGTAGCCCTATTTGAGTTGGTGCCTTCTTTGAGCGGAGTTGTATCCCTTTTAGCTAAGCACATTTGAGCCTTAAGTTGTTTCCCAACCTTTTGGCTTGTTATTTTTTGAGATCGTACTTGTGCCTCGTCTTAGCTGACGTCGACCTTTACGACTTTGCCCCTGCTTGAGTTTGATCTTTCCGTGAGATTGTGCTTTCAGAGCTTCGATCTCTTTGGAGAAGTCGTGCTCAATCATCCTGCCTTTGGTCGATCTTGAGTAGTTTCTCCTTGTGCGAGTTTGGTATTGCCCTTTTTAGTTTGTTGAGAGGACTTTTCAGCCTTATTGCGACTTGTTTGTCTTCACTGCTCGGGCTTTTTAGTCATAATCCAACAACTTTTTTAGGTAGTGTTCCGATGGGGAACTTTTTTACAGTTCGTTTGGATGACTTTTTAGTGCCGTTCTGATTTGTGCTTTTGCCTTTTAAGTAGTGTCTTTTTTCAAGATTTCGTACCTTTCAGCAAAGCATTCCTGGCCTTCCTCTGGCCGTTGCGAGATGTTTATAGAGTGTTGGTACTTTGCTGTCCGACCTCTTTTTGATCAGATCTTGTTTTGTCTGTCTTCTGTTTGGGCGAGATGACCTCTGTGCTAACTTGTCCGACAACTTTTTAGTGTTCTCGTGGAACCCTTTTTAGTTAGTCTGAACAATTTCGATAGCCTTGTCGTGGAGCCGTGGCTTTTTGGGCAAAGCTATGTCCTTTTTAGCGCACGCTTTTCGTTGGTCCGACTTCTCTTGTCGGTCCAAGCTGTAGCTTTTGTTGGTCCGACTTCTTCTTGTCGATCCGAGCTGTAGTTTTTGTTGGTCCGACTTCTTCTTGTCGGTCCGAGCTGTAGTTTTTGTTGGTCCGACTTCTTCTTGTCGGTCCAAGCTGTAGCTTTTGTTGGTCCGACTTCTTCTTGTCGGTCCGCTCTAAGTTATTTCTAGTAATCCATCTTATTTGGACCTTGTCAGATCTCTTTTTATGGATTACGTTTTATAACTTTTTGTAGCTTGTCGGGCCGACTTCGTCATGTCGGTCCCTTCTAAGTTATTTCTAGTAATCCATTTTATTTGGACCTTGTCAGGTCTCTTTTTATGGATTACTTTTTATAACTTTTTGTAGCTTTGTCGAGCCGACTTCTTCATGTCGGTCACTTCTAAGTTATTTCTAGTAATCCTCTTTTTTAGGGCTGGCCAGGCCTCTTTCTAGTGATTTACTTTTTATAACTTTTTGTCGCTTTGATCTGGTCCGACTTCTTTTATGTCGGTCCATTCTAAGTTATTTCTAGCAATTCATTTTTTGTTTCAGACCTCGTCAGGCCTCTATTCATGGATCGCTTTTTATAACTTCTTGCATTATTCTATTTTTATTGCTTTCAGCTTAGCCGACTTTGTTTGAAATCGGACGATGAATTCTGCTTTCACTTTTTTGCCGACCTTGTCGAAATCAGGTGATGAATTCTGCTTTCATCTTTGCCGACTTTTATCGTGATCGGGCGGTGAGTTTAGTTGTCACCCCGCCGACCTTGTCGTGATCAGGCAGTAAATTTTTGCGCTTAGATTAATGCGTCTTGGTAGGAAACTTTTTGGGGAATCTGCAAACTTTATATAATAAAAGTAAGATATAAATAAGAGTGTGTGCACGTTAGTGCTTACCCTTCTAGGTCGGACAATCTTTTAGATCTCGGCCTGGCGCCTTTCTTAGATTGCAGGCATGCCATGACCTTGGTAGCTTTCGCCCTTCGAGGTCGGACACTTTGTGGTGACCTTTCCCCAGTACATCTGAACACTTGGTATGGTTCTTTCCAGTTGGCTGCTAACTTCCCTTCTTCTGACCGACCTTCTGATTGTATCTTGAGGCCATTTGACATTTTAACGCTTCCTTCCTAATCCGAGCTCTTTCTTGGACTTCTGGAAGTAGGTCGAGTTCTTCCATTTGGATTTGGGAGTTGACCTCTTTACTGTAGAGGATCATTCTGGGGGATCTTTCTTCGATCTCTACTGGGATCATTGCCTCCATTCGGTAAGCCAATCGGAAGAGTGATTCCCCTGTGGTGAAGTGTGGAGTTGTCCGATATGCTCATAGGACTTGTGGGAGCTCTTCAGCCCAAGCTCCCTTTACGTCCTATGGTCTCCATTTTAACCCAACTAGTATGACTTTATTGGCAGCTTCTGCTTGTCTATTGGCTTGTGGGTGTTTTACGGATGTGAATTGGTGCTTTATTTTCAAGTCAGCCACCAACTTCTTGAAACCTGTGTCCGTGAATTGAGTGCCATTGTCCGTGGTGATGGAGTAAAGGACCCCATACCTTGTAACAATATTTCTGTACAAGAATTTCCGACTTCTTTGAGCAGTGGCATTAGCTAGGGGCTCTGCCTCAATCTATTTTGTGAAGTAATCCACTCCTACAATGAGGAACTTGACTTGTTTCGATCCTTGGGGAAATAGTCCGAGGAGGTCGAGTCCCCACTTTGCGAATGGCCAAGGTGATGTTACACTGATGAGCTCCTCTGGTAGGGCAACGTAGAAGTTAGCATACTTTTGATGTAAAGCTTTGACTTTGTATTTGGGTTTTTGCTCATTGTTGCCTCCAAAGGGTGCCCTTGGACTTTCGTGTGAGTCCTGGGGTTTCCCTTTTACTGCTGTATCTGACACCTGATGTTATGCTGTTATTGTCCGAGTTGTTTCCTTATTTGCCCGAGTTGTTTGGTAGTAACCCCATAGTTGACCTATGTCTTTTCGAAAAGATATTACTGAGATGTCTACTAAGATCCCGGACGGCATGTCTGATTGGCTGGATTCCATAGTTTTAATGCGTGTTACTGTGGCTAACCCTGAGTACTGTGTGCGACTTAGGAGGTTCCTGATGTTTTTTAGGGATAGGGATGAGGAGAAGAATTATGAGTTGGTGTCGCCGGATCCTGAGGAGAGGGTTTGTTTTCCTTCCTTGACTCCAGGGGAACGACCATTTTTCTATGCTTATGACTACTTTTTCAGTCATTTAAATATTACCATCCCTTTTACCGCCTTTGAGATTGACTTGTTGTGGTCTTGTAATATAGCCTGGATGAGGCTTCTGTTATTGCCCCCTGGTTTGGTGTTGGCTAGTTTTGAAAATGCATCAGCTTGGGCATTCTGCTCCCGAGGTATGTGTCGGACTTCATATTCCCCGAATTGTCCGAGCTGTTGGTGCTGGCTGGTTTTGAAAGTGCATCAGCTCGGGCATTCTACTCCCGAGGTATGTGTCGGACCTCATATCCCCCGAAAGGTCCGAGCTATTTTCTATTTTTGTCCAGGGTCCCCCGAATTGTCCGAGCTATTCTCTTTTGTCCAGGGTCCCCCGAATTACCTAAGGTATTTTTTCATGGTGGGATCCTTAGTTTGGTTGCTCCCTTCTGTTTGTGAAGTGACTACTTGTGAATCACTGGACACGGTAAGCTCCTACCTTCTTAGCCAGCCTTAAACCAGCCGGTAGTGCCTCGTATTCAGCTTGGTTATTTAGCTTGATTTGGCTTCCCCGATTGCTTTCTATAATTACACCTGCACCACTCCCGGTTTTGTTTGAAGAGTCGTCCTCATAGAGATTCCATTTTGTAGGAGTTCCCGGGATGTCAGTGTACTCTGTAATGAAGTCGGCCAGATACTGTGATTTGATGGCTGTCTGAGCTTTCATATCGAAGATCGAATTGGGATAACTCGACTGTCCACTATATGATTCTTCCAGCTAAGTTTGTTTTCTATAGGATGCCTTTTATGGGCTGGCTGGTCCGAATTCTAATATTGTGAGCTTGAAAGTATGGGTGGAGTCGTTGAGAGGTGAGTATGAGGGCGTAGGCGAACTTTTTCTATCTTTTGATAGTTTAGTTCTGCCCCTTGTAGAGCTTTGCTGATGAAGTAGACGGGTTGTTGCCCACTTTCGTCTTCTCTAACTAGTGCTGAGGCTATTGCCCGACTTCCTACTGCGAGGATAGACAATTCCTTTTTCACCTTCCTGTGGTCGGGTAAGAATGGGTGGTTGCCCCAAGAATTTTTGAAATCTCGAAAGGCTTGTTCACACTCCGTTGTCCTATTCAAACCTCTCTCCCTTCCTTAATATACCTCTTTGAGGTGTCTTTTGCGAGATGATTTAGAGATCCCTCCTCCTGCGAATCCTCTATTTATCATATGAACCTATCTCTCAGGGGTGGACGTTCAACTCGTCCGACCTCTTCATCCCTTCTTCTTTTTCTTGGTTCATCCGCTTTGTTGGCTAAGTACCAATCTAATCGCCCTTCTCTTGCCAATTTCTCTATGACATTCTTTAGGTCGAAACACTCGTTAGTAGGATGTCTGTGGATTCGGTGGTAATTGCAATATTCTGTTCGACTTCCCGTGGTGGACTCTTTATCCTTGTCCTGTGGTGGGTTAGGAGAAACCAATTTTTGAGCTGTCTCCCAATCGGGAGTTCTCTTCCATATTGATATATTTTTCCGCCCTTTTCTGTACCTCGTTCAGAGATGTTGGGTGCTTCTTGGATATTGAGTGGCTAAAAGGTCCTTCTCGTAGGCCATTGATGAGACCCATGATAGCTGCTTCTGTTGGCAGACTTGTATGTCCAGGCACGCTTTGTTGAATCTTTCCATGTAGTTGCGAAGACTTTTCCGATCTCCTTGCTTGATCCCTAGTAAGCTCGGGGAGTGTTTGGTTTTGTCCTTCTGGATGGAGAATCTGGCAAGGAATTTTTTGGCTAAGTCGTCAAAACTTGTGATAGATTTAGGAGGCAAACTGTCGAACCACTTTATTGCTATTTTTGTTAGGGTAGTCGGGAAGGCTTTGCATCAAATAGCGTCTGAGGCGTCAGTGAGATATATTCTGCTTCTAAAATTGCTAAGATGATGGCTTGGATCCGATGTGCCATCGTACGGGATCATGTCGGGAGCTTTAAAGTCCTTTGGGACTTTAGCTTTCATGATCTCTTTGGTGAAAGGGTCTTGATCTTTGTGGGGGCTATCTTCATGACTGGATCGAGCGGTCTTGGTTTTGAGATCGGCTTCGAGCTTTAAGAGCTTGTTCTCTATCTTTTGACGTCGTCTTGTTTCTCTCCGAAGGTCTCTTTCGGCTTCCCGTCGATGTTCAGCTTCTTGTTCCAGCTGTTTAAGGCGATTCTGTTGCTTATGGATATCTTCCAAACTTTCTGTGTTTGGGGGTTGCTTATCTTCCCCGTTTTGAGGTGTGTCTTTGGAGGTGGCGTCCATGTTTTTGTTTGGCGTTCTGTCCACCAAACCAGAGTTTTCGTTGTCATGGTCGTCCGCCATGGTGATGGGATGACTTCCAGGCTCCCCGGAAATGGCGCCAATGTTCCGAGGGTTACCTAAAAATGTAGGTCGATCTCGGACGAGATCTTCTATGCTAGTCGGAGATGACGTATTCGACTTGTGGGCGGTGGCCGGAGCTGTCGTGTCCGACTTGTTGGACTGGCGATGCTGCTGATCCTTTGTCACCGGAGGGTGGTGGTACCTGCAAGGGACTCCAATGCTTAAGTTAGCAAGGGTATTAAGCAGGTTTTTAGTAGAATCAGAGTATGAGTTATACCTGGGTGCTCCAGTGTATTTATAATGGTGTGGAGTGACCTTTCTAGAGATAAGATAGTTATCTTATCTTATCTTATCTTTAAGTAATGTCATCTTATCTTCTGGGGAACCGCCCTTATCTTTCTAGGCTTTAACTGCCTTTAGATTGCGCTGTGTCCCTTTATTTGGGCCTTCTTTGGGCTTCTCAAGAGGTCGGTCATGGGCCAACCTTCTAAGAGGTCGGCCAATCCCTCTAAGAGGTCGGCCAATCCCTCTGAGAGGTCAGCCAACCCAGTCCTTTATAGCTCGAACCGATGTATGAACAACTACTTAATTAAATAATTTAATTACCTGAAATAGGTTCAAAAGTTTAGAATATTAATTAGAAAATTTAAATATGATATTTGAACTCAGTAGATTTTTTTGAGTTGGAAAATGTAATTTTCTGTGAAAAATTGCGTAAAAATACATAACGGTAAATTAGCCGGCAGTATCAGCTTAAATCTGTCCGGTACTGTGTGAGAGCAGTAAAAACTATAGAAAAACTAAGAAAAATAATTAAAGCTGAAAACCGAGCGCTAATTTTGAAGGTTTGGTCCAAAATTGGGTCAAATGGGCTAAAAACTCTAACGGGTTGGACCAGGCCCAATTGGGCCCAAGCCCAACATATATAAAGCCATTTAAGTGACAAATTCTGCCACTTTCACCACAACACAGCAGCAGCAATGTGAAAGTGAGAGAAGGGAGTGAGGGTTTCACCAAACACTATTCATCTTCAACTTCATTCAACCATAACTCGAGCTACGGTGCTCCAATTTGCGTGCCATCAGTTGCAACGCAAAACTCTCACTGAGCCCATTAGTTCTATCCTGTTGCTCCTATGATCCTCTCTATTCTGCAGCCCTAAGAAATTCAAAAATTTAGGTTTGATATTTGAGTAGATTTTTGTGTTTTGATTGTTTAGGTACTAACCATTAGTGAGGAATTGTTAGGTTCTATCCCTAATTTTGGTGGACATGGTAAGGTTTCTCAAAAACCCTTGTAGTCTGGTATATTGTGAATATTAGGTATTGATTTTGATGAAATATATGATCTTAGTTTGAGCATTGGATTTGAGTTGGAGGCTTGGTTGTGATTGAAAGCTTGTGGGATCCAAATTTTGGTGTATTGTGCATATTGGGAATCAACCAAGGTATGGTTTCAGTTTTCTCTATGTAATATGTAATATTTCTAGACACTTAGGCTAGTGGACCATAGGATAGGTTTGAATTGTTGATAATATATAATGATTTTTGGTGATTGTGATGAAATTAATGAATTATGATTTTGAATGTTATTGTTTGATGATCGATAATTATGATGACATTGGATTTTGAATATTGTGGTTGGTGTTGATATTGAATGGTGGTGAATAATGTATATGAAAAGTTAAACTGTGTGAAAATTGTTAAGGCTGAGATATTCATTATGAATTGTGAATTTTGTTGAATTATGGTAGAAAGATTGAAGGAAAGGGGTGTTGAGTTGATTGAATTGCAATAGAAAGGTAAAGTATAGTATGAGGTAGTGTTTTGTGGTGAAATTGAGTAGGTTTTTGGTTTGGTTTGGTTTTGGAAATTGGAAACTAGAGAACTTTGAGGATCTTGTGTAAAACCTTATTTTTACTGAATTTTGGCATATTATAACTTGAGTCTTAGATTTTGAAATTGATTAAAATTTGTTTAAATTGAAGATCATTTAAAGAGCTTTAAATTGATATAAAGTTTGAGGAAAATGGAGTTTTATAGAGGAAGTTATGAACGTTTAAAGTTTGGTGTTTAAAATTGAAATTCTGCTATTTTGAAAATTTTCAAAGTTTGGTGGGGGTTGCGTACGCGACATAGTGCAGACGACGTGAGCATTCTATTCGGGTTGGGCATTCGCGTACGCGAGCACTACATGCATACGCGAACTATCAGAATTTTGACCCTTGCCTACGCGATCACTTAACACCCGACGCGAGCATCCCATTCGGGTTGAGACACTTGTGTACGCGAGACAAGGGCTTGCGTACGCGAGATTTCTGTTTTGCTGAAAAATTATTTTTGCTTCTTCATTCTTACCTCCATGGCACCCAAAACCGGAGAGACCTAAAGGAAAAAAATGGAGAAAGTCCCCACTTCCGAGCCATGGGATTTCACACGATTCCTCTCCAAGACCCATCAAGAACATTTTTATGATGTGGTGAGGAAGAAGAAGGTGACTTCCAAGGTCCCCTTCAAGACGAAGGAAGTTGAGTACCCGAAGATCCTGTACCAAATTCTGAGACAGGGTTGGAAAGTTCTGGCCAACCCCGTGACAGAGGTTGGAGTGTTGATGGTGCAAGAGTTCTACGCCAATGCCTGGGTGACAGGCAAGCATGATGGAAGCGTAAACCCGGAGCCGAAGAATTAACGCACAATGGTCAGAGGACATATCATGGATTTCAGCCCTGAGAGTGTGAGGGTGGCACTACAATTGCCAGAGCCACGAGAGGATCCATACTCATACATTTGCAGGGTCAACACTGACCAGTGGTTGGATCAAGTCCTTGCTGACATCTGCGTACCTGGAGCTCAATGGAAGAGGGGTGCTCAAGGTCGGCCTTACCAACTGGGTAGGCTTAACCTTAGGCTAGTAGCTAGAGGATGGTTGGAGTTTATCCAATGTTCTATCATCCCTACGAGTAACCGCTCTGGGCTTATAGTCGAGCGAGTAGTGATGATTCACTGCATTATGCTCGGCAATAAGGTGGAGGTACATGAGATGATCCCTAAAGAGTTTTATAGAGTAGCTGACAAGCCCTCTACCACTGCGAGACTGGAATTTCCTCATCTCATTTACCTCTTATGTGCAGCAGCTGGAGCTCACATAGAGGGAAATACCATAATCGACGAGGAGAGGCCGATCACAAAGAAGGGAAATGAGCATGCTAGGGATCCCGTGCAAGGACCGCAGTAGGAGCCAGTTCCACCGCCTCCACAGGATATTCCGAAGATACCTCAGGGGATGTAGTTTCCTCCCCGTGACTACTGGGATCAGTTGACCACATCTCTAGGAGAGATGACATCATCATTTGATCAGCTGAGGCTAGAGCATCAGGACCAGTCTTCTCTCCTCTATCAGATGATGGAAGATCAAAGGAGAATGATGAAGGGGCAGAGGTGGCAGGGACGTGACATTGAGGAGCTTAAACGCTCCAAAGGATTCTTCGGTGGGAGCAGTAGCCACCATCACTGAGGTGGTCTAGTTTCACTCTCCCTATCTTTATTTTATCTCTGTTTTTCTAGTACTTTATTCTATTTTCTTTTTTGTTGTTTGAGTTTGTATGATCACTCTTAGGATTTCTTTGCTTTCTAGTTTAGTAGTTTATTTCTAAAATTTTTTCGAGATGTTTTATGTATTACACATCAAGATTAAAAGGAAAACTCTATTGAAAAAGAAGTAGTAAAATGCATAAGATCTTGATTTATATTATGAGTTATTCTAGTTACTTTGATATGGTAGCCCTATCTCTATTTCTAAATATATGAGTTAACTGTACATATTTGATATTGGAGTTGAGTATATTGGTTCTTGAGGAACAAGAACTTAGAGAAATATTGTTGATTCTCTGAAACAAGAAAAAGATTTATTCTTGAAGCAAAAAAAATAGCAAAAAGAAATTGAAAAGAAAAAAAATCAAAAGAAAGAGGTCCAAGGCTTTGAGCATCAATGGTTAGGAGGGTCAAAATTGATCTAAAGCTCAAAAGAGTGTTTTTCCCTAGCCATATGCTTTTGTTGTGAAAGTGTCAAGCAACCCTTGAGACTGAACACTTACAGTTGTGACCCATTGCTATTACAGAGTATGCCTAAGGCTCTGAGCACCACTGTCTTGGAGAAAAAGCAAAGACAAATTCGAACCCAAAAGGTTCTCCCAATTAAGTGCTTGTGGTGTTTATGTATCAAGTTATGCTTGAAAACAAAACACTTAGAGTCACGGATAGGCTCAAGGTGCAAAGCACCAAGGAAAAGAAAAGCTGTGTTCAAGAATCAACTAGAGCCTAAAGAAGAGAATCAATAATACCATACGAGTTCTAGTTCTTAAGGACACCAATACTTCTGAGCTTCAAGGGATAGTGAGATGCCAAAACTATTCAGAAATAGAATGTCATTAGCTCCATTCAGTAATTAGACTTGAGCTTGAATGACAATTCTAATGTTGTGTGTTTTCTCTTCCTTGGTCCTATATTGTTTTGGTTGCTTGAGGACAAGCAACAGTTTAAGTTTGGTGTTGTGATGCGTGAGCATCTTATACCCTTTTTCTAGTTATTTTTGTATTGTTTTGAGTTAGATTTTATTTACTTTTACTTTATTTTTGTGCAAAAATCACTTTTGGATTCTACTTCAAGTTTTTCTTGTATTTTTTTAGTTTTAGGTGAAATTTAGATCAGTTTGGAGGAGCTTGGAGCAAGAAAGGAAAAGGCCGGCAACACCCTCCCTGGGCGCTGAACGCCCACCTGGCGTTTGGCGCCAGTAGGGGGCATAGGCCAGTAGCGTTGTACTCCTTCCCTGGCGTCTCACGCCCATTCCTAAAGTTGAACGCCAACAACAGCCCGTTTCACACCTCTTTGGGCCTCCAAGTGGATTTAGCACTTAGTAGTTTTATTTTATTTTCTTTTTGTAATTTTTATTTACTAAAGAATATCTTTCTAGGTCTAGCATTTATTATTTAGGTTAGTATTTAAAAGAAAAGATTAACCCTAGTAAACAGTTTGAACATTATCTTCTTCCTTTCGCACTTTTCAAAACCCTGTTTTCTTTGTAAGTTTGAGCAACTAAACCTCTTGGTTAAAGTTAGGAGCTCTGTTTATTTCTATGGATTCAAATTATTACTCTTCTATTTTAATATATGTTTTGATTCAATTCTAAAGATTGTTTTCGTTCTTAATCTTATGAATTGGGTGGAACGAGAGTATGACCCTTTTCTGCTTGAGTTCTTGTGATTCTCGAGAGAGTTATCTCGCTTGAACTACAGCTTAAAAAAAATTCCACCTAAATTGCTAATTAATGAACTAATTGGGATATGTGACATAAAATCCTATTAGCTTTGGGTAATTAAGGTTTTTGTGGCATTAAACTAGTTTTCTGAACTTAACCCTCTGATCGGAATTGAGTGACCACGAGAGTGGCATTTGATGAGAATTAGAGGAGATTAAATCACTAAGAGATTAGGGTTTAATCACTTATGGTTTGCCATAGAATGAATCATTCATTGTTAAAATAGTTGGTAAGACGTTTTAATCCAGAAAAAGTAAACATCTTCGATACCTTAACTGATTTCTCATTATTGATTTTACACCAAACCTTTACTTGCTTTTTTATTTGTTTTATGCGTTACAACAACAACAACAACTCTCTTTACTGTTTGCCTAACTAAGTCCAACAGGACAATTATTGCTTGCTCAGTTCGACAATCCTCGTGGGATCGACCCTCACTCACCTGAGGTATTACTTGGATGACACGGTGCACTTACCGTTAAGTTGTGTAAGTTCTAATTTTGCACACCAATATGGCGTTATAAATAAGAATGAAGGATATAAATAGGAATTTGAGCTAACATGGAGGGATTAAAAGAAGAATGGTGAGAGATAGGTTTAAGTTGAGGGAACATTTAATGATGATGATGGGTAAACCAAATTTTGAGGGCAAAATTTCTAATTTAGTGGGGAGAATGTAAGAACTGTAATTAATTAACTGCTTAATTAAAATAATTTAATTGCCCGAAATAGTTTCAAAAAAATTTAGAATATTAATTAGAAAATCTAAATATGATATTTGGGCTCAGTAGATTTTTCTGAGTTAGAAAAAGTAATTTTTTGTAGAAAATAGCGTAAAAATGCATATCGGTAAATTAGCTGGCAGTACCGACTTAAATCTATCTGGTACTGTGTGAGAGCAGTAAAAACGGTAGAAAAACCGAGGAAAATAATTAAAGTTGTAAATCGGGCGCTAATTTTAAAAGTTTGGCCTAAAATTGGGCCAAACGGGCCAAAAACACTAACGGGTTGGGCCCAAGCCCAACATATATAAAGCCACTTAAGTGAGAGATTCAGCCACTTTCACCACAACACAGCAGCAACAACGTGAAAGTGTGAGAAGGGAGTGAGGGTGTCACCAAACACTATTCATCTTCAACTTCATTCAACCATAACACGAGCTACGGTGCTCTGATTCGCGTGCCATTAGTTGGTACGCGAAGCTCTCACTGAGCCCATTAGTTCTATCTAACTTTTGTTGGTAAGATTTCGAAACTTGCTCTCTATTTTGTAGCCTTAAGAAATTCAAAAATTTAGGTTTGAGATTTGAGTAGATTTTTGTGTTTTGGTTGTCTAGGTACTAACCATTAGTGAAGATTTGTTGGGTTCTATCCCTAATTTCGGTGGACAAGGTACGGTTTCTCAAAAACCCTTGTAGTCTGGTATATTATGAATATTAGGTACTAATTTTGATGAAATATATGATGTTAGTTTGAGCATTGGATTTGAGTTGGAGGCTTGGTTGTGATTGAAAGCTTGTGGGAACCAAATTTTGGTGTATTGTGCATATTAGCAATTGGTCAAGGTATGATTTTGATTTTCTCTATGTAAAATATAATATTTTTGGACACTTAGGCTAGTGGACCATAGGATAGGTTTGAATTGTTGATAATGTATAATGATTTTTGGTGATTGTAATGAAATTAATGAATTATGGTGTTGAGTGTTATTATTTGATGATGGATAATTATGATGATATTGGGTTTTGAATATTTTAGTTGGTGTTGATATTGAATGGTGGTGAATAATGTATATGAATGAAAAGTTAAATTGTGTGAAAATTATTGAGGTTGAGATATTGATTGTGAATTGTGGATTTTATTGAATTATGGTAGAAAGATTGAGGGAAAGAGGTGTTGAGTTGATTGAATTGTAATGAAAAGGTAAAGTCTAGTATAAGGTAGTGTTTTGTGGTGAAATTGAGTAGGTTTTTGGATTGGTTTGGTTTTGAAAATTGGAAACTAGAGAATGAGGATTTTGTGTAAAACCTTATTTTTACTGAACTTTGGCGGATCATAACTTGAGCCTCAGTTTTTGAAATTGATTCAAATTTACTTTAAATTGAAGATCATTTAAAGAGCTTTAAATTAATATAATGTTTGAGGAAAATGAAATTTGTAGAGGAAGTTATGAATGTTTAAAGTTTGGTATTTAAAATTGAAATTCTGTAGTTTTGAAATTTTTCTAAGTCTGGTGGGGGTTGCGTACGCGGCAAAGTGCACGCGACGCGAGCATTCTATTCGGGTTGGGTAACTTGCATACGCGAGACAAGGGCTTGCATATGCGAGATCCCTGTTTTTTTGAAAAATTATTTTTCTTCGTTTTCAAAGGTTCTCTAACTTTCTAATCTTATTTAAGTACCATTTAAGAATACTATCTAGTGCTTAGGTCCTAATACTACTAAAGATGAGTGAGTGACTTAATTTAGAGAATTTCTGTATGAATTTAGAAGACGGAGACTTAGGTTTCTAGAGTGTTGATGATGGATCAAGTGAGTGAAATGGTGGAGTACTGTAACGATGATTAATGTGATGAGTTGTGGAATTACGGATTGATGACGTTTGAGATGAGTCTAGGACTCAGGGTTAAATGATAACTTTACTGAGTACTGAGAATGAATCCTGAAAAATTACAATTCTGTTGAGACGCTATGCGTCTGGCAAGGACGGTGGTTAATCCCGCTTGTTGAGGTCACGGCGACGGCGTAATGATGGTGGTTTATCCCGGATATGTTGAGATATGAGGTCTGTGGCTAAATATCCCGCTCGCATCCTTTCGAGTCACAACAGTGAGCCGAGCACTATATCTCTGGGAAAGTGGCCGGGCACTATATCCCTGGGGAGGGTACCCATTTTTATTCGTGACCGAAAGGCGACATTCCCATGGGAATGTGTCTGGTTGGCAGTTGAACCGATAATGTGATATCATAGCCAAATAGGACAAGCATTCATCATGTACATATTCTATATGTTTTCTTGCTTTGCCGACTTGCATTGTTTGCCTAATTGTATAACATGCTTAATTGCTTCTTGAATTACCTGATATACATTATTATACTTGTGTTTTACTTGTATTGCTATTACTTGTGTCTTTCTACTAGGATCGAGGAGGTTTGGAAGGCAGTGGCAATGGAATCGCATGGCGGTTAGGCTGGCGAAGGCTGTGGGACAGCGGTATAAATGATAGATTAAAATTCCCTAAGTTAGATGACCTATTTAAGGATTTATTTAACTGTTTTATAAGTTTGAATATTATGATGATGTGAAGTTCTAGGATTGCCTCTGGCATCCTGGAATCTTATATTTTATATTACTGGGCACTGTTACCACACTAAGAACCTCCGATTCTCGTACCATATTCTGTTATTGTTTTTAAGATGCAGGTCGTAACCCACCTCGGTGAGTTGCGTGATGTTGACAGAGCTGAGGATCTTTAGCATCTTTTGGATATTTGTTTTAGTACTCTCACTTTTGTATCTTTATTTGCCTTAGAGGCTAACTTTGAGAGAGATATTGTATATGCTATTTTAACTTTTAGAACTCTGTTATGTCTGTATATAACTAGTCAGCCTAAACTCCGCGGGTTGAGGCTAGTACTTTATGACTATTATACTCACATATCTACATATGCCTTGTTATCTTGTATCTTATCCTTTACGCTTTTAGTTTCATGTGAACGCTTTGCACTTTTGTATCTCTGCTTTTGAGCTGTAATCCTTCATCGGGCTTCTCGTACTATTATTCCCTTATATATATATCGTATGAGTCTTAGAACTATCGTGGCATTTAGTTATCCTTTGTTTTACAACATGAGGTCAGGCTTAGGATAATTAGGGTGTTACATGAGCCGGAGAGAAGGAGGGTTCCTCGTTCATCCTAGTTGGAAAGCTTTGGGAAGCTTTCTCAACTCAGGCACCCGATGTCTTGAGATCTTTAGAAGGGGTTTCATCATCAGGAGGAGGAACGATCTTCCCATTAATCATAATCATGTCGGAATTTAAAAGGGAGAGATCTACCTCGGGAACGATAACCCGGTACTGAGCTTTCAAGTTCTCGGTCATCTCATCTATGCCCTAGGCAATCGACTCCTCTAGATCAAAATAACGCTCCTTCATTCTGGCGACCTCATCTACCAGGTCCAATTTCTCCTAAAAAACTCAAGTATGACTCTCCTTGGCCTTCTTTTTTAAACCCTCCACCATGACACAAGAAGCTTCATCCTGCTTTACCCTCTCTCAAAGTTTTGAAAGGTTGTACATGAACTTTTCTTTCTCCTTCTCCAACTCCTGTTTGGTCTCCCGCAAAGATGCCACCTCAACCTGAAATTCCGTTAGAGTTTGCTGAGTTGCGCCAATGGGAGTCTGTTCAAGTTGTCTCAACAAAGCAGAACAAACCCCAACTGTCCTGATCCTACCTCAGGCTAAAACTTGAAGATAGATTTTTATAGAAACATTGTCCATATTGATAAAAATTTGGGGAAGGATGTGTTTCTCACCGAAGGCCACAATATCAAAGCCTTGTTCATACACACTTCTCGACTCGTAAGTCTTATGTTTTTTTTTATTTCGGCTCGAGAAAAGGAGGAACGGGGGGAACGGTCTCAATATCTGATCCACCAAGAGGAGTAAGAGGCAGATGAGTAGGGTCAGGGAAAATCTTAACTGAGGATGAAAGACCCGAATCTAACGTGGAAGGAGAGGAGAGGTTGGTTTAGAATTTCTAACCACAAACTATTCGGCAAGTGCACCGGGTCGTACCAAGTAATACCTCAGGTGAGTGAGGACCGATCCCACGAGGATTGAGGGACTAAGCAACAATGGTTGATTGATTTACTTAGTTAGATAAGCAGAAAATAGTGGTTGAGAGTTCAAAAGCATTAAACAGTAAATTCAAAATATCAGAAGACAAGCAAGTAAATAAGTTGGAAAAGCAATATGGAGAAGGCAGTTAAGGCTTCAGAGTTATCTATTTTCTGGATTGACTTTTCTTATTAATTTATTTTAATCATGCAAGATTTAATTCATGGCAAACTATATGTGACTAGACATTAATTCCTTAGACCTTTCTAGTCTCCTTTAACTTTCATCAACCGCCAATTCCTTGGTCAATTAATTCCAATTAGGGGGTGAAGTTTAATTCTAGTTATTATGCCACAAAAATTCTAATTATCCAAATATAAGAGGATTATATGTCACGTATCCCGTTAAGTCCAGATAATTAGATTTAGGAGAAATTATTTTCAAGCTGTTGTAGAAGTAAAGAGCTTTTTCAAGTTATACAATAACTCAATTAGAAAGAGGGTCATACTTCTGTTCCACCCAAATTCATAAGATAAAGAATGAAAACAATTCTTAAATTATAAATCAGTACATGAATTAAAATACAAAAATAATAGAATCAATCCATACAAATAGACAGAGCTCCTAATCTTAACAGTGGAGGTTTAGTTGCTCATGGAAAAGAGTGAAAACTAGGATTCTGGTAAACTGTAAATTGGGCTGAGGTGGAATAATGTTGGAATCCCCCGAAGAGAAGTTTCCTTTTTTCTTTTATATCTAATCCTAATTAATTTAAAATTTATTTTCTAAAACTAATATAATATCTTTTCCTATTTATAAAAATTAAAGTTTAAATCAGAATTAATTATAGCAATCAGCGTTTTCTGCGTTCTCTGCACGTGGCGCATGTCACGCGTACGCGTCAGTCATGCGTACGCGTCGATGGTCTTCTTCGCGTGTCACGCGTACGCGTCAGGTACGCGCACGCGTCGCTGTGCAAATCTCTAAATCACGCGCACGCGTCGCTTCTCGCTGGTCATCTCCTTTAATTCTTATGCTCCTTCCATTTGTGCAAGCTTCCTCTCCATCCTCTAAGCCATTCCTGCCCTATATAGCCTTCTTCTCTTTTTCTGCGGAAGCTCCATCAAATCCAACCAAATGCTACCTAAAATAAAGAGAATTGCACACGACTCAAAGTAGCATTCATAGTGGTTAAAAGATAATTAATTTTTGATTAAATCAATCAAATTAAATACAAATTTACTAGGAAAAGATAGGAAAGATGCTCACGCATCAGAGGTCACCAACTTTTTGGCCTCTTTCAATTGGATATTGGCTTGGCGAAGACTCTTCAAAGTGTTCGAGAAAATTGTGGGGAACTCCTCCCATTACAAACTAAAAAGGTCTTCATCCCTCTCATTAAGAAAGAAAGGTCAGATACCCTCAGCAGATTAGATTTTGAGAAAATAATTTTTGAAATCATGAAATGAATCATCAAAGATGGAAAAAACCTTCCTTCCTTGAACAACTCGAAAAGAAATCCAGCCCTATTTTTTGGAACTGAGTGGTTTGGTAAGTTGAAAGAGATAAAAGAAAACTTTGGATGATAAGGGAAGATCGAGCTCTCGACATATCGGCTGATAAATTTTCAGAAAATTCCAAGAGTTGGGACGGAGTTAAGAAGGGACAACTTTACAAAGGTGGAGAATTTCAGAGTCAAAATAAAAAAAAAGGGAGCCTCACCCCTAGCCTAGTAAAAAATCACTCATACATGTAAATAAAAATGACGTTCCGACTTATCAAGTCGGGAAAAATAGATTCTCTCCTCAGGATTATCAACTACAATTAGTTTTTAAAATTTGAATTATTAGGATTAGACAAAATGATTTCCTCCCAACACACCGTCACATCATGTCTCAATTCAATCTCAACCCTCCTCGTCCTCTGCCATTCATATCACCATTCAGCCCGACACTCCTACCCCTCCACTGCTCAGCCCGATGTGTCTGCCCCCACCCCACAGTGTGCCTTCGCTGATTGTTGAAGCTGTATTGCATCACTGCTGCTTCCTTGTGCTGCTATTTTTGCCCACTCTTTCCTGGTGGCGTTGCTGCGGTGTCGTGCTACCCTCTCGTGGAGTTGCTATTGCGTCATGCCAGTTTGTGTTTCTGAGGTATTGTAATTACTGGTAAAGGCCGCAGGAGAGTGAACCATCAATGGAGCCATCAATCCGCTCATCCCGTCATCCAGGTTGCCGTTGTTGGCTGCTGCTACACGAGTGATGCCATCGCGCGCGTTCTCCATGTGCCATTGCGGCTGTCTCGCATTCCACGAGCACCGTTGTTGCTACCTCACGATCCTTGGGCGGCGCTGCTTCTATCTCGTCGCCGTCCTTTTTCCGCTGTCGTGGTTCTCCTCCTTCTCTTCTTCTTCCCCTTTTCTGGATGTGACTTTTATTCTTTGGGTTAACTAGGTGAATTGTTGTTCATTTTACAAGGTATGCAGATGGTTATTTTTATTCTAAATAGATGTTTATTTAATTTGGATTGGATTTAAGTAGATACAATGAACTTTGCTGGATATTTATTTTACTAGGAATGTGAATGGTTTTTTTTTATTTTAAAGTAGATGTTTATTTAATTTGAATTAGATCTAAGTAGATACAATGAAATTTGCTGAATGTTCATTTTACTAGATATGTGAATGGTTATTTTTAAATCGACGACTTAATAGAAAAGAAGTTCAGCAGCATTGAGGTTGGCTGGTGAGAGAGGGATTGACGGTGCAATGAGGTTTTAGGGGGGGGTATGCAATGGTAAAAGGGTTAAAAGGTGAATGGTTAAAGTGTAAAAGATGAAAGTAGAGATTTTGGGAGGGTAATTGTGATGGACTGTGTTTTTTTCTCCTTCTATGGGTCGAGAGTGCAACCCATTGTTCACAATCTTCGTTGTCTACCTAGCAAAATGCTTTTATAATTTGAATTCCATAGTTGCAAGAAGCTAGAGTATTCTCTAAGATCAATTTGAGGTCAGGTTATCACCAGATAAGAGTGAAGGAGGAGGATATTCCAAAAACTACTTTCAGAACATGCTATGGTCACTATGAATACGCGGTGATGTCCTTTAGGTTGACGAATGCACCTGCTGTGTTCATGGACTACATGAATAGAGTATGTCATCCCTTTTTCGATAAGTTTGTGGTGGTGTTCATAGATCACGTCTTAGTTTATTCAAAGATGATGAAAGAGCATGAGAAACATCTGAGGATAGTGTTGCAAATTCTAAAAGAGAGGAAGCTTTATGTAAAGTTGTCGAAGTGTGAGTTTTAGACAGAGGAGGTAAAGTTCTTAGGCCATGTTGTGAGTAAAAGAGGAATAGCAGTGGATCCTTCGAAGATTGAGACGGTGATGGAATGGGAAAGACCGATGTCAGTGACGGAGATTAGGAGTTTTTTGGGAGTAGCCAAATACTATCAAAGATTCATTAACGGGTTTTTGCAAATCGGGTTGCCAATGACCAAGCTAACTCGGAAAGTTGCACCATTTGTATGGACGTTAGAATGTGAGAAAAGTTTCCAAACTTTGAAGGAGAAGTTAACTTCAGTTCCAGTCTTAATCTTACTCGAACCACACGAACCGTTTGAAGTTTATTGTGATGCCTCATTGAAAGGTTTGGGTTGTGTGTTGATGCAACACAAAACTGTGGTATCTTATGCTTCACGTCAGCTAAGACCGCATGAGAGAAACTATCTGACTCATAACTTGGAATTGGTAGTGGTTGTGCTTGCATTGCAGATTTGGAGGCACTATTTGTACAGAGTGAAGTTCAGAGTCTTTTCTGATCACAAGAGTCTCAAGTACATCTTTGATCAGAAAGAACTCAACATACGCCAAAGGAGATTGATGGAATTACTGAAGGATTACGACTTTAAGTTAAGTTATCACCCTGGGAAGGCTAATGTTGTAGTAGACGCCTTGAGTAGGAAGTCATTGACGGTTGCTTGGATGAGAATTAACGAAGAGGAACTAGTGAATGAGTTTGCAAAACTTAAGTTAAGTATTGGAGAACTAGACGGGAAGGCTTTTCTAAATCAGTTACGCATCTCGAGTACATTCAAAGCCAAAATTTAGAGGGCCCAGTAGGATGAACAAGTGCTTCAGAGAATATTACAACCAATTGGAAAAGAAAGGCAATGAGAGGTCACCAAAGATGGAGAAGGTATATAGAGATATAAGGGGAGAATTTGTGTGCCGAATATTGGAAGTTTAAGACAAGGGTTATTGGTAGAGGCCATAACATTGGATTCTCTATTCATCCTAGAACCACGAAGATGTACCATGGCTTAAAGAAGATGTTTTGGTGACTTGGGATGAAAGGTGATGTAGTAGTGTGTCTAAGTGCCTGATGTGTCAGAAGGTAAAGATAGAGCATTAGAAACCGTCGGAAATGCTACAACCCCTCGAGGTTCCCCAATGGAAGTGGGATGGTGTTGCTATGGATTTCATAACGGGTTTGCCAAGAACTCAGGCAAGATTTGATGCGGTTTGGGTGATCATGGATCGATTGACCAAGTCCGCTCACTTTCTACCTATCCGAGTCAACTATTCATTGGAAAAATTGGCGAGACTATACATCAAGGAGATAGTGATGTTGCACGGTGTGGCAACGACTATAGTAGTGAGTCAAAATTCCCGATTCATGTCATGGTTTTGGGGAGCTTTTCCAAACGCTTTCAATACGAGACTATGCCTCAGTACGGCATATCATCCACAAACTGATGGTCAGTCGAAAAGGACTATTCAAACGTTGGAGGATATGTTAAGGGCATGTGTGTTGGATCAATCGAGAAGTTAGGACCGTTATATGCCATTGGTGGAGTCTGCGTATAAAAACAATTTTCATGTGAGCAATGGGATGGCTCTGTGTGAGGCTTTGTATGGTAAGAAGTGCCAGTCTCCACTGTGCTGGTATGGAGCAGGTGAATCAAGTGTTTTGGGTACAGAGTTAGTAGCAGAAACCACTAAACAGATCAAGCAAATTCGAGCTAAGATTATAACTGTGCAAAGCCGACAGAGAAGTTATACGGACCAGAGAAGGATACCTTTAGAGTTTGAAGAAGGAGGTCATATATTCTTGAAAGTCACTCCAACAACTGGGATCGAGAGAGCTATTAAAATAAGGAAGTTGAACCCAAGGTACATTGGGTCGTTTGAAGAATTGAGAAGAATCGTGCCAGTAGCTTGTCAAGTGGCCTTACCACCATATCTTTCTAACCTACATGACGTATTCCATGTGTTAGAGCCTAAATCGGTTCAGCTGAAAGAGAATCTAACTTTTCAGGTCACACCAGCGAGAATTGATGACACCGGTGTGAAAAAATTGTGCAAAAAAGAAGTTTTATTGGTAAAAATAGCTTGGAGTAGAGCTGTAATAGAAGAGCATACTTGGGAGTTAGATCGGAGATGCGAAAGGACTATCCCGAGTTATTCTCAGGTAAATCCTAAATTTTGAGAAAAAAATTTCTAGTTAGGTGGGGAGGATGTAAGAACTGAAAAATTAATTAGCTGTTTAGTTAAAATAAAATAAAAAGATAATTTAATTGTCCGGATTAGGTTGGAAGTGGTAAAAATATTAAATTAGAAAATTTAATCGAGAAAATAAAATTTAGCGTAAAAATCTTATTAATCGCGAAAGAGCACGTACCAGCTTAAATCGTCCAGCATGGTGAGTGAGAAAAACAAAATTAATGAGTGAATAAATTTAAGAAATTGAATTTTATAAATTTGGGAAGGTAAAAATATTTGGAATAGAAATCGGATACTTATTTTAAAGGTTTTGGCCCGAGGTTGGGCCAAAGCCCATAATATATAAGTTCAATTATGAGGCAATTCAGCCTCATTTCAGCACGAGAGAGACAGAGAGATAGATTAGAAGAAGAGAAGAGAAAATCCTCTTTCACTATTCATCTTCTTCTTCCTAACTTTTGATTCGGAGCTCCGATCATCGCACTGTTTGCAGCCACGCGTTTGTCTCGTCATGCTCTTCAATTCTATCCAAACAAAGTGGTAAGAAACCCGAATCCTATGCTCCTGTTTTTAGTTCTTTGACAAATTCAAGTTTTAGCTTTGTTAGATTGAGATTTTCATGGTTTTGGTTGTTTAGGTGTTATCTAGTTTGGGTGATTATTGAGTTTTACTCCAAACATTAGTGGGTAAGGTAAGGAACTCTAGACCCTTGTGGTTTATTGACATTGTTGAACCCTAGCATTAATTTTACGTAACTGTATGAATCTAGCTTTAAATTCATGTTGACTGGAGTTGAATTAGTGAATTGGATTGCTTGGAATTGAGATTTGGTGGCTGGAACTTGTTAATTTGGTTTGATAGCTAAATTGGAAGCTTGGGAGAATTCTGTCAAGTATAGTTTCGATTTTCTTTAGGTAATATGTAATGTTGTGTGAAACTTAGGCTAGTTTCCTTAAAATAGGTTTGAATTGCATGAATTGGTTGATGGAATATGTGTGATTATTGATATGAGCATGTGGATGGAATTGATGTTTAATGATTGTGATGATGAGTATTGGTAAAATTTGGGTGGGACGCCATGACCGCTGATGACAAGTCATCTTAGCCTAGTTTCAATAGCAATTTTCTTTTGTTTTCAATTGAATTATGCACTTTCTTGAGCCAAAAGCAAGCCAATTTGGTAGATTTTCATGTTTCCTTTGATTTAATCAACCATGTACGAATTCATGCCATTTCATGAGGTTTTATGCTATAAATGTCACATATTATGAAAGAATGAATATCTCATGATTTTGAGCATAGCTTTGATGTGTTTGGTTGATTAATGATAGGTGAAGAAAGCTTGGAGAAAGGTTGATGCAAGAAGGAATGGCTAGGAGGAATGACTTGAGTCTTGGATTAATTATGAACCAGGAAGCAAAAGCTGGACCAAAAGATAGCCCCTAACTTTTTGGCTAACTTTTGGCATGAAAAACACTCCCTGGATGCACCAAAAGTTTGCGCCAACATTAGCCCCTAACTTTCTGGCTAACGTTGGCGCTTGAAAAACTCCCTGGGCTAGCAAAAGTTTGCGCCAACGTTAGCCCCTAACTTTCTGGCTAACGTTGGCGCCATGAATAACTAAGGGGAGGCCAACGTTGGAGCAAAAGTTAGACCCCTAACTTTTGCCCCAACGTTGGTATCAGCAAAACAAGGGTGCTGATGTGAAAAGTTGGAGCAAAAGTTAGACCCTAACTTTTACTCCAACTTTCACTCAAGCTTTCATGATTCCAACCCGGTTCAATTCGGTTCTTTTCCAAACTCCAAGAGCAATCAACCAAGGCCTCTCTCAACCCAATTCCACCAAGAACAAAGGCCCAATTGAAGGCTTGAAGACCATTTGAAGAAAGTGTATAAATAGATTAGAATTTATGTTTTAGGGAAGCTTTTCCTTTTAGTTTTCATAGAGAGTTTTCGGAAAGCTTTTGGTGTGGAGTGAATTTTATTTTCTAAGTCTTGGGGAAGGAGAATTGAATTCCCTTCCTCTTAGTTTTCTTGTTTTGAATTTCAATTACACTTGTCTTGGATCTTGGGTTGGAGAATTGAAGAAATTCTGTTTCAATCTCATCCTGAGACCTATCTGCTTTATTTTACTGCAAAATTGAATTTCAGTTTCGGTTAATTGTTCTTCATCTACTTTCTTTGCAATTTACAATCTCCTTTGCAATTGTTCTTGTTGGATCTAGGAAGGCATTGAGATCTAGACTTGGTTTTCTAGTCTCTTGGGTCCTGAGATCCGGATTTCCCATTTCCCATTCCCTGTTTACTGTTTTCATGCTCATTTACAATTCTGTTTCTAGATCTGATTCAATCCAAGTGTTCTTTTATTCCTCTGCTTGTTGAATTTTAATTTCCCTTGTTTAATTCCTGCAAATCCAACTCCCAATTCCCTTTACAATTCAAGCCATTTACATTTCTTGCACTTTAAGATTCTGCAATTTACATTTCTTGCGTTCTAAGTTTCTGCCATTTAATTTCTTGTTCTTTAAGATTCAGCACTTTAATTCCTGTTCTCTTTAATTTCATACCAATTACCCATTCCCTTTACTTTCTATGCAATTTAAATTCTGCAAATCACAAATCTCTCAACCAAATCTTGATTCGCTTGACTAAATCAACCACTAAACTAAAATTGCTCAATCCTTCAATCCCTGTGGGATCGACCTCACTCCCGTGAGTTATTATTACTTGATGCAATCCGGTGCACTTGCCGGTTAGATTTGGGTGTTTTGGAGAAATTCGTTTCTCCGCAAAAATATCCCATCAAGTTTTTTGGTGCCGTTGCCGGGGATTGATTAGATTGACAATGATTAAGTGAGGTGGTGATCTAGATCTAGCATTTTTATTTTCTGTTTCTCTAATTTTCAATGAACCCACTAACTGTTTGAATTTTTGCCTGAGATGACTGAAACTTTGCTTTAGCAACAAAGTAAAGTTTTCCTGGAAATTTCTGGCTCTATGCAATGCTCTTGCTTACACAAGAGAAGCAATTTCTGCCACTAATCTCTCAAAGCCTATCAACTGTTTGACACATTGTGTCAACTAATCCTCTGACTACATTCTGGCATGAGAATATCCAATTTTCATTTGGATTGTTTGTAATTGTGCAGGTCATGGAGGAAAGGAATCCTACAGCAAGAGGAGAAAAACTGAGGCATTATGATTTCCAGCCTCCATGATCAAAGAATGGAGGATGTCAAGCTAGTGACAATAAAAGAGCGCTTGTTGGGAGGCAACCCAACCTGAGGTAGTTTTCTTTTCATAGCTATTTTAATAAAAAGGTTAATTAGTTTTATCTATATTGCAAGAAGCTAAGTTTGGTGTTGCACACCAAAACAATATAAGGGAGAATGAAGGATTCTAAGTTTGGTGTTCCACCAAAATCCCATTATAAAACACTTTCTCACTATCTGCATAATGCTGGCTTCAAGCATGTTGGATGAACTGGTTAACTATTTTGCTATTTCCTAGTTTTCAGTTTTATTGCTTTTGAAAAAGAGAAAAAAATTATCACACATGGTTGATTTGATGCATGAAAACCATTGGCAAGGTACTAAGTTTGGTGTTCCCACACCAAAGTAAGTTCAAAGGCCTACAAATAAATCATGCAGACTAACCATTGTCTCTAAGTGCTTGGGGAACAAGCAACTTTCAATATCACTGCAGGGTACCATACAAACTTTTGGAAGGATTAAGCATCATCTATCAAAAGGAAGAGAGAGGAATGTAAAGATCGGCAATGATGATGAGGAAGAGGAAAGCAAGCGAACTCCAAAAGGTTGTATTGTTCAGTGATTATTTTGTATCAGATGCTGCTAAATTGAAAGTTACATAATACCCCTGCCTGCCTGCATAGCATAGTTTTCCTATAATTCAATAACTAAGATGCTTGACTATTCACAACACTACACTTTTCACACTTGTTTGCACTCAATATTTCAAAAATGCATCACATGAAAGTTCTTTGAAAAGAAGGATTGAGGAATCAAACAATTTTGAGGCAAGCAAAAGATTAGGAGAAGTGGTGGTTCTAGTTGTATGATTATGTATTGAGGTTGCATGCTTGTGAAAATTTGCATGGGAGCTCATAGGCAGGACATGAAGTTCAAAGAAGTATTGTGGAGATTCTCAAAAATCTATTGATCCAAGAAGCAGCAAACAAAACAAAAGAAAACAAAGAAAATACAAAGACAAAAAGAACATGGCCCAAGGCTCTGAGCATCAATTACTAGGCAAAAAAGAAAGAAGAAATAATGACTCAAAGAGTTGTTAGCCTAGTAAAATGCTTGTGGTTGAGTTGTGTCAAAGAAAGAGGCTTGAGCAAGTAAATCCTTAGGGGTGCTTCAACACCTAATACCTTAAAACCAACTGGTTTAGGAGTATTGATTGAAAGCTTATTTAAAGAGCTGCTTTGAGACATGACACTTAGAGTCAAGGCCAAAGCAAAGAAACTATAAGCTGCTTCAAGGTGACTACATATAAAGAGATCTCCATGATACCATTTGGATGAAAATCCTAAGACCTAAGACTCCCAATATGTGAGGACTAGTAAGCACTGAAGCCCTTGCATGAGCATATGATTTAGAGTTCACCCCACTGACACTTGATCACTTCACTCACAGGACCTTAGAATTTATTCTTCAATCCGTCTTAAGTGAAAGAACCTATGAGCATAATTCATTTCTTGCTTGGGGACAAGCAAGCTTTAAGTTTGGTGTTGTGATGACAAGTCATCTTAGCCTAGTTTCACTAGCAATTTTCTTTTGTTTTCAATTGAATTATGCACTTTCTTGAGCCAAAAGCAAGCCAATTTGGTAGATTTTCATGTTTCCTTTGATTTAATCAACCATGTATGAATTCATGCCATTTCATGAGGTTTTATGCTATAAATGTCACATATTATGAAAGAATGAATATCTCATGATTTTGAGCATAGCTTTGATGTGTTTGGTTGATTAATGATAGGTGAAGAAAGCTTGGAGAAAGGTTGATGCAAGAAGGAATGGCTAGGAGGAATGACTTGAGTCTTGGATTAATTATGAACCAGGAAGCAAAAGCTGGACCAAAAGTTAGCCCCTAACTTTTTGGCTAACTTTTGGCATGAAAAACACTCCCTGGATGCACCAAAAGTTTGCGCCAACGTTAGCCCCTAACTTTCTGGCTAACGTTGGCACTTGAAAAACTCCCTGGGCTAGCAAAAGTTTGCGCCAACGTTAGCCCCTAACTTTCTGGCTAACGTTGGCGCCATGAATAACTAAGGGGAGGCCAACGTTGGAGCAAAAGTTAGACCCCTAACTTTTGCCCCAACGTTGGTATCAGCAAAACAAGGGTGCTGATGTGAAAAGTTGGAGCAAAAGTTAGACCCTAACTTTTACTCCAACTTTCACTCAAGCTTTCATGATTCCAACCCGGTTCAATTCGGTTCTTTTCCAAACTCCAAGAGCAATCAACCAATGCCTCTCTCAACCCAATTCCACCAAGAGCAAAGGCCCAATTGAAGGCTTGAAGACCATTTGAAGAAAGTGTATAAATAGATTAGAATTTAAGTTTTAGGGGAGCTTTTCCTTTTAGTTTTCATAGAGAGTTTTCGGAAAGCTTTTGGTGTGGAGTGAATTTTATTTTCTAAGTCTTGGGGAAGGAGAATTGAATTCCCTTCCTCTTAGTTTTCTTGTTTTGAATTTCAATTACACTTGTCTTGGATCTTGGGTTGGAGAATTGAAGAAATTCTGTTTCAATCTCATCCTGAGACCTCTCTGCTTTATTTTACTGCAAAATTGAATTTCAGTTTCGGTTAATTGTTCTTCATCTACTTTCTTTGCAATTTACAATCTCCTTTGCAATTGTTCTTGTTGGATCTAGGAAGGCATTGAGATCTAGACTTGGTTTTCTTGTCTCTTGGGTCCTGAGATCTGGATTTCCCATTTCCCATTCCCTGTTTACTGTTTTCATGCTCATTTACAATTCTGTTTCTAGATCTGATTCAATCCAAGTGTTCTTTTATTCCTCTGCTTGTTGAATTTTAATTTCCCTTGTTTAATTCCTGCAAATCCAACTCCCAATTCCCTTTACAATTCAAGCCATTTACATTTCTTGCACTTTAAGATTCTGCAATTTACATTTCTTGCGTTCTAAGTTTCTGCCATTTAATTTCTTATTCTTTAAGATTCAGCACTTTAATTCCTGTTCTCTTTAATTTCATACCAATTACCCATTCCCTTTACTTTCTATGCAATTTAAATTCTGCAAATCACAAATCTCTCAACCAAATCTTGATTCGCTTGACTAAATCAACCACTAAACTAAAATTGCTCAATCCTTCAATCCCTGTGGGATCGACCTCACTCCCGTGAGTTATTATTACTTGATGCGACCCGGTGCACTTGCCGGTTAGATTTGGGTGTTTTGGAGAAATTCGTTTCTCCGCGAAAATATCCCATCAACCGCGTAAGTCCAGGTAAGTATGATGGATTGGAATAAATGATAATTATTGTTTGTGATGATGATTGATGGGGATGTAAATTTGGTAACTAATTTTGGTGAAACATTGTTGGATTTTGAATTTGTGAATTAAAATAATTTCGAATGAGTGATTATACTTGGATTGAATGGATTGGTGAATTGAAAATTGTTAGGTGTTGAAGGGTTGAGATTGGTATAGTTTGGATTTTTGAGGTTGAAATAGAGGTTTGGAAAATAGAGGAATTTAGTAAATTTTGGTAAAAACCTATTTTTAACAAATTTCAACGGGTCATATCTTGGTTTTTGGATCCTCAAACTTTATGAAATTGGTTTCAAATAAAAATTGGGTCTGTGTAGTTCATGAAGTTCAAAGAACGAATGGAAAATGATTTTTAACAAAAAAAAATGTAATGCGCGTTTGAGGTTTGATCGAAAAACTGAATTTTCTGCAGCATAACAGCTTTTCTGAAAACTAGCATTCATGCATACGTGGGGGTGTCACGCGACGCGAGCATCTGGCTCTATCCAGTATTCTCGTGTATGTGGTACTGTCTCGCGTACGCGGAGGGAATGCATACGCATGACCACCCTGTTTTGCAAAAATTGAATTTTTGAGTTTTTTACTATTCCTCTAGTTTTCTAAACCCCTGCAACACTTATTTAAGATCCCTTAACTAGTGTTTAGATTTTGGGATGAGTGATAGTGTACTAATTAAATTTAAAAAGGACACTTTTGTTTAGATTTTTAGAGAGGGTGACTAAAGTTTGTAACGTATTGTGGATGGAATATCCAGAGCGGATTGCAGAGTGTTGTATTAATGATGAATTGTGAAAATGGATGTGAATAAGAAATTATTAAGGGTTGAGGTTGAGGAATTCGATGAATATGAACAGTGATAACTGGAATTAAATAACATATATTAATATATTATGATTGGTAAGTCACTATGCGTTGGCAAGGTTGGAGGTTGGATCCCGCTTATCGAGGTTGTGGCGCCGGTGTAGGAATTGTAGCAGTCTCCCACCTACGTTCAGATGTGAGGTCTAAGGCAGTCTCTCACTTGCATTCCTTTCGTGCCACAAGAGTGAACTTCGGCACTATATCCTGAAAGAGTGAGTCGGGCACTTTATTCCAATGGCGCATAAAAGTGGACTGGGCACTATATCCCAAGATCAAATAAGAGTGGACCAGGCACTATATCTCAAGGGTGCATAAAAGTGGGTCGGACACTATATCTCAGGAGCGTGGCAGAAAGGCGACATTCCGAATGGATGTGTTAGGTTGGCAGTTGAACCAACAAGTGATATCACAGCCAATAAGACAGGCATTCATCAAATACATTTCCTATGTGTTTATTTGCTTTGATTAATTTCATTATGCCTAAATGAATAACATGCCTAATTGCTAATTGAATTACTTGATGTATATCACCTCTAATTGTATTTTACTTGTCTGCATTAATTATGTTTTCTTCTGGGTTCGAGAAAGTTCGGTAGGCGGTGGCGATGAGATCGTATGGAGGATATGTTAGTAAAGGCTGTGGGACAACGGTGATTGTTAGAGTAGAAATCTCTTAAGTTAGATAACCCATTTGTGTATGAATAAGATGTATTATAAGTTTGAAATGTTATATTTTGGGAAGTTATAGGATGGCCTTTGGCTTCCCGGAACCTTATATCTTATTTATTGGACATTGTTATTATACTGAGAACTCCCGGTTCTCATACCATATATTGTTGTTGTTTTTTTCAGATGCAGGTCGCAACTCACCTTGGTGAGTTTTGCGAATATGGTGACAGAGTGGAGGATGGCTCTATATTTCACTTTTGTTTTATTGTTGTAGTTATCTCTCTTCTTTTTATGTATATGCTTTAGAGGCTATTATTTTGAAAACTTTGAGAGATAGGATGTTAACTATTTTAATATGAAAAACTCTATTGCATCTTGGAAAACTAGTTGGCCTAAACTCTGTTGGCTGTGGCTAGTTCCCTTTTTGATATTGTATATATAAACTTGTTTACTCTATTTATTACCTTGTATATCTTGGAGCTTTTGCAAGATTGTATATATTTTGTTTCTTTTCGTGCCGAGCGCCTTAGTTATCATGTGTAAACGCTTCGCGCTTTGTATCTCTGTTTTATATGTCTTTGACTTTCTATTCCTTCACCAGACTTCTAGTTTGATTATTTCTTGGTTGTGTATATATATATATATATATATATATATATATATATATATATATATATTATTGTATGAGCCTTAGAACTTTCGTGATGCTTTATCGCATTTTCCTTACGGCTATAGGATGAGGCTTAGTGTGATAGGGTGTTACAGTGGAGACCCTCAAGTACACCACACTTTGAAGGAGAATAAGGCGAGATTTGCTAATCAGCAGTCTGTGAATCATTATGTGAGTAAACATCTTGTGATATAAAATTTTCAATTAATTATATAGTTTTCATCCTAATCATAATAACATGTATTACATAGGAGTTCTACATACAAAGATTAAAGG
Source organism: Arachis hypogaea (assembly GCF_003086295.3). Taxonomy (NCBI): domain Eukaryota; kingdom Viridiplantae; phylum Streptophyta; class Magnoliopsida; order Fabales; family Fabaceae; genus Arachis; species Arachis hypogaea. Next base: position 100,850,051 of record NC_092049.1, read on the forward strand.
CCAAAACTCATCAATCTCAGTAAAGTGGGGAGGACAGCAGTGGCTCTACTGTTTCAGTCATCGATCCAAATGCAGTTTGTCGCGATACCGCATCTGCGCCGTACAAGAACTGCGTATACGGACTGGGGTCGTTCTTCGCCAGCAGCCTCCGCACCTCCATGTTGAGTCCATCGTCTGCCTCTGCCACCAGTCGAGCCATCGATCCCGAGGAAGGCATTGATTTGAGGCTGCAGGTGTAGGAGCTCACTCGGAGCCTTCACGAACAGGCTCAAGAGCTAAATGAGACTCAGGTGAGGTATCAGGAGAACCTCACATGCATGATAGAGACGGATGAGCTCAGGATAGAATGGAAGGAGCAGTTGGAGTGGCTTCAATGGATGGAGCAACAGATGGCGATGTACCAGGCTCTGATACGTGCCAGTGGAAGCGGTGCTGTTGATGGGACACAGACATCACCGCCTTCTCCGCCACCTCAACATGACCACAGGAATAATGACAACGACAATGACAACTACCAAGATTTTTAGTGATTAGGACTTTTTTTATTATTTTATTGTATTTGATCTATTTGACTTTTAATTTATTTGAATATTTGATATTTAATATTACATAATTGGTTTCTATTATTTATAATTTGACCAATAATTATGTGAAAAATAAATTTAAAAAGGAAAAAATAAAAAAAAAAGCATAACAAATTTTTTAAAAAAATGGAAATGCTGTCAGATTTATCAAGGGCATAATTCGATGGTAATATTGCGGGAAACAGGATATTGTGGCACCAACGCTACCGTTGGTAACCAAATGGTTTTTTGAGCAGGTAATCCATCGTAGAATCCGACGAAAAAATATGACGATAACTCGTTAACTGCGAGGTTAATACCGTCAGATTCTTTCCGACGGTAAATTCGTCGGTAAATAACTTACCGTCGGATTTTATTCATTTTTTCGACGGTACTCAGCATTTTTTTTGTAGTGCTCCTCCTAGGCGACAATGGTAGTGATCTTGGGAGTGACCTCCAGCAGCAGCGGCGACAAAGAACGGGGATGGAGCGGCCTAGTGACAACAAGGACAGTGCCTCCAGCGGCAAGCTTCCTTGACGGTGACAACAGGTGTGGCGGTGGTGGAACGGCTCTTCTTCCATTGCATCCCTCCTCTCTCTGGCTAACCCAAACTAACTCTCTCTCTACTACGACAACGACAAATTCCTCCTCGGTGGTAGTTCTAACAATAGCAACAGTGAGAGAAGTTTCAGCGGCGATAAAATAGCCATTTCTTAACTTTCTCTCCTTGCGTTTTTCGTTCTCTCTCACGTACTCTCTCTGTTTCAACCTCCTCTCTCAGTACTCTTCCTCCCTTGCTCAATAACAACGGCGATGGCCGCTCACAATTTCGCCAACACTATCCTTTCTTCCTTTTCTAGTCTTTGACAATTTTATGGAATTAATTATGTTATTTGTAGTATTTGCAATGAGGATAGAAAAAAAAATAATGAATGAAGGAAATTAAGGTTAGAAGAAAGATAATTTAAAATTTTTAAATAATTTTTTAGAATTTAAATAATTTTATTATACAGAACCAATCTTTCATAATTACAACTTTAATTTTATTATTTTGTGAATAAATTTATCAGCATTTAAAATTTTTGAATAGAAATGGTAATTTAATCTTTGTGATTCATTTCTCGTATTTCTTTCACAATAAACATGGCGAGGTTTGGTAACAAACTTAAATACAAGTCCCCAGTCCCCACCACTCACGTTACACTAAAAAGCTTTTGTCCGCCATTGACGGTGCTTAATTCATTTTAATTAGGCAGAAAATATGCCAAATTAAGCGTCTTATGTCACTTTTATTTCTTCTCACAACAATAAGCTAAGCAGGCCGACAAAATGGCATTTTACTTTAAAATTATAGCCTCAATGTCTCATTAATTATTCTATTTAGTATGCTTTTCCTCTCTTCCCACAAATAATTAGGTGATGAGCTTTTATTTATTTATTTATTTTGGCTGGAGACAGGATTTATAAAAAATAAAAGAGAAGGAAGCAATCTCAGATCAATCGAAACCGTTTTGGCTTTTGTCGCATTTGCTGTGTTGATTGTGAGCTTGTGACAGTGATGGTAGTGAGGATCATATTTTACTTCTTTTTTTTTTCTTTTGAAAGGAGGGGATGCTATTTAAATATCTAATAATAATGCAGCGACAGGTTTAAAATGTTACATACTTACATATGCCTCGTTAAAAACTAAACTTCAATTTATAAAATGCATTAAGTTGATCATTAGTATGAAGATTATTAAGATATTTACAATTACCAATTGATTGTAAAAATATTTATTATATTTAATATTATGAGGTGAATAATATATTTAACAGTTTCTTCTAATAAATTCTGGTAATAAATAAATATATATATTAAATATAATAAATATTTAATATAATAAATATAATAATTTAGTTAAAATGACAAATAATAATAAGTAGTATTAGTTTCTAGTCTTATTACCTTTTGAGCACAACATTCCGTCGGCTAGGCATGTGTGTACCAAATCTAGACGTTTTAATAATTTAACAAATTAATATCTAAATAAATAAACAAGTCAATCTATGATGATATAATATGAAATAAATAAAACTGAAATCCGACCCTACCTCTAATAATGGGGACAGATAGTCAAAGATTGTTTTTACCAAGAAAATAATGTCTTTTTCATTCTCTTCCATGGAAAGCAAGACTTGCTATTGATGCCATCTTCAAATAATCTAATAAGAAAAAGGCCAAAGGACAACCGTAAGACACCGAAGCCAAACCCAAAATATAATACTTCACCGCTAATCAAGGTAACATGTTCCTTCGTATGACATTGCAAACTTTTTCTCTTTTTATCTGCAATCTCTATAGTTTGGATCAGAATACAAACAATTTAAAAATGTTTGCACAACTATTTGTACTTCGCGTTATTTTTATTTGGCTCAATACCCAATTCCTGGTAGGACATGAGAGACACGTATTTTACGGGCAAATAATCATGCTGAAATTATATATTTGTTAGAGTTAGTCCGTGCCAAACAAAAACAATTGCTATAGAAGTCAAAGCCAAAGGAGATTTTTCAAATTGACTCTGCATGATGAGCATGCTAACTTATTCTATCAAAGTTCTCACCATTTCTTTCTTTTATTATGTGCCATTTTGCTTTTCAAACTACAAGACTTTGCCTTGCAAACGTACAGATAACTATTAACATTGTTATAATGTGAATTTTAGTATGTCTATATCTATAGTAGCTATAGTGATTATACAAGTATTTTAAAATTAAATTATTTGTTTATATTTTAATAATATTTTTTTAGTAATATTTTTAAAAAAATTACTAAATAATAAAAAGTATTACTTTAACTTTACTAACATTTTTTAAAATACTAAAAAAATATTACTTTAACAATTTTAAAATTAATTTGTGATTTTTTTTAAAAATTATTTAAAGTTCTTATAGAAAAAAAAGTAACTTTTTTCATAATAAAATTTTTTTTATCATTATTCTATTAAAATAAGTACTTTTGTGATTAAAAAAATCAAAAATAAAATAATTTATTTATAAAATTTTTTTGAAATAAGTCCTTATATTTTAACTCTTTTTTTCTAAAAATTTTAATTAAATTTTTTATCTAAACTGGCGTTTAATAGAATAATATTATTTTAAATTTTTAAAGTATTATTATTATTATTATTATTATTATTATTATTATTATTATTATTATTATTATTATTATTATTATTATACGTAAATATTATCACTTTTATCTACTGATTATTTATAAATTACCATTATATAGAATTTGGTCTGCATTCAAAATTACTCTTAACGTTAAATTTTATTTTAAAATCATCTTCTCCTAATTTTCAAATAAAAATACCTTTCTTCTCAATTTTCTCACACACCCTCACACACTCAAAGTCCTCTCTTTTAGAGTCATCATCACTAATGAAAGAAGAAGGAGAACCAAATACAAAAAGGAAGAAGAACAGAAAAGAAGAAAAGAAGAGAAGAAGAAGGAGAAGGCGGCGACACTTGGTGCTACCATCACCATCATTCACTACAAAAAAATTGCCGGATATTATCGGAATAAATCAGACAGTATAAATTTCGTCGGTAATTATTTGTCAGAAATTTTTTTTATCCGCTGCTAATTACCGTCAAAAATTTTTCGCCCATAACTTTTACCATCGAATTTATCCCTCGGTAAATTCGACGGTAATATATTATTTACTAATAACTAAATTAATAGTTATTGGCGAATTTATCCGAGGATAAATCTGTCGGTAAACTTAAATTTTATTTTTTTTTATAAATTCACTCATCATCATCTTCCTCCTACAGCAGAAGAGAATAAAAACATATATAACTAATACCAACTAATCAAACAAGTAAAAAAGATAAAATTAAAGTACAAAAAAAAAAAGAATATCATAATCAACTACACTATAGGACAATAACTCCCATGTTCTACAAACAGAAAGAAAAATTAAGTATATAGGCACATTATGACTAGAAACTTGTCTTAAAGTATTGTTTGTACACTTATAAAAAATTAAAGCCAATTAAGAACCTTTTATGTTCAATAAAAGATTATCTGAAGGATTACCATGTGTTCATAACATGCAGAAGAAGAAAAGAAAGTAATCTTAAAGGTCTATTTTGTGCTTAAATTTTATTCGAATAATATATAGATCAGATAATCTAAATACCTTTGGACGCTTTAGTAAAAACTTTATTCTTTGATTGTACAAAGACTCTATGCGTATCCACACCGAGACCAATTTTTATTTGCTGTCAACTCCTTGACCAATGGATATCTGATATGAATTGAGAAACATCTTTGCAACTCTTTGCACACCATAAAATTCTTCTCTAAGAATTAGGCTCACATATGTTTATGTGTGTAGAGGAAAGGAATAAAACTTTTGTTATTAGTCTCTAATTTCCTCTACTCTTGTCATACATATATATAGTATGAGATTTATTATTGATTTCAAATTTGAATCTCAATTCAAATTTAAATCATATCTTTTATTTTAAACTTGAATCTTTCAAAATTATGAATCATATCATAACTCAATTTGAAACAGAATCAGTTAGGATCTCATCCAAATTTAGAATTCAAATTTAGAAATAGAATAACTAATTATTCTCAAATCTCATTTAATATTCTCAATTATCATATTATTATTATTATTATATTCTTGGTGCTAGCAAAGAATACAATATTATTCTATTTGAATTAATATAATTATTTATTTGATCAAATCAAAATAATAATTAAATATTTCTACAACAAAGATTAGAACACTCATTAGTGTGTGACCCATAGGTTCAATACTAAGCGAGTAGTAAATTAGTCATACTAAATTTACTAATCAAGTTTGACGTCTAGCAATACTCCTCAACTACCCGATAGTATGAAGTAATATATTTTTACTAAGAACCTGAGAAGAACAAAGTATAATTTCTTCTATCTTTCCAACTCTTGATTAACCCTTAGAGCATGGTTTAATTGTCAAACTCTAACATGTTACCATTATTATAATGAACTATGAATGACTTAAGAAACTAATTTCTTCATTCATTTAATCTCTTTGGCCAAATTTTTATTCATCTCAGTCATTATAATCATAGAGCTCAAACTCTTTACCGAGAGAGTTGATGGATTCCTCATTGACTAATCATTAATTCTACACATATTTAAATCACACCCAATATCTATTTAACTAGCATCCTAGGGTATTAGGTGTCCGAAATCAAAGTATAATAAATACATTGTTAATTACTATGACAGTCGTAGGTCAATAGAAACTCTATTACTATGTTCATCTTGAGAATATCTTATTGACAATTATGCGGTAATTATAACCATTAGGAATTCTCAAAGTGAGTCAGTTCAACGGTGATATCTCTATATGCACCATATATATATATATATATATATATATATATATATATATATATATATATATATATATAATTTAATAAAGATCTATTAATCTTCATCCAATGAAGACCGTTATATATTATATATATTGATCTTTTCGGATTATTAATGTCCTTTTTAATAATCCTATGACCAAGAATAATTTAGATTAAATTATAAAAGATTTATCTCTCAATATTATTATCACTATCACAATGATGAATCACTAAATTTAATCAAGGGCCTTATTATATTGACATTTTAATACAATAATAATAACAAATTATTTGACAAACGATTGATTGAATTGTGGTCATACGACTTATTCCCAACAATATCGTATCTTATTACTCTTATTGGCCTATGCAGTTGACTTAGTAAGCTTAATCCAAATTAAAATTTCACCCACTACCAACCAAATCAATATATAAATTTGTTCACTTTTTATCAAGCATTAAGATTTCGAAAGAATTGAAAATAGACTACAAATTAAAACTTACAGAGAATATTCACCCTATCAATATTTGGTATCATCGCACTCTTTGAACTTTTGTTTTGTATGTGACTTCAATTTTTTTTGAAAATAAGATATGAACAATTGAACATTAACTATATAGGCATAATCAACTGAGAAAATGAACAAAGAATAAGCACAAAACTTGAGAGAAAGTAAAAGTAGAGACAACTAATATGTCATTAAAATTTAAATTTCAAAAGACTAATAAGAGAACAATTATGAACATAATAGTAAAAACCAATCATCAATCATAAAAAAAGTTAAAAATAAGTAATTGATTTTTACCTGCCACCACCAACCTTGCTAACCTAATTGTTTTGAAGCTGAAATAATAAAAGAAGTTAAAATTCAAACAAGTTAAAAATAATTTGAAAACTAATTCAATTTTTTTTTTAAAATAAGTACTGAACAATATTCCGCATAAATAAACTCACAACCGCAACAAATTTGTTATTTAGGCGATCTTTGTTGTACTGCTCTTTGAACTCAAACTTTCTAAATAAAAATATCACAAAAAATCTCAACCAAGAATTAAAAACAAACTAAAAATCATAACAAAAATCAGAAACAGAAAAAATTAAGAACAAATCAGAACAAAAATCATAAAGAAATAATGAATTCAAAAATAAAAAATTTTAAAATTAAAATAAAATAATAAACCCAAGATAAATCCTAAAATCGAAATCAGAATAAACAAAAAAAGGAACAAAATCAGAACAAACACTAAAATCAATAAAAATATAACAATCAAAATAAAATAGGAACATAAGAACTACTTTAAACTAACTATTGAGTGAGTTACCCGGAGATAGTAGTGGCACAGATGACTTTTCTGGCGTAGTAGCAGCACGAACGACGTAGTGGCGGCGGTGGTGACCAACCTGCAAGCTGCATTAGGCTTTTTTTAATAAATTACAAACAAAATAGGGAGACAGAGGAGGACAACCTACTTGGTGGGAGGAAAGAGAGAGCTTCGGTGACACAGTGAGCAACAACAGCAACAGTGGCGGCGGCACCAGTGGTAGGAGTGACGAAAACGGCAACGACAGAGAGACCAATGTGACGCAAGGAGTCCATGCAGTATTTGAAGGCTATTAGTGGTGCCAACACTGGCAAAGGGGGCTGCCGGAGGTGGTTTGGAGGAGAGAATGGCATAGAGAGAGGGAAGAGGAGGTTTTGAGAGAGAGAGAGAGAGAGAGAGAGAGAGAGAGAGAGAGAGAGAGAGAGAGAGTGTGTGTGTGTGTGTGTGTGTGTGTTTCAAAATGAGGGGAAGGGCTCGCGATTCCAATTTAGGGCAAATTTACAATCAAATTTACCGGCAGATAAATCCGACGGTAATGCATGGAGCGTGTCCAAAACACAGAATTCCACTAATTGAGCTTTACCGTTATATTTACCGGCGAATAAATCCGATAGTAAACCATTGCGCATGACCAAAACAAAGTGTTTCATTAATTGAGCTTTACCAGAATTCTGACGGTAATGATTGCACCAATAAGAAATTGGAACCACTACCACAGTTTAACAGAATCAGAGAGAGAGAAAGAGAGAGAGAGAGAGAGAGAGAGAGACGCTGAGGAACATCATGATTGGAGGGGAACATCACCGTCATTGCATTGTCGCCGGCAAAATGCGTCGAAGCTTTTCATTAATTGAGCTTTACCGGAATTCTGACGGTAATGATTGCACCAATAAGAAATTGGAACCATTGCCATAGTTTAACAGAATCAGAGCGAGAGAGAGAGAGAGAGAAAGAGAGAGAGACGCTGAGGAACATCGCGGTTGGAGGGGAACATCACCGTCATTGCATTGTCGCCGAAAAAATGCGTCGAAGCTTCCCAGGTACACCACTATATCATCTTACATCTGTTTCACCATCTCTCTTCAACTTCTGTTTTTCCATGACCACCGTTGCTGCAGCGGTCACTATTGTTGAGTTCTGCCATTGTTGTCGCCGAAGTAATGTTGTCACTCTTAGGTTCTGCTCCTAGTAACCATTCTCTATGATTCTTTCTCTTCTTTCATCAGTGACGATGGATATCAAAAAAGAATAACTCTAAATGTGTGAGTGCGTGTAGAAGAAATTGAGGAAGAAGGATATTTTTGTCTAAAAATAAAAAAAAAGAATGATTTTAAAATAAAATTCAACTTTTGGAATGATTTTGAATGAAAACAAATAAAAAATATAAAAATTTAAGGACAATGGTGATTTTCGACAAAAATAATAGTTATCAAAACCATACTTAATTTTAAATATTACATATTATTTTAAATATTATAATTGATAATTGAATATCACCAATTGTTCCAAACTAATTTGTAAAGATCATTTACCGTAATAAATTAGCGTGTTTGGCCATGAATAGTTCCGAAGATGGCGGGTCGTGTCAACTTTGGAATTATGCAAGTCTAATGGGTATTATTAGTTGAATGTATAGTTGAACCGCTTTTTTATTATTTTTAAGAGATTATTTTTTATATTTTTATTTTTAAAATTATAAATTTAATAAAATAATCTAAAAATTAAAAATTAAAAAATATTTAAAAATAAAAATAAAAATTTTGTAGGTTATTTAAATTTTAGAACGTATAAAAGTTATAAATTTAAATTAAATAAAATATTAAAAAAAGATAAAAAATCCAAATGAGCTAAGGGGAGCTCTTATTTACCTTAATTCGCCAAATAAAATTTTGATATATTAATCAACCAGAACACAATTTTATATAATTCGAATCAATAGAATTCGAATTAGCTTTGCACATAATTCGAATTGATACAATTCGAATTACACCCAACAACTCTTCTCACGTAGTTCGAATCAATAAGACTCGAATTAGGCATGCAAGGTTGGAATTATATCAATTTGAACTACATAGAGGACGTGGCTTAGGGGAGTTCGAATCGAGTTGATTCGAATTACTCTCAGGTTGCAATTCAAAGTAATTCGAAATGTATCGATTCGAATTACACACATTTCGTCCCAATAGGTAATTCGAACCTTATTGATTCGAATTACAACTGAGTTCCCTATAAAAGGAGTTCGAACCTAGTTCATTCGAATAAGTTTTCCAAACTGAGACCCCACAAAATCCCAGAGAAAGCAACCCAAAACCGGCCCGATAAAGTCTGTAGCGGCATACTTAGGCGATGGGGGACGATCCGGGAAGGCTGTATCGACTGGATGGAGTCACTCATATAGCCGGGGTGATCAACGACGAGGTTAGCGGTTTACGATGGTGGTTTATTATATTTGTATATGTTAGTGGTTTTGCAAATCGGTATTTAGAGTGGTTTATGATAGTGGTTTTAAAGGCGGTTTTATTGGTGGTTTATGTCAGTGGTTTTGGTTTGTTGTAGTGCATGCGGTTTATGTAAGTAGGTTTGCCCGTGGTTTTTGTAAGTGGATTTGCCCGTGGTTTTTGTAAGTGGATTTGGCCGTAGTTTTTGTTATTTGATTTGGCCGTGGTTTTTGTAAGTGGATTTGCCCGTGGTTTAATGAGTGATTTAATGAGTGGTTTTGCCCGTAGTTTTATTAGGTGGATTTGCATGTGGTTTATTTTTCTAATATTTTGGATCTGGTTTGAGTGTGCAGTTTTGATTGCGGTTTTGCTAGCGGTTCAGTAGAATTTACATTTGCATGTTGAATTTAGATGCGGTATATGTTAGCATATTTTGTTTGCAATTTTCGTTGCGGTCTATGTTAGCGTATTTTCAGTCGTTCTAATTATGCGGTTCATTTAATGCGCAGCCCCAGCGTGCATGCGGCGGCAGCAGGGGATGCGACTTGATGACAGGTACGTTCTGTACTTGCAGATGGCCGGACTATACCATCTTCCGAGACTGAACGATAGATGGTTCAAACTAGATGATGCCAGGGCATTTTGGCTAGTTTCAGTGACCTTTTCTTTACTGTTTTAGGGTAGTTTCATGCATTTTCTTAGGAAATAAGCAAGTTTTGGGTAGAATTTCACTTACATCTTGATTCAAGCATACATTGAGCACTTTACATGATTTCATGAGAATTTTGCATGAATTAGATGACAAATTGGATGATGCATGTCTCATGATGTGGATTAGAACTTTGATGCACTGTATTGCTTGATTTCAGGATAAAGGAAGTAAGAAAGAGCCACGTTAGCAGCCACGTTAGTCTAACTAACGTGACCACCAACGTGGAATGGGAGCTAGCTTGCAACGTTAATGAGAAAAGTAATCGCCAATAACGTCCTCGAAAGCCATCATAGCCCACGTTAAGAGTCATGTTAACTAAGTTAACGTGAACTCTAACGTGGAAGAAAGAAATAAGGCCAACGTTAGTGACACTCACCTTTGTCACTAACGTTGGACCAAGCTCATAAGTGGCCACGTTAAGAGCCACGTTAACTCAGTTAACGTGGACTCTAACGTTGGGAAGCAAAAGAGAAGCCAACGTTAGTGACACTCACCTTTGTCACTAACGTTGGCCAAGCTACAATGAGCCACATTAGTTGCCACGTTAACTTAGTTAACGTGGAAGCTAACGTGGAGAAAGCAAGTGATCGCCAACGTTAGTGACACTTACCTTTGTCACTAACGTTGGAATGAGCCACAATGAGCCACTATGAGCCACGTTAACTCCCACGTTAACTTAGTTAACGTGGAAGTTAACGTTGAGGATAGGATGATGAGCCAACATTAGTGACACTCACCTTTGTCACTAACGTTGGAGATGGCTATCATTACCACGTTAGAAGCCACGTTAACTTAGTTAATGTGGACTCTAACGTGGGAAGTAGGGGCACCTTGGAACGTTAGTGACAAAGGTAAGTGTCACTAACATTCTCGAAGAATTGGCAAGCCTACGTTAAGAGCCACGTTAACTAAGTTAACGTGAACTCTAACGTAGGGGGAGGGAGGACTCTCAACGTTATTGGAAAAGGTGAGTTCCAATAACGTGTGCGAAGGATCAAGAGGCAACGTTAGTGGTCACGTTGATGCCACTAACGTTGAAGTTAACGTGGATCATCCCTGGGTGAGGAACGTTAGTGAAAAAGGTGATTGTCACTAACGTTCTCGAACCCACACTCTCGCTTAACGTTAACTCCACTAACGTCCTGAGCTAAAGACCCTGCCTACTTCACACTTTCTCTCTGCAAGTAAAGCTAAGCCCACTGCGGAAGATAACTGCTTCAAACTCAAGATCCAAAGGCCCATATCCAAGACTTGAAGAATCAACTAGAAGATCAGAAGAGTAATATATATAGGGGTAGTTTTGAATTAGAAAGTAGCTTGGGGGAGTGAGGAATTTTGAGAACTATTCTCTGTAATATTTTACTTTCTCTGTGGTGAACGAAATTGTGATCCCTGGTAATGGCTCCAAAAACTTGGTGCTCTAATCTTAATTCATAATTTGTCACAAGTTCGATACAACTAACCAGCAAGTGCACTGGGTCGTCCAAGTAATAAAACCTTACGTGAGTAAGGGTCGATCCCACGGAGATTGTCGGTATGAAGCAAGCTATGGTCATGTTGTAAATCTCAGTCAGGCGGATATCAAATGGTTATGGAGTTTTCGAATAATAATAATAAATAAACAGAAAATAAAGATAGAAATACTTATGTAATTCATTGGTGAGAATTTCAGTTAAGCGTATAGAGATGCTTTCGTTCCTCTGAACCTCTGCTTTCCTGCTGTCTTCATCCAACCAGTCCTACTTATTTCCATGTCAAGCTTTATATAGGGCATCACCGTTGTCAATGGCTACATCCCATCCTCTCTGTGAAAAAGGTCCAAATGCTCTGTCACGGCACGGCTAATCATCTGGAGGTTCTCGATCATACTGGAATAGGATTCACCCTCCTTTTGCGTCAGTCACTACGCCCAGCACTCGCGAGTTTGAAGTTCATCACAGCCATCCCTTCCCAGATCCTACTCAGAATACCACAGAAAAGGTTTAGACTTTCCGGATCTCAAGAATGACCATCCGTGGGTTCTAACTTATACCACGAAGATTCTAATATCTTGGACTCGGTCCCCTGTATTAGATATCTAAGAGATACTCATTCTAGCTTGTTTGCATGTAGAACGGAAGTGTTTGTCAGGCACGTGTTCATAAGTGAGAATGATGATGAACGTCACATAATCATCACATTCATCATGTTCTTGGGTGCGAATGGATATCTTAGAAGCGGAATAAGTTGAATTGAATAGAAAAACAGTAGTACTTTGCATTAAATCATGAGGAACAGCAGAGCTCCATACCTTAATCTATTGAGTGCAGAAACTCTACCGTTGTAAATACATAAGTAATAAAGGTTCAGGCATGGCCGAATGACCAGCCCCCAAATGTGATCAATAGATCAAAAGATAATCCAAAGATGATCCGAAGATGAAACTAAAGATGAAAACTCAATAGTAAAAAGTCCTATTTATACTAAACTAGTTACTAGGGTTTACAGAAGTAAGTAATTAATGCATAAATCCACTTCCGGGGCCCACTTGGTGTGTGCTTAGACTGAGCTTGAAGTTTACACGTGCAGAGGCTTCTTTTGGAGTTGAACGCCAAGTTGTAACGTGATTTTGGCGTTCAACTCTGGTTCGTGACGTGTTTCTGGCGTTTAACTCCAGACTGCAGCGTAGAACTGGCGTTCAACGCCCTTTTGCGTCATCTAAACTCAGGGAAAGTATGGACTATTATATATTGCTGGAAAGCCTTGGATGTCTACTTTCTAATGCCATTGAGAGCGCACCATTTGGAGTTCTGTAGCTTTAGAAAATCTACTTTGAGTGCAGAGAGGTCAGAATCCAACAGCATCAGCAGTCTTTCTTCAACCTCTGAATCTGATTTTTGCTCAAGTCCCTCAATTTCAGCCAGAAAGTACCTAAAATCACAGAAAGACACACAAACTCATAGTAAAGTCCAGAAATGTAAATTTAACATAAAAACTAATAAAAATATCCCTAAAAGTAACTAGATCCTACTAAAAACATACTAAAAATAATGCCAAAAAGCGTATAAATTATCCGCTCATCACAACACCAAACTTAAATTGTTGCTTGTCCCCAAGCAACTGAAAATAAAATAGGATAAAAAGAAGAGAATATACTATAAATTCCAAAATATCAATGAAACATAGCTCCAATCAGATGAGCGGGACTTGTAGCTTTTTGCCTCTTGAATAGTTTTGGCATCTCACTTTATCCATTGAAGTTCAAAATGATTGGCATCTATAGGAACTTAGAGTTCAGATAGTGTTATTGATTCTCCTAGTTCAGTATGTTGATTCTTGAACACAGCTACTTTATGAGTCTTGGCCGTGGCCCTAAGCACTTTGTTTTCCAGTATTACCACCGGATACATAAATGTCACAGACACATAACTGGGTGAACCTTTTCAGATTGTGACTCAGCTTTGCTAAAGTCCCCAATTAGAGGTGTCCAGGGTTCTTAAGCACACTCTGTTTTTGCTTTGGACCTTGACTTTAACCGCTCAGTCTCAAGTTTTCACTTGACACCTTCACGCCACAAGCACATGGTTAGGGACAGTTTGGTTTAGCCGCTTAGGCCAGGATTTTATTCCTGTAGGCCCTCCTATCCACTGATGCTCAAAGCCTTGGGATCCTTTTTATTTACCCTTGCCTTTTGGTTTTAAGGGTTATTGGCTTTTTGCTCTTGCCTTTTGGTTTTAAGAGCTTTTGGCTTTTTCTGCTTGCTTTTTCTTTTTCTATTTTTTTCGCCATTTTTTTCTTTTTTTTTCTGCAAGCTTTCTGTATTCACTGCTTTTTCTTGCTTCAAGAATCATTTTTATGATTTTTCAGATTATCAAATAACATGTCTCCTTGTCATCATTCTTTCAAGAGCCAACATATTTAACATTCATAAACAACAACTTCAAAAGACATATGCACTGTTCAAGCATTCATTCAGAAAATAAAAAGTATTGTCACCACATCAATATAATTAAACTAAGTTCAAGGATAAATTCAAAACTCATGTACTTCTTGTTCTTTTGTTTTTAAAACATTTTTTCATTTAAGAGAGGTGATGGATTCATATTCACTACTTTAAGGCATAGACACTTAGACACCAATGATCATGTAATAAGACACAAACATAGATAAACATTTAGCATAAGAAAATGAAAAACAGAAAATTTAAGAACAAGGAATGAGTCCACCTTAGTGATGGTGACGTTTCCTTCTTGAGGAACCAATGATGTCCTTGAGCTCTTCTATGTCTCTTCCTTGTCTTTGTTGCTCCTCCCTCATAGCTCTTTGATCTTCTCTAATTTCATGGAGGATGATTGAGTGCTCTTGATGTTCCACCCTTAGTTGTCCCATGTTGGAACTCCGTTCTCCTAAGGAGGTGTTGATTTGCTCCCAAAAGTTCTGTGGAGGGAAGTGCATCCCTTGAGGCATCTCAGGGATTTCTTGGTGATGAGCTTCTTCATGCGTCTCTTGAGATCCATGAATAGGCTCTCTTGTTTGCTCCATCCTTTTCTTAGTGATGGGCTTGTCCTCATCAATGAGGATATCTCCCTCTATGTCAATCCCAGCCGAATTGCATAGATGGCAAATGAGGTGAGGAAAAGCTAACCTTGCCATAGTGGAGGACTTGTCAGCCACCTTGTAGAGTTCTTGAGGTATAATCTCATGAACCTCCACCTCTTCTCCAATCATGATGCTATGGATCATGATGGCCTGGTCTATAGTAACTTCAGACCGGTTGCTAGTGGGAATGATTGAGCGTTGAATGAACTCCAACCATCCTCTAGCTACAGGCTTAAGGTCCAGTCTTCTCAGTTGAACCGGTTTGCCTTTTGAGTCAATCTTCCATTGAGCTCCTTCCACACATATGTCCATGAGGACTTGGTCCAACCTTTGATCAAAGTTGACTCTTCTTGTGTAGGGGCGTGCGTTCTCTTCCATCATTGGCAAGTTGAACGCCAACCTCACATTTTCCGGACTAAAATCTAAGTATTTCCCCCGAACCATGTGTTCATACCCTGGGTCGAGCTATTCGACCTGGGATGATTGACGACAAAGCGACTGACCTCTTCAGGTCAAGCGGACCGACTTCTTCTTAAAGAACTCGGTCCAATCGACAGGAAAACCCATAAAGGGCCCAAGTAGAGGAACACGACCCAAATCCAAAGGTCGTCCAAGCCTATAGAGATAAGGGCGGTTCCCTTGAAGATAAGCTGACCTCAACTGAAAGATAAAGATAAGATAAGATAACTAACTTATCTTATCTAGAAAGGTCACTCTACACCGTTATAAATACACTGGAACACCCAGGTATAACTCATACTCTGATTCTACATAAAACCTGTTTAATACCCATGCTAACTTAAGCATCGGAGTCTCTTGCAGGTACCCCCCACCCTCCGGTGACGAAGGATCAGCAGTGCAGCAAGTCCTACAAGTCGGACACAACAGCTCCGGCTGCCACCAGCCAGCCGGACACGACATCTCCGACCAGTACGGAAGATCTCATCCGAGATCGACCTACAGTTTCAGGTAACCCTCGAAACATTGGCGCCGTTGCCGGGGACCTGGAAGTCATCCCATCACCATGGCGGACAACCATGACAACGACCACGATTCAGGTCTGGAAGAGAGAACACCGCACAAGAACGCGGATGTCACGCTACAAGATACTCCGGAAACTAACAAGGACAAAGACTCGCCAAATCCAGGGGCAATAGAAGCACTCCTAGATCGCCTAAAACAACTGGAAAAAGAAACTCAACAACAACGGGAAATCGGAAGAGATCTACAAAGAGAGGTGCGGCGACGTTGGGAGTTGGAGAAAAAACTACAGCAATTAGAAGCCGATCTCAAATCAAAAGCCCCTTGGGCCAATCTCGAAGAAAATTCATGCAAAGAGCAAGACCCATTCACCAGAGAAATCATGAAAACCAAGATTCCAAAAGACTTCAAACTCCCGGATATGACCCTGTATGATGGCACCACGGATCCCAACCACCATCTCAGTAACTTCAGAAGCAGAATGTACCTCACCGATGCCCCAGATGCTGTTCGCTGCAAAGCATTTCCAACAACTCTCACAAACACAGCCATTCGATGGTTCGACAACCTACCCCCGAAGTCCATCTCAAGCTTTGATGACCTAGCTAAAAAATTCCTAGCCAGATTCTCTATTCAGAAAGATAAAGCCAAGCACGCCCCCAGTCTACTAGGGATCAAACAAGGAGATCGGGAGAGCCTCCGCAACTATATGGAGAGATTCAACAAAACGTGCATGGACATACAAAGTTTACCCACAGAGGCCGCCATCATGGGACTCATCAACGGCCTACGAGAAGGACCTTTCAGCCAATCTATATCAAAAAAGTACCCGACCTCCTTGGATGAAGTGCAGGAACGAGCAGAAAAATACATCAACATGGAAGAAAACGCTCGGTTAGGAGAGACCTCAAAATCGGGGGCCTCTTACCGAGATAGAGACAAGGAATCCAAGAGGAAAGAAGATCGACAAGGGGAGAAAATAAAAAAATACCATAATTACACTCCTCTCAGGGCATCCTTGGTCGAGATATACAAAGAAGTCTGCCATACAGAAAAAATCCCCCAGCACGGCCACTCAAAGGGAAAAAGGGAGGAGGAAACCGGAAGGAATATTGCGAATACCATCGAGTCCGAGGACACTCCACAAACGAATGTTTCAACTTAAAAAATATCATAGAAAAATTAGTGAGAGAAGGAAAGTTAGATCGATTCCTGGCCACCCGAGACGATGATCAAAGAAAGAGACGAAGGGATGAAGATACCGAACGAATAGAACGATCACCTCGGACACCAGAAAGACATGTCCACATAATACATGGCGGATTCACAGCAGGTGAGATCTCCAAATCCTCTCGCAAAAGATATCTCAAAGAAGTATATCATGTCGAAGGAGAGGAGGAAGCACTCAACATCCCGGCAATAACATTCACTAAAGAGGACGCATCCGGCATCATCGCAGGACACGACGATCCCATGGTCATCACCATCATATTAGCAAACGCCAACCTACACCGCACCTTGATAGACCAAGGGAGTTCTGCCGACATCTTATTCAAAACAGCCTTTGATAAACTCGGCTTAGAAGAAAAAGAACTCCAAGCATATCCAAACAGTCTGTTTGGACTAGGAGACACCCTGGTTCGACCACTAGGATACATACCACTACATACAACCTTCGGAAAAGGGAACCAATCCAAGACCCTCAAAATAGACTACATCGTGGTCGATGTAAGTTCAGCTTACAATGCTCTCATAGGTCGGACAACACTCAACCAACTCGGCGCAATAGTCTCGACCCCACACCTATGTATGAAATTCCCAACACCAAAAGGGATAGCCACGATAAAAGTAGATCAAAAAATGGCACGTCGCTGTTACAACGAAAGCCTAAACCTCAGAGGCAAAGGAGAAGAGTTCCACACAATCGAGCTGGGCGGAGTTCAACGACGAGAAGAACTTCGTCCCCAACCAGAGGGTGAGATAGAAAAGATTCAGATCGGGGACACCTCAGAAAAAATAACTAATATTGGCACAATCCTAAAAGGAGATTCAAAGGAATTACTAATACAATTCTTGCGAGATAATGTCGATCTCTTCGCGTGGAAAGCCGCAGATATGCCAGGCATATACCCTAAGCTGATGTGTCATAAGTTGGCGGTCTATCCAGGATCTCGGCCGGTACAGCAGAGACGAAGAAAACTTAGGCCAGAACGATCCCAGGCTGTGGAAGAACAAGTACAGGCACTACTGGAAGCAGGATTCATAAGAGAAATCAAATATCCACTATGGCTAGCCAACGTTGTCTTGGTGAAAAAATCAAATGGGAAGTGGCGAATGTGCACCGATTACACCGATCTCAACAAGGCTTGTCCAAAAGATCCTTACCCATTCTCAAATATCGACGCTCTGGTAGACGCTTCCTCCGGATATAAATATCTCTCGTTTATGGATGCATACTCGGGATACAACCAGATCTCCATGTATCCACCAGATCAAGAAAAGACTTCATTCCTAACACCGAAAGCAAACTATTGCTACATTGTGATGCCTTTCGGTCTCAAGAACGCAGGAGCTACTTATCAAAGGCTAATTAATAAAGTCTTCTCGGATCACATCGAAAAGATCATGGAAGTCTACGTGGATGACATGCTAATAAAAACACAAAGTGAAGAGACATTATTGTCCGACCTGGCCCAAGTATTCGACACCATAAGGAAGCATGACATGCGAATCAATCCCGCGAAATGCACCTTTGCAGTAGAAGCAGGCAAATTCTTAGGTTTCATGCTCACACAAAGAGGAATTAAAGCAAATCCAGACAAATGTCAGGCCATACTCAACATGAAGTGCCCAACCTGTGTCAAAGAAGTACAGCAACTCAACGGGAGATTGGCCGCCCTATCCCGATTCTTAGCAGGAGCTGCGATAAGATCTCTCCCCTTCTATGCTACTTTAAGAAAGGGAAAGCAGTTCGAATGGACGACAGAATGCGAGCAAGCCTTCCAAGACTTTAAGAAGTTCTTAGGACAGCCACCTATCCTCTCTCGACCACGAGAAGGAGAACCACTCATATTATATCTCGCAGTAGGAAGCCGGGCAGTAGCGTCAGCACTAGTCAGAGAAGACGAAAACGGACAACAACCCGTCTACTTCATTAGTAAAGCACTACAGGGATCCGAGTTGAACTATTAGAAAATAGAAAAATTTGCCTATACTCTCATTCTAACATCTCGACGACTCCGTCCTTACTTCCAGGCCCACACCATCAAAGTTCGCACTAACCAGCCCTTGAAAGGAATATTGCAGAAAACAGATTTAGCAGGTAGAATTCTACAATGGGCAGTCGAGCTGTCAGAGTTTGACCTCCAATATGAAGCTCGGACGGCCATTAAGTCACAATATCTGGCCGACTTTATCGCAGAATTCACATATACCCTGGAAACCCTCACAGAATGGAATCTCTATGTGGACGGTTCTTCAAATAAAACTGGAAGCGGCGCAGGAGTGATAATAGAAAGCAACCAGGGAACCCAAGTTGAGCTCTCCCTCAAGTTCGGGTTCCAGGCTTCAAATAACCAGGCGGAATACGAAGCACTGCTAGCTGGTTTGAAGTTGGCTGAAGAGGTTGGAGCTCAGAAACTCAACATTTACAGCGATTCGCAAGTTGTCACATCACAAATAACAGGGAGCTACCAAGCCAAAGATCCCACCATGAAAAGGTATTTGGATAAAACCAAGGAACAGCTCAGACAAATCGGGGAATATAAGATCTACCACATACCCCGAGAACAAAATGCCCGAGCTGATGCACTCTCGAAATTAGCCAGCACCAAACCAGGGGGCAACAATAGAAGTCTCATCCAGGAAATACTACAGAGCCCGTCGATCTCGGAGGAACAAAAAGTCCTAACCATAACAGGCCAGGACCAAGGATGGATGACCCCCATAATCAACTACCTCAAAACAGGAACACTCCCCACGGAAGAAAAGGAGGCAAAGAGGCTAAAAGGGAGGCACAATACTACACCATTATAAACAACATCCTGTACAAAAGAGGGATCTCAGTACCATTACTGAAATGCGTACCTACCTCCCACACAAAGGAAGTGTTAGAAGAAGTACACGGCGGCATTTGTGGCAATCATCTCGGAGCACGAGCTCTCACCAAAAAAGTACTCCAGGCGGGGTTTTATTGGCCAACTCTACAGAAAGAAGCTACAGAATTTGTAAAGACATGCCCACCATGTCAGAAACATGCCAACTTTCACATCGTCCCGCCAGAAGAGCTCATCAGCGTAACTTCGCCTTGGTCGTTTGCAAGGTGGGGGCTCGACCTTCTCGGCCCCTTCCCCCAGGGGTCAGGACAGGTTAAATTTCTCATAGTAGGAGTAGACTATTTCACAAAGTGGATCGAGGCAGAACCCCTAGCCAATGCCACCGCTCAAAGAAGCCGAAAATTCCTATATAGAAACATCGTCACAAGGTTCAGGGTTCCATATTCAATAACCACAGACAATGGCACTCAATTCATAGATGCAGGCTTCAGAAAACTAGTAGCCGACTTAAATATAAAGCATCAGTACACCTCCATTGAACATCCACAAGGCAATAGACAGGCCGAAGCTGCCAACAAAGTCATATTGGCTGGGTTAAAACGGAGATTATAAGATGCAAAGGGAGCTTGGGCAGAAGAGCTTCCACAGGTCCTATGGGCATATCGAACGACGCCACACTCCACCACGAAGGAATCCCCCTTCCGATTAGCATACGGAATAGAGGCAATAATCCCAGTAGAAATTGAGGAAGGATCTCCTAGAGTAGTTCATTACAATGAGGGAGTAAACTCCCAACTTCAGAGAGAAGAGCTTGACCTACTACCTGAAATCCAAGAAAGAGCTCGGATCAGGGAAGAAGCTCTAAAGCGCCGAATGGCTTCCAGATATAATCAAAGGGTAGTGCCGAGAAATTTCGCAGAAAATGACCTCATCCTAATCTGAAATGATATTGGAACAACTCGACCAGGAGAAGGAAAGCTGGCAGCAAACTGGAAGGGACCCTACCGAGTTATAGAAGTACTTGGGAAGGGCTACTACAGACTGTCCGATCTCGATGGACGAGAGCTTCCCAGATCATGGCACGCTTGCAACCTAAGAAGGTACTACAGTTAGGAAGGTAACAGATCTCATTATTGGATGCACTCTTTTTCCTGAAAAGGTTTTTTAATGAGGCACCGAGTTGAGACCCAGACACTATCCGACTTAGAGGGACGAAAAAATTCCCACATGTATATATTTGCACTTTTACTTTGAATAAAGTTTATTTAGATATTCTACAAGAATTCAAGAGGCATTATCTGAAGTATTCATCGTCCGATTATAAAGTAATAGGTCGGCAGAAAGTGAAAAACAATTTCACTGCACGACCATGATAAAGATAAACCGTCCGATAAAGGTGAAAGTGCGATTCACCCAAAGGACGATCTAAAGATACCAACCACTTTCTACGAATCGGCAAAGATGAACACAGAATAATGTCAGAAGTTATCGAAAGCAATCCAAAAAAGAACCTGACGAGGTCTTACGGATAGCTAAAATAATAACTTAAAGACTGGCCGACGTACAGAAGTCGAACTAAGTCAACCCAAGTTATAAGTAAACCCTGGAAAGAGGTCTGGCCAACCCTATTAAAGAGGATTACTTTAACTTAGAAGGGCTCGACCTAACAAAGTCAGCCCAAAAAGAAAAGGTTATAAAAGTAATCCCTGAAAGAGACCTGACAAAGGTCCAAGAAAGAGGATTACAAAAATAACCTAGAAAGAGATCGACCTAATGAAGTCGATCTCCTACAAAAAGAAAAGGTTATAAAAGTAATCCCTGAAAGAGACCTGACAAAGGTCCAAGAAAGAGGATTACAAAAATAACCTAGAAAGAGATCGACCTAATGAAGTCGATCTCCTACAAAAAAAAAACGTTATAAAAGTAATCCCTGAAAGAGACCTGACAAAGGTCCAAGAAAGAGGATTACAAAAATAACCTAGAAAGAGATCGACCTAATAAAGTCGATCTCCTACAAAAAGAAAAGGTTATAAAAGTAATCCCTGAAAGAGACCTGACAAAGGTCCAAGAAAGAGGATTACAAAAATAACCTAGAAAGAGATCGACCTAATGAAGTCGATCTCCTACAAAAAGAAAAGGTTATAAAAGTAATCCCTGAAAGAGACCCGACAAAGGTCCAAGAAAGAGGATTACAAAAATAACCTAGAAAGAGATCGACCTAATGAAGTCGATCTCCTACAAAAAGAAAAGGTTATAAAAGTAATCCCTGAAAGAGACCTGACAAAGGTCCAAGAAAAGGGATTACAAAAATAACCTAGAAAGAGATCGACCTGACGAAGTCGATCTCCTACAAACAAGTTACAAAATTAATCCCCGAAAAGAGACCTGACAAAGGTCCAAAAAAGAGGATTACAGAAATAACTTAAAAAGGGGACCAGTGCAAAAGAACCACCGAGAAACAAGTTGGACCCATAAATCACAACCTCAAAGGATCCAAGCTACAAACAATAAAACAAAGCAATCCGAGGAAGTCAAGATGCAAGATTTCAAACATCAGCAGAAAACAAAAAATATGCCAAGTCAAAAAACTACTTCTTTTACTCTATAAAAGTTATAAGGCCCGGAAGGCCACCAAAACCTACCGTGAAGGGATAGCGAGCTACCTTTTATTTTTCAAAAATAAAAGTTTCTAAACAAGCAACCAGTAAATGTCAACAATTAAATAAAAAGTTTTAAAAGCCCACAAGCCGGGCCAACTACATATCCAGAAAGAGATCAGCAAACATCAGGAGCCTTCTTGGCAGCATCAGGACAAGGAGAAGGAGGACGAGTCTAAATCGGCACAGCATCCATAGTTCCATCCTCCCTGTTCAGAATTTGGCAATCCGAGTCAAGCGCAACCAGAGGAGCAAAAGAGGTCGACACTTTGGCAGAGGACGTAGGGGGAGGAGCAACCTCATCATCATCATCCTCATCATCAGGGACAATCTTGCCATCCCTGACAATGTTATCCAGGCTAAAGAGGGTGAGATCGTCCTTGGAAGCAATGACCCGAACTTGCTCCTTCAAGTTCTCGTAAGCAACAGTCACGCTGCCAACGAGATGACTTTGGAGCTCAGAATAATCTTCCCGGACATTGTCGAGCTCCCCCCTCAGGCGCATCATCTTCCGATAGGATGTAACGTAACTATCCTTATGCATCATGGCTGTGTCCTCAGCCAACCTCAAAGAAGCTGCCAGTGATTGGGAACTCGCCTTCTCGTTCTCTAAGTCCTTCTCCAGCTTGGCTACCTTTATCTCAAGTTCCTCCTTTAACTCCCTCATCTGATCAAACTCTTGTTTTGCCTCCTCCATAAACGCTTTAGTGGCATGGAGAGGGAGATTCTGAGCAGTTCGATATATGGCAGCCGCCATATACGCCATCTTTACGTGATTTCGGGCCATAAATTCTAAGTGATGGAGGATGGACACATCATCCATGGAGAGGGAGCCATAGGGACCGATTTGCTGATCCACAAATTCAATGGCATTAAAATCAGGAGCATCGAGGTCGAAGGGCTCAGCTGTTTTTTGTTTTTTATTGGGAGGAGCAACAGATGGAGTGGCAGAAGTGGGGTGAAGATCCACCAAACGAACTCGGGGTGTAGGGATCACTTTCTTCACCCCAGGAGAACTCGGCACTGATGGCTTCTCGCGCACTTGGGAGGACCCCTCCCCAGCCGCCTTGGCCGCAATATTTCTGGTAGCAGTCGCCCTCTGCGCCCTCTTAAAAGCTTTCATGGATTCATTATTCTTCATTGCCTCTGCAAATAAAACAGAAATTAAGCTACAAGTCAGATAAGTCGGAAAGACAGCTACAAGCAACATAAACAGATAATAAAGGAATCACAAGATACCCAGTTCAGTTTGAAGAAGAGAAGGATTGGTTAGAAATTTCTTTGTGTCAAGATAGGGAGGATGACCCCAGCGTTCTTCCAAGACAGTCACAAAAGCTCGTTCAGCCTCATCCAACATTTTCCACGCATATCTGGAGACCCTCACATCTTTTTGCCATTCCAAGGGAAAAGCAGGTTCATCATTTTCATCCAGAAAAAAGGGCCGAGCTCCTTCAACAGCTCGGACCTTGAAAAAGTAGTTTTTAAAATCACGAAATGACTCGTCAAACATGGAAAAGACCTTCTTTCCCTGGGTGGAACGAAAGGATACCCAAGCCAACTTCTTTTTTACCACACCGGGCTTAGTCAAGATAAACAGATAGAAAAAGAGAGATTGGGAAGCAGGAATACCAAAACCATTGCACAACAATTAGAAAATTTTTATGAAACTCCAGGAATTGGGGTGAAGTTGAGAGGGGGCAACATTACAGGACCATAACAGGTCGGTTTCAAATGGAGTAAAAGGAAGGGTGATACCCAGCTGACCGAAGAAAAAATCATAAACATAAAATAAGGGGTGATCATCAACAACCGGAGTAGAAAAGTAGACTCTCTCATCAGAAGAGGGAGGGACAAGCTCATAGTTCTTCTCATCACTGGGATTACTACAAACACTATGAAACTGTCTAAGCTGTGCACAAAACTCAGAATCAACCAGAGAAACACACATAAGAACCATCGAGTCCACCCAATCGGCTATACCCTCAGGAACCCGGGAAGGCATCTCTACAACGTTATTTCGGAAAGACATGAGGCCAACTAAATCCTACAAAAGAAAAGAAGAACGGATTACTCAAAAAACATCTTGGCGGGCGAATACACAGAAAAGGAAAAAACCCCAAAACTCAAACTAAAACTCCTGGGGCATCCTTTGGAGGCAGTAACAAAACGAGTATCAAGGAAAATCTACTTATGTCCCGGCATCTCACAAACAAGAATAGAAGATCTCAAACAGCAAGCATTTTTCATAGGAGAAAGACAAAACACAAACAAAACAGAAAGTCATCTTCCTACAGTCTATCAGCGAGGAACAACAACAAATATACCAGGCAAAAATCGTCAAAGATGCAGCCTTTTTTCAGAATCAAACAAAATTATCATTCCAAAGCTTCAAAATCAAAAGCATTTCACAACATGCAAAAGCCCTAAAGGTATCAAGCAACAGGAAAAGCGAAAAAGACCATGCAAAAGACAAAGAAATTACGAGACGCACAGTGATCAGGCACAGCGAAAAGTAGAAAGATCCAAACTTTTCCCAACTAAGATAAAAACTTTCTCAAAACGGATACAAAAATGGCGTAGAGGGAGGAAGAAAGAAGAACCAAACCTGGAAAAATGTGAGAAAGCTGCAAAGAAAAGTAGAAAAGCGGAAGGCAAAATCCCGAATCTCCCCTTCCCCATGAAAAAGCAAAGTCACAGCAACGTCGCTGGGCTGAAACGCGAAAGCTACAGGCGGAGGCTTCAGAAAAATCAAAGGAAAAGCTGGAAGTGAGAAAGTAAAGGGAGAAGTTACAAAGAAGAAGCGAAACCGTTTTTGATCGATAAAATTCAAAATAAAAGCCAAGAGAGAGTGGGGGCAATTAAATGCCAATTAAATGTGGATATTAAAACCGCTTGCGTTCCCAAAAAAAAAAGCGCTGATATAAAAGCGCGCGCTTTTAGAGAAAAACGTTCTACATTCAAAAGCTGCTACAAAAGGAGTCGACAAAATGCTTGAGTTCGGCTTCACTACGGGAAGGACCGAAGTCAAGAACTCGACCTCGACAAAGAAGACCGAGCTCAAGCAGGGGCACTGTTCATACCCTGGGTCGAGCTATTCGACCTGGGATGATTGGCGACAAAGCGACCGACCTCTTCAGGTCAAGCGGACCGACTTCTTCTTAAAGAACTCGGTCCAATCGACAGGAAAGCCCATAAAGGGCCCAAGTAGAGGAACACAACCCAAATCCAAAGGCCGTCCAAGCCTATAGAGATAAGGGCGGTTCTCTTGAAGATAAGCTGACCTCAACTCAAAGATAAAGATAAGATAAGAGAACTAACTTATCTTATCTAGAAAGGTCACTCCACGCCGTTATAAATACACTGGAGCACCCAGGTATAACTCATACTCTGATTCTACATAAAACCTTTTTAATACCCATGCTAACTTAAGCATCGGAGTCTCTTGCAGGTATCCCCCACCTCCGGTGACGAAGGATCAGCAGTGCAGCAAGTTCTACAAGTCGGACACAACAGCTCCGGCTGCCACCAGCCAGCCGGACACGACATCTCCGACCAGCACGGAAGATCTCCTCCGAGATCAACCTACAGTTTCAGGTAACCCTCGGAACACCATGGTAAGATAATTCTTTAGGTTCGGGTTCTTACTTTGATCATGGTTCCTAGTGATCTATGCATTAGCATAGAACTCTTGAACCATTAGAATTCTGACTTGTTGGATGGGGTTTGTTAGAACTTCCCAACCTCTTCTTTGGATTTCATGTCGGATATCCGGATACTCATTTCTCTTGAGTTTGAAAGGGACCTCGGGGATCACCTTCTTCTTGGCCACAACATCATAGAAGTGGTCTTGGTGGGCTTTGGAGATGAATCTTTCCATTTCCCATGACTCGGAGGTGGAAGATTTTGTCTTCCCTTTCCCTTTTCTAGAGGATTCTCCGAACTTAGGTGCCATCAATGGTAATGGAAAAACAAAAAGCTTATGATTTTACCATACCAAACTTAGAATATTGCTCGTCCTCGAGCAAGAGAAGAAAGAAAAGAAGAAGAAGAAGAAGATATGAAGGAGAGGGAGAGAGAGTTGTGTTTCGGCCAAGAAGGGGAAGAGAGGGTTGTGTTGTGTGAAAATGAGGAAGAATGGAGGGGTTTATATAGTGGAGGGAGGAGGGTTAGGGTTCGGCCATATGGGATGGGATTGGGTGGGAAAGTGATTTTGAATTTTGAAGGTAGGTGGGGTTTATGAGGTAGGTTTATGGGGAAGAGTGGATGGATGTGAGTGGTGAAGGGGTAGTAGGGAAGAGAGCTTGATGTGATTGGTGAAGGGTCTTGGGGAAAGGTGTTTATTGGGAAGAGAGGATGAACATTGAGAAGAGGAAAGAGTATGAGTGGAGGTAGATGGGGATCCTATGGGGTCCATAGATGCTGAGATGATTCTGTGGGGTCCACAGATCCTGAGGTGTCAAAGATTTACATCCCTGCAACAATTAGGCATGTAAAATGCCTTTGCATGCAATTCTGGCGTTGAACGCCAGTTCTATGCTTGTTTTTGGCGTTCAGTGCCAGCTTTCCTCAGTGTGCATTTCTGGCGTCTGAATGCCAGGATGCTGCTTATTTCTGGCATTCAACGCCAGATCCATGCTCTCTTCTGGCGTTGAACGCCAGCCAGATGCTCCTTACTGGCGTTTAAACGCCAGTAAGCCCTTCCTCCAGGGTGTGATTTTTCTTCTGCTATTTTTGATTCTGTTTTTGATTTTTCTATTTATTTTGTGACTCCACATGATCATGAACCTAATAAAACATGAAATAACAATAAAATAAAAATAAAATTAGATAAATAAAAATTGGGTTGCCTCCCAACAAGCACTTCTTTAATGTCAATAGCTTGACAGTGGGCTCTCATGGAGCCACACAAGTGATCAGGTCAATTTTATAGACTCCCAACACCAAACTTAGAGTTTGGATATAGGATTTCAACACCAAACTTAGAGTTTGGCTGAGGCCTCCCAACATCAAACTTAGAGTTTGACTGTGAGGGCTTTAGTTGACTCTGTACTGAGAGAAGCTTACTGTGCCTCTTTTCCATATTTACAGAAGGATGACATTGAGTTTTAAACACAAGGGAGTCCTCATTCAATTGAAGGACTAGTTCACCTCTGTCAACATCAATCACAGCTCTTGCTGTGGCTAAGAAGGGTCTTCCAAGGATGATGGATTCATCCTCATCCTTCTCAGTATCTAGGATTATGAAATCAGCAGGGATGTAAAGGCCTTCAACCTTTACTAATATGTCATCTACTTGTCCATAAGCATATTTTCTGGAATTGTCTGCCATCTCTAATGAGATTTTAGCAGCTTGTACCTCAAAGATTCCCAGTTTCTCCATTACAGAGAGTGGCATGAGGTTTATTCCTGATCCAAGGTCACATAGAGCCTTCTCAAAGGTCATGGTGCCTATGGTACAAGGTATTAGGAACTTTCCAGGATCCTATTTCTTCTGAGGCAATCTCAGTTGATCCAATGCATTTAGTTCATTGGTGAACAGGGGAGGTTCATCTCTCCAAGTTTCATTACCAAATAAATTGGTATTCAGCTTCATGATTACACCAAGGAACTTGGCAACTTGCTCTTCAGTAACATCCTCATTCTCTTCAGAAGAGGAATACTCATCAGAGCTCATGAATGGCATAAGGAGGTTCAATGGAATCTCTATGGTCTCTAGATGAGTCTCAGATTCCTTTGGTTCCTCAGAGGGAAACTTCTTGTTGATCACTGGACGTCCCAGGAGGTCTTTCTCCTTGGGATTCACGTCCTCCCCTTCCTCCTTGGATTCGGCCATGATGGTTATATCAATGGCCTTGCACTCTCCTTTTGGATTTTCTTCTGTATTGCTTAGGAGAGCACTAGGAGGGGTTTCAGTGATCTTCTTACTCAGCTGGCCCACTTGTGCCTCTAAATTTCTAATGGAGGGCCTTGTTTCATTCATGAAACTCAGAGTGGCTTTAGATAGATCAGAGACTAAGTTTGCTAAATTAGAGGTATTTTGTTCAGGGTTCTCTGTCTGTTGCTGAGTGGATGATGGAAAAGGCTTGCTATTGCTAAACATGTTTCTTCCACCATTATTAAAGCCTTGTTGAGGCTTTTGTTGATCCTTCCATGAGAGATTTGGGTGATTTCTCCATGAGGGATTATAAGTGTTTCCATAAGGTTCACCCATGTAATTCACCTCTGCTATTGCAAGGTTCTCAGGATCATAAGCTTCTTCTTCAGAAGATGCCTCTTGAGTACTATTAGATGCAGCTTGCATTCCATTCAGACTCTGAGAAATCATATTGACTTGCTAAGTCAATATTTTATTCTGTGCCAATATGGCATTCAGAGTATCAATTTCAAGAACTCCCTTCTTCTGAGGCGTCCCATTACTCACAGGATTTCTCTCAGAAGTGTACATGAACTGGTTATTAGCAACCATGTCAATGAGTTCGTGAGCTTCTGCAGGCATTTTCTTTAGGTGAATGGATCCACCTGCAGAAGTATCCAATGACATCTTAGCTAATTCAGACAGACCATCATAGAATATATCCAGGATGGTCCATTCTGAAAGCATGTCAGAAGGACACTTTTTGGTCAGTTCCTTGTATCTCTCCCAAGCTTCATAGAGAGATTCACCTTCTTTCTGTCTGAAGGTTTGAATATCCACTCTAAGCTTACTCAGCTTTTGAGGAGGAAAGAACTTGGCTAAGAAAGCCTTGACCAGCTTATCCCAAGAGTTCAGGCTATCCTTAGGTTGAGAGTCCAACCATATTCTAGCTCTGTCTCTTACAGCAAACGGAAAAGCATGAGCCTGTAGACTTCAGGATCTACTCCATTAGTCTTAACAGTGTCACAGATTTGCAAGAATTCAGTTAAGAACTGAAAAGGATCTTTAGATGGAAGTCCATGAAACTTGCAGTTTTGCTGCATTAGAGAAACTAATTGAGGTTTCAGCTCAAAATTGTTTTCTCCAATGGCAGGAATAGAGATGCTTCTTCCATGTAAATTGGAATTAGGTGCAGTAAATTCACCAAGCATCCTCCTTGCATTATTGTTATTTTCGGCTGCCATCTCCTCTTCCTGTTCGAAAATTCCTGTAAGGTTGTCTCTGGATTGTTGTATTTTAGCTTCTCTTAGTTTCCTTTTCAGAGTCCTTTCAGGTTCAGGATCTGCTTCAACAAGAATGTTCTTGTCCTTGCTCCTGCTCATATGACAAAGAAGGGAATAACAAAGAAAATATGAAATCCTCTATGTCACAGTATAGAGATTCCTTTGTGTGAGTAGAAGAAGAAAAGAATGTAATGTAAGGAAAGAGAAGGGAGGAGAATCCAAACACAAGGGTGAGGATAGCAGAGATATGAGATGAAGAGAAGTGTTAGTAAGTAATAAATAAATAGAAGGAGATGAGAGAGAGGGAATTCGAAAAATAAATTTTGAAAAAGAGTTAATGATTTTCGAAAATTAAGATAAAATTAAAATTAAAATTAAAAATTGAAACAATTGATTAATTAAAAAGAATTTTTGAAAAAGAGGGAGGTATTTTCGAAAATTAGAGAGGGATAGTTAGTTAGGTAGTTTTGAAAGAGATAAGAAACAAGCAAAAAGTTAATTAGTTAGTTGAAACTAATTTTGAAAATCAATTTTTAGGAGATAAGAAGATAAGAAGTTAGAAAAGATATTTGAAAAAGATATGGTAAAAAGATATTTTTGAAAAGATATGATTGAAATTAGTTTTGAAAAAGATTTGATTTTTAAAATCACAATTAATGACTTTATTCACAAGAAATCACAAGATATGATTCTAGAACTTAAAGTTTGAATCTTTCTTAACAAGCAAGTAACAAACTTGAAATTTTTGAATCAAAACATTAATTGTTGATGATATTTTCGAAAATTATGAGATAAAATTAAGAAAAAGATTTTTTTGAAAAATATTTTTAAAATTTTCGAAAATAAATAAGAAAAATGAAAAAGATTTGATTTTTGAAAATGATTTTGAAAAAGATAAGATTTTCAAATTGAAAATTTGATTTGACTCATAAGAAACAATTGAATTTTAAAAAGTTTTGAAAAAGTCAACTCAAATTTTCGAATTTATGAGAAGAAAAAGGAGAAGATATTTTTTTTTATTTTTGAATTTTTAATGATGAGAGAGAAAAACATGAAAAATGATGCAATGCATGAAAATTTTGGATCAAAACATGTGATTAATGCAAGAACACTATGAATGTCAAGATGAACACCAAGAACACTTTGAATGTCAAGATGAACACCAAGAACTTATTTTTGAAAAATTTTCAAGAAAAGAAAATATACAAGACACCAAACTTAGAAATTTTTCATGTATAGACAATATGAATGCAAGAATGCATATGAGAAACAAGAAAAGACATAAAACAAGAAAATATGAAGATCAGACAAGAAGACTGGCCAAGAACAACTTGAAGATCATGAAGAACACTATGAATGCATGAATTTTCGAAAAAATGCATAAAAATTTTTTAGAAAAAATGCAATTGACACCAAACTTAAAAGTTGACTCAAGACTCAAACAAGAAACACAAAATATTTTTGATTTTTTTATGATTTTATGATTTTTTTTTTGGATTTTTCGAAAATTATTTGAAAAAGAAAATAAGGATTTCAAAATTTTTAATATGAATTCCAGGAATCTTGTACTCTTTAGTCTAAAGCTTCAGTCTAGGAATTAGACATGACTCACTAGCCAGCTAAGCTTTAGTATGCTATTACATGCATTGAAGTGATTAGTTGAATCCTCAGTCCAAATTTAGACATGGCTTTACAGCCAGCCAGGATTCAACAAATCATCATGAAACACTAGAATTCATTCTTAAAAATTCTGAAGAAAAAAATATATTTTATTAAAAAATTTTTTTTCGAATATTAAATGGGAAAAACGAAAAAGAAGGAAATATTTTTGAAAAATTTTTGAAAACTTTTTTTGAAAACAAAATAAGAAGAAAATTACCCAATCTGAGCAACACGATGAACCGTCAGTTGTCCAAACTCGAACAATCTCCGGCAACGGCGCCAAAAACTTGGTGCACAAAATTGTGATCTCTGGTAATGGCTCAAAAAACTTGGTGCTCTAATCTTAATTCATAATTTGTCACAACTTCGATACAACTAACCAGCAAGTGCACTGGGTCGTCCAAGTAATAAAACCTTACATGAGTAAGGGTCGATCCCACGGAGATTGTTGGTATGAAGCAAGCTATGGTCACCTTGTAAATCTCAGTCATGCGGATATCAAATGGTTATGGAGTTTTTGAATAAAAATAATAAATAAACAGAAAATAAAGATAGAAATACTTATGTAATTCATTGGTGAGAATTTCAGATAAGTGTATAGAGATGCTTTCGTTCCTCTGAACCTCTGCTTTCCTGCTGTCTTCATCCAATCCTTCCTACTCCTTTCCATGGCAAGCTTTATATAGGACATCACCGTTGTCAATGACTACATCCCATCCTCTTTGTGAAAAAGGTCCAAATGCTCTGTCACGGCATGGCTAATCATCTAGAGGTTCTCGATCATACTGGAATAGGGTTTACCCTCCTTTTGCGTCTGTCGCTACGCCCAGCACTCGTGAGTTTGAAGTTCGTCACAGCCATCCCTTTCCAGATCCTACTCGGAATACCACAGATAAGGTTTAGACTTTCCGGATCTCAGGAATGACCATCCATGGGTTCTAACTTATACCACAAAGATTCTAATATCTCGGACTCGGTCCCCTATATTAGATATCTAAGAGATACTCATTCTAGCTTGTTTGCATGTAGAACGGAAGTGTTTGTCAGGCACGCGTTCATAAGTGAGAATGATGATGAGCGTCACATAATCATCATATTCATCATGTTCTTGGGTGCGAATGGATATCTTAGAAGCAGAATAAGTTGAATCGAATGGAAAAACAGTAGTACTTTGTATTAAATCATGAGGAACAGCAGAGCTCCACACCTTAATCTATGGAGTGCAGAAACTCTACCGTTGTAAATACATAAGTAATGAAGGTTCAGGCATGGCCGAATGGCCAGCCCCCAAACGTGATCAATAGATCAAAAGATAATCCAAAGATGATCCGAAGATGAAACTAAAGATGAAAATACAATAGTAAAAGGTCCTATTTATACTAAACTAGTTACTAGGGTTTACAGAAGTAAGTAATTGATGCATAAATCCACTTCCGGGGCCCACTTGGTGTGTGCTTGGGCTGAGCTTGAAGTTTACACGTGCAAAGGCTTCTTTTGGAGTTGAACACCAAGTTGTAACGTGTTTTTGGCGTTCAACTCTGGTTCGTGACGTGTTTCTGGCGTTTAACTCCAGACTGCAGCGTAGAACTGGAGTTCAACGCCCTTTTGCGTCATCTAAACTTAGGCAAAGTATGGACTATTATATACTTCTGGAAAGCCCTGGATGTCTACTTTCCAACGCAATTGGAAGCGCGCCATTTGGAGTTCTGTAGCTCCAGAAATTCCACTTTGAATGCAGGGAGGTCAGAATCCAACAGCATCAGCAGTCCTTCTTCAACCTCTGAATCTGATTTTTGCTCAAGTCCCTCAATTTCAGCCATAAAATACCTGAAATCACAGAAAAACACACAAACTCATAGTAAAGTCCAGAAATGTGAATTTAACATAAAAACTAATAAAAATATCCCTAAAAGTAACTAGATCCTACTAAAAACATACTAAAAACAATGCCAAAAAACGTGTAAATTATCCGCTCATCAGTGGAGAAGAGTCATGAATCGGTAAAGAAGGCACTTGAGGACTGGAAAAGAGCCAGACTAGCACGGATGCAAGGAAGCACAAGTAGACACAAAGAGGACAAGCAAGAGGGAGAGCATGGGCAATCCCATGAGTAAAAGGTGGTGGAGTTCCTTATCTGTTCCATCTTTTTCAAGCATTAAATAAGAAAAATCATGTATGAAATAGGACATGCTTCCATGATAGTTTAGGATTTTCAATTATGTTTTTAGTATTCTACTTGCCTAGGTCTATGATTACTAGTCAAGTTGTTTGTTTTTAATTCCATCCTGCTTATTGTGTTGCTTGTCTCCTTTTGAATCAAATAAAAAGAGAATGTTTGTTATCAAAGACCAGAGTGGAGTTCATATTGTGGAGTAAGTTCCTTAGTGTGTGATGTGGTCATAAGTTAACTAAGTTGGCTCACCAACAAGGGTGGGAAGACAACTATCTGTCTTGAATCATATGCTTGAAACACACCCCATGAGACTAGCTAAATAACAAGATCCTAATAAGAAAAAGGGAAAAGGACAATAAGAGTTGAAAAAGAAAGAAAAGTTAATAAAGAATAAGGCTAGGCACC
This sequence comes from Arachis hypogaea, assembly GCF_003086295.3. Lineage (NCBI taxonomy): Eukaryota > Viridiplantae > Streptophyta > Magnoliopsida > Fabales > Fabaceae > Arachis > Arachis hypogaea. Next base: position 100,884,141 of record NC_092049.1, read on the forward strand.
AAGGGTTTGAAACTTGAGAGATGTGTCTGTGGTGCTCCTATACCAAGGATCTGCTTGGATGAATAAGTTCGTAGGAGTGCTTCATCACTTGGTAACTTGGGTTAACTAACCCGGGATTATCAGCTGAAAGTCCACTATCAAGAGCAATCTTGCTACAGAATATTTAGTAACCCAAAGAGGTGCTGGACACCAAGGTCTCAAGAAAGAAAATAAACAAACCATGTGCCTGTGGTGTGTATGTATGGGGGAAAGAGACTTGAGGGAGTAAGTCCTTAGGGGTGTCTTAACACCTAGCACCTTGAACCAACTGGTTCGGGAGTGCTGGCTGAAAGCTTATCTTAAAGAGTCGCCCCCTCACAGAGCACTTAGCCTAAGAACACAAATAAGCCCAGAAAACAATAAAAGGATCAATGAATAAGAGTCTCATAGGGTGCAATTAAGTGAGTATTCCAGGACATGATAAAGGTCTGAAAGCCAGTGAAGGAATGAACCTAAGTTACTATGCATGAAACCACCATAAAACCAAGGACATGACTTTCACAATAATGACTCATTTCTCTTGGCATTTCATTCATCATTCTCTTGTTCCAGTACTTGCTTAGGGACAAGCAAGCTTTAAGTTTGGAGTTGTGATGCCAGAGCATTTTGGCCAGTTTCACTGACCTTTTCTTTACTGTTTTAGGGTAGTTTCATGCATTTTCTTAGGAAATAAGCAAGTTTTGGGTAGAATTTCACTTACATCTTGATTCAAGCATACATTGAGCACTTTACATGATTTCATGAGAATTTTGCATGAATTAGATGACAAATTGGATGATGCATGTCTCATGATGTGGATTAGAACTTTGATGCACTGTATTGCTTGATTTCAGGACAAAAGAAGCAAGAAAGAGCCACGTTAGCAGCCATGTTAGTCTAACTAATGTGACCACCAACGTGGAATGGGAGCTAGCTTGCAACGTTAATGAGAAAAGTAATCGCCAATAACGTCTTCGAAAGTCATCATAGCCCACGTTAAGAGTCACGTTAACTTCTTGCAACGTTAATGAGAAAAGTAATCGCCAATAACGTCCTCGAAAGTCATCATAGCCCACGTTAAGAGTCACGTTAACTAAGTTAACGTGAACTCTAATGTGGAAGAAAGAAATAAGGCCAACGTTAGTGACACTCACCTTTGTCACTAACGTTGGACCAAGCTCATAAGTGGCCACGTTAAGAGCCACGTTAACTCAGTTAACGTGGACTCTAACGTTGGGAAGCAAAAGAGAAGCCAACGTTAGTGACACTCACCTTTGTCACTAACGTTGGCCAAGCTACAAGGAGCCACGTTAGTTGCCACGTTAACTTAGTTAACGTGGAAGCTAACATGGAGAAAGCAAGTGATCGCTAACGTTAGTGACACTTACCTTTGCCACTAACGTTGGAATGAGCCACAATGAGCCACGTTAACTCCCACGTTAACTTAGTTAACGTGGAAGCTAATGTTGAGGATAGGATGATGAGCCAACGTTAGTGACATTCTCCTTTCTCACTAACGTTGGAGATGGCTATCATTACCACGTTAGAAGCCACGTTAACTTACTTAATGTGGACTCTAACGTGGGAAGTAGGGGCACCTTGGAACGTTAGTGACAAAGGTAAGTGTCACTAACGTTCTCGAAGAATTGGCAAGCCTACGTTAAGAGCCACGTTAACTAAGTTAACGTGAACTCTAACGTAGGGGGAGGGAGGACTCTCAACGTTATTGGAAAAGGTGAGTCCCAATAACGTGTGCGAAGGATCAAGAGGCAACGTTAGTGGTCACGTTGATGCCACTAACGTTGAAGTTAACGTGGATCATCCCTGGGTGAGGAACGTTAGTGAAAAAGGTGATTGTCACTAACGTTCTCGAACCCACACTCTCACTTAACGTTAACGACACTAACGTCCTGAGCTAAAGACCCTGCCTACTTCACACTTTCTCTCTGCAAGTAAAGCTAAGCCCACTGCGGAAGATAACTGCTTCAAACTCAAGATCCAAAGGCCCATATCCAAGACTTGAAGAATCAACTAGAAGATCAGAAGAGTAATATATATAGGGGTAGTTTTGAATTAGAAAGTAGCTTGGGGGAGTGAGGAATTTTGAGAACTATTCTCTGTAATATTTTACTTTCTCTGTGGTACACGAAATTGTGATCCCTGGTAATGGCTCCAAAAACTTGGTGCTCTAATCTTAATTCATAATTTGTCACAACTTCGATACAACTAACCAGCAAGTGCACTGGGTCGTCCAAGTAATAAAACCTTACGTGAGTAAGGGTCGATCCCACGAAGATTGTCGGTATGAAGCAAACTATGGTCATCTTGTAAATCTCAGTCAGGCGGATATCAAATGGTTATGGAGTTTTCGAATAATAATAATAAATAAACAGAAAATAAAGATAGAAATACTTATGTAATTCATTGGTGAGAATTTTAGATAAGCGTATAGAGATGCTTTCGTTCCTCTGAACCTCTGCTTTCCTGCTGTCTTCATCCAACCAGTCCTACTCCTTTCCATGGCAAGCTTTATATAGGGCATCACTGTTGTCAATGGCTACATCCCATCCTCTCTGTGAAAAAGGTCCAAATGCTCTGTCACGGCACGACTAATCATCTGGAGGTTCTCGATCATACTGGAATCGGATTCACCCTCCTTTTGCGTCTGTCACTACGCCCAGCACTCGCGAGTTTAAAGTTCGTCACAGCCATCCCTTCCTAGATCCTACTCGGAATATCACAGACAAGGTTTAGACTTTCCGGATCTCAGGAATGACCATCCATGGGTTCTAACTTATACCATGAAGATTCTAATATCTCGGACTCGGTCCCCTGTATTAGATATCTAAGAGATACTCATTCTAGCTTGTTTGCATGTAGAACGGAAGTGTTTGTCAGGCACGCGTTCATAAGTGAGAATGATGATGAGCGTCACATAATCATCACATTCATCATGTTCTTGGGTGCGAATGGATATCTTAGAAGCGGAATAAGTTGAATTGAATAGAAAAACAGTAGTACTTTGCATTAAATCATGAGGAACAGCAGAGCTCCACACCTTAATCTATGGAGTGCAGAAACTCTACCATTGTAAATACATAAGTAATGAAGGTTCAGGCATGGCCGAATGGCCAGCCCCCAAACGTGATCAATAGATCAAAAGATAATCCAAAGATGATCTGAAGATGAAACTAAAGATGAAAACTCAATAGTAAAAAGTCCTATTTATACTAAACTAGTTACTAGGGTTTACAGAAGTAAGTAATTGATGCATAAATCCACTTCCGAGGCCCACTTCTGATCTTACCCATTCTCTTTAATTTCTGCAATTTACTTTTATGAGCATCTTCCCCATTCCCATTTAAGATTCTGCAATTTACTTTCTGCCATTTACATTCAGCTCTTTATTTCCAGCAATTTACATTTTCTGCTATTTACTTTTCCGCTATTTAATTTTCTGCAATTCTCAAATCAAATTCTGCTTCGCTCAACTAGAACATTCCTCTAATTAAAGTTGATTGACCAATCAATCCCTGTGGGATTCGACCTCAATCTATTGTGAGTTTTTACTTGACGACAATTCGGTATACTTGTCAAAGGAAAATTGTTGAGAGACAAGTTTCCGTGCTATCACTAGACGAGCCCCTTGTGAGTGCCTTCGTGGAGCGGTAGCATCTGGAGACGCACACGTTCCACATGCTGTTCGGAGAGTGCACCATCACATTTCAGGACGTCGCGTATCAGTTGGGCTTGCCGGTAGATGGACGTTACGTCAGTGGTTGCCTGACAGACTTCCACGTATACATAGAGGGTGGCAGGCAAGCTTGGCAGTGGTTCCATGAGTTGCCCGGTGTGTTACCTCCCGCGAACCAGATACAGAAGTTTGTAGTGAACTGCACCTGGTTCCGGGAGACCTTTGGAGAGTGCCCCGAGGGGGCAGATGAGGAGACGGTCAGGCGCTTTGCCCGTGCGTACATCATGATGTTGTTGGGCACCCAGCTGTTTGCCGACAAGTCTGGCAATCGTATACACATCAGATGGTTACCGTTTGTGGCTCGGCTTGAGGAGATGGGTGGCTATAGCTGGGGGTCGGCGGCACTAGCATGGTTGTATCGGTGCATGTGCCGAGTGGCCAACCGACATGTCGTGAAGTTAGCTGGGCCGTTACAGTTACTTCAGTCTTGGATCTTCTGGCGGTTTCCTGGTTTTAGGCCGGCTGGGTATGATGCGTTTAGCTGGCCCCTTGCCTCGAGGTACCACTATCTTACTGTACTATGTATCCTTATTTTATGTTTTTTCAATTCCGCATGCAAATTTATACCTTTTACAATCATTCATGAATGCAAAACTATGTTTAATTTCCCATTCAGGTGGTCAGGATACAATCTTGGGATTAGCAAGAAGGGACCTCGGGTGCAGATGGCTCGGCTGAGGATCGACTTGTTACAGGCTCGGGATGTAAGTAAACTAAGCTCATATGTGTAGTATCGACTTCTTTCGCTTTATATGGTTTAACAAATTTGTCAAATGGATTTGATTTGCTTCTTTCAGTTCATATGGATGCCCTACAGCACACCCGACGTCCTCCAGGTTGTCCATCCGGAGGTGTTGGAGCCTCGGCATATGATGTTATGGTGGTGTGTGACCTCCCTGATATATTTTGCGGTGGTTGAGTGGCATCAGGTTGATAGAGTTTTACCGCAGTTCAGCGGCGTACAGCCTCCCCCACATCCCGCCCTGAACATCGACTTCTTGATGTCGATGGACGAGAGAGGTGGTGACCGTTGGTTACCGTCCCATTTACAACATTGGCATCTTCACTGGGAGACACGTGCAGATCACGTGTTACGGTTCGATGTTGTTGATGACCCGGGACCCTCACATGAGTTCTTGGCATGGTGGCATCAGCATGGAAAGAGGTTCTTGTCACGTGAGTTGTACTTGGGGGATCCGAGGGGTATTCCTATTCCGGTTGAGGGGACGCAGAGGGGTGCCGGCCGAGTTCCAGATATGGACCGAGTTGACGACGTTCCTGACAGGCGCCGGGTTGAGAGGAGAGCTCGAGTCGGGACACGTCGTAGCCAGCGTGATTGGAGATGGCTGGACCAGGCTATGGAGGAGGGCGATGAGGCCGGTAGGGACGGTGGTCGACGACGAGGGGGTCGAGGCAGGAGGAGAGGGGCTGCTCCTAGGTAGGATAGCCTTGATCGTGGTGATCATGCAGCTGGAGGAGGAGCTCCAGGGGGGATGTTAGGCCCCCTCATGGCGGACAAGGTGGAGAGTGGTATGGATCCGATATGGGAGATCCATCGACCCATGCTGACACTGGGCTTGGAGAGGGGATGCTCGGAGATTACTTCGTTGGTGTTCCCGCTGACGACCAGACACCTCAGGAGAATACGCCATGGGTGATTCCGGGTTTGACGTTTTCAGAGTTTCTTGCCGGTGATGGGATTGACGCGGATTTCGGTGGATCACATTTCCTGGATGAGATCACCACCATGTTGCAGGAGGATGAGGTAGCCCGTCGACGGGGCCAGACGACGGGGACACAGGGAGCGCTAGATGTCGATCTGAATGAGCCTCCCTCGGTGGGCCCTTTTCAGCCTTTCGCCTTGGGTGGGACCCCAGCATCAGCACGTATTGCTCCGTCACATTCAGTCGCCGGACCATCCTCCTCCCGACCACTACATGTCCAGTCTAGGGTGCCTGCACAACCACCCCCCGTGGACGAGGAGGACGAGATCGAGGATGAGGAGCCCCTTATCCGGAGAGGTCATAGGACACGGGTCCCACCTCGTTGTGGGATGGGGTTGCACCTATTTAGATGATTTGTGCCATGTGTTATGTGATAAATCGTGATCTTTGTTGTATGTTATATATCCCCGTCATCCGAGTTGAATTTTATGTTGTTATCTTTGTTGTATGTTACATACATCCGCCATCAATGTTGTATTTTATTTTGTTATCTTTGTTGTTGAGATGTTATATATTTTTGTTATTAGTGTTTTATTTTATATCGTTAGTTCATCAGATCATGCGGCAGTGACTTTTGATTTTGCGTTATTGTGTCTCATGGACGGTGATAAATAGTGTATTCTCTTTATGTAACTTATTTCCAATATTAGTAACACATTTGACTTACATATCTTCTACGAGACGGATTTTTCTGCACTGAAAACCGACTAGTTAGCTAACCTATTACATCGTTTTTTCAAAAAAAAAAAAGGGTACAGAACATCGAACTAATAATGCAGCAGAACATATACCTAATAATGCAGCAGAACATAAAACCAGACATAACCATTTATTTCACCCTGCTTGGTTGGGTCCTCCGGCCTGTGGACAACTCCTCCGAGTGTGTCCGGGTTGCCTATAGAGGCCACATCTCTTGGGCCGGTTCAGATCTGCCTCATCCATATTGGTCCGTATTCGGGTGGAGCGCAGATGACTCTCCCTCGCACGCCTCAGAGTCGGGTCCGGTATAACAGTCGGCCCGTCAAAAGGTGGCCAGAATCCCTCCGGAATGGGAGGAGTGAATCCCATCTGATATACACTGAAAACAGAACTAAGACGATACACCGGGTGGACGTATGACTGCCAAGTAAGACGTGAGTAGGCACAGCATGCCAATGCGTGCAGACATGGGAAATAAAATGCCTGGAAGTATCCACAATCATAAGTCTGAGAACCCAGTGAGACCCTGTAGCTCCCCAGTGAGAAGAAACCAGTTGGAGTCGTCTCTGCCACGGTGTACTCCGAGTTATCTCTGTCGTATACAGTCACCGTGAAGCACCTAGACGTTTTTAAATTTGCCTCGATACACTTTACCAGGTATTGACTGAATTGTTGTCCGGTACCCAGCTGCGCCTGTGCCTCCCTCCCCTTGCGGATGAATAGTTCAGCCAACCTGCCATATGTGGCCTTCACCAGCGAGCACACAGGGAGGTTCCTGACACCCTTCAGGATTAAATTCACATACTCAGAGATATTGGTCGTCATGTGCCTGAATCTGCGCCCCTCGTCAGAATACTGTGTCCACAACGAATACTCAATCCTGTTTGCCCAGTCACACATCGCCGGGTTCTCAGAGCACAGAATGTCAAACCAGTAATCGAACTCCACTTCGGTCTTCACATATGCGGCGTTCACAAGAAGCCTACGAGCATCTTTGCCCTTGAAGGTGAGGGCGAAATTAGCTACTACGTGTCGAATGCAGAATGCACGGTATGCAGCCGGAGTTAGCCATCCCCCATCAGGAGACTCAAGGGCGGCCTTGATGCCGTTATGCCTGTCCGAAATGACTAGAATACCCGGCTGCGGTGTCACGTGCTGACAGAGGTGAGAGAGAAAGAAGGACCACGACTCAGCATTCTCACCCTCGACAAGTGCAAATGCCATGGGCAGTATGTTGGAGTTCCCGTCCTGTGCAATTGCGACAAGCAACGTTCCACCATACTTGACATATAGATGTGTGCCGTCAATACTCACCAACGGCTTACAATGATGGAATAACTCAATACAAGGTGGGAACGTCCAAAACAGCCTGTGAAAATAAGCTTGAGACTCATCGAGCTGTCCCCCAACTCGAACAGGGCATGTCCGAAGGACTGCAACTGAACCAGGCATGGTCAACTGGACTCCTAACACCCACCTAGGGAGCTTGTTGTACGACTCATCCCAGTCACCATATATGACAGCAACAGCCTTCTGCTTCGCCATCCAGACCCTCTTGTACGTCGGCCTGAATCCAAAGTGGGCAGCCGTGGCATTTTGGAGCACCTTGATGTTGACGGATGCATCAGCCCTCACCATTGGCATAATGAATGTCGATATGACATGATAATTCAATCTCCTATGGTCGCTGGAGATAGAGGTGGCGAGACACGTATGCGGTCCGTTGTACCGTTTCACTTCCCAGATGCCCTTGCGCTGCTGGAGACTCAACCGAATCAACCATGTGCACCCATTCCCAAACTCAGAACACTTTCCCACATACCGGCGATAGTCAGACTCAATTACCTTGTACTGTACCCCTCGGTGGATGCTGTAAGTCTTCACACTCAATAGGGCCTCATTTTTATCCTGGAACTGCTGACCAACCTGGAACTCTGTCATACTAGCAGACCCGTCTGCATCTCTAGCGCCAAATCCAGCTTGTTGCCCAGGAAGCCCATCCTGCCTCATGGCATCCAGGTCCAATGATGAAAAATGGGGTGGGTACTGTTGTGTGCCAGAACTAGATCCACCTGCGGCCCCTCTCGGGTCACTCGCTCCGAGGTCGTCACCACTGTCATCGGCAATCAGATCCGGCTCAACATCATTCTTTATCTGGATCATCACACAATCTGTCTCCAACACCCGCCGTTGTAGCACAATGTAATGAGGTCGGAAGATGTTCCCCTGTACCAACCTCGTCGCCGACATTGCCCCTAAGGTCAACAGCGAACGAAGGGGAGGCAACAAGCTGGGTCAGTGGCTCGTACGCAGGGACAGACGAAGAAGCAACGGCAGGTCTCGAACTAGAACCGGCCACCGTGGCTAAAGTGTGAGTATTCCGATTCGAACCCCCCGAGCTGGATACCACATCAACCAACTTTGCCAACAGCTCTGGTGTCCTGACCTCGGGAAACTGCCGGCGACAGTGATACATGACCTGCAGGTCCTCATCACTCCCGATCTTGAAACAGTCATACTTCACGGTATCTTGGAGCACCGTCGTTGGAATGCGATAGAAAAACTTCTTAACCCTTTTCAGACCATCCAGACCAAGCTTTAGCAGTACAGAGCTAACAAGGTCATCATAGCTCGTGCTAGGCCTCACGATAATACAGAGAGGATCTTTATCGGTGAACTTCACACCGGATCGAATTTTTCTCTTAATCGATCCTCTGTGGTGAACCAATACTAGAAAACTATCCTCACTAGCCATCTGACCCCTCTATTGTGAGCAACTCACGTACACATCATATATATAGAGCTCTCCTTCATAGTAATTCGAATCAACTTCATTCGCACTATATATACATAATTCGAATCATATCAATTCGAATTATGTTTACTTAGCAACCTTTGCTAATTCGAATCAAGTAGATTCAAACTCTTTATTCAGGTGCTGGTAGTAATTCGAATTGAATCAATTCGAACTAGGCTTGATTAAATCATTACATATTGATTCGAATTACTTGGCCACGTTACTTCCTCATAATTCGAATTATATCAATTCGAACTACGTCTAAATCAAATTCGAATCTTATTGATTCGAATTACATATATTTGTCCTTTGGCAGATTGATGTATCAAAAACTCATTTGGCTGATTTAGGTAATTTTCAACCCCCCTTGGCACATTAACGTTTTTTACCCTTAAAAAAATTATTACATTATTATTATGTGTAATAAAATCAAGATAAATAATTATAAAGTAATTATTTATAAATATTATATAATTTTATTTATTTATTTTGTCAATAGTATTTAATTTAGCTTTAATTATTCTGTTGGTCTCTATAGTTTTGCAAAATTTTTAATTAGGTCTTGTACTTTTTTTAATTGAGTTCTTGCACCAAATTTTTTTTTAATTGAGTCTCTACACTTTTTTTTTCCTTTTATTTGGGTCCCTACACATTTTTTTTTAGTTGGGTCCCTATAAAATTAAGCTAATTACTACTAAGAGAGACCTAATTGAAAAAAAAAATTTGGTGCAGAGACCCAATTAAAAAGAAAAAAAGTATAAGGACCTAATTGAAAATTTTGCGAAACTATAGGGACCAACAGAGTAATTAAACCTTTAATTTAAAGTAAAGATAAAACATTATATTCAAAATATTTTTTATCTTTATGCATAATTCTAAATTTTATATTCAATTTATTAAATTATCGTTAATTTTATTACTTTTTCTAAATTATTAATTTATACTTTTATTATATTCTTTTATTCTATCACACATTATTATTTTCTCTTACTATTATTCTCTATACAGATGTCTGTCATTATTTCACCGCAATTGTTATATTGCCTTGTTCTCCTTTCTCATTTTATTTTTCTCATGCCATCTTCTCTTTAATTATCACCAAGTACCATTATGACAATTTTATATCTTATCTATCACTTTGATCTATAACTAGGGATGGCAAACGGGCCTAAACTCACCGGGCCGGCCCACGTAACCCGCCAAAAAAGGCGGGTTAGGCTAAAAAATTAGGACCGCAAAATAGCAAAAGCCCGCCTAACCCGCACCGCTTAAACCGCGGCCTTTGGCGGGGCGGGGCGGGCTTCCCCGCAGGGCTTAGCTTTTTTTAACAAGGAGTATTTTTACAATTTTTTTTGCCAAAACCCAACTTCCCCCAACCCAACTTACAAGAGAATGAAGATGAAAATTGAGTGTTTTGGATTATATTTATTTTGTTTTAGAGATAATATTTATAATTATGTTTTGCATTATGTTTATTTTACTTTGGGAACAATATTTATAATTATGTTTTGGATGAAAATTTGGTTTATAATTATATTTATTAGATATTTATAATTACAAAGACTTTAATGTTTGTGAATATAAAAATTATAATTTGTTTATACTTTTAGAAATTATAATAGTTAAAAGTAAAAAATAGGAGAGATTTAATAATTAAAAATAAAAAAAGAGGATATTTGGCGGGCTTAATCCGTCGGCCCGCCGTTGGGCGGGGCAGGCTAGGATTCTGGGACCGCCTCACTAGGCGGGGTGGGGTGGGCCAACCCGCCAAAGGGCGGGCTTCTGGCGGGGCGGGTGGACTTTCCCGCTTGCCGCCCCTATCTATAACCATTCGTTCTCTTAACTTTTATGAGTTGTTAAATTAAAGTGTTATTAAAAGAATTCGTTTATGTGTCTTTTGAATATATAGATGTATAAAAATAATAGTTTTTTTTATGTGTGTGTTAAGTAATTTTATTGTTCTATTAAAAAAAATTAAGACATAAAATATTAAAAATTTTTGTTCAAATTATCTGAATTTAATGTTAATAACCCTAAAAAATAATAGCAAAATATATTATTTTTAACTAATGTAATAAAAATAGTATATTATTGGAAAATTTTAACTAATAATTATAAATTTAAATTACAATTTAATATAGTACCTTAGAATAGAAGATTGTCATTATTTTTCATATTTGACTGCTATTATATAAGTTTCACATTTGCTTTATTGGGCACATTAATTAAACTATATTTTATTATTTCATATTGAATATTTTGAAATAATGTGATCATAGTATAAGGATGATATTAATTTTCATAACTAATGCGAATCTTCTTACTATTTTGTTTGTTATTTAAATACTATCCATAAAAAATAATTATTTAAAGTAAAACACTATATAGAAAGAGATAGAAAATTTTTAAATTTATCATTCTGGTTTATTTCTTAATTCTCATTTGATATTACTCAAATTTAATAGGTTGATGGTGATGATTTTTTTATTAGTTAAAAAATTTCAACTCTCTCTTAATTTTATTAAATAGTATATTTAAGTCAATATTTTTAACTTCCTCTATAATAAATATTTTTTAAATTATCTAATGCATAAAATGTCACATCATTTTATTTTTTCTTAAAAGTTTCATATTTTTTATATTAGAACATTACGTTTTATTATATTATTATATATTATCTTAAGAAAAAGTCTAAGGGGCCAGCAATTTTATTGAATTTTAGCCAGCATGTAACCAGCAGAGAAATGTGAATCATTAGATGAAATCTCACACCAATCTCACACCATTAAACCATCATTGATGGCTATTTGATGGCTACCAATCACAAAAGTTGTTGGTCCCCTAGCATTGCTCTTATCTTTGTACCACAAAACAAAAGGTAAAATTTTATATCTTCTTTTGTTACTTATTTTATTTTATTTTGATTATCTAAATTAGCATGTATATTATCCACTTATTTTCTATTATCTATGGAATATTTTTACAATATTTTTTTTATTTACAATCGATATTCATTTAAAAAATTATCTTTGAATCTTAAGCCATGTAACTCAAAGGTCATTGCATCCATATTTTCTAAATTTTAGAAAAATAAAAATTTTTCGTATTTTTATAGTTAGTTGAATGGAAAAATAATAACGATAACATCATAATTTTATAATGAATAAAGCAAAATAATTTATTAACTCATATTAAATTATTAATTTCACTTACACTTAAAAGTGAATAACACTTTAAAAATAACTAAAAAAATCTAAAAAATCTTATATGAATCAACATGTACATGAAATATTAAGTGAAGAGAAGCATAAACATCAGGATAGTCAATAAGTAATTACGAAAGAATAAAAAAGAGAAAAAGATAATGGTGAAGAGGCGGCCAATTAGGTTGTGTTTGGTTTATTGATGGGTGAAGACATAGACACAAATACACAAATATTGAAGACATATACATAAGAAGACACAAAATTTTTACTTTGTTTGGTAACTATGCACAAGACAGAACATAAATTGCAAATATCAATATTATCCTTATCTCTCCAAAAAAAAAAAATTACCACAGTCACTACTATTAAGGATAAAGTGGAAAAACTTATGTCTTAACTTTTGTGTCTTAGTGTCTCAATAAAATGGTAGTACACAAATTTTATGTATTTGTGTACCAATGTATACCACCGTGTCTTTGCTTATTTTATGTATTTGAAAACCAAACATGAAACATGGGTGTGAGTGTATCACTGTGTCTCAAAATTTGGTGGACATACCCACTAAACAAACACTGCATTAGGGTAAGAAGGATGACGTACCTGTGGGGAGGGGTAGGTCCCTTCCCATTTATACGCTGTACACGGGTGGGCCCTCTGCAATTAAGCCCACCTGTATAGAAGCTTCTGTTAGCTGTCCATGTTTCCTTCATGAAATGGGCGGTGATGCGCGGGTCGCCTTGTAGTTTGGGTCTATTGACCTGGCGGGTCGATGACTTTTGATCGAACCCGGGGTCCTTAATGTGCTGGGCCGAAACAGTGCCCCCAACGTGTCAACCGTGAAGCCAGAAGTTCGTGGTTGGCGCGTTCGAGTTACTCACGCCCGTTTCAACCGAGTCCTCCTGAGCTCGGAAATCCGCCAACGAAGTATATGTCTTTTATGCGCATAAGTTGCCCCGTCGTGGCTTGGGACATCGCTTGGGTTTCTGTGCCGAGAGCATTTAATGCTCTTTATAGCTGATTTGAAAGTCAGGGGAAAATTCCATTATGCCCCTGTCTTTTTGGGCTCCATTCTGACGGTTACCATTATGTATTTCTTGCTTTTTATCTTCAAAATTTCTCATTCCTCATTTCTTTTTACCATTCTACACTCTTTACCTCTTATTTCTATCACTGTCCAATTTTCCTTCTGCTCTTGGTTTGTTGTGAAATTTTCTGCGCTCATCCCATTTGCCTCTCCCTTTTGTTTTTGCTGCATCTTCTTCTGGTACCCATCTATTATTTTTTACAATTATTGTTCCTAATTTCTTTATTGATCATTGTATGGTGTCCCCTGTTTGATTTGTGCCTACTTAGATTAGCCTTGCCTTTGTTAGATGGTTCTTAGGGGGGTACCATTAGGTGCCTATTTCTTGAATTTAGGTTTTTTCTTGGATTTAGGCCTTGAATCAGCACATGTAGTGTAGTGTAGTAATGCAGTAGGATGTAGTTTTGTCTTTTCATTTTCTTTCGAATTTTTGACTTCTCGAGTTGACTTAAGTGGTGCCCCCACTGTAGGTATGGCTCAACAACCTATGGCACGTAATGTTGTGGGTCGCTATGTTTAGGTCATGTCTGATGTGAAAGACACGGCTTCCCAGGTAACCTGAGAGGAATTGCAAAAGCTTCGGGACTCCAGGGTCATGTGTGGAGGGGGCCCAGAGGAGGCAAATTATCAGGTTTTCGTCTCGGGTGAACAGGAATGCATCTGCCATATAAACCTGGCGTCTCCTCAGGTGGTTGACTAGATGCGGGTATATAAGCCCATGTTCACCACATTGGGCGTCCGTCTCCCCTTCTCCCCTTTCGTCATCTCTCTATTGAATCATTGTGATATCGCCCCGTCACGACTCCACCCAAACATCTGGGCTGCCATCCGTACTTTTGAGATGGTGTGTGAGTATTTGGAGCTCCCGGTCTCTATTAATGTCTTTCTCTACTTTTTATTACTTACCAACCCCTCCCGGGAAAGCAAGCACAAAAAAGGCTACATGTCCTTCCGGGCTGTACAGAATCGTCGTATTTTTGGTCTTCTTGAAGAATCTTTTCACGACTTCAAGAGCACCTACTTCAAGGTGAGGCTGGCCCCTGGCTATCACCCTTTTTGGCTTACCCTCGAGGGCGAGAGACGCGTTCTGACATATTGGAGCTTTGGTGCCTGTTTCGATTACTTAATAAAGTTGACCTACGAGAGATTAGGTCAAAAGAATCGCCAAATTGCCGATATCTTGTTGGCGATCTTTGGCACTAAGAATCTTAAACCCTAATTGCTGATGGGTGACCGAAAAATTGGTCGAAACTATGTAGGTGAATTGTGGTTCAAATTTCTTTAGTTTCTGATGAGCGGATAATTTATACGCTTTTTGGCATTGTTTTTAGTATGTTTTTAGTAGGATCTAGTTACTTTTAGGGATGTTTTCATTAGTTTTTATGTTAAATTCACATTTCTGGACTTTACTATGAGTTTGTGTATTTTTCTATGATTTCAGGTATTTTCTGGCTGAAATCGAGGGACTTGAGCAAAAATCAGATTCAGAGGTTGAAGAAGGACTACTGATGCTGTTGGATTCTGACCTCCCTGCACTCAAAGTGGATTTTCTGGAGCTACAGAACTCGAAATGGCGCGCTTCTAATTGCGTTAGAAAGTAGACATCTAGGGCTTTTCAGCAATATATAATAGTCTGTACTTTGGCCAAAGATAGATGACGCAAACTGGCATTCAACACCAGCTCTCTGCCCAATTCTGGCGTCCAGCGCCAGAAAAGGATCCAAAACCAGAGTTGAACGCCCAAACTAGCACAAATGCTGGCGTTCAACTCCAAGAAGGACCTCTACACGTGCAACACTCAAGCTCAGCCCAAGCACACACCAAGTGGGCCCCGGAAGCGGATTTATGCATCAATTACTTATTTCTGTAAACCATAGTGACTAGTTTATTATAAATAGGACCTTTTACTATTGTATTAGACATCTTTGGACGCCTGGTTCTTAGATCAGAGGAGCTGGCCATTCGGCCATGCCTGAACCTTTCACTTATGTATTTTTAATGGTAGAGTTTCTACACTCCATAGATTAAGGTGTGGAGCTCTGCTGTTCTTCAAAGATTAATGCAAAGTACTACTGTTTTCTATTCAATTCATCTTATTTCGCTTTCAAGATATTCATTCGCACTTCAACCTGAATGTGATGAACGTGACAATCATCATCATTCCCTATGAACGCGTGCCTGACAACCACTTCCGTTCTACATTAGATTGAATGAGTATCTCTTAGATCTCTTAATCGGAATCTTCGTGGTGTAAGCTAGAATGATGGCGGCATTCAAGAGAATCCGAAAAGTCTAAACCTTGTCTGTGGTATTCCGAGTAGGATTCAATGATTGAATGACTGTGACGAGCTTCAAACTCGTGGTTGCTGGGCGTAGTGACAGACGCAAAAGGATAGTAAATCCTATTCCAGCATGATCGAGAACTGACAGATGAATAGCCGTACCGTGACAGGGTGCGTTGACCATTTTCACTGAGAGGATAGGATGTAACCGTTGACAAGGGTGATGCCTCCAGACGATTAGCCGTGCCATGACAGGGCATTTGGATCATTTTCCCGAGAGAAGACCGAAAGTAGCCCTTGACAATGGTGATGCATTACATAAAGCCAGCCATGGAAAGGAGTAAGACTGATTGGATGAAGATAGCAGGAAAGCAGAGGTTCAGAGGAACGAAAGTATCTCTATTTGCTTATCTGAAATTCTCACCAATGATTTACATAAGTATTTCTATCCCTATTTTATTAATTAATTTCGAAAACTCCATTACTATTTTATATCCGCCTGACTGAGATTTACAAGGTGACCATAGCTTGCTTCATACCAACAATCTCCGTGGGATTCGACCGTTACTCACGTAAGGTATTACTTGGACGACCCAGTGCACTTGCTGGTTAGTTGTGCGAAGTTGTGAACCATGGTATTGGCATCATGTTTTTGGCGCCATTACCAGGGAAAGAAAGAGCGATGAATTTTACATAATTAAAGTATAATCACAATTTCTGCGCACCAAGTTTTTGGCGCCGTTGTCGGGGATTGTTCGAGTTTGGACAACTGACGGTTCATCTTGTTGCTCAGATTAGGTAATTTTCTTTTTGTTTTTTCTTCAAAATTTTTTCAAAAAAAAAATTTTCTTTCAAAATTTTCTCCTTTGTTTTCGAAAAAAAAAATTTAAAATAAAAATGTTTTCAAAAATTTTATAATTTTATTCAAAATTTTTAAGAATGGATTCTAGTGTTTCATGAAGCATGTGAAGCCTGGCTGGCTGTAAAGCCATGTCTAAATTCATTTGGACTGAGGCTTCCAATTTATTATCAAGAGCAAGCTAGCTGGTGCTAATCCGCCTACTACTGTTCATGATCTACCTGTTACATGCTAAAGCTTGGCTGGCTATTAAGCCAAGCCTGACCCTTTAATTGGAGCTTTAGACTAAAGAGCATAAGATTCCTGGAATTCATATTAAAAATTTTGGAATCCTTATTTTTCTTTTTCAAAGTGATTTTCGAAAAAATTAAAAGAAAATACAAAAAAATCATAAAATCATAAAAATCAAAAATATTTTTTGTGTTCTTGTTTGAGTCTTGAGTCATGTTATAAGTTTGGTGTCAATTGCATGTGCATCTTGCGTTTTTCGAAAATAATCATGCATTCATAGTGTTCTTCATGATCTTCAAGTTGTTCTTGGTAAGTCTTCTTGTTTGATCTTTGCATTTGCATGTTTTGTGTCTTTTCTTGTTTTTCATATGCATTCTTGAATTCTTAGTGCCTAAACATTAAAGATTTCTAAGTTTGGTGTCTTGCATGTTTTCCTTGCATTAAAAATTTTTCAAAAATATGTTCTTGGTGTTCATCTTGACATTCAAAGTGTTCTTGGTGTTCATCTTGACATTCATAGCATTCTTACATGCATTCATTGTTTTGATCTAAAAATCTCATGCATTGCATCATTTTCATGTTTTTCTCTCTCATCATTCAAAATTCAAAAATCAAAAAAATATCTTTCCCTTTTTTCTCTCTCAAAAATTCGAAAATTAGATTTGACTTTTTCAAAAAATTTTAAAATCTAGTTGTTTTTATGAGTCAAATCAAATTTTCAATTTAAAAATCTCACCTTTTTCAAAATCTTTTTCAAAAATCAAATCTTTTTCAAATTTCTTAGTTATTTTCGAAAATTCCAAAAATATTTTTTTCAAAAATCTTTTTCTTATCTTTATCACATAATTTTCGAAAATAACATAATCAATTAATGTTTTGATTCAAAAATTTCAAGTTTGTTACTTACTTGTTAAGAAAGATTCAAACTTTGAGTCCTAGAATCATATATTGTGATTTCTTGTGAATCAAGTCATTAATTGTGATTTTAAAAATCAAATCTTTTTCAAAAACTAATTTTAATCATATCTTTTCAAAATATCTTCTTATCATATCTTTTTCAAAAAAAAAAAAACTTGATTTCAAAATATCTTCTTTAACTTCCCAACTCCTTATCTTTTCAAAATTTGTTTCAACCAACTAACTAACTTTTTGTTTGTTTCTTATCTTTTTCAAAACTACCTAAATAACTCTCTCTCTCTAGTTTTCGAAAATATCTCCCCGCTTTTTCAAAATTTCTTTTTAATTAACTAATTATTTCAATTTTTAAATCTTAATTTTCGAAAATTACTAACCTTTTTCAAAAACTATTTTCAAAAATCACTAACTCTTTTTCAAAAAATTATTTTCGAAATTTTCCCTCTCTCATCTTATTCTATTTATTTATTCATCTACTAACATCTCTCCCTCACCCACTAAAAATCCGAACCCTCTCTCTCTCTTTCTGAGTTCAGATTTTTCTCTTCTTCTTTTCTTCTACTAACAATAAGGAACCTCTTTACTGTGACATAGAGGATTCCTCTTCTTTTCTTTTTCTCTTCTCTTTCTTATGAGCAGGGACAGAGAAAAAGGCATTCTTGTTGAAGCTGATCTAGAACCTGAAAGGACTCTGAAGAGGAAACTAAGAGAAGCTAAATTACAACAATCCAGAGACAACTTGATTGAAAATTTCGAACAAGTAAAGGAGATGGCAGCCGAACCCAACAACAATGCAAGGAGAATGCTTGGTGACTTTACTGCACCAAATTCCAATTTACATGGAAGAAGCATCTCCATTCCTACCATTGGAGCAAACAATTTTGAGCTGAAATCTCAACTAGTTTCTCTGATGCAGCAGAACTGCAAGTTTCATGGACTTCCATCTGAAGATCCTTTTCAGTTCTTAACTGAATTCTTGCAGATCTGTGATACTATTAATACTAATGGAGTAGATCCTGAAGTCTACAGGCTCATGCTTTTCCCATTTGCTGTAAGAGACAGAGCTAGAATATGGTTGGACTCTCAACCTAAAGATAGCCTGAACTCTTGGGATAAGCTGGTCACGGATTTCTTAGCCAAGTTCTTTCCTCCTCAAAAGCTGAGCAAGCTTAGAGTGGATGTTCAAACCTTCAAACAAAAAGATGGTGAATCCCTCTATGAAGTTTGGGAAAGATACAAGCAGCTGACCAAAAAGTGTCCTTCTGACATGCTTTCAGAATGGACCATCCTGGATATATTCTATGATGGTTTATCTGAGCTATCAAAGATGTCATTGGATACCTCTGCAGGTGGATCTATTCACCTAAAGAAAACGCCTGTAGAAGCTCAAGAACTCATTGACATGGTTGCTAATAACCAGTTCATGTACACTTCTGAGAGGAATCCTGTGAGTAATGGGACGCCTATGAAGAAGGGAGTTCTTGAAGTTGATACTCTGAATGCCATATTGGCTCAGAACAAAATATTGACTCAGCAAGTCAATATGATTTCTCAGAGTCTGAATAGAATGCAAGCCGCATCCAACAGTACTCAAAAAGCTTCTTATGCAGAAGAAGCTTATGATCCTGAGAACCCTGCAATAGCAGAGGTGAATTACTTAGGTGAACCTTATGGAAACACCTATAATCCATCATGGAGAAATCATCCAAATCTCTCATGAAAGGATCAAAGGCCTCAACAAGGCTTTAATAATGGTGGAAGAAACAGGTTTAACAATAATAAACCTTTTCCATCATCCACTCAGCAACAGACAGAGAACTCTGAACAAAATACTTCTAATTTAGCAAACTTAGTCTCTGATCTATCTAAGGCCACTGTAAGTTTCATGAATGAAACAAGGTCTTCCATTAGAAATCTGGAAGCACAAGTGGGCCAGCTGAGTAAAAGGATCACTGAAATCCCTCCTAGCACTCTCCCAAGCAATATAGAAGAGAATCCAAAAGGAGAGTGCAAGGCCATTGACATAAGCACCATGGCCGAACCTGTAAGGGAAGGAGAAGACGTGAATCCCAAGGAGGAAGACCTCCTGGGACGTCCAGTGGTCAATAAGGAGCTTCCCTCTGAGGAACCAAAGGACTCTGAGGCTCATCTAGAGACCATAGAGATTCCATTGAACCTCCTTATGCCATTCATGAGCTCTGATGAGTATTACTCTTCTGAAGAGAATGAGGATGTTACTGAAGAGCAAACTGCCAAGTTTCTTGGTGCAATCATGAAGTTGAATGCCAAATTATTTGGTATTGAAACTTGGGAAGATGAACCTCCCTTGTTCATCAATGAACTAAGTGATCTGGATCAACTGACATTGCCTCAGAAGAGATAGGATCCTGGAAAGTTCATAATACCTTGTACCATAGGCACCATGATCTTTAAGGCTCTGTGTGACCTTGGTTCAGGAATAAACCTCATGCCACTCTCTGTAATAGAGAAACTGGGAATCTATGGGGTGCAAGCTGCTAAAATCTCATTAGAGATGGCAGACAATTCAAGAAAACAGGCTTATGGACAAGTAGAGGACGTGTTAGTAAAGGTTGAAGGCCTTTACATCCCTGCTGATTTCATAGTCCTGGATACTGGAAAGGAAGAGGATGAATCCATCATCCTAGGAAGACCTTTCCTAGCGACAGCAAGAGCTGTGATTGATGTGGACAGAGGAGAATTAATCCTTCAATTGAATGAGGACAACCTTGTATTTACAACTCAAGGATCTCTCTCTGCATCCATGGAGAGGAAGCAGAAAAAGCTTCTCTCAAAGCAGAGTCAAACAAAGCCCCCACAGTCAAACTCTAAGTTTGGTGTTGGAAGGCCACAACCAAACTCTAAGTTTGGTGTTGAACTCCCATATCCAAACTCTAAGTTTGGTGTTGGAGAGTCTCAACAATGCTCTGAACATCTGTGAGACTCCATGAGAGCCCACTGTCAAGCTATTGACATTAAAGAAGCGCTTGTTGGGAGGCAACCCAATTTTTATTTATCTAACAATATTTTTCTTAGTTATATGTCTTTATAGGTTCATGATCATGTGGAGTAACAAAATAAATATAGAAATTGAAAACGGAATCAAAAATAGCAGAAGAAAAATCACACCCTGGAGGAAGCATCTGCCTGGCGTTCAACGCCAGAACAGAGCATGGTTCTGGCGCTGAACGCCCAAAATGGGCAGTATTTGGGCGCTGAACGCCAGAAATGCACCCTGGAGAGGAGCTGGTGCTGAACGCCCAGAACAAGCATGGTTCTGGCGTTCAACGCTAGAAATGGCCAGTAAATGGGCGTTGGACGCCCAAAATGGGCACCAACCTGGCACTGAACACCCAGAGTTGTGTACAAGGGCATTTTACATGCCTAATTTGGTGCAAGGTTGTAAATCCTTGAACACCTCAGGATCTGTGGACTCCACAGGATCATCTCAGGATCTGTAGACCCCACAAGATCATCTCAGGATCTGTGGACCCCACAGGATCATCTCAGGATCTGTGGACCCCACATGATCCCCACCTACCTCCACTCACTTCTTCTCACCCCTCTTTCACACAATCCCATAAAAACTCTTCCCCAAAACCCTTCACTAATCACCTCAATCTCTCTTCCCCATCACCTCTTCACCACTCACATCCATCCACTCTTCCCCATAAACCTACCTCATAAACTCCACCTACCTTCAAAATTCAAAATCAATTTCCCACCCAAACCCACCCTACATGGCCGAAACTTAACCCCCCTCCCTCCCCTATATAAAGCCTTCCATTCTTCCTCATTTTCACACAAACACAACCCTCTCTTCTCTTTTTGGCCAAAACACAACCCCTTCCCCCTCTCCTCCATTTTTTCTTCTTCTTCATCTATTCTTTCTTCTCTTGCTTGAGGGCGAGCAAAATTCTAAGTTTGGTGTGGTAAAAGCATAAGCTTTTTGTTTTTCCATTACCATTGATGGCACCTAAGACCGGAGAATCCTCTAGAAAGGGGAAAGGGAAGACAAAAGCTTCCACATCCGAGTCATGGGAGATGGAAAAATTCATCTCCAAAGCTCATCAAGACCACTTCTATGATGTTGTGGCCAAGAAGAAGGTGACCCCTGAGGTCCCTTTCAAACTCAAAAGAAATGAGTATCCGGAGATCTGACATGAAATTCAAAGAAGAGGTTGGGAAGTTCTAACAAATCCCATCCAACAAGTCGGCATCCTAATGGTTCAAGAGTTCTATGCCAATGCATGGATCACCAAGAACCATGATCAAAGTAAGAACCCAGATCCAAAGAACTATGTTACAATGGTTCGGGGGAAATACTTAGATTTTAGTCCGGAAAATGTGAGATTGGCGTTCAACTTGCCAAACATGGAAGAGAACGCACGCCCCTACACAAGAAGAGTCAACTTTGATCAAAGGTTGGACCAAGTCCTTATGGACATATGTGTAGAAGGAGCTCAATGGAAGATTGACTCCAAAGGCAAGCCGGTTCAACTAAGAAGATTGGACCTCAAGCCTGTAGCTAGAGGATGGTTGGAGTTCATTCAATGCTCAATCATTCCCACTAGCAACCGATCTGAAGTTACTATAGACCGGGCCATCATGATCCATAGCATCATGATTGGAGAAGAGGTGGAAGTTCATGAGATTATACCTCAAGAACTCTACAAGGTGGCTGACAAGTCCTCCACTATGGCAAGGTTAGCCTTTCCTCACCTCATTTGCCACCTATGCAACATTGACATAGAGGGAGATATCCTCATTAAAGAGGACAAGCCCATCACTAAGAAAAAGATGGAGCAAGCAAGAGAGCCCATTCATGGAGCTCAAGAGGCGTGTGAAGCTCATCACCATGAGATCCCGGAGATGCCTCAAATGCACTTTCCGCCACAAAACTATTGGGAGCAAATCAACACCTCCCTAGGAGAATTGAGTTCCAATATGGGACAACTAAGGGTGGAACATCAAGAACACTCCATCATCCTTCATGAAATAAGAGAAGATCAAAAAGCAATGAGGGAGGAGCAACAAAGACAAGGAAGAGACACAGAAGAGCTCAAGGACATCATTGGTTCCTCAAGAAGGAAACGCCACCATCACTAAGGTGGATTCATTCCTTGCTCTTATTTCTTCTGTTTTTTGTTTTCTATGTTAAGTGCTTATCTATGTTTGTGTCTTCATTACATGATCATTAGTAGTTAGTAACTCTGTCTTAAAGTTATGAATGTCCTATGAATCCATCACTTCTCTTAAATGAAAAATGTTTTAATTCAAAAGAACAAGAAGTACATGAGTTTCGAGTTTATCCTTGAACTTAGTTTAATTATATTGATGTGGTGACAATGCTTCTTGTTTTCTGAATGTATGCTTGAACAGTGCATATGTCTTTTGAAGTTGTTGTTCATGAATGTTAAATATGTTGGCTCTTGAAAGAATGATGACTAGGAGACATGTTATTTGATAATCTGAAAAATCATAAAAATGATTCTTGAAGCAAGAAAAAACAGCAAAGAACAAAGCTTGCAGAAAAAAAAATAGGCGAAAAAAAATATAGAAAGAAAAAGAAAAAGCAAGCAGAAAAAGCCAAAGCTCTTAAAACCAAGAGGCAAGAGCAAAAAGCCAATAACCCTTAAAACCAAAAGACAAGGGCAAATAAAAAGGATCCCAAGGCTTTGAACATCAGTGGATAGGAGGGCCTAAAGGAATAAAATCCTGGTCTTAGCGGCTAAACCAAGCTGTCCCTAACCATGTGCTTGTGGCGTGTAGGTGTCAAGTGAAAACTTGAGACTGAGCGGTTAAAATCAAGGTCCAAAGCAAAAAAAAAAAAGAGTGTGCTTAAGAACCCTGGACACCTCTAATTGGGGACTTTAGCAAAGCTGAGTCACAATCTGAAAAGGTTCACCCAATTATGTGTCTGTGGCATTTATGTATCCGGTGGTAATACTGGAAAACAAAGTGCTTAGGGCCACGGCCAAGACTCATAAAGAAGCTGTGTTCAAGAATCATCATACTGAACTAGGAGAATCAATAACACTACCTGAACACTGAGTTCCTATAGAAGCCAATCATTCTGAACCTCAATGGATAGAGTGAGATGCCAAAACTATTCAAGAGGCAAAAAGCTATAAGTCCCGCTCATCTGATTGGAGCTATGTTTCATTGATAGTTTGGAATTTATAGTATATTCTCTTCTTTTTATCCTATTTGATTTTCAGTTGCTTGGGGACAAGCAACAATTTAAGTTTGGTGTTGTGATGAGCGGATAATTTATACGCTTTTTGGCATTGTTTTTAGTATGTTTTTAGTAGGATCTAGTTACTTTTAGGGATGTTTTCATTAGTTTTTATGTTAAATTCATATTTCTGGACTTTACTATGAGTTTGTATATTTTTCTGTGATTTTAGGTATTTTCTAGCTGAAATCGAGGGACTTGAGCAAAAATCAGATTCAGAGGTTGAAGAAGGACTGCTGATGCTGTTGGATTCTGACCTCCCTGCACTCAAAGTGGATTTTCTGGAGCTACAGAACTCGAAATAGCGCGCTTCCAATTGCGTTGGAAAGTAGACATCCAGGGCTTTCCAGCAATAAATAATAGTTCATACTTTGGCCAAAAATAGACGACGCAAACTGGCATTCAACGCCAGCTCTCTGCCCAATTCTGGCGTCCAGCGCCAGAAAAGGATCCAAAACCAGAGTTGAACGCCCAAACTGGCACAAATGCTGGCGTTCAACTCCAAGAAGGACCTCTACACGTGCAACACTCAAGCTCAGCCCAAGCACACACCAAGTGGGCCCCGGAAGTGGATTTATGCATCAATTACTTATTTCTGTAAACCCTAGTGACTAGTTTATTATAAATAGGACCTTTTACTATTGTATTAGACATCTTTGGACGCCTGGTTCTTAGATCAGAGGGGCTGGCCATTCGGCCATGCCTGGACCTTTTACTTATGTATTTTTAACGGTAGAGTTTCTACACTCCATAGATTAAGGTGTGGAGCTCTGCTGTTCCTCAAAGATTAATGCAAAGTACTACTGTTTTCTATTCAATTCATCTTATTTCGCTTCCAAGATATTCATTCGCACTTCAACCTGAATGTGATGAACGTGACAATCATCATCATTCCCTATGAACGCGTGCCTGACAACCACTTCCGTTCTACATTAGATTGAATGAGTATCTCTTAGATCTCTTAATCGGAATCTTCGTGGTGTAAGCTAGAATGATGGCGGCATTCAAGAGAATTCGGAAAGTCTAAACCTTGTCTGTGGTATTCTGAGTAGGATTCAATGATTGAATGACTGTGACGAGCTTCAAACTCGCGATTGCTGGGCGTAGTGACAGACGCAAAAGGATAGTAAATCCTATTCCAGCATGATCGAGAACCGACAGATGAATAGCCGTACCGTGATAGGGTGCATTGACCATTTTCACTGAGAGGATATGATGTAACCATTGACAAGGGTGATGCCTCCAGACGATTAGCCGTGCCGTGACAGGGCATTTGGATCAATTTCCCGAGAGAAGACTGAAAGTAGCCCTTGACAATGGTGATGCATTACATAAAGCCAGCCATGGAAAGGAGTAAGACTGATTGGATGAAGATAGCAGGAAAGCAGAGGTTCAGAGGAACGAAAGCATCTCTATTCGCTTATCTGAAATTCTCACCAATGATTTACATAAGCATTTCTATCCCTATTTTATTAATTAATTTCAAAAACTCCATTACTATTTTATATCCGCCTGACTGAGATTTACAAGGTGACCATAGCTTGCTTCATACCAACAATCTCCGTGGGATTCGACCCTTACTCACGTAAGGTATTACTTGGACGACCCAGTGCACTTGCTGGTTAGTTGTGCGAAGTTGTGAACCATGGTATTGGCATCATGTTTTTGACGCCATTACCAGGGAAAGAAAGAGCGATGAATTTTACATAATTAAAGTGTAATCACAATTTCTGCGCACCAGTTTCCCAACTTCATAACTTGTGTTTTATCTTTCGCACTTTCCATGGCTGTTGGGAAAACCAAGATGGCTGAGCTAATGACCCACTTTCTTTCTGTGGAAGATAGTGACGACAACTGCTCGGCTACACCTTCGGCGGGTCCCAGGCCCGACGTCGCCGCGGGTTCAGTCATCGGCAAGGGAAGTGGTCAGGTCGTGAACGAAGGCCATCAAGAACAACCTCATCCTTTTGGCGATGCACCACCCGAGAACCCACCAAAAAACCTTGTTGTTGATGAGCCGATCCAGGGACATGAGGTAGGATCTCGAGATGATAACCGCGACTTGATCATTGTGACTAACCCGAAGAAAAGGAAAATCAGTTCTGGCTCTGCCAAGACTCTGACAGTCATGGAGAAAAATTTTGACGTTAGACATTTCAATAACTCCCAGCTTCTCCTGGGCATGGAAGAGTTCTTCCGGGAAGAGGACCTTGCCGCCCAGGCGAGGTGGACCTACCGCAGTCTTCTTCGGGCATCTGCTATCGCGAGAAAAGTGAAACTGGTGCTGGCTCAAAGCCAACTCGCGGAAGATAAACTTAGGGATGCCCAGAGAGATATCGCCCGGCTGAAGGCTAAAGAGGAGTCTGCTGAAGGCCCTTCTTACCAAAGCAGAGAGAACAGCCGAGGAGAGTGCCACTGAAATCAATCATCTAACAGAGTGCAACCTCTCTCTTTCAGGCCAACTTAATAGCACTCGAGGTGAGGCCACGACTGGCGAGGCGAACGCGAAAGAACTGGAGGAAAAAAGTTAAGGAGCTGGAAGGGAAAGCTGCTGACATCACAAGGTCAACCGAGGTTGCTCAGCAAGAGGCTCAGGCTCACAAAGAAGTTATTAGGGATGCTCGGAAGGATGTCAAGGCTACCGAGGAGGGGATTAAGGCCTAGATCTTGGTCCTTGCTCCCGACTTCAACACTTCACTGATTGGAACCTTTAGGATGGTCCAAGATGGGAAGATCGTCAACATCCCAAAGCCGTGAGGTCATGTGTCTTGTATTTTGCTCTTTGCTTGTGTTTTAAATTATCGGGACGATGTGGTGCCTTGACTTGTAATTTTGAACAATCTTGTCTTTAAATTGTTGCCGCGACTTAACTCTAGATTATTAATAGGCCGACATGACGCCTTTTTTGCTATCATTTTCATTCGTAGAATTATTTCATTCGTAGTGTTTATCTGTTGCTTTACTCCTTGGCCATCGGGCTATAAGTCATTATTCATTGGATATCTGTTAATTGTAACCATGTTGGCTCCCGAGGTGATCAGTCCCAGACTGCTGCTAAAACAACGATAAAATGAATAATGGCGTTATTTCATTTCTCAACGGTAGGCCTTGTCACACCCCCTTACCGTAACCTCGTGTAGAGTGTAGGGGGAAAGGTACCTCTCGCATTAAAAACTTAAAAGATTTTTTGATAAATAACAAAAGTATACACATGTTTGAAAGAGAAAGTATTCAATCATAGGAATGGTAGAATAAAAAAATGACAATTGAAATAAAAGGTAAAGGAAACAAAACCGTCAAACCGGGAACTCGCCTATCAGGAGTAAAATCTCTTCAAGTTCGCCACATTCCACATCCTCGGGATGTCGCTCCCATCCAAGTGTTTTAGCTTATAAGCTCCCTTCCCGAGGACTTCCTTTTCTCTGTACGGGCCTTCCCAATCAGCTGCTAGCTTACCTTCTCCTGGGGTCGGCGGACCAATGTTATTACGCTATAACACCAAATCCCCTTCCTCAAAGTTCTTGTTCAACACTTTGCTGTTGAAGCGCAAGGCTATCCTCTATTTTAGTGCAGATTTCGATAAGTGGGTCAACTCTCTTGTTTCATCGATTAAATCTTTTTCAATTGCTTTAGTTCCCCCGCCGAGGAGTAGCCGTGCGCTTGGTTTACTGATTTCCACAGGGATGACCACATCGACCTCGTATGTAAGCCAAAAAGGAATCACCCCGATGGAAGACTGTGGCGTTGTCCTATAAGACCATAAGACTGATGCTAGCTCGTCTGCCTAACATCCCTTTCTCTGATCCAGGCGCTTTTTCAGTCCATTGAGAAAGATCTTGTTCGCCGCCTTGACTTTGCTCTAGGGATGCTCCATTGAGGAAAACTTCTGTTTGATTCCTAACCCATATAAGAACTCTCCAGACTTCCTGTCAGCAAACTGTGTCCCATTATCCGAGATCACGGTCTCTGGAATTCCAAACCTAGATATTACCTGTCTCCACAAGAACTTTCGACAATTTGCTGACAATATGCTGGCTAACGGCTCCTTTTCCACCCACTTGGTGTAGTAAACGATGGCCACTATGAGATACTTTACTTGCCCTGGGGCCATCGGGAACGACCCCAAGAGATCGACTTCCCATTGGGAAAAGGGTTAGGAGGCCAACATGGAACTCAGCTCCTCTGCTGGAGCCTTGTGAAAGTTCGCATTCTCTTGACACTTCTTGCATTTCTTTACAAGTTCTTGGGCATCCACCATCATGGAAGGCCAATAATACCCGGCTCTCACGAGCTTCCTTGCTAGTGCCTTCCTTCCGATGTGATGGCCACAACAACACCCCTCATGGACTTCACTTATAAAGTAGTCTATCTGGTCAGGAAGTAGGCACTTCAGCAAGGGTTGGTTGAGTCCCCGTTTGTACAGTTGCCCGTGTATTACTGCATATTTGGAAGCTTCTCTCCTTATGACTTTGGCTTCTTTTTTGTCTTCAGGAAGCACCCCATCTTCCAGGAAATGGTGAATTGGGTCCATCCATGAGGGAGGGTTTAGCACTTGGGTCACACAAAGGGTCACCGATGGCTCCTTTACTAATTCTTGGATTAAGAATCAGTTTCCCGTGCCAGGTTTCGTGCTTGCTAGCTTAGACAGGAGGTCAGCTCTGGCGTTCCTCTCCCTGTGTACATGCTGAACTGCCACTTCTTCAAAACGCTCACATAACATGTTCACTATCTCCAAGTATTTTTGCAGTAAAAGGTCTCTTTCTTGGTAGGTTCCATTAACTTGAGAAGTTACAACTTGCGAGTCGCTGTTGACTTCGACCCTTGTTGCTCCGACCTCTTTAAATAAGGTCAAGCCCCTTATCAAGGCCTCGTACTCAGCCTGATTATTAGAGATTGGGAACTCAAATTTAATTGACTACTCATAGGTCACACCTTCCGAGCTTTCCAGAATGATCCCGGCTCCTTCGGATGCCTAGTTGGATACTCTAGCGATGTGGAACTTCCATCGTATGCCTGAGTATCCAGAAGAATCCCCAGTTACTTCTACCAAAAAATCTGCCATCGCCTGAACCTTGATTGCATGTCAAGGCTTGTATTGGATGTTGTACTGAGATAACTCTATCGCCCATGCCATCATGCGGCCTTCTAGGTCAGGTTTCTGCAAAATTTGGCAGATGGCTTGGTCAGTTTTCAGCTTGATCGGGTGACTTTGGAAGTACTATCTTAACCTCCAGGAGGAGATTAATAAAGCATAGGCTAGCTTTTCCAACTTGGTGTACCTAAGCTCCGCCCCCTAGAGCATCTTGCTGATGAAGTACATAGGTTGCTGGAATTTGTCTTTTTCTCGAATCAGGACAGCCGCCATGGCCTCCTCCATTACGGGTAGATAAAGGTACAGGGTCTCTCCTGCTTTCGACTTCTCGAGAACTGGTGGTTCTGACAGAATCTTCTTGAAATGGTTGAAGGCTTCCTCGTATGCTGGGGTCCAGTCAAAGGCTATTCCCTTTTTCATTAGATTGAAAGAGGGAGGGCCTTTGCTGCCGATGCTCCGAAGAAACGGGACAAAGTCGTAAGCCTATCGTCAAATCTTTGTACGTCCTTAACACAGCCTGGGCTTGTCATTCAAAGGATGGCTTCGCATTTGTCTAGGTTGGCTTCAACCCCCCTCTGTGTGATCATAAAGCCCAGAACCTTTTCTACCTCCATAGTGAAACACGCATTTCAAATTGTTCAACCTCATGTTGTGCTTTCGGAACGACTTGAAGACGGCTTTGAGGTCAGCAACTAGGTTGCCTGGCTCGGCTGTCTTAACCAAGACATCGTCAACATACACTTTGACCGTTTTGCCGATAAGATCCTTGAAGACCATACTCATCATCCTATGGTAGGTGTATCCCGAGTACGCGTCCATGAAGCTTAGAAATCGGTACCTCACAGCTGTGTCTACTAGGGCATCAATGTTCAGGAGAGGGAAAGAGTCTTTTGGGCATGCTTTACTAAAATCTGAGTAAACCACACATATTCTCCACCTCCCGTTGGCCTTCTTGACAAGGGCTACATTGGAGAGCCACGTCGAGTATTCTAATTCCCTTTTAAAGCTGACTTCTAACAAGCTGGCCATTTGTTTGGCCACCATGTTAGCTCTCTCGGGCGACATTTTCCTTCGCCGTTGTGCTACTGGCTTAGCGTCTGGTTTCATAGCCAGGCAGTGCGACATGAAATCGGGGTTCACCCCTAGTATGTTGGCTGGGGTCTAGGCGAACAAGTGGCCATTTGCTCTGACGGCCTCGATGAGAGGTTCCTTTAATTCATGGAGGAGATTTCGGTTAATGAAAGTGAACTTGTCCTCCGTGTCTCCCACTCGGAACTTCTCTAGGTCTCCCTGAGGCTCTGGCTTCGGCTTATCGTCAATCCTTGCGTCGAAATCCACTAGGAACACTCTGGCTGCCTCTTTTGAATTCTTCCTCAATGAGAGACTGGCATTGTTGCAACCGACCGTCGTTTCCAAGTCTTCTCGGATGGAACCTATGGATCCGCTATCCGTCACATACTACATTATCAAGAACTTCGTATATATGACAGCTGAGAACTCCTTGATGGTTCTCCTTCCCAAGATGATATTATAGGCAGTAAAGTCCCTCAGGACCACAAACTTTACCATTACTAACCTTTTGCTCTCTTTGATTCCAACACAGATAGGGAGTGCAATTAACCTGTCAGACCTTATATAGTTATCACCCAAACCAACGACCCCTTGTTGGTGGGTTCTAAGGTCGGTTTCTTTGAGCCCTAGGGCATCAAACACATTCCTGAACATAATGTTCGAGTAAGCTCCGCTGTCTACTTGGATTCATTTGACCAGGCCAGTTCGAATCATTGCTGTGATCACCATGGGTGGGTTCTTGGGGAGTTCGTAGCACCATCGATCTTCTAGGCCGAAAGATATATCAGGAAGCTCCATGGATTTAGCCTTTGGATTTCACGAGGAGATGGCTAGGACTTTAGCATCCTTTCTTGTTGCTGACTTCGACTTGGGTCGTGCATCTCTCCCACCACCACATTAATGACTACGGTTGGGGCATTGTTAGTATTCTCGAAGGACCCTTGCCTTAGCTTTACAGCTCGGCTGCGATCCTCCTCAGACCGTTCACGCTCTCTCCTTCTTGGTTCTCATATAAACTGTGAGACTTGGTCATCTTGCCCTCCCGAATGGCTTGCTCAAGAGCATCCTTCAGATTGAAGCAGTCTTGAGTTTTATGTCCAAAACCCTTATGATAGTCACAGTAGAGGCTTTTCTTTCCTCTTGTCCTATCTTTCAACTTTCAGGGTTTTGACATGATGACCTTGTCTACAATTTGCTGGTAAACTTCCATGATAGGTGCCGTGAGAGGGGTATAATTAGTGAACTTGCCTACTCGGGAAAACGGCTTATACGGCTTGCCTGCCGTTCCTTCCTTCGGCGTCCCCTTTGATTTTTCCGCATACCCGGGGTGACGAGCTGGCAGGTTGGGTGGCTGCAATTTATTGGCCGCCACCACTTGACTGACCTCTTCATCATTGATATACTCCCTCGCCATATTTTGGATTTCTCCCATGGTCCACACGGTCTTGGTGGTAAGGTGATTTCTAAAGTCTTCATTCAACAAGTTCGCTACACATTCATCATTGAATCGGTCGACAAATTTCCTCATCGACTTGCTAGCCCGTTGGGTGACCCCCAACAGGTCAATTGGGTGCTTAGCTTTGGCTATATGTGTGATGAACTGCGCCAAGAAACTGCGGAAAATATCCGCAAAAGTCATAATGAACTCTTGCGAGAGCGCATTAAACCATCGTATCGTGGGAACTGCCAGAGTTACCAGGAAAGCTCCGCACCTGATGGCATCGCCAACACCCTCCAGGTTCATCCTGGCCTCAAAAGCCGTTAGATGTTCTTAGGGGTCCTTCGTCCTGTCTTGCCTCATGTCTGTGGGCTTGTCGAAGTTTTTCGGTAGCCAGACCTTAAAGATCGAGGGGTGGAAAGGGGTTGCATCCATAATGATGGGGTCCCATCGCTTCCTTCCTCTCTTTCTCTCCTGGTCTGCCCGCAGCCTTCCGACCTAACATGGGTAGAATCAGATCGAGCCTCAGTTCGTTCTTGTCTGCTGTCCCTCCTGGGGCTTCTCCCTTGGTCTTCCGATCTCTTTGTGGAAGATCGGGTGCGGGACAGGCTAGGGCAAGAGTCTTTGCTGAGTTCAGGACGGTAACAGTCTCTCGCCGCTAGCTCCTTTTCTAGATTTTGCACTCGGTGTTGGAGTTCCTGCATGATCTTTGAGTTGTCATTGCCCGTACCACCAAACGGGCGTCTTTTGGGAGATCTGGAGGGGGTCGCTCCTACGAAACCTTGGTCTCGAGTGTTCTTCAGAGGAGGCTGCAGAGCCTACCCTTCTTCTCAAGCAGGGTCCCTCCTCCTCTCGTACTTCTTCCACGTGGGGGAATAGCTCCATCCTCGCCCCAGGACCTCACAGACGGCACCAATGTTCGGTGGCTCGAGTGTTTTGTGTAAACCCCAGGTAATTAGTTAATAATTAACTAATAAATTAATCATTAATCAATGAAATAAAAAAATTAAGTTTTATAGTTTAATGAAGTAGAAATAATTAGAATATGAATTATGACACTAATTTTAAAAGTTTTGGCCCAAAATTGGGCCGAACAGGCCAAACCAGTTGAACCGGGCCCAACCCATTCACATCATTTAATTGACTTCGGCCTTCTTGTCCCTTTCCATACTCTGTTTACACTGGGAAGAAGCAAGGTAAGAAAACCCTTAGTATAACCCACTTCCATTTTTCAATTCCACGTAACTTTCAATTCGGAGTGCCGATTGAGGTGCCGTTAGTGACCACACGTTTGTCTCAGAATTCTCTACAAAGCCCACTAACCAATTCGGTAAGAAATTCAATATTTCCCACCTAGATGTTTCCTCTTTAGTTTTGAATATATATGAGCTTTGGAATTGAGAATTTTACGATTTTGATGTTTTAGGAATGAATCAGCTAGCAAAAATTGTTGGTCTTATTCATTTGAGCCATAGGTAAGGTAAAGAACTCTTATTTCTTTGTGAATTTTCAATTTAGTGAACTCTATGATGATTATAGTGATATTGTGTGAATTAGATTGTGTTCTTATTGATTTGGAGTTCAATTAGGCGGTTTGGAATGAAATTCAGGTGATTAAGCTTGAGGAATTGACATTTAGAAGCTTAGAGCTTGAGAAAGAAGAGGTTTTTGAGGTGTTCTGAGTTTAGGGAGAATCGGCCAAAGCATGGTTTTGGTTTCTCGTAGATAAAATATAATGTAACGTGAAAACTAAGGCTAGAAGGCCATAAGATAGAAATGAACTGAATAAGTTATTGATAGATTATGTATATGGTATACTGGTACATGAAATTGTGTTCTCTAACAATGGCGCCAAAAACTTGGTACGCACAATCTTAATCTCAACTCTTTTTCACAACTCCGCTTAACTAACCAGCAAGTGCACTGGGTCGTCCAAGTAATAAACCTTACGTGAGTAAGGGTCGATCCCACGGAGATTGTTGGCTTGAAGCAAGCTATGGTTATATTGTAAATCTCAGTTAGGCAGATTCAAATGGTTATGGGAATTAAAATATAAATAAAATATTAAATAAGATAGAAGTACTTATGTAATTCATTGGTGGGATTTCAGATAAGCGTATAGAGATGCTTGTTGCTTCGGAATCTCTGCTTTTCTACTGTCTTCATCCAATCATTCATACTCCTTTCCATGGCAAGCTATATATTGGGGGATCACCGTTGTCAATGGCTACTGTCCGTCCTCTCAGTGAAAATGGTCCAAATGCGCTGTCACCGCACGGCTAATCATCTGTCGGTTCTCACTCATGTTGGAATAGGATACATTGATCCTTTTGCGTCTGTCACTATGCCCAACACTGGCGAGTTTGAAGCTCGTCATAGTCATCCCTTCCCAGATCCTACTCGGAATACCACAGACAAGGTTTAGACTTTTCGGATCTCAAGAATGACCACCAATAATTTTAGCCTATACCACGAAGACTCTGATCTCATGGAATTGAAGGCTCGGTTGTCAGGAGAGACAATCAAACACATGGACCAGGAATCCAAGAGATATGCATTCAAGCTTGTTTTCATGTAGAACGGAAGTGTTTGTCAGGCACGCGTTCATAAGAGAGAATGGTGATGAGTGTCACTTGATCATCACATTCATCATGTTCTTGTGTGCGAATGAATATCTTAGAATAAGAATAAGCTTGAATTGAATAGAAAAATAATAGTACTTTGCATTAATTCATGAGGAACAGCAGAGCTCTACACCTTAATCTATGAGGTGTAGAAACTCCACCGTTGAAAATACATAAGTGATAATGGTCCAGGCATGGCCGAGTGGTCAGCCCCCAAAACGTGATCAAAGATAAAGATGATCTAAATGTTCATTCTCTAATATGAAATAAATCACTAAAAGTAGTTTTTATACTAAACTAGTCACTAGGGTTTACAGAAAATGAGTAACAAAATGCAGATAGTGCAAAAATCCACTTCTAGGGCCCACTTGGTGTGTGCTTGGGCTGAGCATTGAAGCTTTCATGTGTAGAGACTCTTCTTGGAGTTAAATTCTAGCTTTAGTGCTAGTTTGGGCGTTTAACTCCAGCTTTTATGCCAGTTCTGGCGTTTAACGCCAGAATAGGGTAGAAAGTTGGCGTTCAAACGCCAGTTTGCGTTATCAAAACTCGGACAAAGTATGGACTATTATATATTTCTGGAAAGCCAAGGATGTATACTTTCCAACGCAATTAAGAGCGCGCCAATTGGGTTTCTGTAGCTCCAGAAAATCCATTTCGAGTGCAGGGAGGTCAGAATCCAACAGCATCTGCAGTCCTTTTTCAGCCTCTGAATCAGATTTTTGCTTAGGTCCCTCAATTTCAGCTAGAAAATACCTGAAATCATAGAAAAACACACAAACTCATAGTAAAGTCCAGAAATGTGAATTTTTCTTAAAAACTGATAAAAATATACTAGGAAGTAGCTAGATCCTACTAAAAACTACCTAAAAACAATGCCAAAAAGTGTATAAATTATCTGCTCATCACAACACCAAACTTAAATTTTTGCTTGTCCCCAAGCAACTAAAAATCAAATAGGATAAAAAGAAGAGAATATACTACAAATTCCAAAATATCAATGAAAATTAGCTCCAATTAGACGAGTGGGACTAGTAGCTTTTTGCCTCTGAACAGTTTTGGTATCTCACTTTATCCTTTGAAGTTCAGAATGATTGGCATCTATAGGAGCTCAGAATTTAGATAGTGTTATTGATTCTCCTAGTTCAGTATGTTGATTCTTGAACACAGCTACTTTATGAGTCTTGGCCGTGGCCCTAAGCACTTTGTTTTCCAGTATTACCACCGGATACATAAATGCCATAGATACATAACTGGGTGAACCTTTTCAGATTGTGACTCAACTTTGCTAGAGTCCCCTATTAGAGGTGTCCATGGTTCTTAAGCACACTCTTTTTGCTTTGGATCACGACTTTAACCGCTCAGTCTCAAGCTTTTCACTTGACACCTTCACACCACAAGCACATGGTTAGGGACAGCTTGGTTTAGCCGCTTAGGCCATGATTTTATTCCTTTGGGCCCTCCAATCCATTAATGCTCAAAGCATTGGATCCTTTTTATTTTACCCTTGCCTTTTGGTTTAAAGAGCTATTGACTTTTTCTGCTTGCTTTTTCTTTTCTTTCTTTCTCTTTTTTTTTTTTTGCATTTTCTTTTTTTTTCTTTTTTTTTCTACAAGCTTTTCACTACTTTTTCTTGCTTCAAGAATAAATTTTATGATTTTTCAGATTTTCAATAACATTTCTCTTTTTTCATTATTCTTTCAAGAGCCAACAATTTTAACATTCATAAACAACAAATTCAAAAATATGCACTGTTCAAGCATTCATTCAGAAAACAAGAGGTATTGCTACCACATCAAAATAATTAAACTAATTTCAAGATAGAATTCGAAACTATGTACTTCTTGTTCTTTTGTAATTAAAACATTTTTCATTTAAGAAAGGTGATGGATTCATAGAACATTCATAGCTTTAAGGCATAGACACTAAGATACTAATGATCATGTAATAAGGACACAAATATAAATAAAACATAAAGCATGAAAAATAGAAAATAAAGAGCAAGAAAATTAAAGAACGGGTCCACCTTAGTGATGGCTACTAGTTCTTCCTTTTGAAGATCTTATGGAGTGCTTGAGCTCCTCAATGTCTCTTCCTTGCCTTTGTTGCTCCTCCCTCATAGCTCTTCGGTCTTCTCAATTGAACCGGTTTGCCTCTTGAGTCACTTTTCCATTGAGCTCCTTCCACGCATATGTCCATGAGAACTTGGTCCAACCTTTGATCAAAGTTGACCCTTCTAGTGTAGGGGCATGCGTTTTCTTGCATCATTGGCAAGTTGAATGCCAACCTTACATTTTCCGGACTGAAATCTAAGTATTTCCCCTGAACCATTGTAAGCCAATTCTTTGGATTCGGGTTCATACTTTGATCATTGTTCCTAGTGATCCATGCGTTTGCATAGAACTCTTGAACCATTAAGATTCTGACTTATTGAATAGGATTGGAGAGAACTTCCCATCCTCTTCTTCTAATCTCATGTCGGATCTCAGGATACTCACTCCTTTTGAGCTTGAAAGGGACCTCAGGGATCACCTTCTTCTTGGCCACAACTTCATAAAAGTGGTCTTGATGGACCTTTGAGATGAATCTCTCCATCTCCCATGACTCGAAGGTGGAAGCTTTTGCCTTCCCTTTCCTCTTTTTTAGAGGTTTCTCCGGCCTTAGGTGCCATAAATGGTTATAGGAAAACAAAAGCAATGCTTTTACCACACCAAACTTAAAGTGTTTGCTCGTCCTCGAGCAAAGAAGAAAGAATAAAGGAGAGAAGAAGAAAATGGAGGAGATGGGGGGTGAGGGTAAGTTCGGTCAAGGGGGTATAAGGTGTTTGTGATGTGTGAAATTGAAGGAGTGATGAGGGGTATATATAGGAGTGGGGGGAGGTTTGGTTCGTGTATTTGGGGTTGGGTTTGGGAGGGAAAAAGAGTTTTAAATTTGAAGGTAGGTGGTGTTTTGGAGAAAAGTGAATGAGGTAATTGGTGAAGAGTATTTAAGGAAGAGGGTGAGATTTGATAGGTGAAGGGTATTTGGGGAAGAGTGTTATAAAAAGGTGTAAAGAGGAGAGAAGAAGAGGTGGGGTAGGTGGGGATCCTGTGGGATCCACAGATCCTGAGAGGTGAAGGACTTAGCATCCCTGCTCCATTTAGGCGTGCAAAATGCCCTTAGAGTGCAATCCTGGCGTTAAACGCCAGATTGCTGCTTGTTTCTGGTGTTTAACGCCAGCTTTTCTCCCTTTCTTGGCATTTAACGCCAACTTGGTGCCTATTTCTGGTGTTAAACGCCCAGAATAGTGCCAGACTGGGCATTTAACGCCCATTCTGCTATTCTTACTGGCGTTTAAATGCCAGTAAGCTCTTCCTCCAGGGTGAGCTATTTTTAATACTATTTTTCATTCTATTTTTGATTTTTCAGTTGTTTTTGTGACTTCATATGATCATCAACCTAAAGAAAACATAAAATAACAATAGAAAATAAATAGATATAATTAAATAACATTGGGTTGCCTCCCAATAAGCGCTTCTTTAATGTCAATAGCTTGACAGTGAGCTCTCATGGAGCCTTATAGATAATCAGAGCAGGGTTGGAACCTCTCAACACCAAACTTAGAGTTTGGTTGTGGCCTCTCAACACTAAACTTAGAGTTTGGTTATGACCTCCCAACACCAAACTTAGAGTTTGAATGTGGGGGTTTTGTTTGACTCTGTATTGAGAGAAGCATTTTATGCTTCCTCTCCATGGTTACAGAAGGAGAACCTTGAGTGTTGAATACAAGGTAGTCCTCATTCAACTTAAGGTAATCACAGCTTTTGCTGTGGCTAGAAAGGGTCTGCCAAGGATGATGGATTCATCCTCATCCTTCCCAGTGTTTAGGATTATGAAATCAGCAGGGGTGTAAAGGCCTTCAACCTTCACTAGCACGTCCTCTACTAGTTCGTAAGCTTGTTTCATTGATTTGTCTTCCATCTCTAGTGAGATTCTTGTAGCTTGTACCTCAAAGATTCCCAGTTTCTCCATTACAGAGAGTGGCATGAGGTTTATCCCTGACCCCAGGTCACATAGAGCCTTCTCAAAGGTCATGGTGCCTATGGTACAAGGTATGAAGAATTTTCTAGGATCTGGTTTCTTTTGAGGTAATGTCTGCCTCATTAATGAATTCAGTTCATTGGTGAACAAGGGGGGTTCATCCTCCCAAGTCTCAGTACCAAATAACTTGGCATTCAGCTTTATGATTGCTCCTAGATATTTAGCAACTTACTCTTCAGTGATGTCTTCATCCTCTTCAGAGGAAGAATATTCATCAGAGCTCATGAATGGCAGAAAGAAGTTCAATGGAATCTTTATGGTCTCTGTATGAGCCTCAGATTCCTTTGGTTCCTCAAAGGGAAACTCCTTTCTATCCAGAGGACGTCCCATGAGGCTTTTCTCATTGGGACTCATGTCCTCCTCACTCTCTCCAGGTTCGGCCATGTTGGTCATGGTTATGGCCTTGCACCCTCTCTTGGGATTTTCTTCTGTATTACTTGGGAGAGTACTGGGAGGAGTTTCAGTAATCTTCTTACTCAGCTGACCCACCTGTGCCTCCAAATTTCTAATTGAGGACCTTGTTTCATTCATGAAGCTTAGTGTGGTCTTGGATATATCAGAGACTATGGTTGCCAGGCCAGAATGGCTCTGTTCAGAATTCTCTGTCTGTTGCTGAGAAGATGATGGAAAAGGCTTGCTATTGCTAAACCTATTTTTTCCACCATTATTATTGAAGCCTTGTTGAGGCTTCTGTTGGTCCTTTGGTGCACGAAATTGTGATCTCAGGCAACGGCGCCAGAAACTATGTACGCACGTCTTAATAAATCGTTTTTCATTCACAACTTCGATACAACTAACCAGCAAGTGCACTGGGTCGTCCAAGTAATAAACCTTACGTGAGTAAGGGTCGATCCCACGGAGATCGTCGGTATGAAGCAAGCTATGGTCACCTTGTAAATCTCAGTCAGGCGGATATAAAATAGTTATGGAGTTTTCAAACATAAATAATAAATAGATAGAAAACAAGGATAGAAACACTTATGTATATCATTGGTGAGAATTTCAGATAAGTGTATAGAGATGCTTTCATTCCTCTGAACCTCTGCTTTCCTGCTGTCTTCATCCAATCAGTCTTACTCCTTTCCATGGCTGGCTTTATGTAAGGACATCATCGTTGTCAATGGCTAATTTTAATCCTCTCTGGAAAATGGTCCGATGCGCTGTCACTGCATGGCTAATTGTCTGGAGGCATCAACCTTGCCAATGGCTGCATCCTATCCTCTTGTGAAAATGGTCCAAATGCTCTGTCACAGCACGGCTAATCATCTGAGGTTCTCGATCATACTGGAATAGGATTCACCCTCCTTTTGCGTCTGTCACTACGCCCAGCACTCGCGAGTTTGAAGTTCGTCACAGTCATTCAATCCCAGAGTCCTACTCGGAATACCACAGACAAGGTTTAGACTTTCCGGACTCTCATGAATGCCGCCATCAATCTAGCTTATACCACGAAGATTCTGATTAAGAGATCCAAGAGATACTCATTCAATCTAAGGTGGAACGGAAGTGGTTGTCAGGCACGCGTTCGTGGGGGAATGATGATGATTGTCATGTTCATCACATTTAGGTTGAAGTGTGAATGAATATCTTAGAAGCGGAATAAGTTGAATTGAATAGAAAAACAGTAGTACTTTGCATTAATCTTTGAGGAACAGCAGAGCTCCACACCTTAATCTATGGAGTGCAGAAACTCTACCGTATAAAAATACATAAGTGATAATGGTTCAGGCATGGCCGAATGGCCAGCCCCCATGAAAGTCTAAGATAGCATAAAACTAATCAAAGATGATCCGAAGATCATAAGATGTCTAATACAATAGTAAAAAGTCCTATTTATAATAAACTAGCTACTAGGGTTTACAGAAGTAAGTAATTGATGCATAAATCCACTTCCGGAGCCCACTTGGTGTGTGCTTGGGCTGAGCTTGAATGTTACACGTGTAGAGGTCAATCTTGGAGTTGAACGCCAGTTTGTAACGTATTTCTGGTGTTCAACTCTGGCTTGTGACGTGTTTCTGGCGTTTAACTCCAGACAGCAGCGTGGAACTGGCGTTCAACGCCCTTTTACGTCGTCTAAAATCGGCCAAAGTATGGACTATTATATATTGCTGGAAAGCCCTGGATGTCTACTTTCCAACACAATTGGAAGCGCGCCAGTTTGAGGTTTGTAGCGCCAGAAAATCCACTTTGAGTGCAGGGAGGTCAGAATCCAACAGCATCAGCAGTCCTTCTTCAACCTTTGAATCTGATTTTTGCTCAAGTCCCTCAATTTCAGCCAGAAAATATCTGAAATCACAGAAAAACACACAAACTCATAGTAAAGTCCAGAAATATGAATTTAACATAAAAACTAATGAAAACATCCCTAAAAGTAACTAGATTCTACTAAAAACATACTAAAAACAATGCCAAAAAGCGTATAAATTATCCGCTCAGATTCTTCTGTATTGCTTGGGAGAGTACTAGGAGGGATTTCAGTGATCCTTTTACTCAGCTGGCCTACTTGTGCCTCTAAATTTCTAATGGAGGACCTTGTTTCATTCATGAAACTTACAGTGGCCTTAGATAGATCAGAGACTAAGTTTGCTAAATTAGAGGTATTCTGTTCAGAGTTCTCTGTCTGTTGCTGAGTGGATGATGGAAAAGGTTTACTATTGTTAAACTTATGTCTTCCACCATTATTAAAGCCTTGTTGAGGTTTTTGTTGATCCTTCCATGAGAAATTTGGATGATTTCTCCATGATGGATTATAGGTGTTTCCATAAGGTTCACCCATGTAATTCACCTCTGCTATTGCAGGGTTTTCAGGATCATAAGCTTCTTTTTCAGAAGATGCCTCTTGAGTACTGTTGGATGCAGCTTGCATTCCATTCAGACTCTGAGAAATCATATTAACTTGCTGAGTCAATATTTTATTCTGAGCCAGTATGCCATTCAGAGTATCAATTTCAAGAACTCCCTTCTTCATAGGCGTCCCATTACTCACAGGATTCCTCTCAGAAGTGTACATGAACTGGTTATTAGCAACCATGTCAATGAGTTCTTGAGCTTCTGCAGGCATTTTCTTTAGGGGAATGGATCCACCTACAGAAGTATCCAATGACATTTTAGCCAATTCAGATAGACCATCATAGAATATATCCAGGATGGTCCATTCTGAAAGCATGTCAGAAGGACACTTTTTGGTCAGTTCTTTGTATCTCTCCCAAGCTTCATAGAGGGATTCACCTTCTTTCTATCTGAAGGTTTGAACGTCCACTCTAAGTTTACTCAGCTTTTGAGGAGGAAAGAACTTGGCTAAGAAAGCCTTGACCAGCTTATCCCAAGAGTTCAGGCTATCTTTGGGTTGAGAGTCCAACCATATTCTAGCTCTGTCTCTCACAGCAAAAGGGAAAAGCATGAGCCTGTAGACTTCAGGATCTACTCCATTAGTCTTAACAGTATCACAGATTTGCAAGAATTCAAGTAAGAACTGAAAGGGATCTTCAGATGGAAGTCCATGAAACTTGCAGTTCTGCTGCATCAGAAAAACTAGCTGAGGTTTCAGCTCAAAATTGTTTGCTCCAATGGTAGGGATGGAGATGCTTCTTCCATGTAAATTGGAATTTGGTGCAGTAAAGTCACCAAGCATCCTCCTTGCATTATTATTATTTTCGGCTGCCATCTCCTCTTCTTGTTCGAAAATTTTTGAAAGGTGCTTGCTGGATTGTTGTAATTTAGCTTCTCTTAGTTTCCTCTTCAGAGTCCTTTCAGGTTCTGGATCTACTTCAACAAGAATATTCTTGTCCTTGCTCCTGCTCATATGAAAAAGAGGGACAGAAAAATAATAATAATAGGGGTTCTTTTTACCACAGTATAGAGGTCCCTGTGTGAGTAGAAGAAAAGAAGAAGAAAAAAAATTCGAACACAGATGGAAGAGGCGGTTCGAATTTGGGTGAGATGAAGTGTTAGTAGATGAATAAATGAATAGAAGGAGATAAGAGAGAGAGAGAATTTTCAAAAATAATTTTTGAAAAAGAGTTAGTGATTTTCGAAAATAGTTTTTGAAAAAGGTTAGTAATTTTTCGAAAATTAAAATAAAAAATTAAAATAATTAGTTAATTAAAAAGAAATTTTGAAAAAGAGGGAAGATATTTTCGAAAATTAGAGAGAGAGAGGGAGTTAGTTAGGTAGTTTTGAAAAGGATTAGAAACAAACAAAAAGTTAGTTAGTTAGTTGAAACAAATGTGAAAATCAATTTTTGAAAAGATAAGATAAGAAGTTAGAAAAGATATTTTAAAATCAAATTTTTGAAAAAGATATGATTTTGAAAAAGATAAGATAAAAAGATATTTTTGAAAAGATATGATTGAAATTAGTTTTGAAAAATATTTGATTTTTAAAATCACAATTAATGACTTGATTCACAAGAAATCACAAGATATGATTCTAGAACTCAAAGTTTGAATCTTTCTTAACAAGCAAGTAACAAACTTGAAATTTTTGAATCAAAACATTAATTGATGATGTTATTTTCGAAAATTAGGAGATAAAAATAAGAAAAAGATTTTTGAAAAATATTTTTAAAATTTTCGAAAATAAATAAGAAAAATGAAAAAGATTTGATTTTTGAAAAAGATTTTGAAAAAGATAAGATTTTTAAATTGAAAATTTGATTTGACTCATAAAAATAACTAGATTTTAAAAAGTTTTGAAAAAGTCAACTCAAATTTTCGAAATTTATGAGTGAAAAAAGGGAAAGATTTTTTTTGATTTTTGAATTTTTAATGATGAGAGGGAAAAACATGAAAAAGACTCAATGCATGAAAATTTTGGATCAAAATAATGAATGCATGCAAGAATGCTATGAATGTCAAGATGAACACCAAGAACACTTTGAATGTCAAGATGAACATCAAGAACATATTTTTGAAAAATTTTTAATGCAAAGAAAACATGCAAGACACCAAACTTAAAAATTTTTCATGTATAGACACTATGAATGCAAGAATGCATATGAAAAACAAGAAAAGACACAAAACATGAAAACATTAAGATCAAACAAGAAGACTTACCAAGAACAACTTGAAGATCATGAAGAACACTATGAATGCATGAATTTTTCGAAAAATGCAAGATGAATATGCAATTGACACCAAACTTTCAACTTGACTCAAGACTCAAACAAGAAACATGAAATATTTTTTATTTTTATGATTTTATTAAATTTTTTTTATGTTTCGAAAATTAATGTGAAAAAGAAAAATAAGGATTCCAAAATTTTTAATATGAATTCCAGGAATCTTGCACTCTTATTCTAAAGCTCCAATCTGAGGGTTAGGCATGGCTTAATAGCCAGCCAAGCTTTAGTATGTAACTCAGACATGCCACAGCTGACATACCCTTTGGAAGCCCCTATCCAAAAGAATTAGACATGGCTTTACAGCCAGCCAGGCTTCAACATGCTTCATGAAACTCTAGAATTCATTCTTAAAAATTCTGAAGAAAAATATATTTTTGAAAATATTTATTTTATTTTTTCGAAAACAGATGAGAAATTTTTTTTGAAAGATTTTTGAAAAATTTTTGAAAATAAAACAAAAAGAAAATTACCTAATCTGAGCAACAAGATGAACCGTCAGTTGTCCAAACTCGAACAATCCCCGGCAACGGCGCCAAAAACTTGGTGCACGAAATTGTGATCTCAGGCAACGGCGCCAGAAACTCTGTACGCACGTCTTAATAAATCGTTTTTCATTCACAACTTCGATACAACTAACCAGCAAGTGCACTGGGTCGTCCAAGTAATAAACCTTACGTGAGTAAGGGTCGATCCCACGGAGATTGTCGGTATGAAGCAAGCTATGGTCACCTTCTAAATCTCAGTCAAGCGGATATAAAATAGTTATGGAGTTTGTGAACATAAATAATAAATAGATAGAAAACAAGGATAGAAACACTTATGTATATCATTGGTGAGAATTTCAGATAAGTGTATAGAGATGCTTTCGTTCCTCTGAACCTCTACTTTCCTGCTGTCTTCATCCAATCAGTCTTACTCCTTTCCATGGCTGGCTTTATGTAAGGACATCACCGTTGTCAATGGCTAATTTTAATCCTCTCTGGAAAATGGTCCGATGCGCTGTCACTGCATGGCTAATCGTCTGGAGGCATCACCCTTGCCAATGGCTGCATCCTATCCTCTTGTGAAAATGGTCCAAATGCTCTGTCACAGCACGGCTAATCATCTGAGGTTCTCGATCATACTGGAATAGGATTCACCCTCCTTTTGCGTCTGTCACTACGCCCAGCACTCGCGAGTTTGAAGTTCGTCACAGTCATTCAATCCCAGAGTCCTACACGGAATACCACATACGAGGTTTAGACTTTCCGGACTCTCATGAATGCCGCCATCAATCTAGCTTATACCACGAAGATTCTGATTAAG
The DNA here is from genome assembly GCF_003086295.3 of Arachis hypogaea. Lineage (NCBI taxonomy): Eukaryota > Viridiplantae > Streptophyta > Magnoliopsida > Fabales > Fabaceae > Arachis > Arachis hypogaea. Next base: position 100,928,695 of record NC_092049.1, read on the forward strand.
AGATCCAAGAGATACTCATTCAATCTAAGGTGGAATGGAAGTGGTTGTCAGGCACGCGTTCGTGGGGGAATGATGATGATTGTCACGTTCATCACATTCAGGTTGAAGTGCGAATGAATATCTTAGAAGCGGAATAAGTTGAATTGAATAGAAAAACAGTAGTACTTTGCATTAATCTTTGAGGAACAGCAGAGCTCCACACCTTAATCTATGGAGTGCAGAAACTCTACCGTATGAAAATACATAAGTGATAATGGTTCAGGCATGGCCAAATGGCCAGCCCCCATGAAAGTCTAAGATAGCATAAAACTGATCAAAGATGATCCGAAGATCATAAGATGTCTAATACAATAGTAAAAAGTCCTATTTATAATAAACTAGCTACTAGGGTTTACAGAATTAAGTAATTGATGCATAAATCCACTTCCGGAGCCCACTTGGTGTGTGCTTGGGCTGAGCTTGAATGTTACACGTGTAGAGGTCAATCTTGGAGTTGAACGCCAGTTTGTAACGTATTTCTGGTGTTCAACTCTGGCTTGTGACGTGTTTCTGGCGTTTAACTCCAGACAGCAGCGTGGAACTGGCGTTCAACGCCCTTTTACGTCGTCTAAACGCAGCCAAAGTATGGACTATTATATATTGCTGGAAAGCCCTGGATGTCTACTTTTCAAAGCAATTAAAAGCGCGCCATTTTTAGTTTTGTAGCTCCAGAAAATCCACTTTGAGTGCAGGGAGGTCAGAATCCAACAACATCAGCAGTCCTTCTTCAACCTCTGAATCTGATTTTTGCTCAAGTCCCTCAATTTCAGCCAGAAAATACCTGAAATCATAGAAAAACACACAATCTCATAGTAAAGTCCAGAAATGTGAATTTAACATAAAAACTAATGAAAGCATCCCTAAAAGTAACTAGATTCTACTAAAAACATAGTAAAAACAATGCCAAAAAGCGTATAAATTATCCGCTCATCATCCTTCCATGAGAAATTTGGATGATTTCTCCATGAAGGATTATAGGTGTTTCCATAGGGTTCTCCTATGTAATTCACCCCTGCCATTGCAGGGCTCTCAAGATCATAAGCTTCTTCTTCCGAAGATTCTTCTTTAGTACTGTTGGATGCAGCTTGCAATCCATTCAGACTCTGAGAAATCATATTGACTTGCTGAGTCAATATTTTATTCTGAGCCAATATGGCATTCAGAGTATCAATTTCAAGAACTCCTTTCTTCTGAGTTGTCCCATTATTCACAGGATTCCTTTCAGAAGTGTACATGAATTGGTTATTTGTAACCATTTTAATGAGTTCCTGAGCTTCTTCAGGCATCTTCTTCAGATGAAGAGATCCACCAGTAGAGTTGTCCAATGACATCTTGGACAGTTCAGACAGACCATCATAGAATATGCATATGATGCTCCATTCTGAAAGCATACCAGAAGGACACCTTCTGATCAATTTCTTGTATCTTTCCCAAGCTTCATAGAGGGATTCGCCTTCCTTCTGTCTAAAGGTTTGGAATTCTACTCTAAGCTTACTCAATTTTTGAGGTGGAAAGAACTTTGCCAAGAAGGCATTGACCAGCTTTTCCCAAGAGTTCAGGCTGTCCTTAGGTTGTGAGTCCAACCATGTCCTAGCTCTGTCTCTTACAGCAAAAGGGAAAAGCATAAATTTATAGACCTCAGGGTCAACCCCATGAGTCTTAACAGTGTCATAGATTTGCAAGAATTCAGCTAAAAATTGATGAGGATCTTCCAATGGAAGTCCATGATACTTGCAATTCTGCTGCATTAGAGAAACTAATTGAGGCTTAAGCTCAAAGTTGTTTGCTCCAATTGCAGGAATTGAGATGCTCCTTCCACAGAAGTCAGAAGATGGTGAAATAAAGTCACCAAGCATCTTCTTTGCATCTCCACCATTGTTATTGGGTTTGGCCATGTTTGTTTTGTCTGCTTCCTTTTTGAAAATTTTTGTTAGGTCCTCTCTAGAGAGTTGTGCTTTAGCTTCTCTTAGCTTTCTCTTTAAGGTCTTTTCAGGTTCAGGATCAGCTTCAACAAGAATGCCTTTATCTTTGTTCCTGCTCATATGATAGAGAAGAAGACAAAGAAAGTATGGAATCCTCTATGTCATAGTATAGAGATTCCTTGAGGTGTCAGAGGAAAAGAAGAATAGAAAAATAAGGTAGAGAGGATAATTTTCGAAAATAATTTTTTTTTAAATAAAACTAAAAATTTTTAAAATAATTAAAAAGAATTTTGAAAAAGTGAATGATGGTTTTCAAAAATTAAAAGTGAGAAAGTGGTTAAGTGATTTTGAAAAAGATTTTGAAATTGGCAATCAAAAAGATATGATTGAAAATTATTTTGAAAAAGATGCGATTGAGAAGGTATGATTGAAAAACAAATTGAAAAGATTTTAAATTAATGATATGATTGGAAATTAATTACTTGACTAACAAGAAATTTAAAAGATATGATTTTAAAATTCAAATATTGAACCTTTCTTAATAAGCAAGTAACAACTTGAAATTTTTGAATAAAATCATTAATTGTAGCAAGGATTTTCGAAAATATTGAAAAATAATTTAAAAGATTTTATTTTGAAAAGGATATGATTGATAAGATAGGATATGAGAAAGATAAGATTTTGAAAAATTAGTTTAAAAACTTTCAAAATTGAAAAAGATTTGAATTGAAAACAAAATTACCTCCTTGCTGCTATCCTGGCGTTAAACGCCCAGAATGGTATCCATTCTGGCGTTTAATGCCCAAAATACTACCCTTTTGGGCGTTTAACGCCCAGCCACCCTGGCTGGCATTTAAACACCAATTTTCCTTTTTCACTGGGCATTTTGAACGTCCAGCTTTTTCTTTGTAATTCCTCTGCTGTGTGTTCTGAATCTTCAATTCTCTGTATTATTGACTTGAAAAGACAAAGTTTTGAAATTTTTTTTGAATTTTTAATGATGAAAAACAGCAAAATGAACTAATCATGGAAAACTAAGATCAGATAAACAATGCATGCAAGACACCAAACTTAAAAATTTTTCATATTAGAGACACTAACAACTTGAGAATACACATGAGAAACAACAAAAGACACAAAACAAGAGAATTTAAAGATCAGACCCATGTAAATCATCAAGAACAACTTGAAGATTAATGACGAACATAATGTATATATTCGAAAAATGCAAGAAAATTAAAAATATGCAAGACACCAAACTTAAAAATAAACACTAGACTCAAATAAGAAACACACATTATTTTTTATTTTTATGATTTTTTTTATTTTTTTGTAATTTTTCGAAAATTAATTGGAAAAAGAGAAAATAAGGAATTCAAAGTTTTTAATGAGAATTCCAGGAATCATGCAATGTTAGTCTAAAACTCCGGTCCCGGAATTAGACATGGCTTACTAGCCAGCCAAGCTTTCAGTGAAAGCTCCGGTCCAAAACACTAGACATGGCCAATGGCCAGCCAAGCTTTAGCAGATCATTACATTCAACAGGAAGATTGATAGAAATCAACAAGTTCTTGTGATGATAAGTTGAAACCTCGGTCCAAAAGTTTAGACATGGTTTCATAACCAGCCAGACTTCAACAAATCATCATGAAACTCTAGAATTCGTTCTTAAAAATTCTGAAGAACATAGAATAATTTATTTTTTTGAAAATTTTTTCGAAAATAAAAAAGCTTAAAATCGAAATAAAATTACCTAATCTGAGCAACAAGATGAACCGTCAGTTGTCCAAACTCGAACAATCCCCAGCAACGGCGCCAAAACTTGGTGCATGAAATTGTGATCTCTAACAATGGCGCCAAAAACTTGGTATGCACAATCTTAATCTCAACTCTTTTTCACAACTCCGCACAACTAACCAGCAAGTGCACTAGGTCGTCCAAGTAATAAACCTTACGTGAGTAAAGGTTGATCCCACAGAGATTGTCGGCTTGAAGCAAGCTATGGTCATCTTGTAAATCTCAGTCAGGCAGATTCAAATGGTTATGTGGTTTTGAGAATTAAAATATAAATAAAATATAAAATAAGATAGAAGTACTTATGTAATTCATTGGTGGGATTTCAGATAAGCGTATGGAGATGCTTGTTGCTTCTGAATCTCTGCTTTCCTATTGTTTTCATCCAATCATTCATACTCCTTTCCATGGCAAGCTATATGTTGGGGGATCACCGTTGTCAATGGCTACCGTCCGTCCTCTCAGTGAAAATGGTCCAAATGTGTTGTCACCGCACGGCTAATCATCTGTCGGTTCTCACTCATGTTGGAATAGGATCCATTGATCCTTTTGCGTCTGTCACTACGCTCAACACTCGCGAGTTTGAAGCTCGTCACAGTTATCCCTTCCCAGATCCTACTCAGAATACCACATATAAGGTTTAGACTTTTCGGATCTCAAGAGTGGCCGTCAATAATTTTAGCCTATACCACGAAGACTCTGATCTCAAGGAATTGAAGGCTCTGTTGTCAGGAGAGACAATCAAACGCATGGACCAGGAATCCAAGAGATATGCATTCAAGCTTGTTTTCATGTAAAACAGAAGTGTTTGTCAGGCACACATTCATAAGAGAGAATGGTGATGAGTGTCACTTGATCATCACATTCAACATGTTCTTTTGTGCGAATGAATATCTTAGAATAAGAATAAGCTTGAATTGAATAGAAAAATAATAGTACTTTGCATTAACTCACGAGGAACAGCAGAGCTCCACACCTTAATCTATGGGGTGTAGAAACTCTACCGTTGAAAATACATAAGTGATAATGGTCCAGGCATAGCCGAATGGTCAGCCCCCAAAACGTGATCAAAGATAAAGATGATCTAAATGTTCATTCTTCGATATGAAATAAATCACTAAAAGTAGTTTTTATACTAAACTAGTCACTAGGGTTTACAGAAAATGAGTAACTAAATGCAGATAGTGCAAAAATCCACTTCCGGGCCCACTTGGTGTGTGCTTGGGCTGAGCATTGAAGCTTTCATGTGTAGAGACTCTTCTTGGAGTTAAACACAAGCTTTGGTGCCAGTTTGGGCATTTAACTCCAGCTTTTATGCCAGTTCTGGCATTTAACGCCAGAATAGGATAGAAAGTTGGCGTTCAAATGCCAGTTTGCGTTATCAAAACTCGGGTAAAGTATGGACTATTATATATTGCTGGAAATTCCAGGATGTCTACTTTCCAAAGCAATTGAGAGCACGCCAATTTGGTTTCAGTAGCTCCAGAAAATCCATTTCGAGTGCAGGGAGATCAGAATCCAACAGCATCTGCAGTCCTTTTTCAGCCTCTAAATCAGATTTTTGCTCAGGTTCCTCAATTTCAGCCAGAAAATACCTGAAATCACAGAAAAGTACATGAACTCATAGTAAAGTCCAGAAATGTGAATTTTTCTTGAAAACTAATAAAAATATACTAGAAAGTAGCTAGATCCTACTAAAAACTACCTAAAAACAATGCCAAAAAGCGTATAAATTATCCGCTCATCATATACTATATGTGTATAAAGGATAAATGAATTTGTATGTGTTGGATTATGACTTTCATGAGTATAAAATAAACATGATTATTGATGTGTTGAGAATTGATGCTGAGTTTGTGAAATTGAATTGAATAGATTGGTTGATATATGTATGATTCAATTTTATAAACGGTTTGTTGTTTGAGTTGGTTAGTTTTAGAAAAATATTTAATATTGGAATTGGTTTGATTTTGAAATGATTTGATACTAGGAATGATTTGAATGACTGAGAGGTGTTTAGTTTGATGGTTGGGACCCTTGAAGGGTGACAGAAGTTTGAGTTTTAGGGGAGGTGCTGTCAAAATTTTTAGAAGAATTTTGAGAAGTTTTATTTTGGTTAATTTGGATTGAAAGAATTATTTTATTTGATTTTGATTTATTTAAGAAAAGAATGAATTATGTTTCAGTTTAAAAGATTTGGTTTTGAAACGAGATTGGTTGTCGCTCCCCTAGAGTTTAGTGGCCTTGTCAAGGGGTTTAACTAATAAATAGTTTTCCTTTGTCTTTTGAAAAGAGTTTAAATTCAAAAATGGTTTTGAAGTTAACCCAAGGAATATGTAAATGAATGAGATATGTGACCTCGGGTAAGAGGCAGTAGTGTTGTCCACTTGCTCCGGAAAAGAGATGAGGAAGAAGAATGATGAAAACTAAGTTTGAATTATGAAATTGAATGATTATGATAAACTTGTGGTTGATTGATGATGAGTATGTCTGGGTTATCTCTCTGGTTGTAAGAGTGACAGGGCACATATCCCCTCTAATAATGACAGGGCACATAATCCCTCTGATGGTGACAGGGCACGTATTTCCTCTAATGGTATTATTGTGCAACAGAGAGACTGTGTCCGGATTAGCTACTAGACATGTCGGGTTTGGCAATATAACTGAAAAATGAGATTATTAGCCATAGGACAGACATGCATCATATGCATTTGTATGACTTGTTTGTGTATATATTTGTTTTGGATTACCTAAATGCTTGCCTTTGACTAACCGCTATCTGATTTATTTGCTGTAACTACATTCTATCTGTATTTTCTTTGTCTGTATTATATGTCTATGTAACTGAGAGATCCTTCATGCTGGCTAAGGTGACGCTGAGGGTTATTCCACTGGTGATTCGGAAGACTGGAGGAGAGTGAGATTGAAGTGTTAAGTTATATTTGGATTAGAACCTGAGTACATTAGATAGTTTACTTGATTTTTGATTTAAAGTATAACTCTTAGTTTTGAATATGGTATCGAAGTTCTAGGATTTCCTCTAGCTTTCCCGAAATCTTATATATTATCTACGTGGGCACATTTACCATACTGAGAACCTCTGATTCTCATTCCATACATATGTTGCTATTTTGCAGATGCAGGTCAGGAGGCACCGCACTGAGCATTTTGGAAACCTTTTAGAAGCGAAGAGCTATATTTTGGGTTTAGCATTATGCTCTGATTGTATATATATTTACGTAGTTGTTCTCCGCTCCCTTGTATTTTGTACTTTGTCCCTCCTAGAGGTTGACTTGGAGAAACAAGTGTTCATTTTATAGTTTGGGGTTGTATTTTGGGTTATGTATATATATGTAAGTATACTCTGGCCAGCCTTAGCTTCACAGGTTGAGTCGGAGCTTGTTATTTGTATTTTGGAATTCTGATCCATATGTATATTTTTTAAACCTTCCTTTCAAAACTTGCTTATCCATCTATGTGTAACTTTCGTGAGTGATGTATTTTCTGTTTCATTTTTGATTAACTTCTCTTTCAAGGCTGCTAGTTACAACTTCCTTCAATTATATTACATTAGTATTTTTATTTTTAGAGGACGTAGCACCTCACCATCTCTGGTTTACGTCCTAGGCATAAAGCTCTGTGTGATAGGGTGTTACATTATGGTATCAGAGGAGTTCATTCTTGTAGAGCCTGAAGGACAGACTGACTATACTTCTGTGCATACTCTGTGTTCTGTGTATATGCTACCTAGAATATCTAATTGATATATGTGGCATATTTTTTCATGAGCATGTATTTAGAACTTTGAAGCATTAGACGTGAGATATTGAGACTGATCACCTTAATATCACTTGTTTGGTGTGAACAGGAACCAAATGATGACTCGTGGACGCAAACACGGTCGAGGCAAAGCCCGAAATATTAGTGCAGAACCTAAAACAACTATGAATGATCCCGTGAACTTTACGAATGCTCTGGAGAACATGGGAGCTGCTATGCAGGTAGTGGCTGAAGCCCTTGGTCAGCAAGTTAATCACAGAAACGGAGGTAACAGTTGAAATGGACCAATGACCTTAGCAACCTTCTTGAAAGTAAACCCACTAGTCTTTAGAGGAATGACAAACCCCACAGAGGCAGATAATTGGTTTTAGGCTATGGAGAGAGCCTTGCAAGCATAACAGGTGCCTGAAGATCTGTATGTTGAATTTGCCACATATCAGCTGATGGACGAAGCACAGTATTGGTGGAAGGGAACCCGGCGTCTCCTACAGCAAGGAAACACCGCAATACCTTGGGATGCTTTTCGATCTGAATTCTACAAGAAATATTTTTCTAACTCCATCAGGACAGCTAAGGAACTTGAAGTGCTACAATTGAAACAAGGTCAGATGTCGGTCGCTGAATAAACGAATATATTTGAGAAATTGTGCCGATTCTCCATAATTTGCCAGGGTGCTCTGGGAGACTTTGAGGAATGGAAGTGCATCAAATATGAAGGAGGACTTCGAGTGATATTTTGAGTTCAATGGGCCCCATGGAGATTAGAATTTTTTCTAAATTGATAAACAAGAGTAGAGTTAGGGAGGAATGTTTAAGAAAGGTTGCTATGGTAGAGAATGATCACCAAGAATTCCAGCGGAAGGAGTACAATCTGAATTTCACACCAAAGGGCTAAGGATTCAAGAAAAGAGGATACACACAACAATTCCCTCAAGGTCACAAACTCACAATAACTCCGGAACGAATGATGACCACCAAGGAAATGGCAGAGAAAAAAGACGATGGCTGTTTCAGATGATTCGAGTTGTCAGAAATGTGGGAGCTATCACCCTAACAGGCTATGCCATTATGGTTCGGGCTTATGTTATAATTGCAGAAAGTTAGGACATTTGGTCAGAGATTTCCCACACAGGAAAAACCGGAATGTAGCCAGATTCGATCCTCAGATCTGAGGTAATAAAGGAATTAGTAACCAAATTTTAACCGCTCTGAATAATACTGAAGAATAGCATTCATTAGTAACACATGATTGAGTTGTGAAAATCATGATTTTCCATATGAAATATTATTTAGCATAAATAAATAGGTAAGTTCTTAACAAGAAGTGATCAGAGTGACACAGCGGAAGCGCGAAGATTGGGAGGACATTAGGACTACAAAGATTGGCAAAATTTGAGAAACTATCCATTAGGTTGTTGTGGAGATTGGCAAAATTTGAGAAACTATCCATTAGGTTGGAAACGGAACTACTCTCGCGAACTCTTGTAGTGAACGATATTTTCGAGGACAAAAATTTTTGTTAGGGGGATAGGATGTAAACCCCAGGTAATTAGTAAATAATTAACTAATAAATTAATTATTAATCAAAAAAATTAAGAAAATAAGTTTTATAGTTTAATGAAGTAGAAATAATTAAAATATAAATTTTGACACTAATTTTAAAAGTTTTATCCCAAAACTGGGCCGAACAGGCCAAATCGGGCCCAACCCATTCACCTCATTTAATTGACTTCAACCTTCTTGTCCCTTTCCATACTCCATTTACGCTGGGAAGAAGCAAGCTAAGAAAACACTTAGCGTGACCCACTTCCAATTTTCAATTCCACATAACTTTCAATCCAGAGCTCCAATTGACGAGCCGTCAATGGCCATGCGTTCATCTCAGAATTCTCTACAAAACCCACTAACCAATTTGGTAAGAAATTCATTCTTTATCACCTAGATCTTTCCTTTTCAATTTCAAATATATATGAGATTTGTAATTGATGATTTTGCAATTTTGATGTTTTAGTATTAAATTAGCTAGCATAATTTGTTGGGTCTTGTTCATTTAAGCCGTGGGTGAGGTAAGGAACTCCTATTTCCTGGTGAATTTCTAATTTAGTGAACTCTATGATGATTATAGTGATATTGTGTGAATTAGATTGTGTTCTTGTTGATTTGGAGTTCAATTAGGCAATTTGGAACGAAGTTTGGGTGATTAAGCTTGAGCAATTGACATTTGGAAGCTTCGAGCTTGAGAAATGAGAGGTTTTTGAGGTGTTTCGAGTTTAGGGGGAATCGACCAATGAATGGTTTTGGTTTCTCGTAGATAAAATATAATGTAATGTGAAAGTTTTAGAGGAGGTGCTGTCGGAATTTTTAGAAGAATTCTGAGAAGTTTTATTTTGGTTAATTTGGATTGAAAGAATTATTTTATTTGATCTTGATTTATTTAAGAAAAGAATGAATTATGTTTGAGTTTAAAAGATTTAGTTTTGAAATTAGATTGGTTGTCACTCCCCTAAAGTTTAGAGGCCTTGTCAAGGGGTTTAACTAATAAATAGTTTTCCTTTGTCTTTTGAAAAGAGTTTAAATTCAGACACGGTTTTGAAGTTAACTCGAGGAATATGTAAATGAATGAGATATATGACCCCGGGTAAGAGACAGTGGCGTTGTCCACTTGCTCCGGGAAAGAGATGAGGAAGAAGAATGGTGAAAACTGAGTTTGAATTATGAAATTGAATGATTATGATAAACGAGGCATGATTGTGGTTGATTGATGATGAGTACATCTGTGTTATCTCTCTGGTTGTAAAGATGACAGGGCACATATTCCCTCTAGTGGTGACAGGGCACATATTCCCTCTAATGGTGACAGGCACATAATCCCTCTAATGGTGACAGGACACGAATTCCCTCTAATGGTATTATTGTGCAACAGAGAGATAGTGTCCGGATTAGCTACCGGACATGTCGGGTTTAGCTATATAACCAACAAATGAACTCATTAGCCATAGGACAAACATGCATCATATGCATTTGTATGACTTGTTTGTGTATGTATTTGTTTTTGATTGCCTAAATGCTTGCCTGTGACCAACCGCTATCTGATTTATTTGCTATAGCTGCATTCTATCTGTGTTTTTTTTGTCTGTATTATATGTTTATGCAACTGAGAGATCCCTCATTCTGGCTAAAGTGACGTTGAAGGTTGTTCCACTGGTGATATGGAGGACTAGAGGAGAGTGAGATTGAAATGAGATTGGAGAAACAGGTGTTCATTTTACAGTTTGGGGTTGTATTTTGGGTTATATATATATATATATATATATATATATATATATATATATATATATATATATATATATATATATATATATATATATATATAAGCATACTCTGGCCAGCCTTAGCTTCGCAGGTCGAGTCGGAGCTTGTTATCTGTATTTTGGAATTCTGATCCATATGTATATGTTTTAAACCTTCCTTTCGAAACTTGCTTATCCATCTATGCGTAACTTTCGTGAGTGATGCATTTTTTGTTTCGCTTTTGATTAACTTCTCTTTCAAGGCTGCTAGTTACAACTTCCTTCAATTATATTACATTAGTATTTTTATTTTTAGAGGTCGTAGCGCCTCGCCACCTCTGGTTTACATCCTGGGCGTAAAGCTCTGTGTGGTAGGGTGTTACATTTGGTAGATCGGGTGAGGTTGACGATGGAGCCAAGGGGTGAGATGATCTGGACCTGAGCGTGAGCTACTGGAACGAAGCATTCAGCCTATTTGTTGGCGGGTGGGGCCACCTCCAAGGACATTCCGATGCTAAAATCAGTGTCCGTACGAAGAGGCGGCTAATTAGGGTCAGAAGGGTGACGTACCTGGGGAGAGGGGTAGGTCTCTCCCCATTTATACACTGTACTCTGGTGGGCCCTCTGCGATTAGGCCCACCTGTATGGAAGCTTCTGCTAGCTATCCATGTTTCCTCTCTGGAACAGGAGGTGACGCACAGGTTACCTCGTAGTTCGAGTCTATTAACCCGGCGGGTCGGTGACTTTTGACTGGACCCAGGGTCCTTAATGGGTTGGACCGAAATAGGTAGTAGATGTGTGAGACGTCAATAAGGCTGGTGGAAGAGGAACCAACACATCGCATGAACTTTATAGAGCTCAACATCTGGCCAAACGAGCTTTTCATCTCAGTCATGGTTAAAGTGTGAGTAGAGATGGTATACTGGAGTCAGGTGATCTCATTTTGGTGTTTCTGGTGAGTCCATCTCCACTCATCATGCTCAATATGGTAACGCATCTCAAGCTCTACTTACTGCGTTTGTTGCTTCTCTGCTATTCAAACTGTCGAGTAAGCTCCTTATTGAGCAGAGTAATATACGCGAAGTGAGACATGAATGTGATGGTGACACAAACCTAGACATGAAATAATTCACAAAATAATATTTTTTTCATAAATTAGTTTCACTATAATTATCACATTGATTTCTTATTTAAAGAAATTTAATAACTAAAACTAATTAATTTAGAAAACATACCTCAAGGCAAATAAAATTTACTAACTCCTTCAACTTCAAGCCAAAGTAGCAACAAAAACATAAACAATAACAATCCCAACAACACTAGCAAACACAACAACCTCCACCATAAACAATATTATTAGAAAAAACCACAAAACTCACAAAAATAGGGGCAATCAAAATTAAGAAAAAACTTAATCAATTGAAAATACTAGACCGATTAAATTGAATAGCTACTCACGAGGAACACAATATGGTCTTTGAATGGCAAATGGAGCTCCCACTGGAGAGGAATCTGATGAGTCCATATTTTACGATATATTTTGGTTTAATTTGAGTGGATTTCATCACACAAACCCACATTTATTCATCTAAATAGCATGCTTTTGAGATTTCTTCCTAAATTGTGCTTGAAAGTGAAAACATGCTCTTTTGTGCTTATTTTAGTCAATTTTAATTCACTTTAATCTCATTTGGTGCCTTGATGTATTTGTTAAGTGATTTCAGGTTTTTAAGGCAAGTTTGGGTTTAAGAAGTGAGGAAAAGAGCATGCAAAAGGGAAGAATTCAAGAAATGAAGGATTTGGAAAGCTGCGAGCCCTGACCTCTCTGTACTAAATTGGTCATAACTTGAGCTATAGAGGTCCAAATGAGGCGGTTCCAGTGGCATTGGAAAGCTAACGTCCGGAGCTTCAAAATGATATGCAATTTGCTATAGTGGACATAAGTTTAAGTGTGCGTACGCACAGGTACTTGTGCATACGCACAAGTCGGAATTCAGCATGTGTGCGGACGCACAAGTCCGCACAGGTCCCTGCACGTGACCTCATTAATTGCAACTCACTGGCAGTGATTTCTGGGCTCCCAAAACCCAATTCAACTCATTTTTTGAAGCTATTTAAGGCCAAATTGAAAAAGGATGAAGGGGGGCAATTAGGTTTAGCTTTTATGATGTTTTCTCTTAGTTTCTAGAGAGAGAAGCTCCCCGCTCTCTCTAGAATTAGGTTAGGTTTAGTTAATTTCTCTTTAATTTTTGTCTTTAACTATTGTTTTAATATAGTTTCCTTTATGTTTTCATAATTTTCTTGTCTTTCTCTTCTTTATTTCTCTTGTAGTTTCCTTTCTTTTGCTATTTTTATGTTATGAACACTCTATGTTAATTTTACTTTCAATTAATGAATTTTATGTTTCCATGTCATTTATTGCTTTCTCTAGTTGTTATTATTACTTTCTTACTTTTGGTAGTTAGAATTTATTTTATTTCAATTTAATATTATTTTATTCTCATGCACACCAAGTATTTGATAAAATACTTGGCTTAGTTTTCACCTTAGTTTTTCTACACTCTTGGCTTGGAATTGTTGACTTTGGTGTCTCTTGAGTCATTGATGTCCATTCTTGTTTGATATATTAGAGTAGTTAGTTAATTTGGTCTCCTTTGACTCTATGTGACCCCTAGTGTTGACATAGGACTTAGGAATTGAAATTAACTATGCCTATTTGACTTATCTTCGATGTAAGGTTGACTAAGTAGGATTAACTCTTCATAACCATCATGTGTTTATGGTTAACAACTAGGATAGGTAGCCTTAACTCTCAATTACTTGCCAAGATGTTTTCTTGCATTTGAAGTTTCTTTTTCTTGCTTTTAATTGCTTTTGACTTTTATTGCTTTGACGTTTAATTTCTTGCATATTTAGTTTTCACACTCTTGGTTAAGAAATTGGATGTTTGGGTGGAATTGAGTTGTGGATGTCCATTCCACATTGTGTGGGAATAGTTAATTGATTTGGTTTGCATTGACGCTAGTCTTTCACTAAGTAATTAGTGAGTTGACTAGGACTTATGGATTGAGATCAATTATGCTTTTGACCAATTCTCAAGGAGAATTGACTAGTTTGGATTGATTTCACATAATTGTCATGTTTGTGGTCCACAACTAGGATAGGATACCCAAATTCTCCAACTCTTGCCAAGAGTTGCCATTTACATTCCTTGCATGTTTATTTGCTTTCTTGCTATTTACATTTCTTGCTCTCTCTTGCATTCACAATCCCCATGCTCTCTCTCATAGCCAATAATTGTATACTTCATTGCAATTCCTAGAAAAGACAACCCGAGGTTTAATTACTCTCGGTTTATATTTAGTTTGAATTTATTATTTGATCTTGAGAATTCATTTTTGGTTTGGACTATGCTACCAACGAATTGATGCTTGTGTTTTGATTGATTCCAAACCATACAAAAAATTCTTCTCTCTATCAAATTTGGCGCCGTTGCCGGGGAGTTGCAATCACTACAAGAAAATGGAATATTTGTAACAAAAAATTTGTATCAAATTTAAAATTGTTACAAAAAAATAGTATTTTGTAATAACAATTTTTTATTGTTACAAAAGAATAATATTTTGTAACAACATTACAAGTTGTTACAAAACATGATAATATTTTGTAACAATCTGTTTTATTTTGTTACAAATTATGTTAGTTTTTGTAACGATATAATGTTTTGTTACAAAATATTGTAATAATTTATAACAAAAAAAAAATAAGTTGCAAAAATTCAAAACATTTTGTAACAATTTTTATTTTTGTTTCAAAAACTCCAATTGTTTTGTAACAAAATAACTTTTTGTTTCAAATACTCTAATTTTTTTGTAACAAAAAATTAATTTGTTACAAATTCAATATTGTTTGTAACAAGTTAATTATTTGTCATAAAATATAAGTATATTTTATAACAAATTCTTTTTTCAAAATGTTAAATACCTTAAAAATAAAAAAAATGTGTATATATTTTTTTAAAAATAATTTTATTTTGTTTCAAAAATTTAATTTTTTTACATAATGTATGTATTCATTAATTTTTAAAAATTATAAATATTATTTTATATTCTTTTAAATAATTAATATATAATTTTTATTAATAATCAGATTTTTAAAATTAACTAAAAATTAATTTATGTCACTTAAAGAAATTTTATTAAATTATAAATATAAATAAAAGTAACTAAATATAAAAGAAAAAAAAACAAAATACTAAAAGCTGTAAAAAGGGATACACTGTAGTAAAAAATCCTAAGTCTCCCCACCCCTCACTCACGAACACTCTGCGCCGTCTACCACTCCAGGAAGCGCAATGGAGATCTTGTCGGAAGAAGAAGGACCGGCGTAGTTTTTGGAAAACGTTCTCCTCGTCGTCATCTCGTCTGTTATTACCGTCTCCTCTACCGTTGTGTTGTGAGCGGCGATCTGGTGGTCTTCGGTGGTCTTCGTCCCGTCGTGTGCGTTGTAAGATGCATAAATTTCAGAAAAAAATTTATTAAGAGCTAATTTTCATTTATTTATTTATTAAGTATTTTAATCTCAGAAATTATTTATTAAAGATAATTAAAGTAAATTTTGATTAATTGAATTTAAAGTAATTTAAGATTTTATCTGATTTTATAATTATCGAATTATTTTCTATATTTAAATAATAAAGTTTAGCAAATATAAAATAATAAGAATTTTATATGATCTAATTTAAATAATTGAGATTTTAGAATTTAATACTTTAATTTTTATAAACAGAAAATAAATTATATTATTTCTAATTTTAAATTAGAATACTTGATTAAAAATTGATTAATAAATTGATAATTGAGTAATATTTTTAAAGTAATTTTAAGAGATTAAATTAGATTTCAAATTTATACAATATACTTTAATTTTATTAAAAATTTACCAACCCCAATTTACCCAAAATTCTTAATTTCGCTTTTGTCCCAAATTAAACCCTATAAACCCTAACCCTAATTAACCCATAATTTTCCCCTTTTACCCAGGAACCCTAGCGCAGCCTCTCCCTTTCACTTTTCCTCCTCTTCAGAGCAACTTTATCCCCCATTCAGCCATTATCATCAAGTTTGATCATCACCACCTCATCACCACCGTTCACCCCCTTGCTCCTCAGCGAGCTCACTGCCTCAGCTACCCGAATCACCCTTCTCTTCTTCTTCCTCCTCTGCTCCTTTCTCTTTTTCTCTGTCTGCTGAACCATGGCTGAACCACCGTTGTCAAGGACCAGATAGCGTGCGCGAGGAAGGAGAAGTCCCTGTCCTTGCGTCCGTCGTCGTCTCTAAGTGTTCCTGCAGATGCCATCATCTTCGCCACGAAGCCAGCGCCGCCATGGTCCTCGCCAAGAAGCCAGCGCCGCCATCGTCACCATCACGGACTGCTGCTGCGCGTGCCGTCGCCGCCGCCTCTGAGTCTGTCGCCGTCGCTTGTGGGAGCCCGAGGAGAGACACGATCGAGAAGCCGCATCTTGTGGTCGCCGACGAAGAAATCACTGCCACCAAACCCCAGCCGAGCCGTCGCCATCGAACTAGGCAGAGAAGGAGAAAGTAACATCGTTGCCATTTTTAGAAGGGAGCTCGACCATCCTTGCCGCTGGAGCTTGTCACCGGAAGAGAGGAGGTGACGGCGGAGGAAGTTACCGCCGCTGTTCTACCTCACCGAATAGCACTGGAAAACCGCTCCTGCAGCCGCTGGAGGACTCCCCTGCAGCTGCCAAACCCTATCCCACTCCAGTTTGGGTTCCAACCATGGTTCGTTTATGCCGGGTTTTGTTCTTCTAGGTGTCGGAGCTGCTTTCATTGACAAGGATGCGCCTCTTGAAGATGAGAAAATTGAAGGTTGGACTTGTTTGTCAATTTCATTATTCTAAATAAATTTGCCCAGATTTCTTCATTGCAAATACAATCTGTTTTAAAATGGACAATTTTTTTAGTCTTCCTATGTTTTCCTGATAATGCAACACAGGATCCTGAATCCTGATAATGTAAACTTCATTTTTAATTGATCCAATGTTGAGTACTGTTGTTGTGTGCTTGTTAATACCACCAATACTTACTTATTTTAATTGTTCATTACTTAGTCATGGTGATTCTTTTAATTATTGAATGCCAATGATATTTTTTCTTATAAATGATAATGAGTACTGGTTTGGGGTTTGGCTTGAAGCCTAAAACTTAATTGAACTGATTGTATTTGCCCACCTATCTGCAGTGGCTGAAGATGATGCTTACTTGGTCAAGCAAATTGGCCAGAGTTTCCAGTATTCTAAAATAGAGGTATATTCCTCTTCTTATATTCATGAATAGTCAGTTTTGTTCCTTGTTAACATACATGCATCATCTATGTATGGAAGACTAAACATAGATCGAATCCATTTTCTTATCAAGGCAAGAAGGGAGGAACAAATCCAAGCTGCTCATGACGAAGCCATGTTTGGTGCTTTAGCACTTCCACCTCCCACCAGTACTGACAGTGAGCCTGAAAAGGAGAATGAGAAAGAAGTTGATAAAAAAAGCTGTTGTTACAAGCCTCTTAAGTGAAACGGTAAGTGGTTTCACTGCAGACTTATGTGGATAAGCATGATGAGTCATTTAAGTAATCCTTGTATTTGTGTGTGTATTTGTTGTTGAATAATTTCTCACATTAAGTTGTTATTGCTGCTCTTTACTTGCTGTTGGTTGCTGCTGATTTGTCCCCCCTCATTGCTTGCTTATTGAATGATTGTTAAATTCAATGAGAAAGGAAATGCTGCTGAGTTATTGTTGTTTGTGTTGGAATAGATGATGGTTGCTGAACTGAGATTGGTTTTATTGATAAATCTGTTGCTGAAATCGTTTAGTTTGACTTGATTGATTTTCTGTTGAATTAATGGATAAACTGCTATGCTCCTGCTGCTTGCAAGTGTAATGGTTATTGACTTCAATGAATAGAATGCTGCCTAAATCCATTACCTTTGTTCATTTTAATGTTTTGGATGCTGTATGATGGGCCATGATTGCTGTTCTGCTGAGTGCTGCTCTGCTTCTTGCTGGTTGGATTGGTTTTAATTGTTTCCTCATGTTTTCTTGCTGGAATTGGCTTATTTACTTCCTTCCTATGAATTCATTATGATTTTTTGTGTTTTTAACTATCAAAGAATTCATATGGAATTTGAATTGATTGATTGAAATTGTGAAATAGGCAAATTTACTGCTGAAATGCTGCCGGAATTTATTTTAAGCTGTTTTCAATATTCATCTTTGATTCAATTAATTGATTGAGTTGGTATTTAATTGCTTTTGGTTTTCAACTATTGCTAAGCTCAATTGATTGATTATCCGGCTAAGTGCTTCACTGTTTTGGTTGTTGGAAGCTGGAAGCTTTGGGTTTTGTTATTCACTATTTGGTTGTTGTCCTATTTGGTTGCTCAATTAAACTGCATTGTGTTGTTTGAAAGGGTGCAAGTTGTGAATTGGTTGTGTTTGTTGGAACCATGGACGGTGGAAATATCCAAGATTTAGGGGAGGTTCTGCCAAAATTTTTCTAAACATTTTGGATAAAACTTAGTGGAAAAATTATAATTAGTGTTATATCTTGTTTCTAACTTTTTTGTTTCGGTTTTTCTTATTCATAGGAGTGCTGAAATGGTGACCATATGCTACCTTGAGGGCTCAAGAATGTTTTGATGCATAGAGACACTAATCTATATTAGAACTTTTATGTTTTGGTTGAACTTTTATGTTAGAACTTTTATGTTTTGGTTGAACTAATCAATGTACTCACTAGCTAATGTTATTTTGCTTCAAGACAATTTTAGCTAAAAGGATCTTGTTTGATTTATGTATGTTTTTGCATATTATATACATGTAAACTTGCTTATTAAAAGCGTTAATATATTAGTTAATTTAAAAAATAATTTAGTATATTATGCATGTAATTTGTAATAAAAAAAGTTGTTACAAAATAATTAATTTACTTTTGTAACTAAAGAAAAAAATGTTACAAAATCATGTTACATTTTGTAACAAAATTTTTTGATAGGAAAAAAATTGACTGTCACGAAAAATACCTTCAAGATCAAAATTTGTTACCACTTTTGTAACGACTTCTGGTTTTTTGTATCAGGAAAAAATGTTACAAAATATGGTATTGAATTGTAACAGTTCCATTTTTCGTTACAAAAACTTTTTGTAACGGGACTTACTGCAATGGACCCTTTTTTTGTTACAAAAAACTTTTGTTTCAAAATTTTGACGTTTTGTAACAATATTTTTTGTTACAAATACGCCTTTTTCTTGTAGTGAATGGTGTATGTTTTTGGCTATTGTAAATATGTTAATATGTAAATAGCTTGTTTCTTCTTTGCTACTACGTGAATATCTTGCTTTTTGTTTACTATTGTGAATTTGTTAATATTGTGAATATGTTTTTCTTGTTTGTTTTGTTGTTCTTATTGGGAGCTCATGGCTTGTTGGACACTCCACTAAAACTTGGTGCAATCAATGGAGAATATGGAGACCCAAGCATTGTTAGAGCTTCTCAATAAAGTCCAACTTAAGGACTCTAAATAGAAGTGCTAGGTGGGAGACACTCCACCATGGTAACACTTTTCTAACCCTCTCTTTGTACATAGTTTCAATCCATTGCATTTTATCTCTTGTAAATAGCCTAGGTATAGTTTAATTTCAATCTTAATTTGCTTAAATTTTAGCTTTGATCATGTGTTTTTGTTGAATAATACGTGTTGGGATTGAAAAGCTATTTTGGATTTCAAATTTGCTGCCTTAGAGCACTAATTTTTTTTAGAAAAAAATAGAGCATGTGCATGTGCGTACGCACACAACCCCAATTTTCGCGTTCTGTGCGCGTGCACCCACCTGTTCGCACGCACACCAGCTTGTGCCTCCTCTGTTGGGAGCGTTCGCACTCCTTATGCGTCTGCACCCCTCTCTTTTTGCCTCTGTGCGTGCGCACGGACCTATGTGCGTACGCACAGAAGGCGTGATAGCTGGCAATGTTGACGCTTCATTCTATGTAAAAAAAAAACCACCTGTGCATGCGCACAGCGCCGTGCGCACGCACAACCTTTGGCAACTCCTCTGCTCGCAGCACACGCACCCCTTGTGCGTGGGGACACCCTCCTCTTTTTCCTTTTGTGCGTCCACACACGTTCCTGTGTGTGCGCACAGGTCCTTTTGCCCCTTCTATTCGAAGCGCCCGCACATTGTTGTGCACGCGCACAAGCGCATCTTCCACCTAGTGTGCATACGCACACCTGCCCGTGCGACGCACGCATCCGTTTTCTCACCCATATACTTCTTTTCTCCTCTTCTCTCTACTTCTTCTCCTCTTCTTTTTTCCACCCCTCTCCTCTCTTGCTTTTGCCCTATTCTCTACTTGCTCTACTTTGTTTTGTTTGCTTTTAATTCTCCTTTAGTGATTGTATTAGTTTTGCTTTAGTTGTTTGTTAATTGAATAATTTGCAAGTGTTTGCTTGTTGTTTGATTTGGTTGCTTATTGATTGAATTTCATCAATGCACTTATACTTGGCCTTAAATTTCTAGAACTTAATTGGATTTGCACATTTACATGTTGCATATTAGGTGAAACTTTTATGAGTACACATGAAATTTAGTGAATTGAATTGAGTTGCTTGTTCATCATGGTTTTTAAGTCAATATAATCACATCACAAGGTCCTTGTTTCTTGTTAATACTTTGTATTTGTTTGAGTTGACTTGGCTTGATTCTATCAAGACTTGTCACTTTTTGTAACAAACACCTTAACCATGTGATTATTTGATTTTTCCTAAGGATGAATAAGTAATTTTCTTTTCATCATTGTATTGGTTATTGTGTGTTGTGCTAATTTACATCACTTTTACTCTTTCACTTGCACACCTTCAATATCCAATATTTCCTATATTCAATTCACTCTTGTTGTAATTGTCTAAGATTGCTTGTGTTTAATTGATCTCACCTCTTACTTGCATCTTAGGACATTTAATTGAGGAACTCATTCTTACTTTTTGATTGTATGGATGTCATTTTAACCGGCCGTTGTGTGTATTCTAACCACGTGCACACTTAGAATACACACATGGCTCATCTCTTCATCATACCACACAACTAGGCAAACTTCCTCAATTTGATGCTTATTTGCTCACTTCTTTACCCTTTTGTGCCACTTGCCCTATGATTCTTAATTATACTTTATTCATTCTTTTTGAGGATGAGACGTGAGGCAAGGAGCCGGGAGAGGAGGAGGACACTGAGGATGGAGATGTCGAGCACACATTGGACTTGGAGATTTCCACACAACCCAAGCGTCCGCATCCGCCAACCGAAGGTGGAGCTCTTGAGAGACATTCTTTCCGGATTTTGTTTGTGCACGGAGGACTGTGCAACACTTAAGTGTGGGGGAGGATTGGTCAATTTGGGGTGTAAATTTTCTTTTCCAAACACTTCGCACTTTATTTTTGTTTCTTTTTATTATGTCTCTTGTAGATATTTAGAGTGATTTTGATTGTTGCATTGCAATTTTATTCTAGTATATATATCTTAGCTTATGCATAGTTTGTTTCTAGTTATTGCATGTTACATTTCTTGCATCTTTTCCTTAGTATATATTCGGAAGTTGTGACTGGATGATGTGAATAGTATAATGCCTAGTCAATTTTGTCCTAATTGTTCATGTTAATTTTTGCTTGTTGAAAATTAGGAATAAGTTTTTGTTTTTGAAAATTTTGTCCTAGGAAAGATTTTGAAATTGCATCCATCACAACATATATACATATATACATATAGTAAATAAGTTTTGATAAAACGACAAAGAATTTTCAAGAAATCTCTTTTTGGGCATTCCATTGATTAGATTTGAAAATTATTTTTTGAACTTGCTTGAAGTATCTTCTTATGGAACATAGAAAAGAGCTAGAACAAATACCAAGTGAGATTTGAGCTTAAATTGTGTGGTTGTATATTTTCAATCACAAATTTTGTTCTTGTGTGTTATATACTCCTTTTATGATTGTAATCTTAGATTTGCTCTAATCTTTATATCCTATATTTATTGTTTCGAATGCATTTAGTATGATTGATGCCATTTTTTATGTTTAACTCACTAATCCATATGGCCAACCCTTATATCTACATTTGCAACCACTTTTGAGCCTTTACAATTTCCTTTTTTGTTCTTCATTTTACCACATCATTCACCCTAAGTGAAAAACCATTATGTCCTTGAATTGTATCTTTGATTAGCTTGGGTTTGAGTGTGTGTGTTAATTGGTGTACAGAATTGTGATCACACTTTTCACAACTCCGGTACAACTAACCAGCAAGTGCACTGGGTCGTCCAAGTAATACCTTACGTGAGTAAGGGTTGATCCCACGGAGATTGTCGGCTTGAAGCAAGCTATGGTCATCTTGTAAATCTTAGTCAGGCGGATTCAACTGGTTATGGGTTTTGATAATTGAAAGATAAATAAAACGTAAATTAAAATAAAGATACTTATGTATTTCATTGGTGGAAATTTCAGATAAGCGTTTGGAGATGCTTTGTTGCTTCTGAACCTCTGCTTTCCTATTGTCTTCATCCAATCATGCGTGCTCCCTTCCATGGCAAGCTGTATGTTGGTGGATCACCGTTGTCAATGGCTACCATCCATCCTCTCGGATGAAAAATACCAGGTACGATTTCTGCACGGCTAATCAACTGTCGGATTTCTCGTCTCAGATGAAAAATACCAGGCACAGCTACCGCAGGGCTAATCATCTGTCGGTTCCTACTTGTGCTGGAATAGGATCTCTCTATCCTTTTGCACACTGTCACTGTGCCCAACATTCGTGAGTTTGAAGCTCGTCACAGTCATCCCGTCCCAGATCCTACTCGGAATACCACAGACAAGGTTTAGACTTTCCGGATCTCAGGAATGCTACCAATTAGTTCTAGCCTCTACCACGAAGGTTCTAATCTCATAGACTCGGTCAGTGAATCAGAGACCTAAGAGATTATACTCCAGCTATCGACCAATGACTACGTTGAACATCATGTAGACCGCTTGTGGTTGTCAAGCACGCGGATCTTGGCTAAGCGAGTAACGAAGATAGTGGGTGATTGTCACGGGTCACTGACAAACCCCATTTGTAGGGTTTATCTTGTATTGATTTTTGGGGATTTTATCACCTTTTACCCATATTTATTCAAGAAATAGCATGGTTTTGTATATTCTCCTTTAATTGTGCTTGAATGTGAAAACATGCTTTTTAGGACTCAAAATAGCTAAATTTAATTCACCTTGATTCTATTAGATGCCTTGATATGTTTGTTAAGTGATTTAAGGTTTAGGAGGCAAAGATTGGATCAAGGGAATGAAGAAAGAAAGCATGAAAAGTTGGAGAACTCATGAAGAAATGAAAGAACCGGAAAGCTGTCAAGCCGACCTCTTTGCACTTAATCGACCATAACTTGAGCTACAGAGGTCCAAATGATGCGGTTCCAGTTGGGTTGGAAAGCTAACATCTGGGGCTTCGAAACGATATAAGATTTGCTATGGTTGAACCACGCATGGTGACGCGTATGCGCATAGTACGCGCACGCGCCGTTGCTGCCACCTGGTTCACTTAAAACAAAACGTGGCCAGCGAATTCTAAAGCCTTGTGGGCCCAATCCAACTCATTTCTGATGCTATTTAAGCCAAGGATTGAAGGGGGAATAGAGATACTTTTCATACTTTAGAAGTTAGTTACCATTAGTTTAGTTTTAGCTTAGTTTAGTAGTGAGAGTTAGTTTCTAGAGAGAGAAGCTCTCTCTTCTCTCTAGAATTAGGATTAGAATTAGGTTTAGTTTTTAGATCTAGGTTTTAATCTTTGCATTCTTCCACTTCTATCTCTCAATTCTTTGTTGCTACATTCAATCTTCTTCTATTCCTTTGTTGTAATTTCCTTTATGTTGTTCTTATACTTTGTTGTAGATCTAGTATTGTTCCTTCTACATTCTTCCAATTCAATAAGAGGTAATTCATAATAATTGTTCTTCTTTGCTTTTCTATTGTTGATCTCTTACCTTTGTAGTTGTAGATTCCTTTAATTCTTGCATTTAATAATGTTTACTTCTATTGCACTCTATGTGTTTGTTGAAATGCCTCTTCTAGTTTTAGTGTAGATTTTGTTCCTCTTGGCCTAAGTAGAGTAATTAGTGACACTTGAGTTATCTAATCCCTTTGTTGATTGATAATTGGAGAGATTGCTAATTGGTTTGGAGTGCACCAAAGCTAGTCTTTCCTTGGGAGTTGACTAGGACTTGTGGCTCAAGTCAATTCATCCACTTGACTTTCCTTTAATTAGTAAGGGTTAACTAAGTGGTAGCAATGAACAATTCTCATCACAATTGAGAAGGATAACTAGGATAGGACTTCTAATTTTCATACCAAACCAAGAGCCTTTTATAGTTGTTAGTTTATTCTCATTGCCATTTACTTTTCATGCTTCTTATCCAAAACCCCAAAATAACTCATAACCAATAACAAGACACTTTATTGTAATTCCTAGGGAGAACGACCTGAGGTCCAATACTTCGGTTATAAATTTAGGGGTTTGTTACTTGTGACAAACAATCTTTTGTATGAAAGGATTATTGCTTGGTTTAGAAACTATACTTGCAACGAGAATTCATTTGTGAAATTCTATACCATCAAAAATCCATTCGTCAGTCACCCCTTCATTCTGACTTAACTGAATTAAGTACGAGAGTATATCTTGGAGAAGAAGTAGGCGTGAATTGAAAGAGAAACAATAGTACTTGCATTAATTCATGAAGAACAGCAGAGCTCCGCACCTTAATCTATAAGGTGTAGAAACTCTATCATAGAAAATACATAAGAGAAAAAGGTTTAGGCATGGCCGAATGGCCAGCCTCCCAAGTCCAAATATCATATGCAAATACAATAGTAAAAAGTGCTATTTATACTAAACTAGTTACTAAGGATTACAGAAAATAAGTAACTAAGTGCAGATAGTGCAGAAATCCACTTCTGAGGCCCACTTGGTGTGTGTTTAGGCTGAGCATTGAGCTTTACACGTGCATAGGCCTTTTCTAGAGTTAAACGCCAGCTTGGATGCAGTTTGGGCGTTTAACTGCAGTTCTGGTGCCAGTTTTGGCATTTTACGCCAGAAAAGGGTCTCCGGCTGGCGTTTAAATGCCAATTTGGGCCATCAAATCTCGGGCAAAATATAAACTATTATCCATTTCTGGAAAGCCCAAGATGTCTACTTTCCAACGCAATTGAGAGCGCGCCGATTGGGCTTTTGTAGCTCCAAAAAATCCACTTCGAGTGCAGGAGGGTCAGAATCCAACAGCATCTGCAATCCTTTCTCAGCCTCTGAATCAGACTTTTGCTCAGGTCCCTCAATTTCAGCCAGAAAATACCTGAAATTACAGAAAAACACACAAACTCATAGTGAAGTCCAGAAATGTGATTTTTGCATAAAAAATAATAAAAATATAATAAAAAGTAACTAAAACATACTAAAAACTATGTAAAAATAATGCCAAAAAGCGTATAAATTATCCGCTCATCATAACACCAAACTTAAATTGTTGCTTGTCCCCAAGAAACCAAAGACAAAATAGGATAAAAATAAGAGAAAATACATTAAATTTCAAAAATATCAAAAAAGATTAGTTTTAATTAGATGAGCTGGACTAGTAGCTTTTTGCCTTTGAACAGTTTTGGCATCTCACTTTATCCTTTGAAGTTCAGAATGATTGGCATCTATAGGAACTCATAATTCATATAGTGTTATTGATTCTCCTAGTTTAGTAAGTTGATTCTTGAACACAGCTACTTTATGAGTGTTGGCCGTCACCCTAAGCATTTTATTTTCCAGTATTACCACCGGATACATAAATGCCACAGACACATAACTGGGTGAACCTTTTCAGATTGTGACTCAGCTTTGCTAGAGTCCCCAGTTAGAGGTGCCCAGAGTTCTTAATCACACTCTTTTTGCTTTGGATCACGACTTTAACCACTCAGTCCCAAGCTTTTCACTTGGACCTTCATGACACAAGCACATGGTTAAGGACAGCTTGATTTAGCCGCTTAGGCCAGGATTTTATTCCTTTGGGCCCTCCTATACATTAATGCTCAAAGCCTTGGATCCTTTTTAACCTTGCCTTTTAGTTTAAAGGGTTACTGGCTTTTTCTGCTTGCTTTTTCTTTTTCTTTCTTTTTTCTTTATTTTTTGCCATGTTTTTGCAAGCTTTGTGTTTTTCACTGCTTTCATTATTCTTTCAAGAGCCAAAAATTTTAACATTCATAAACTTCACTATAAAAAATATGCATTGTTCAAGCATTCATTCAGAAAACAAAAAGTATTGCCACCACATCAAAATAATTAAACTATTTTCAAGATAGAATTCGAAATTCATGTACTCCTTTTTCTTTTTCAGAAAACATTTTTTATTTAAGAAACATGAAAGATTCATGAAACATTCATAGCTTTAAGACATAGACGCTAAACATTAATGATCATGTAATAAAGACAAAAAAAACATAGACAAAAGATAAAGCATAGAAACCGAAAACAGAAAAATAAGAACAAGGAAATTAAAGAACGGGTCCACCTTAGTGACGGCGGCTAGTTCTTCCTCTTGAAGAACCAATGGAGTTCTTGAGCTCCTCTATGTCTCTTCCTTGCCTTTGTTTCTCCATGTTGGAACTCAATTCTCCTAAAGAGGTGTTGAGTTGCTCACAATAGTTGTGTGGAGGGAAATGCATCCCTTGAGGAATCTCAGGGATTTCTTGATGAGGGATTTCCTCATGCTCTTGTTGAGGTCTGGTGCACGAATTGTGAATCACACTTTTCACAATTCGTACCACTAACCAGCAAGTGCACTGGGTCATCTAAGTAATACCTTACGTGAGTAAGGGTCGAATCCCACGGAGATTGTTGGTTTGAAGCAATCTCTGGTTATCTTGTAAATCTCAGTTAGGAGGTCAATTATAATTATCAGTTGACTTGCAAATGAACAAGGGAACATAAAATAAATACTTGGTATGCAGTAATGGAGAATATGTTGGAGTTTTGGAGATGCTTTGTCTTCTGAATCTCTGCTTTCTCCCTGTCTTCTTCTTCACGCACGCAAGGTTCCTCCTATGGCAAGCTATGTGTTGGTGGATCACCGTTGTAAATGGCTACCATCCATCCTTCCAGTGAAAAGGGTCCAAATGCGCTGTCACCGCACGGCTAATCATCTGCAGGTTCCCAATCGTACCGGAATAGGATTTACTATCCTTTTGCGTCTGTCACTACGCCCAGCACTCACGAGTTTGAAGCTCGTCACAGTCATTCAATCCCTGAATCCTACTCAGAATACCACAGACAAGGTTTAGACTTTCCGGATTCTCTTGAATGCTGCCATCAATCTAGCTTACACCACGAAGATTCCGATCAAGAGATCTAAGAGATATTCATTCATTCTACGGTGGAACGTAAGTGGTTGTCAAGCACGCGTTCGTGGAGGAATGATGATAATTGTCACGTTCATCACATTCATATTGAAGTGCGAATGGATATCTTAGATAGGAATACGCATGTTTGAATGGAAAACAGAAATACTTGCATTAATTCATCGAGACACAGCAGAGCTCCTCACCCCCAACAATGGAGTTTAGAGACTCATGTCATCAAAAGGTACAAAGTTCAGATCTAAAATGTCATGAGATGCGAAATAAACCTCTAAAAGTTGTTTAAATACTAAACTAGTAACCTAGGTTTACAGAAAATGAACAAACTATGATAGATGGTGCAGAAATCCACTTCTGGGGCCCACTTGGTGTGTGCTGGGGCTGAGACTTAAGCTAATCACGTGCATAGGGCTGTTTTGGGCGTTCAACGCCAGCTTTGGATCCTTTTCTGGCATTGAACTCCAACTTGTAACTTGTTTCTGGCGCTGGACGCCAGACAGCAACATGGAACTGGCGTTGAACGCCAGTTTACGTCATCTATCCTTGAGAAAAATATGGACTATTATATATTGCTAGAAAGCCCTGGATGTCTACTTTCCAACACAATTCGAAGCGCGCCATTTGGAGTTCTGTAGCTCCAGAAAATCCACTTTGAGTGCAGGGACGTCAGAATCCAGCAGCATCAGCAGTCCTTTTTCAGCCTGAATCAGATTTTTGCTCAGCTCCCTCAATTTCAGCCAGAAAATACCTAAAATCACAGAAAAAAACACAAACTCATAGTAAAGTCCAGAAATATAAATTTTGCCTAGAAACTACTGAAAATAAACTAAAAACTAACTAAAACACACTAAAAACTATATGAAATTAACCCCAAAAAGCGTATAAAATACCCGCTCATCACAACACCAAACTTAAACTGTTGCTTGTCCTCAAGCAACTAGATAAATAAAATAGAATACGAATAATTTTAAGAAGCAATAATATCTCAGAGTTTTTGAGTGAAGCTCAGATTCTAATTAGATGAGGGGGACTAGTAGCTTTTTGCTTCTGAATAGTTTTGGCATCTCACTTTATCCATTGAAGCTCAGAGTGATTGGCATCTATAGGAACTCAGAATTCAGATAATGATATTGATTCTCCTAGTTCAGTATGTTGATTCTTGAACACAACTACTTTATGAGTCTTGGCCGTGGCCCTAAGCACTTTGTTTTCCAGTATTACCACCGGATACATAAATGCCACAGACACATAATTGGGTGAACCTTTTCAGATTGTGACTCAGCTTTGCTAAAGTCCCCAATTAGAGGTGTCCAGGGTTCTTAAGCACACTTTTCTTTTTGCTTTGGACTTTGACTTTAACCGATCAGTCTCAAGTTTTCACTTGACACCTTCATGCTACAAGCACATGGTTAGGGACAGCTTGGTTTAGCCGCTTAGGCCGGGATTTTATTCCTTTAGGCCCTCCTATCCACTGATACTCAAAGCCTTTGGGTCCTTTTTATTTACCCTTGCCTTTTGGTTTTAAGGGCTATTGGCTTTTTGCTCTTGCCTTTTGGTTTTAAGAGCTTTGGCTTTTTCTGCTTGCTTTCTCTTTTTCTTTCTCTATATTTTTTTTTTTTGCAAGCTTTGTTCTTTGCTGCTTTTTCTTGCTTCAAGAATCATTTTTATGATTTTTCAGATTATCAATAACATGTCTCATGTTCATCATTCTTTCAAGAGCCAACATATTTAACAGTCTTAAACATCAAATTCAAAAGACATATGTACTGTTCAAGCATTCATTCAGAAGACATAGAGCATTGCCACCAGATATAAATAATTAGAATTTATCTTATTAAAAACTCAAAAAAAATATTGCCTCTTATTCTAAAGAAATTCTTCTATTTTATTCATGTTTAATGATGATGATAAAATTAAATTATAGCTTAATTGGGGATAAAATAAAAAATATAGATACTAATTACTACTATATGACTCCTAAGGTAAAACTAAAATAAAAACAGTTATCACAAAGTTAAGGCTAAGATTGGAATTTAACAATCTTTGTTCTGGGAAGTGGATGTTCCTCTAATCTGCGGGGTGCTTGGTCCTTCAAGAGATAATTTCTGGCGCTTCAATTCCCTTAAATCACGCCCTTGCTCCTCCTGTTCTTTAAGCAAATAGCAAAGAATGCTACTTTGTTCCTTCTGTTCTTTCTGTATTTGTTCCATAGCTTCTTGCATCTTGGTAATAGATGTTTTAAGATACTCCCAGTATTCAGATTGAGGGATTTCTGGGAGAATTTCCTGTGTTCTCTTCTTGATGGGGTCATCCTGTGATTGTTATTTTTCCATTGATGCTTTGGTGATTGGCCGCTCAACTGAGATATACTCAGTTATTCCCATCCTTACTCCAGCGTCCTTGCAGAGCATAGAAATCAAGCTTGGATAAGCCAACCTGGCATCTTTGGAATTTTTGTTTGCAATTTTGTAGAATTCAGTTGAAATCAGTTGATGAACTTCCACTTCTTTTCCCATCATGATGCAATGGATCATCACTGCTCTTCTAATAGTGACTTCAGAATGGTTGCTAGTGGGCAACAGAGAATGCCCAATGAAGTCCAGCCATCCTCTGGCGACTGGTTTGTGATCTTCTCTTTTGAGTTGATTTGGGACACCCTTCGTGCTGGTGGTCCACCTGGCTCCAGGGGTGCATATATCCTCTAGAATCTTATCCAGGCCCTTGTCTGTTCTCATCATTCTCCTATTGAAGGAGTCTGGATCATCTTTCAGCTGAGGTAGCTTTAAGATCTCCCTGATCTTATCAGGGTGGGTATGAACAATCTTTCCTCTGACCAAGGTCCGATAGTCATAGATAGCAGATCCAGATAGTCTTTGCCTGTCTGTATGCCACATATTAGCATAGAACTCCTGGACCATATTCCTTCCCACTTTCGTTTCAGGATTGGCTAGGATCTCCCAGTTCCTGATTCGGATTTGCTCCTGGATCTCCGGATATTCGTCTTCTTTCAGATCGAATCTAACTTCCGGGATCACTGATCTTAGACCCATTATTTTGTAATAATAGTCTGAATGTTCTTTAGTTAAGAACTTCCCTTGATTCCAAAGTGGTTTTGGAACACTCTCTTTCTTGCCTCTTGGAGTGGGTTGTTTTCCTTTAGGAGCCATGATCTTAGTGGGTATGGTTTAGTGATCACGAATAAATACACCAAACTTAGAGGTTTGCTTGTCCTCAAGCAAAAGAAAACAAAGCAGAGGGATAGAAGGAGAGCTAGTGTAGGATGGTGGATGAGAGGGGAGGGAGGCCGAATCCATATTTAAAGGGAGAGGGGTGGGTTATTTCGAAAATACAAAGAAAGATAAGATAGAAGATATGATTTAAGATTGAAAAGATATGAAAGATATTTGAAAAAAGATAGATTTGGATTTTTGAAAAAGATAGTATGAAAATTTGAAAAAGATATTGATTAGTTGAGAAGATTTTTGAATGAAAAGAGATAGATTTGTTTTGAAAATTTTGAAAAAGGGTTAAATTGAATAAAAAAAAGGATTTGTGCTTATGGATTAAGATATATTTGATATTTTTAAAATAGGGTTTTTAGAAATTAGGGATTTTAGAAATCAGGGTTCTTAACATGTTTATGCAAGAAATCATGAATTGAAACATGAAAATTAAATTTAGAATGAAAAATATGAAGTAAAAACGAATTCACCTCCTCCCCACCATCCTGGCGTCTGAACGCCCAAACGCTGCATGTTTTGGGCGTTCAACACCCAAATGCTGCCTCTCCTGGGCGTTCAACGCCCAACTGTTGCTTCTTTCTGGCGTTGAACGCCAGGAACTCCTTTGTCACTGGGCGTTTTTCTGAGCGCCCAGGACACTGTAAATCTGGCGTTAAACGCCCAGAAGGAGCTTCTTTCTGGCGTTCAACGCCCAGAAGATGCTTTTGTCTGGAATTTAACGCCCAGATGGCTATCCTTACTGGCGTTCAACGCCCAGTGGATGCTTCTTTTGGGCGTTGAACGCCCAAAACAGACTCTTACTGGCGTTTTCTTGCCAGTGAGCTCTTTTTCTCTGTTTTGTGTGCAGAATCCTTCTGTAACCATGTGAACTTATAAAATTGACTCTTTACCTTAGTATCAGTGAACTTTATATAAACAAATAAAATCAAGAATAGGGCAAAATGCTTAGAGGAAGTGATGCCCCATGGCTGAGTTGCCTCCCAGCAAGCGCTTCTTTATTGTCTTTAGCTGGACCTTGCTGAGCTTTTAATCTAGCTTCAGCCTTGAGCACTCTTGCTCAACATTGCCTTCAAGATAGTGCTTGATTCTCTGTCCATTAACAATGAACTTCTTGTTAGAATCAATATCTTGAAGCTCCACATAACCATATGGTGATACACTTGTAATCACATATGGTCCCCTCCACCGGGACTTCAGTTTCCCGGGGAATAGCCTGAGCCTAGAGTTAAACAACAGAACCTTTTGTCCTGGTTCAAAGATTCTAGATGACAGCTTTCTGTCATGCCACTTTTTTTATTTTTCTTTATAAAGCTTGGCATTTTCGAAAGCAGTGAATCTGAATTCCTCTATCTCATTTAGCTGGAGCAATCTTTTTTCTCCAGCTAATTTGGCATCAAAGTTTAGGAATCTGGTTGCCCAGTAGGCTTTATGCTCCAGTTCCACGGGCAGGTGGCATGCCTTACCATACACAAGTTGGTATGGAGAGGTCCCTATAGGAGTCTTGAATGCTGTTCTGTAAGCCCACAGAGCATCATCCAAGCTTCATGCCCAATCCTTTCTACGGGTACTTACAGTCCGTTCTAGGATTCTTTTTAGTTCTCTGTTAGAGATTTCAGCTTGCCCATTTGTCTGTGGATGATATGGAGTTGCCACCTTGTGGCGAATCCCATACCGGACCATGGCAGAGTCAAGCTGTTTGTTGCAGAAGTAAGTGCCCCCATCACTGATTAGTACCCTGGGAACACCAAACCTGCTGAATATATGTTTCTGGAGGAACTTTAGCACTGTTTTAGTATCATTGGTGGGTATGGCAATGGCCTCAACCCATTTTGATACATAGTCAACTGCCACCAGAATATAAGTATTTGAGTATGATGGTGGGAAAGGCCCCATGAAATTAATACCCTATACATCAAACAACTCAATCTCCAAGATTCCTTGTTGAGGCATGGCGTAACTGTGAGGCAAATTACCAGCTCTCTGGCAACTGTCACAGTTACGTACAAACTCTCGGGAATCTCTGTAGAGTGTAGGTCAGTAGAAGCCACATTGGAGGACCTTGGTGGCTGTTCGCTCACCTCCGAAATGACCTCCATATTGTGACCCATGGCAATGCCATAAGATCCTTTGTGCTTTTTCTTTAGGCACACACCTACGGATTATGCCATCTGCACATCTCTTAAAGAGATAGGGTTCATCCCACAAGTAGTACTTTGCATCAGTAATTAATTTTTTCTTTTGTTGCCTACTGTATTCCTTGGGAATGAACCTTGCAGCTTTGTAGTTTGTAATGTCTGCAAACCATGGTGTTTCCTGAATGGCAAACAAAAGCTCATCAGGAAAGGTCTCAGAGATTTCAAGAGAGGGGAATGACGTCCCTTCTATTGGCTCTATCCGGGACAGATGGTCAGCCACTTGGTTCTCTATCCCTTTTCTGTCTCTTATTTCTATATCAAACTCTTATAGAAGAAACACCCATCATATGAGTCTGGGTTTTGAATCCTGCTTTGTGAGTAGATATTTAAGAGCAGCATGATCTGTGTACACAATCACTTTTGATCCTACTAAGTATGATCTAAACTTGTCAATGGCATAAACCACTGCAAGCAATTCTTTTTCTGTGGTTGTGTAATTTTTCTGGGCATCATTCAAAACACGGCTAGCATAATAAATGACATGCAGAAGCTTGTCATGCCTCTGCCCCAGTACTGCACCAATGGCGTGATCACTGGCATCACACATTAGCTCAAATGGTAATGTCCAGTCTGGTGCAGAAATAACTGGTGCTGTGACCAGCTTGGCTTTCAGCGTTTCAAACGCCTGCAGACACTCTGTGTCAAACACAAATGGCGTGTCAGCAGCTAGCAGATTGCTCAGAGGTTTTGCAATTTTTGAAAAATCCTTTATAAACCTCCTATAGAATCCTGCATGCCCTAGAAAGCTTCTGATTGCCTTAACATTGGCAGGTGGTGGTAATTTTTCAATTACCTCTATTTTTGCTTGATCCACCTCTATTCCCTTGTTTGAAATTTTATGCCCAAGGACAATCCCTTCAGTCACCATAAAGTGACATTTTTCCCAGTTTAAAACCAGGTTGGTCTCTTGGCATCTTTTCAGAACTAGTTTCAGGTGATCAAGACAGGAGCTGAATGAGTCTCCATATACTGAGAAGTCATCCATGAAGACTTCCAGAAATTTTTCCACCATATCAGGGAAAATAGAGAGCATGCATCTCTGGAAGGTTGTAGGCGCATTACACAGCCCAAATGGCATCCTTCTATAAGCAAACACTCCAGATGGACATGTGAATGCTGTTTTCTCTTGATCCTGGGGATCTACTGTAATCTGGTTATAGCCTGAGTAGCCATCCAAAAAGCAGTAATAATCATGACCTGCCAATCTTTCTAGCATCTGGTCTATGAATGGTAAAGAAAAATGATCCTTTCTGGTGGCTGTATTGAGCCTTCTGTAGTCAATACACATGCGCCACCCTGTAACTGTTCTTGTAGGAACCAGTTCATTCTTTTCATTATGAACCACTGTCATGCCTCCCTTTTTGGGGACAACTTGAACAGGGCTCACCCAGGGGCTATCAGAAATAGGATAAATAATCCCAGCCTCCAGTTATTTGGTGACCTCTTTCTGCACCACTTCCTTCATGGCTGGATTTAGCCGCCTCTGTGGTTGAACCACTGGTTTAGCATTATCCTCCAATAAGATTTTGTGCATGCATCTAGCTGGGCTTATGCCCTTAAGGTCACCTATGGACCACCCAAAAGCTGTCTTGTGTGTCCTTAGCACTTGAATAAGTGCTTCCTCTTCCTGTGGATTTAAAGCAGAGCTTATGATCACTGGAAAAGTATCACCTTCTCCCAGAAATGCATATTTCAGGGATGGTGGTAATGGGTTGAGCTCGGGTTTAGGAGGTTTTTCCTCTTCCAGAGGAAATTTCAGAGGCTCTTTCATTTCCTCTGAATCCTCCAAATCAGGCTGAACATCTTTAAAGATGTCTTCCAATTCTGATTCGAGACTCACAGCCATGTTGATCTCTTCTACCAAAAAGTCAATAAGATCAACTTTCATGCAGTCTTTTGATGTGTCTGGATGCTGCATGGCTTTGACAGCATTCAACTTAAACTCATCATCATTGACTCTCAGGGTTATTTCCCCCTGTTGGACATCAATGAGAGTTCGTCCAGTTGATAGGAAGGGTCTTCCTAGAATGAGAGTAGCACTCTTGTGCTCCTCTATTTCCAGCACTACAAAGTCAGTGGGAAAGGTGAATGGCCCAACTCTGACAATCATGTCTTCAATCACGCCTGATGGGTATTTAATGGAGCCATCAGCAAGTTGGAGACATATTCGGGTTGGTTTAACTTCTTCAGTTAAACCAAGCTTTCTGATAGTGGATGCAGGTATTAGGTTGATGCTTGCCCCAAGATCACATAAAGCTGTCTTGGTGCAATTACCTTCTAATGTGCATGGTATCAGAAAACTCCCAGGGTCTTTAAGCTTTTCAGGAAAGCTTTTCAGAATGACTGCACTGCATTCTTCAGTGAGGAGAACTCTTTCAGTTTCTCTCCAATCCTTCTTATGAATCAAGATCTCTTTCATGAACTTGGCATAAGAAGGTATTTGCTCAAGTGCCTCTGCAAATGGAATCTTTATTTCAAGAGTTCTGAGATAATCTGCAAAGCGAGCAAATTGCTTATCCTGCTCCTCTTGGCAGAGTTTTTGAGGATAAGATATCTTGGCTTTATATTCCTCAACCTTAGTTGCTGTAGGTTTATTTCCTACAAAAGTGGTTGAAGAGGCCTTTTTAGATGGGTTGTCATCAGCACTTGTGTGTGTCTGATCCCTCACTGGCAATTGAGTGCCAGAGTTAGAAGCTGGAGTGACGTTAGACGCCAGCTCCTCATCTGTTCCTGGCGTCTGAACGCCAGAACTATGCTTCTTTTGGGTGTTCAACGCCAGATCCTTGCTTGTTTCTGGCGTTGAACGCCAGTCCTGAGCATGGTCTGGGCGTTCAACGCCAGCCTTCCACCCAATTTCTGGCGTTTTAGCGCCAGAATTATTTTTTCCTGGGCTCTTACTGTCCTCAGGTGGATTTTGGGTGGTTTGCTCATTTCTTGGCTTCTTGCTGCCTTGAGGTGGGGTATTTAATGTCTTCCCACTTCTTAATTGAACTGCTTGGCATTCTTCTGTTATTTGTTTTGACAGCTGCTGCTTTGTTTGCTTTAATTGTACTTCCATGTTTATATTAGCCATCCTTGTCTCTTGTAGTTTATCCTTGAATTCAGCAGCTTGCTCTGCAGGACTGAGTTCAGCAGTTATTGTTTTAGCCTCTTCTTTCATGGAAGAGTCACTGCTTAGGTACAGATGCTGATTTCTAGCAACTGTATCAATGAGCTCTTGAGCTTCTTCAATTGTCTTTCTCATGTGGATAGATCCATGGTGCGAATAAATTGTGATTACACTTTAATTATGTAAAATTCATCGCTCTTTCTTTCCCCGGCAACGGCGCCAAAAACTTGGTGCGCAGAAATTGTGATTACACTTTAATTATGTAAAATTCATCGCTCTTTCTTTCCCTGGTAATGGCGCCAAAAACATGATGCCAATACCATGGTTCACAACTTCGCACAACTAACCAGCAAGTGCACTGGGTCGTCCAAGTAATACCTTACGTGAGTAAGGGTCGAATCCCACGGAGATTGTTGGTATGAAGCAAGCTATGGTCACCTTGTAAATCTCAGTCAGGCGGATATAAAACAGTAATGGGGTTTTTGAAAATAATTAATAAAATAGGGATAGAAATACTTATGTAAATCATTGGTGAGAATTTCAGATAAGCGAATAGAGATGCTTTCGTTCCTCTGAACCTCTGCTTTCCTGCTATCTTCATCCAATCAGTCTTACTCCTTTCCATGGCTGGCTTTATGTAATGCATCACCATTGTCAATGGCTACTTTTGGTCTTCTCTCGGGAAAATGATCCAAATGCCCTGTCACGGCATGGCTAATCGTCTGGAGGCATCACCCTTGTCAATGGTTACATCCTATCCTCTCAGTGAACATGGTCAACGCACCCTGTCACGGCACGGCTATTCATCTGTCGGTTCTCGATCATACTGGAATAGGATTTACTATCCTTTTGCGTCTGTCACTACGCCCAGCAATCGTGAGTTTGAAGCTCATCACAGTCATTCAATCATTGAATCCTACTCAGAATACCACAGACAAGGTTTAGACTTTCCGGATTCTCTTGAATGCCGCCATCATTCTAGCTTACACCACGAAGATTCTGATTAAGAGATCTAAGAGATACTCATTCAGTCGAAGGTAGAACAGAAGTGGTTGTCAGGCACGCGTTCATAGGGAACGATGATGATTGTCACGTTCATCACATTTAGGTTGAAGAGCGAATGAATATCTTAGAAGCGAAATAAGATGAATTGAATAGAAAACAGTAGTACTTTGCATTAATCTTTGAGGAACAGCAGAGCTCCACACCTTAATCTATGGAGTGTAGAAACTCTACCGTTAAAAATACATAAGTGAAAGGTCCAGGCATGGCCGAATGGCCAGCCCCTCTGATCTAAGAACCAGGCGTCCAAAGATGTCTAATACAATAGAAAAAGGTCCTATTTATAATAAACTAGTCACTAGGGTTTACAGAAATAAGTAATTGATGCATAAATCCACTTCCGGGGCCCACTTGGTGTGTGCTTGGGCTGAGCTTGAGTGTTGCACGTGTAGAGGTCCTTCTTGGAGTTGAACGCCAGCATTTGTGCCAGTTTGGGCGTTCAACTCTGGTTTTGGATCCTTTTCTGGCGCTGGACGCCAGAATTGGGCAGAGAGCTGGCGTTGAACGCCAGTTTGAGTCGTCTATCTTTGGTTAAAGTATGGACTATTATATATTGCTGGAAAGCCCTAGATGTCTACTTTCCAACGCAATTGGAAGCGCGCCATTTCGAGTTCTGTAGCTCCAGAAAATCTTCTTTGAGTGCAGGAAGGTCAGAATCCAACAGCATCAGCAGTCCTTCTTCAACCTCTGAATCTGATTTTTGCTCAAGTCCCTCGATTTCAGCCAGAAAATACCTGAAATCACAAAAAAATACACAAACTCATAGTAAAGTCCAGAAATGTGAATTTAACATAAAAACTAATGAAAACATCCCTAAAAGTAACTAGATCCTACTAAAAACAATGCCAAAAAGCGTATAAATTATCCGCTCATCACAACACCAAACTTAAATTGTTGCTTGTCCCCAAGCAACTGAAAATCAAATAGGATAAAAAGAAGAGAATATACTATAAATTCCAAACTATCAATGAAACATAGCTCCAATCAGATGAGCGGGACTTATAGCTTTTTGCCTCTTGAATAGTTTTGGCATCTCACTCTATCCATTGAGGTTCAGAATGATTGGCTTCTATAGGAACTCAGAGTTCAGATAGTGTTATTGATTCTCCTAGTTCAGTATGATGATTCTTGAACACAGCTTCTTTATGAGTCTTGGCCGTGACCCTAAGCACTTTGTTTTCCAGTATTACCACCGGATACATAAATGCCACAGACACATAATTGGGTGAACCTTTTCAGATTGTGACTCAGCTTTGCTAAAGTCCCCAATTAGAGGTGTCCAGGGTTCTTAAGCACACTCTTTTTCTTTTTTTTTGCTTTGGATTTTGACTTTAACCGCTCAGTCTCAAGTTTTCACTTGACACCTACACGCCGCAAGCACATGGTTAGGGACAGCTTGGTTTAGCCGCTTAGACCAGGATTTTATTCCTTTAGGCCCTCCTATCCACTGATGCTCAAAGCCTTGGGATCCTTTTTATTTGCCCTTGCCTTTTGGTTTTAAGGGTTATTGGCTTTTTGCTCTTGCCTCTTTGTTTTAAGAGCTTTGGCTTTTTCTGCTTGCTTTTTCTTTTTCTTTCTATATTTTTTTTCGCCTATTTTTTTTTCTGCAAGCTTTGTTCTTTGCTGCTTTTTCTTTCTTCAAGAATCATTTTTATGATTTTTCAGATTATCAAATAACATGTCTCCTAGTCATCATTCTTTCAAGAGCCAACATATTTAACATTCATGAACAACAACTTCAAAAGACATATGCACTGTTCAAGCATACATTCAGAAAACAAGAAGCATTGTCACCACATCAATATAATTAAACTAAGTTCAAGGATAAATTCGAAACTCATGTACTTCTTGTTCTTTTGAATTAAAACATTTTTCATTTAAGAGAGGTGATGGATTCATAGGACATTCATAACTTTAAGACAGAGTTACTAACTACTAATGATCATGTAATGAAGACACAAACATAGATAAGCACTTAACATAGAAAACGAAAAACAGAAGAAATAAGAGCAAGGAATGAATCCACCTTAGTGATGGTGGCGTTTCCTTCTTGAGGAACCAATGATGTCCTTGAGCTCTTCTATGTCTCTTCCTTGTCTTTGTTGCTCCTCCCTCATTGCTTTTTGATCTTCTCTTATTTCATGAAGGATGATGGAGTGTTCTTGATGTTCCACCCTTAGTTGTCCCATATTAGAACTCAATTCTCCTAGGGAGGTGTTGATTTGCTCCCAATAGTTTTGTGGAGGAAAGTGCATTTGAGGCATCTCCGGGATCTCATGGTGATGAGCTTCATACGCCTCTTGAGCTCCATGAATGGGCTTTCTTGCTTGCTCCATCTTTTTCTTAGTGATGGGCTTGTCCTCTTTAATGAGGATATCTCCCTCTATGTCAATCCCAGCCGAATTGCATAGGTGGCAAATGAGGTGAGGAAAGGCTAACCTTGCCATAGTGGAGGACTTGTCAGCCACCTTGTAGAGTTCTTGAGGTATAATCTCATGAACTTCCACCTCTTCTCCAATCATGATGCTATGGATCATGATGGCCCGGTCTATAGTAACTTCAGACCGGTTGCTAGTGGGAATGATTGAGCATTGAATGAACTCCAACCATCCTCTAGCTACAGGCTTGAGGTCCAATCTTCTTAGTTGAACCGGCTTGCCTTTAAAGTCAATCTTCCATTGAGCTCCTTCTACACATATGTCCATAAGGACTTGGTCCAACATTTGATCAAAGTTGACTCTCCTTGTGTAGGGGCGTGCGTTCTCTTCCATGTTTGGCAAGTTGAACGCCAACCTCACATTTTCCGGACTAAAATCTAAGTATTTCCCCCGAACCATTGTAACATAGTTCTTTGGATCCGGGTTCTTACTTTGATCATGGTTCTTGGTGATCCATGCATTGGCATAGAACTCTTGAACCATTAGGATGCCGACTTGTTGGATGGGATTTGTTAGAACTTCCCAACCTCTTCTTTGAATTTCATGTCGGATCTCCGGATACTCATTTCTTTTGAGTTTGAAAGGGACCTCAGGGATCACCTTCTTCTTGGCCACAACATCATAGAAGTGGTCTTGATGAGCTTTGGAGATGAATCTTTCCATCTCCCATGACTCGGATGTGGAAGCTTTTGTCTTCCCTTTCCCCTTTCTAGAGGATTCTCCGGTCTTAGGTGCCATCAATGGTAATGGAAAAACAAAAAGCTTATGCTTTTACCACACCAAACTTAGAATTTTGCTCGCCCTCGAGCAAGAGAAGAAAGAATAGATGAAGAAGAAGAAAAAATGGAGGAGAGGGGGAAGGGGTTGTGTTTCGGCCAAAAAGAGAAGAGATGGTTGTGTTTGTGTGAAAATGAGGAAGAATGGAAGGCTTTATATAGGGGAGGGAGGGGGGGTTAAGTTTCGGTCATGTAGGGTGGGTTTGGGTGGGAAATTGATTTTGAATTTTGAAGGTAGGTGGAGTTTATGAGGTAGGTTTATGGGGAAGAGTGGATGGATGTGAGTGGTGAAGAGGTGATGGGGAAGAGAGATTGAGGTGATTGGTGAAGGGTTTTGGGGAAGAGTGTTTATGGGATTGTGTGAAAGAAGGGTGAGAAGAAGTGAGTGGAGGTAGGTGGGGATCCTATGGGGTTCACAGATCCTGAGATGATCCTATAGGGTCCACAGATCCTGAGATGATCCTGTGGGATCCACAGATCCTGAGATGATCCTGTGGGGTCCACAGATCCTGAGGTGTTCAAGGATTTACAACCTTGCACCAAATTAGGCATGTAAAATGCCCTTGCACACAACTCTGGGCGTTCAGCACCAGGTTGGTGCCCATTTTGGGCGTCCAATGCCCATTTACTGGCCATTTCTAGCGTTCAGCGCCCAGATGATGCCCATTTTGGGCGTTCAGCGCCCAGATACTGCCCATTTTGGGCGTTCAGCGCCAGAACCATGCTCTGTTCTGGCGTTGAACGCCAGGCAGATGCTTCCTCCAGGGTGTGATTTTTCTTCTGCTGTTTTTGATTCCGTTTTCAATTTCTATATTTATTTTGTGACTCCACATGATCATGAACCTATAAAGACATATAACTAAGAAAAATATTGTTAGATAAATAAAAATTGGGTTACCTCCCAACAAGCGCATCTTTAATGTCAATAGCTTGACAGTGGGCTCTCATGGAGTCTCACAGATGTTCAGAGCATTGTTG
The DNA here is from genome assembly GCF_003086295.3 of Arachis hypogaea. NCBI lineage: Eukaryota > Viridiplantae > Streptophyta > Magnoliopsida > Fabales > Fabaceae > Arachis > Arachis hypogaea. The sequence goes on from NC_092049.1 coordinate 100,969,824, forward strand.
AGACTCTCCAACACCAAACTTAGAGTTTGACTGTGGGGGCTTTGTTTGACTCTTCTTTGAGAGAAGCTTTTTCTGCTTCCTCTCCATGGATGCAGAGAGAGATCCTTGAGTTGTAAACACAAGGTTGTCCTCATTCAATTGAAGGATTAATTCTCCTCTGTCCACATCAATCATAGCTCTTGCTGTGGCTAGGAAAGGTCTTCCTAGGATGATGGATTCATCCTCTTCCTTTCCAGTTTCTAGGACTATGAAATCAGCAGGGATGTAAAGGCCTTCAACCTTTACTAACACGTCCTCTACTTGTCCATAAGCCTGTTTTCTTGAATTGTCTGCCATCTCCAATGAGATTTTAGCAGCTTGCACCCTATAGATTCCCAGTTTTTCTATTACAGAGAGTGGCATGAGGTTTATTCCTGAACCAAGGTCACACAGAGCCTTAAAGATCATGGTGCCTATGGTACAAGGTATTATGAACTTTCCAGGATCCTGTCTCTTCTGAGGCAATGTCAGTTGATCCAGATCACTTAGTTCCTTGATGAACAAGGGAGGTTCATCTTCCCAAGTTTCAATACCAAATAATTTGGCATTCAGCTTCATGATTGCACCAAGAAACTTGGCAGTTTGCTCTTCAGTAGCATCCTCATTCTCTTCAGAAGAGGAATACTCATCAGAGCTCATGAATGGCATAAGGAGGTTCAATGGAATCTCTATGGTCTCTAGATGAGCCTCAGAGTCCTTTGGTTCCTCAGAGGGAAGCTCCTTATTGACCACTGGACGTCCCAGGAGGTCTTCCTCCTTGGGATTCACGTCCTCTCCTTCCCTTATAGGTTCGGCCATGGTGCTTATGTCAATGGCCTTGCACTCTCCTTTTGGATTCTCTTCTGTATTGCTTGGGAGAGTGCTAGGAGGGATTTTAGTGATCGTTTTACTCAGCTGGCCCACTTGTGCTTCCAAATTTCTAATGGAAGACCTTGTTTCATTCATGAAACTTACAGTGGCCTTAGATAGATCAAAGACTAAGTTTGCTAAATTAGAAGTATTTTGTTCAGAGTTCTCTGTCTTTTGCTGAGTGGATGATGGAAAAGATTTATTATTGTTAAACCTGTTTCTTCCACCATTATTAAAGCCTTGTTGAGGCCTTTGATCCTTCCATGAGAGATTTGGATGATTTCTCCATGATGGATTATAGGTGTTTCCATAAGGTTCACCTAAGTAATTCACCTCTGCTATTGCAGGGTTCTCAGGATCATAAGCTTCTTCTGCATAAGAAGCTTCTTGAGTACTGTTGGATGCGGCTTGCATTCCATTCAGACTCTGAGAAATCATATTGACTTGCTGAGTCAATATTTTGTTCTGAGCCAATATGGCATTCAGAGTATCAACTTCAAGAACTCCCTTCTTCATAGGCGTCCCGTTACTCACAGGATTCCTCTCAGAAGTGTACATGAACTGGTTATTAGCAACCATGTCAATAAGTTCTTGAGCTTCTGCAGGCGTTTTCTTTAGGTGAATAGATCCACCTGCAGAGGTATCCAATGACATCTTTGATAGCTCAGATAAACCATCATAGAATATATCCAGGATGGTCCATTCTGAAAGCATGTTAGAAGGACACTTTTTGGTCAGCTGCTTGTATCTTTCCCAAGCTTCATAGAGGGATTCACCATCTTTTTGTTTGAAGGTTTGAACATCCACTCTAAGCTTGCTCAGCTTTTGAGGAGGAAAGAACTTGGCTAAGAAAGCCGTGACCAGCTTATCCCAAGAGTTCAGGCTATCTTTAGGTTGAGAGTCCAACCATATTCTAGCTCTGTCTCTTACAGCAAATGGGAAAAGCATGAGCCTGTAGACTTCAGGATCTACTCCATTAGTCTTAACAGTATCACAGATCTGCAAGAATTCAGTTAAGAACTGAAAAGGATCTTCAGATGGAAGTCCATGAAACTTGCAGTTCTGCTGCATCAGAGAAACTAATTGAGGTTTCAGCTCAAAATTGTTTGCTCCAATGGTAGGAATGGAGATGCTTCTTCCATGTAAATTGGAATTTGGTGCAGTAAAGTCACCAAGCATTCTCCTTGCATTGTTGTTGGGTTCGGCTGCCATCTCCTTTACTTGTTCGAAATTTTCAATCAAGTTGTCTCTGGATTGTTGTAATTTAGCTTCTCTTAGTTTCCTCTTCAGAGTCCTTTCAGGTTCTGGATCAGCTTCAACAAGAATACCTTTTTCTCTGTCCCTGCTCATAAGAAAGAGAAGAGAAAAAGAAAAGAAGAGAAATCCTCTATGTCACAGTAAAGAGGTTCCTTATTGTTAGTAGAAGAAAAGAAGAAGAGAAAAATCTGAACTCAGAAAGAGAGAGAGAGGGTTCGGATTTTTGGTGGGTGAGGGAGAGATGTTAGTAGATGAATAAATAAATAGAATAAGATGAGAGAGGAAAAATTTCGAAAATAATTTTTTGAAAAAGAGTTAGTGATTTTTGAAAATAGTTTTTAAAAAAGGTTAGTAATTTTCGAAAATTAAGATTTAAAAATTGAAATAATTAGTTAATTAAAAAGAAATTTTGAAAAAGGGGGGAGATATTTTCGAAAATTAGAGAGAGAGTTAGTTAGGTAGTTTTGAAAAAGATAAGAAACAAACAAAAGTTAGTTAGTTGGTTGAAATAAATTTTGAAAAGATAAGGAGTTGGGAAGTTAGAGAAGATATTTTGAAATCAAGTTTTTTTTTTTTTTTTTTGAAAAAGATATGATAAGAAGATATTTTGAAAAGATATGATTGAAATTAGTTTTTGAAAAAGATTTGATTTTTAAAATCACAATTAATGACTTGATTCACAAGAAATCACAAGATATGATTCTAGGACTCAAAGTTTGAATCTTTCTTAACAAGTAAGTAACAAACTTGAAATTTTTGAATCAAAACATTAATTGATTATGTTATTTTCGAAAACTATGTGATAAAGATAAAAAAAAGATTTTTGAAAAAAATATTTTTGGAATTTTCAAAAATAACTAAGAAATTTGAAAAAGATTTGATTTTTGAAAAAGATTTTGAAAAAGGTGAGATTTTTAAATTGAAAATTTGATTTAACTCATAAAAACAACTAGATTTTAAAAATTTTTGAAAAAGTCAAATCTAATTTTCGAATTTTTGAGAGAGAAAAAAGGGAAAGATATTTTTTTGATTTTTGATTTTTGAATGATGAGAGAGAAAAACATGAAAATGATGCAATGCATGAGATTTTTAGATCAAAATAATGAATGCATGTAAGAATGCTATGAATGTCAAGATGAACAACAAGAACGCTTTGAATGTCAAGATGAACACCAAGAACATATTTTTGAAAAATTTTTAATGCAAGGAAAACATGCAAGACACCAAACTTAGAAATCTTTAATGCTTAGGCACTAAGAATTCAAGAATGCATATGAAAAATAAGAAAAGACACAAAATATGCAAATGCAAAGATCAAACAAGAAGACTTACCAAGAACAACTTGAAGATCATGAAGAACACTATGAATGCATGATTATTTTCGAAAAACGCAAGATGCACATGCAATTGACACCAAACTTATAACATGACTCAAGACTCAAACAAGAACACAAAAAATATTTTTGATTTTTATGATTTTATGATTTTTTTGTATTTTCTTTTAATTTTTTCGAAAATCACTTTGAAAAAGAAAAATAAGGATTCCAAAATTTTTAATATGAATTTCAGGAATCTTATGCTCTTTAGTCTAAAGCTCCAATCAAAGGGTCAGGCTTGGCTTAATAGCCAGCCAAGCTTTAGCATGTAACAGGTAGATCATGAACAGTAGTAGGTGGATTAGCACCAGCTAGCTTGCTCTTGATAATAAATTGGAAGCCTCAGTCCAAATGAATTTACACATGGCTTTACAGCCAGCCAGGCTTCACATGCTTCATGAAACACTATAATTCATTTTTAAAAATTTTGAATAAAATTATAAAATTTTTGAAAACATTTTTATTTTAAAAATTTTTTTTTTTCGAAAACAAAGGAGAAAATTTTGAAAGAAATTTTTTTTTTTTGAAAAAATTTTGAAGAGAAAACAAAAAGAAAATTACCTAATCTGAGCAACAAGATGAACCGTCAGTTGTCCAAACTCGAACAATCCCCGGCAACGGCGCCAAAAACTTGGTGCGAAGAAATTGTGATTACACTTTAATTATGTAAAATTCATCGCTCTTTCTTTCCCCGGCAACGGCGCCAAAAACTTGGTGCGCAGAAATTATGATTACACTTTAATTATGTAAAATTCATCGCTCTTTCTTTTCCTGGTAATGGCGCCAAAAACATGATGCCAATACCATGGTTCACAACTTCGCACAACTAACCAGTAAGTGCACTGGGTCGTCCAAGTAATACCTTACGTGAGTAAGGGTCGAATCCCACGGAGATTGTTGGTATGAAGCAAGCTATGGTCACCTTGTAAATATCAGTCAGGCGGATATAAAACAGTAATGGGATTTTCAAAAATAATTAATAAAATAGGGATAGAAATACTTATGTAAATCATTGGTGAGAATTTCAGATAAGCGAATAGAGATGCTTTCGTTCCTCTGAACCTCTGCTTTCCTGCTATCTTCATCCAATCAGTCTTACTCCTTTCCATGGCTAGCTTTATGTAATGCATCACCATTGTCAATGGCTACTTTCGGTCTTCTCTCGGGAAAATGATCCAAATGCCCTGTCACGGCACGGCTAATCGTCTGGAGGCATCACCCTTGTCAATGGTTACATCCTATCCTCTCAGTGAACATGGTCAACGCACCCTGTCACGGCACGGCTATTCATCTGTCGGTTCTCGATCATACTGGAATAGGATTTACTATCCTTTTGCGTCCGTCACTACGCCCAGCAATCGCAAGTTTGAAGCTCGTCACAGTCATTAAATCATTGAATCCTACTCGGAATACCACAGACAAGGTTTAGACTTTCCAGATTCTCTTGAATGCCGCCATCATTCTAGCTTACACCACGAAGATTCTGATTAAAAGATCTAAGAGATACTCATTCAGTCGAAGGTAGAACGGAAGTGGTTGTCAGGCACGCGTTCATAGGGAATGATGATGATTGTCACGTTCATCACATTCAGGTTGAAGAGCGAATGAATATCTTAGAAGCGAAATAAGATGAATTGAATAGAAAACAGTAGTACTTTGCATTAATCTTTGAGGAACAGCAGAGCTCCACACCTTAATCTATGGAGTGTAAAAACTCTACCGTTAAAAATACATAAGTGAAAGGTCCAGGCATGGCCGAATGGCCAGCCCCTCTGATCTAAGAACCAGGCGTCCAAAGATGTCTAATACAATAGTAAAAGGTCCTATTTATAATAAACTAGTCACTAGGGTTTACAGAAATAAGTAATTGATGCATAAATCCACTTCTGGGGCCCACTTGGTGTGTGCTTGGGCTGAGCTTGAGTGTTGCATGTGTAGAGGTCCTTCTTGGAGTTGAACGCCAGCATTTGTGCCAGTTTGGGCGTTCAACTCTGGTTTTGGATCCTTTTCTGGCGCTGGACGCCAGAATTGGGCAGAGAGCTGGCGTTGAACGCCAGTTTGCATCGTCTATCTTTGGCGAAAGTATGGACTATTATATATTGCTGGAAAGCCCTGGATGTATACTTTCCAACTCAATTGGAAGCGCGCCATTTCGAGTTCTGTAGCTCCAGAGATTCCACTTTGAGTGCAGGGAGGTCAGAATCCAACAGCATCAGCAGTCCTTCTTCAACCTCTGAATCTGATTTTTGCTCAAGTCCCTCGATTTCAGCCAGAAAATATCTGAAATCACAGAAAAACACACAAACTCATAGTAAAGTCCAGAAATGTGAATTTAACATAAAAACTAATGAAAACATCCCTAAAAGTAACTAGATCCTACTAAAAACATACTAAAAATAATGCCAAAAAGCGTATAAATTATCCGCTCATCAATCCACCAGCTGAGCAATCTAAAGAGATCTGAGCTCTTTCTGTAAGCCCATAATAGAAGATGTCTAACTGAACCCACTCTGAAAACATTTCAGAGGGACATTTTCATAGCATCTCTCTGTATCTCTCCCAGGCATCATAAAGAGATTCATTATCTCCTTGTTTAAAGCCTTGGATGTCTAGCCTTAGCTGTGTCATCCGTTTTGGAGGAAAGTATTGATTCAGAAATTTTTTTGTCAGTTGTTTCCATGTTCTTATGCTAGCCTTAGGTTGGATATTTAACCACCTCTTGGCTTGGTCTTTTACAGCAAATGGAAACAGTAATAATCTGTAGACATCCTGATCTACTTCCTTATCATGTACTGTATCAGCAATTTGTAAAAATTGTGCCAGAAACTCTGTAGGTTCTTCCTGTGGAAGACCTGAATACTGGCAGCTTTGCTACACCATGATAATGAGCTGAGGATTCAAGTCAAAGCTACTGACTCCAATGGAGGGTATGCAGATACTACTCCCATATGAAGCAGTAGAGGGGTTAGCATATGACCCCAGAGTCCTCCTGGACTGTTCATTTCCACTTAGATCCATGATGGAGAAAGGGAGATGATGTAAAATAAAAAATTTATTTTTATTTATTTATTTATTTATTTAATTATTTTGAAAATAAAATAAAATAAAATAAAATAAATAAAAATAGGTGAAGATTTTTGAAAAATGACGAGAGAAAAAGTGGTCAGGAAGTTTTGAAAAAGATATGAATTGAAAAAGATTTTAAATTTTGAAAAAAATCTGAATTTTAAAAATAATTTTCGAAAATTTGTTTTAAAAATAGAGAGAAAATATATTTTTGAATTTAAATAGGAAAGAGAGAAACAATAAGATAGCCCAAGATTTAAAATTTTTTTAGATCTAATGCTCCTTGTTTTCGAAAATTCTGGAGGGAAAACACCAAGGAACACCAAACTTAAAAATTTTAAGATCAAGACACAAGGAAAACTCAAGAACACTTTGAAGACTCACAAGAACACAAGAACATGAAGAAAGAACACCAAACTTAAAATTTTTAGAAAACCAAAATAAAATTTTTGAAAAACAAAGGAAAACCAACAAGAAAACACCAAACTTAAAGTTTGGCACGAGATTTAATAGAAAAATTATTTTTTGAAAAATTTTTGACAAGAAAATAAAAGACTCTGACCCAAAAGACAAAAATTTCCTAATCTAAGCAACAAGATTCACCGTCAGTTGTGCAAACTCAAACAATCCCCGGCAACGGCGCCAAAAACTTGGTGCACGAATTGTGAATCACACTTTTCACAATTCGTACCACTAACCAGCAAGTGCACTGGATCGTCCAAGTAATACCTTACGTGAGTAAGGATCGAATCCCACGGAGATTGTTGGTTTGAAGCAATCTCTGGTTATCTTGTAAATCTCAGTTAGGAGGTCAATTATAATTATCAGTTGACTTGCAAATGAACAAGGGAACATAAAATAAATACTTGGTATGCAGTAATGGAGAATATGTTGGAGTTTTGGAGATGCTTTGTCTTCTGAATCTCTGCTTTCTCCCTGTTTTCTTCTTCACGCACGCAAGGTTCCTCCTATGGCAAGCTGTGTGTTGGTGGATCACCGTTGTCAATGGCTACCATCCATCCTTCCAGTGAAAAGGGTCCAAATGCGCTGTCACTGCACGGCTAATCATCTGCAGGTTCTCAATCGTACTGGAATAGGATTTACTATCCTTTTGCGTCTGTCACTACGCCCAGCACTCACGAGTTTGAAGCTCGTCACAGTCATTCAATCCCTGAATCCTACTCAGAATACCACAGACAAGGTTTAGACTTTCCGGATTCTCTTGAATGCTGCCATCAATCTAGCTTACACCACGAAGATTCCGATCAAGAGATATAAGAGATATTCATTCATTCTACGGTGGAACGTAAGTGGTTGTCAAGCACGCGTTCGTGGAGGAATGATGATAATTGTCACGTTCATCACATTCATATTGAAGTGCAAATGGATATCTTAGATAGGAACACGCATGTTTGAATGGAAAACAGAAATACTTGCATTAATTCATCGAGACACAGCAGAGCTCCTCACCCCCAACAATGGAGTTTAGAGACTCATGCCGTCAAAAGGTACAAAGTTCAGATCTAAAATGTCATGAGATGCGAAATAAACCTCTAAAAGTTGTTTAAATACTAAACTAGTAACCTAGGTTTACAGAAAATGAACAAACTATGATAGATGGTGCAGAAATCCACTTCTGGGGCCCACTTGGTGTGTGCTGGGGCTGAGACTTAAGCTAATCACGTGCATAGGGCTGTTTTGGGCGTTCAACGCCAGCTTTGGATCCTTTTCTGGCATTGAACTCCAACTTGTAACTTGTTTCTGGCGCTGGACGCCAGACAGCAACATGGAACTGGCGTTGAACGCCAGTTTACGTCATCTATCCTTGAGAAAAGTATGGACTATTATATATTGCTGGAAAGCCCTGGATGTCTACTTTCCAACACAATTGGAAGCGCGCCATTTGGAGTTCTGTAGCTCCAGAAAATCCACTTTGAGTGCAGGGAGGTCAGAATCCAACAGCATCAGCAGTCCTTTTTCAGCCTGAATCAGATTTTTGCTCAGCTCCCTCAATTTCAGCCAGAAAATATCTGAAATCACAGAAAAATACACAAACTCATAGTAAAGTCCAGAAATATGAATTTTGCCTAGAAACTACTGAAAATAAACTAAAAACTAACTAAAACACACTAAAAACTATATGAAATTAACCCCAAAAAGCATATAAAATATCCGCTCATCAAGGTCCATGAGTGGGCTCTCTTTTTTGCTCCATCCTCTTTCTAGTGATGGGCTTTTGAGATGAATCTCTCCATCTCCCATGACTCGGAGTTGGAAGCAACTGCCTTCCCTTTCCTCTTCCTAGAGGTTTCTCCGGCCTTAGGTGCCATTAGTGGTTATGGAAAGCAAAAAGCTGAGCTTTTCCACACCAAACTTAAAAGCTTTGCTCGTCCTCAAGCAAAATAAGATAGAAGGGAGTAGAAGAAGAAGGATGCAATTAATTTTGAAAACTTATTACTGTATACAAGAAAAATTAAAAAGAGTTGAAAATAATTTGAAAAGATATGTAAGTTTTGAAAACGTTTTGGAAGGAATTGAAATGAATTAAAAAGAGAATTAAAAAGAGTTGGAAAGATTATTAATATTTGAAAATAGAAATTGAAAGATGAACGTTTAAAATATGTTTGATGCAAAAAAATCATGAATTAAAACATGAAAAATTGAAAAAAATCAAATTGGAAACAAAATTACCTCCCTTGTGTCATCCTGGCGTTAAACGCCCAGAATGCTATCCATTCTGGCATTTAACGCCCACTTGACTACCTCTTTGGGCGTTTAACGCCCAGCCAGATACCCTGACTGGCGTTAAACACCAGGAATCCTTCTTTACTGGGCGTTTTTCTGAACGCACAGAATGCTTCCTGCATGGGCGTTAAACGCTCATTCTGCTATCCTTACTGGCGTTTAAATGCCACTAAGCCTGTCCTCCAGGGTATGCTATTTTGATGCTGTTTTTTATTCCACTTTAATTCTGCAGCTGTTTTTGTGACTCCACATGATCATCAACCTAAATAAAACATAACATGGCAATGGAAAACAAATGTCTAAAAAAATAAATATAATTAAATAACATTGGGTTGCCTCCCAATAAGCGCTTCTTTAATGTCAATAGCTTGACAGTAAGCTCTTAGAGACACTCAGAGCGTGATGGTGGCCTCCCAACACCAAACTTAGAGTTTGAATGTGGGGGCTCTGCTTGACTCTGTATTGAGAGAAGCTTTTCATGCTTCCTCTCCATGGTTATAGAAGAAGATCCTTGAGCCTTAAACACAAGGTAGTCCTCATTCAATTGAAGGACTAACTCTCCTCAGTCCACATCAATCACAGCCCTTGCTGTGGCTAGGAAGGGTCTTCCAAGGATAATAGATTCATCCTCATCCTTCCCAGTGTCTAGGATTATGAAGTCAGCAGGGATGTAAAGGCCTTCAACCTTCACTAAGACATCTTCTACAAGTCCATAAGCCTGTTTCATTGATTTATCTGCCATCTCTAGTGAGATTCTTGCAGCTTGCACCTCGAAGATCCCTAGTTTCTCCATTACACAGAGTGTCATGAGGTTTATACCTGACCCCAGGTCACACAGAGCCTTCTCAAAGGTCATGGTGCCTATGGTACAAGATATTAAGAACCTTTCGGGATCCGGTTTCTTCTGAGGTAATTTCTGCTGAACCAAGGCATTCAGTTCATTGATGAGCAATGGCGGTTCATCCTCCCTAGTTTTATGACCAAATAACTTAGCATTTAGCTTCATGATTGCTCCTAGATATCGAGCAACTTGCTCTTCAACAATATCTTCATCCTCTTCAGAGGAAGAATACTCATCAGAGCTCATGAATGGCAACAGTAAGTTCAGTGGAATCTCTATGGTCTTCGTATGAGCCTCGGATTCCTTTGGTTCCTCATTAGGGAACTCCTTAGTGGTCAGTGGACGTCCATTGAGGTCTTCCTCACTGGAAATCACTGCCTCTTCCTCCTCTATAGGTTCGGCCACTTTGGATATATTGATGGCCTTGCAATCTCTCTTTGAATTCTCTTCTGTATTGCTTGGGAGAGTACTAGGAGGAGTTTCAGTAACTCTTTTACTCAGTTGACCCACTTGTGCCTCCAAATTTCTGATGGAGGACCTTGTTTCAGTCATAAAACTGAGAGTGGTCTTAGATAGATCAGAGAATATGGTTGCTAAGTCAGAGAGGCTCTGCTTAGAATTCTCTGTCTGTTGCTGAGAAGATGATGGAAAAATCTTGCTATTGCCAAACCTATTTCTCCCACCATTATTATTATTGAAGCCTTGTTGAGGCTTCTATTGATCCTTCCATGAGAAATTTGGATGATTTCTCCATGAAGGATTATAGGTGTTTCCATAGGATTCTCCCATGTAATTCACCTCTTCCATTACAGGATTCTCAGGGTCATAAGCCTCTCCTTCAAAGGAGGCTTCTTTAGTACTGCCGGATGCAGCTTGCATTCCAGTCAAATTCTGAGAAATCATATTGACTTGCTGAGTCAATATTTTATGCTGAGCCAATATGGCATTTAGAGTATCGATCTCAAGAACTCCTTTCTTCTAAGTCATCCCATTATTCACAGGATTTCTTTCAGAAGTGTACATGAACTGGTTATTTGCAACCATCTCAATGAGTTCCTGGACTTTTGCAGGGGTTTTCTTCAGATGAAGAGATCCACCAGCAGAGTGGTCCAATGATATCTTGGACAATTCAGACAGACCATCATAGAATATACCTAAGATGCTCCATTTTGAAAGCATGTCAGAAGGACACCTTCTGATCAATTGCTTGTATCTTTCCCAAGCTTCATAGAGGGATTCACCTTCCTTCTGTCTAAAGGTTTGGACTTCCACTCTAAGCTTGCTCAACTTTTGAGGTGGAAAAAATTTGGCCAAGAAAGCATTGACCAACTTTTCCCAAGAGTTCAGGCTTTTTTTAGGTTGTGAGTCCAACCATATACTAGCTCTATCTCTTACAGCAAAGGGGAAAAGCAGAAGTCTGTAGACCTCGGGATTAACCCCATTGGTCTTAACAGTGTCATGGATTTGCAAGAATTCAACTAAGAACTTATGAGGATCTTCCAATAGAAGTCCATGAAACTTGCAATTCTACTGCATTAGAAAAAATAATTGAGGCTTAAGCTCAAAGTTGTTTGCTCCAATGGCAGGAATTGAGATGCTTCTTCCATATAAGTCAGAAGTTGGTGCAGTAAAGTCACCAAGCACCTTCCTTGCATCTCCACCATTGTTGTTGGGTTCGGCTTCCATGTCTGCTTTTTCAAAATTTTCTGTAAGGTCCTCTCCGGAGTGTTGTGCTTTAGCTTCTCTTAGCTTCCTCTTCAGAGTCCTTTCAGGTTCAGGATCAGTTTCAACAAGAATGTCCTTATCCTTGTTCCTGCTCATATGAAAAAGAAGAGAACAAAAAGAATAATGAAATCCTCTATGTCACAATATAGAGATTCCTTTATGTGAGTATAAGAATAGAAGAGTAGAAGAATGAGAAGAGAGAGGAGATGAGTAATTCGAACAGAGAAAAGAGAGAAGGGTTCGAATTATGAGTAGAAGAGAAGTGTTAGTGATTAAATAAAATAAATAAAAAAAGATGAGAGAGAGAGAGAGTATTCGAATATTAATTAAAAGAAAAGAAAAATATTTTTGTTTTTATTTTAATTATAAGTTAGAATTCGAATTTTAAGAAAAGAAATAAAAGCATATTGAAAACTAAATAAATTAATTAATTAAAAATATTTTTTGAAAAATTTGTTAGTTAGTTTTCGAAATTAATGAGAGAGAAAAGTAGTTAGGTGGTTTTGAAAAAGATAAAAAATAGTAAACTTTTTTAAAATTAGAACAAACAAATCAAGTAATTAGTTGAAAAGGTTTGAAAGTCAAATTTTTGAAAAGATAAGAAGTTAGAAAAAGATTTTGAAGTTAAAATTTTTTAAAAAAAAGATATGACTGAAATTTATTTTGAAAAATAATTGAAAAAGAATTTTAAAAAGATTTGATTTTTAAATTAAAGTTGATGACTTGACTAACAAGAAACTAAAAGATATGATTCTAGAATTTAAAGGTTGAACCTTTCTAAACAAGAAAGTAACAAACTTGAAATTTTTTAATCAAAACATTAATTGTTAGTAAAGTTTTTAAAAATATAAAATAAAAAATAAGAAAAATATTTTGAAAATTTATATAATAAATTCGAAAATATTAAGAAGAAAAATGAAAAAGATTTGATTTTTGAAAAAGATTTGAAAAGATAAAGTTTTTAAATTGAAATTTTGACTTGACTAACAAGAAACAACTAAATTTTAAAAATTTTTTACCAAGTCAACTCAAAATTTCGAAAATTATGAGAAGAATAAGGGAAAGATTTTTTTTTTTACTTTTGAATTTTTAATGAGGAGAGAGAAAAACAACAAAATGAAACAAAATATAAAAATTTAAGATCAAAACAAATAATGCATGCAAGAACACTTTGAATGTCAAGATGAACACCAAGAACACTTTGAAGATCATGATGAACATCAAGAACATATTTTTGAAAATTTTTAAGAAAAGAAAGACATGCAAGACACCAAACTTAGAAATTTTTAATGTTTAGACACTATGAACTCGAAAGTGCATATGAAAAACAACAAAAAATACAAAACAAGAAAAATTAAAGATCAAATAAGGAAAATCATCAAGAGCAACTTGAAGATTAAAGAAGAACACAATGCATGAATTTTCGAAAATCTAAGAAAAATTAAAAACATGCAGTTAACACCAAAATTAAAATTTGACACTAGACTCAAACAAGAAACACAAAATTTTTTTGATTTTATGATTTTATTAATTTTTAATAAGAATTCCAGGATTCATGCAATGTTAGTCTAAAGCTTCGGTCCAAAAGAATTAGACATGGCCAAATGGCCAGCCAAGCTTTAGCATAACAAATACAGACATATCCTTTCTACAATGGAAAGTGGAAATCTCAGTCCAAAAGATTAGACATGGCTTAACAGCCAGCCAGGGTTCAACATATCTCATGAAGCTCTAGAATTCATTCTTAAAAACTCTGAAGAACATTTTTTTTCGAAAACTTTTTTTTTTCGAAAATAAAAATAAAAAGCTTAAACATAAAATAAAATTACCCAATCTAAGCAACAAGATGAACCGTCAGTTATTCAAAGTCGAACAATCCCCGGCAACGGTGTCAAAAACTTGGTGCACGGAATTGTGATCACACTTTTCACAACTCCGGTACAACTAACCAGCAAGTGCACTGGGTCGTCCAAGTAATACCTTACGTGAGTAAGGGTCGATCCCACGGAGAATGTCGGCTTGATGAAGCAAGCTATGGTCATCCTGTAAATCTTAGTCAGGCGGATAGTTTTGATAATTGAAAGATAAATAAAACGTAAATTAAAATAAAGACACTTATGTATTTCATTGGTGGGAATTTCATATAAGCGTTTGGAGATGCTTTGTTGCTTCTGAACCTCTGCTTTCCTGTTGTCTTCATCCAATCATGCGTACTCCCTTCCATGGCAAGCTGTATGTTGGTGGATCACCGTTTTCAATGGCTACCATCCGTCCTCTCGGATGAAAAATACCAGGTACGGTTTATGCACGGCTAATCAACTGTCGGATTTCTCGTCTTGGATGAAAATTACCAGGCACAGCTACCGCAGGGCTAATCATCTGTCGGTTTCCACTTGTGTGGGAATAATATCTCTCTATCCTTTTGCACACTGTCACTGTGCCCAACATTCATGAGTTTGAAGCTCGTCACAGTCATCCCGTCCCAGATCCTACTCGGAATACCACAGACAAGGTTTAGACTTTTCGGATCTCAGGAATGCTGCCAATTGGTTCTAGCCTCTACCACGAAGGTTCTAATCTCACAGACTCGGTCCGTGAATCAGAGACCTAAGAGATTATACTCCAGCTATCGTCCAATGACTACGTTGAACATCATGTAGACCGCTTGTAGATGTCAGGCACGCGGATCTTGGCTAAGCGAGTAACGAAGATAGTGGGTGATTGTCATGGGTCACCCCTTCATTCTGACTTAACTGAATTAAGTATGAGAGTATATCTTGGAGAAGAAGTAGGCGTGAATTGAAAGAGAAACAATAGTACTTGCATTAATTCATGAAGAACAGTAGAGCTCCGCACCTTAATCTATGAGGTGTAGATACTCCACCGTAGAAAATTCATAAGAGAAAAAGGTCTAGGCATGGCCGAATGGCCAGCCTCCCAAGTCCAAAGATCATATGCGAATACAATAGTAAAAAGTGCTATTTATACTAAACTAGTTACTAAGGATTACAGAAAATAAGGAACTAAGTGCAGATAGTGGAGAAATCCACTTCCGAGGCCTACTTAGTGTGTGCTTGGGCTGAGCATTGAGCTTTACACGTGCATAGGCCTTTTCTAGAGTTAAACGCCAGCTTGGATGCCAGTTTGGGCATTTAACTGTAGTTCTGGTGCCAGTTTTGGCATTTTACGCCAGAAAAGGGTCTCTGGCTGGCGTTTAAACGCCAATTTGGGCCATCAAATCTCGGGAAAAGTATGGACTATTATACATTGCTGAAAAGCCCAAGATGTCTACTTTCCAACGCAATTGAGAATGCGCCAATTGGGCTTCTTTAGCTCCATAAAATCTACTTCGAGTGCAGGAGGGTCAGAATCCAACAGCATCTGTAGTCCTTTCTCAGCCTCTGAATCAGACTTTTGCTCAGGTCCCTCAATTTCAGTCAGAAAATACCTGAAATTACAAAAAAATACACAAACTCATAGTAAAGTCCAGAAATATGATTTTTTCATAAAAACTAATAAAAATATAATAAAAAGTAACTAAAACATACTAAAAACTATGTAAAAACAATGCCAAAAAGCGTATAAATTATCCGCTCATCATTTATCAAGTGTGGGGGGAATTTGTGGGAAACATTGGCAGTTAGTTTGGGTTTTCATTGAGAAAATTTGGAAAAATGGGTAAACACTCATGCATCTATAAAAAAAAACCACATGCATCTCTTTTTGTTGATAAAAGGAAAATTTTGGTGTATATACCTTTTGAAAAAAAAGAAAAATAAAATGAAAAAGAAAAAGAAAAAAAATGATAATAAGAATGTTAAATAAGAGATGCATATGTGGTTGAATTGAAAAGAAAATGCCTGAGTGAATATGAGAAAGGGATAAATGGGTAGGTAGGATTATTTTGTTATGAATATAGGATGATATATAGGATTAGGTGGGTACTTGAGCTAATCAAAGATCCAATCTAATAGCCCACTTAACCATATTAATCCTACCCTTACCTAAGCCACATTACAACCCACAAAAGTCCTCATGATATTTGCATTCATGCATCAAATATTAGTTGATTGTTAGACGACTTGCAAATCTTTGAGAAGCATGATTAAAGGAGAATTGAGTGATTAAACCTATACACTGAGCAATTAGAGTGTAAACACATCCGGTGAGGGTTTCAATTGCTCAATTCTATGTTCCCATTGCTTATCTTGTGTCTTCTTGCAATTGTTGAACTTAATTTTGGAAATTTCAAATCAAATCTTTGGATATTGATCATATTGCTATATTTGCTCTATCTTAGCCCTAAGCTTTATTTTGGATTGATTGAGATTCTTTTGTTTGTTTTTGCCAAACTCAATAGGAATCATAGTATAGATATAGATAGATAGCATTTAGTATAGTTGCATACATATAAGTAGTCGCATTGAATAAATCATTTACCCCTTCATTCATCTCCTTTGGTTGTGTTTAGCATGAGGACATGCTTGGTTTAAGTGTGAGGGAATTGATGAGTCCATATTTTACGATATATTTTGGTTTGATTTGAGTGGATTTCATCACACAAACCCACATTTATTCATCTAAATATCATGCTTTTGAGATTTCTTCCTAAATTGTGCTTGAAAGTGAAAACATGCTCTTTTGTGCTTAATTTAGTCAATTTTAATTCACTTTAATCCCATTTGGTACCTTGATGTATTTTTTAAGTGATTTCAGATTTTTAAGGCAAGTTTGGGTTTAAGAAGTGAGGAAAAGAGCATGCAAAAGGGAAGAATTCAAGAAATGAAGGATTTGGAAAGCTGCCAGCCCTGACCTCTCTGTACTAAATTGGTCATAACCTGAGCTACAGAGGTCCAAATGAGGCGGTTCCATCGGCATTGGAAAGATAACGGGCGGGACTTCAAAATGATATGCAATTTACTATAGTGGACATAAGTTTAAGTGTGCATACGCACAGGTACTTGTGCGTACGCACAAGTCGGAATTCAGCATGTGTGCGGACGCACACGTCTGTGCGTCCGCACAGGTCCCTGCACGTGACCTCATTAATTACAACTCGCTGGCAGCGATTTCTGGGCTCCCAAAATCCAATTCAACTCATTTTTTTAAGCTATTTAAGGCTAAATTGAAAAAGGATGAAGGGGGGCAATTAGGTTTAGCTTTTATGATGTTTTCTCTTAGTTTCTAGAGAGAGAAGCTTCCCCCTCTCTCTAGAATTAGGTTAGGTTTAGTTAATTTCTCTTTAATTTCTGTCTTTAATTATTGTTTTAATGTAGTTTCCTTTATGTTTTCATGCTTTTCTTGTCTTTCTCTTCTTTATTTCTCTTGTAATTTCCTTTCTTTTGCTATTTTTATGTTATGAACCTTCTATGTTAATTTTACTTTCAATTAATGCATTTTATATTTCCATGTCATTTATTGCTTTCTCTAGTTGTTATTGTTACTTTCTTGCATTTGGTAGTTAGAATTTATTTTATTCTCATGCACACCAAGTATTTGATAAAATGCTTGGCTTAGTTTTCACTTAGTTTTTCTAACTCTTGGCTTGGAATTGTTGACTTTGGTGTCCCTTGAGTCATTGATGTCCATTCTTGTTTGATATATTAGAGTAGTTAGTTAATTTGGTCTCCCTTGACTCTATGTGACCCCTAGTGTTGACATAGGACTTAGGGATTGAAATTAACTATACCTATTTGACTTATCTTCGATGTAAGGTTGACTAAGTAGGATTAACTCTTCATAATCATCATGTGTTTATGGTTAACAACTAGGATAGGTAGCCTTAGCTCTCAATTACTTGCCAAGATGTTTTCTTGCATTTGAAGTTTTCTTTTCTTAATTGCTTTTGACTTTTATTACTTTGATGTTTAATTTCTTGCATATTTAGTTTTTACACTCTTGGTTGAGAAATTGGATATTTGGATGGAATTGAGTTGTGGATGTTTAATTTCTTAAATCAAATGTTTGATCCGAGTTAAGTTTAGCTGACAAGGCTTGAGGTAATAATATATAATAGTTTATAGAATAGTGAAAATCTAAGGGACTAATTGGTTTGTAAAAATATTTTCTGTTCGTTTTCTGTTTTTATTTTTTGAAAATAATTTTTATTTTCAACATTTCGCATTTTAGAAAACACGATTGGTTTGTGAAAAGAAGACTCAATTCTAAGTATCGAAAATAATAAAAATAAATTTGGTTGGTTTATTTTTAAAATGTATTTTTAATAGTTTAAAATCACAAAATTATATTTTTATTAAATGTATAATTTTAGTTATTTCATTTTTTTATTAAATTAATAATTAATTTTATACGGTATCAATATGAAAAAAATTACTATCTTTCTACTATTTTAGAAAAATTTGGTATCTCTTATATATATAGTTGGTTTTATATTTCCTATGACACTATATAATAATAAAAAACATCAATTGAAACAAAAAATCAAAACTAAAATTTGTTTTACACCGAACAAATCAATTAATTAATATCAAAATTTATTGATGTAAACAATTTTTGAACAAATTTTATTAATAAAATATTGAATAAATAAATACTAAAGTTAAAAAATTTAAAACAAAACGGCAATTTTCTTGCCAATATTTTTAAGTTTTTATGTATTTTTTAAATTTTATTATCAATACTTTCATAATTGATTGTCGATTTAAAAGTTACAGGTATCCAATATTATTTTTACTTGTGAAGCATTAATATTTGGATATCCTTTCTAAGTTTAACATTACAAACAATAAGAAACAGAAGCAGCTATAGAAAGTAATAAAAAAAAATCAAAAGTTGCAAGATTCATAACATATGCATATATTAATAAATTAAAGCCTTATCTTACTTTTTGTTTAATTTTGGCCATTATAATATTCTAATCATTCTTTTTAAAAAACATGTGTTGCTAATATTTACTGTAGAATTTCTCCGAGCATGAAAAAATATCTCAATGTAAAAAAATAACAATTAGTAACAAACAAGTAATAAAAAAAATAGTATATTACCTTTTTCATCTTTTAGTATCGGTGCCCATGTCCTTACAACCTAATGTAATAATGTCAAATGTCGTTGTAACACAAGGTATAGGAGAAATCCTAGTAACGCTGCCAGTTGGTAGAGGACGTGCCTCCATATTTCTAAAAATGTCGAGAGAAGTTTCTATCGGAACAACATCTCCTAACACGGTCAACAAATCGAGGATAGTCATCATAATTTGGTCAATATATTACACAACAAATGGCTACAGTTTTAAATCCTACAATGAAAAAAAATAATGCAAGGATAGAGCAAATAGCTCAACGTGTCGATAATATTGTAGGAGTAGACAATCGACCGTTTATACCACCAATAGGTGGAATACAGGTTTATAATCCTCCCCTGTGGTTAAATAGATGAGATGATCCAAATAGAATTTTAAATTAAGCAAGAGCAAACAATGCTGCTCAAGCTTACGGTCAGAAAAGACCTTTTTATATTAAAGAAAACAAAACCTAACTTTTAAATTCAAAGTTAAATTCAAAAACAAAACAAATCAAATCTAATATTCTGCATTAATTTTTCAACTTTATATCTTCTATAGTCCCATATTTTGCATCTTGAATTGGCTTAGAATGTTGCAAACAAGGCTTATGAAAATTGGGGGGAAAAGGGAGCAAGTGAAACACACATATGTGTATGACACGCTTTGCATGTAAATGCCATGCTTTGCATGCATAATGCTATGCTTTCTTGGAGCTGGCCTTTTGGCGTGTAATGCCACCCTTGGGCGTGTAAAATGCCCATTTTCTCTTTCCTAGGAGGTCTTTCCTGTTCGGCGTGTGGAATGCCAGCATGTGACGTGTGAAACGCCACTCTTCTGTGGTCCCTGGAGCTCATTCTGTCTTGGCGTGTGACACGCCCTTGTTATGGCGTGTAAAATGTCCAAATGGGGTCTTTGAAATAGTCTTATAGAAATTTGGCCTCACATGTAACGCCAGGCTGCGGCGTGTGGAACGCCAGTCAATCAAACAAGGTCCTAAGAGGTAAAATATGGCGTGTAACACATCCAAAGTGTGGCGTCAAACGCCTATATATGTTGCCAAATAGAAGCCTTCACTTAAATATCGAACCTGTGTAAAGCACAAATGCCCGTTCTTATTGGCGTGTGGAATGCCCACTGTTCACTGGGTCGTGCAAACGCATAAGGCATGCGTACACATGACTATGACAAAAATCTTCAATCGCGCATACGCATGAAGCATGCGTACGCATGAGCCCTTATTTTTCCAGCTTTTGCACGTACACATGAGGCATGTGCACGAATCCACATTTTTTAGGTGTTTTGCATATGCATGAGGCATGCTTACTGATACACCATTATTTCGTGGTACATTTTATGCTAAATTGAGTGAATTTTATCCATCATTCTCACACTTATGCACGGAAATTGCATGTTTTACATTTTTCTTCCCAATTTTGTACTATGATTGTAAATATGCTTCTTTGGCCTTAAATTTACTAATTTTTAATCCTCTCTTATTACCATTCGATGCCGTGATATGTGTGTTCAGTGTTTTCAAGTTTTATAGGGAAGGAATGGCTTAGAGGATGGAAAAGAAGCATGCAAAAGTAGAAGGAACACAAGAAATTGATGTTTGGAGAAGTTGGTAGCGACGCGCACGCGTGGACGACGCGTACGCATGACCAGCGCATCAGGCAATCGACGCGTATGCGTGGATGACGCGTATGCGTGACCAGGATTTCGTCAGTCGATGCGTACGCGTGGGTTTAGTTACAGAGCGTCACGTGCTGCATTAAACAGAAGAAACTGAGGGCGATTTCTGGGCTGTTTTTGGCCAAGTTCCAAGCCTGAAAACACAGATTAGAGGCTACAGAGTAGAGCTAGAAGGGGGGATGATTCATACACACCTCATTATTCACACATTAGGTTTGAGATGTAGTTTTTTAGAGAGAGATGCTCTCTCCTCTCTCTAAGTTTTAGGACTTTTAGGTTTATTTCTTCTTTAATTCAGATTTCCATGTTGCTTTGATTTAGTTTCTCTTCTACATTCCATTATTCTAGTACTTTAGTTATCTATTTCCCTTTGTGATTTCCTTATTTTGCTAATTTGGTTTATGAACTCTTCATGTTAGATTCGATTTCTTTTTTAATGCAGTTTGAGGTATTTCATGTTTATTGCTTCTCTCTTCATTTGTTATTATTGGTGCCTTGCAATTGTTGGATTTATATTTTTCATTCTCTTATTACTTTTCTATGTTTTTATTTTGTGCCTTCCAAGTGTTTGATAAAATGCTTGGGAGGATTTTAAATTAGATTTTTGGTATTCTTAGCTTAGATTGAGTACTTTGGAGACTCTTGAATTGTCAAAGTCTCTTGTTGGTTGGCGATTGAAAGTTGCTAGTTGGCTTGAGTATCACTAACTCTATTCTTTGATTAGGACTTGTGAACTCAAGTTGAATTGCTCACTTAACTTACCTTCAATTGTTAGAGGTTGACTAAGTGAGAGAAATTTACAATTACCATCATAATTGACGATGACTATGAGGATAGAAATTTCGATTCTCAACCCTTGCTAGGATTTTTCTTAGTTGTTATTTTATTTTCTTGTTATTTTACTTTCTTGTTCCTTATTTCAAAACCTAAAAAGATACAATCTCATAACCAATTATAAGTACACTTCCCTACAATTCCTTGAGAGACGACCCGAGGTTTAAATACTTCGGTTAATTTTATTGGGTTTGCTTAACTGACAAATAATTTAAATTTGATTGAGGTTTAATTGTCGGTTTAGAACTATACTTACATCGCGCTTATTTTTGTGAAAATCTTTACCGACGATCTTTTCCCCGTCACTTACGCATGAGTCCCATATCGAAGGCGTTTTCATTCTACATGCCCATTCAACCTGGCGTGTCAAATGCCACTTTATTGCACTCCTAGGTGGTCTTTTTTTCATGGGCCATGCTTTTAATAGGTGGTCTAAGGTTCTAAAGCATGTCCTAAGCTTTAAAGTGTTCCCAAAACTTCCTATTTTCTTCTTTTGAGCTTGTTTTATGCCTTTTGCTTCTTTTTCTATTATTTTCTACAAAATTCATCAATCAAAATATCAAAGCAATATCCAACATAAGCACCAAAGTACTCTATGTAACTCTCTACCACATAGAACTTTACGCTTAAGCCGTAAAACAGAGGTAGTGTGGTATTACGACCGAGAAAACAAAATATACATACATAATATAATTGAAAGAATATAATATTCGAGGAGCCTTGAAGGTCGGTTAAAGCCAATTTGTGAAAATAAAAGCGCAACGCTCAAGATAACGTTTACTTGCGTACGAAGAAAGCACATATATATATATATATATATATATAAGAGTGGAGAGTCAAGAATACAAAATATTCAAACTCCAATCTCAACCTGCGTAGTTAAGGCTGGCCGGAGAATATTTACTTACATACATATAATCCTAAGACTAAAGAACTCAAAATAAACCCTAGTTCTCCATCAAAAGCCTCTATGAGGTATAGTAACAAAACATAACATGGGAGAAGTCTATACATATATATATACATATACATAAAACACCCCAAAAAGTAATATCCCACTATGCTACGATAGGAACTTCAGATGCCTAACGAAGTGCCTCTCGACCTGCATCTGAAAAACATAAATATCTATATGGGATGAGAATTGGGGGTTCTCAGCATGGTAAAGGTGCAACATACATAAGATATAAGGTCCCGGAAAAGCCAGAAGTAATCCTAGAATTCTAACACTCAGATTTAAATCTTAAAGTTTATAAATTAAAGACCATTAGTAGGGTAGGTTATCTAAGGTTCTAAATATTATTCAAACTCTAACTAAAAACCCTCAACTCTTCGCCTTCCTCCAAACTATGGTGGAACCTCAAAGACAAACAAAAGCAGACAAAGGCAAACACAAATAGAGTATAGTTATTGCAAGTAGCAAGTGTGACAAATAGCATATTGATTCACAAAGGCAAACCCAATTAAATGCACAAACAAAAAAAGCAAACATATGCATATGATGCATGCCTGTCCTATGGCTGATGAGTCTCATCTGTCGGTTATAAAGCCAACCCGACATGTCCGGCTGCTAAACCCTGGACAGTCTCCCGCGCGTATATCCCCAAGAGTCTATGCAAAGCTTTTTCTCCATCATAGTCAAATTCTATTCATTGGGGGAATTTCCGAGGCATTAAAGTGCCCAGCCACATCTTGCGACGTAGGGCCAATAGAGTATTGAGTCTTGACCTGGAGCACGTGGTGGCAAGCTATTGCATCATACCAAGGGAAACTCGTATCTCAGACAAAAGAAGTGCATAAGCCACTGACGATTTGATTTTTGTCAGTAAAGAATTTTTATAAGAATAATCGTGTTGTAGGTATAGTTTCTAAACCAACAGAGAATCCTTTTGTACAAAAACTTGTTTGTCACTAAAGCAAACCCAATAAAATTAATAACTGAAGTATTTAAACCTCGGGTCGTCTCTCATGGAATTGCAGGGAGGTGTGTTTATTATTGGTTATGGAAAAAGATATATTTTTGGGTTTTTGAAATAGGGAACAAGGAGAAGAAAATAGCAATAAAGTAAATTAATTACTAGAAAAACTCTTGGCAAGGTATGAGAACTAAAAATCCCATCCTAGTTATCCTTATCAGGTGTGATGATAATTGTTTATTGCTCCCACTTAGTTAACCCTTACTAAATAAAGGAAAGTCAATTGGACCAATCAATTTGATCCTCAAGTCCTAGTCAACTCCTGTGGAAAAACTAGCTTTAGAGCGATCCAAATCAATCAGCAGTTTCTAATTCTCAATCAACCGCTGAGTTTGATAACTCAAGTGTTACCAATTACTTAACCAAAACCAAAAGGAGAAAAATCTAAATTAAATTGAAAGCATCATAAATAGAATAAAATAATCATAAATCTGAAATACCTCAAATTATATTAAATAGAATATTCAAACCTAACATGGAAAGATTCATAAGCCAATTTGGCAACATTAACAAGTAAAAGTATTAGAATAAATAAAAGTAGGAGAGAAACATAAATTAAAGGAACATTGAACCTAGAATTGGAGAAACAATCCTAAAACTAAAAGAAATCCTAAATCCTAAAAACCTAAGAGAGAGAAGAGAGCCTCTCTCTTTAGAAACTACATCTAAAACCTAAAATTATGAATTATGAATGTTGTCTTCTATTGTCTTGTTGTGATGAATGTATTTCCCCACTTTATAGCCTCTAATATGTGTTTTCTGGACCAAAAACTGGGTCAAAAACAGCCCAGAAATCGCTGGTTGCGAAATCTGCCACGCTGGTTTTTCTGCAGAACAACGTGTCCGGGTGATTCACGCGTGCGCATCATTTTTCTGTATGGCCAGTATAATGAATTATATATCATATCGAAGCCCTGAACGTTAGCTTTCCAACGCAACTGGAATCGCATCATTTGGACCTCTGTAGCTCAACTTATGGTCGATTGAGTGCGAAGAGGTCAGGCTGGATAGCTTAGCAACTCCTTCAACTTCTTGTATTTCTTCCACTTTTGCGTGCTTCCTTTCCATCTTCTAAGCCATTCCTACCCTATAATCTCTGAAAAAACTTAACACACATATCAAGACATCTAATGGTAATAAAAGAGGATTAATAATTAGCAATCTAAAGACCCAGAAAACATGTTTTCAATCATAGCACAAAATCAGGAAGGGAAATGTAAAACGTGCGAAATCTATGAATAAGTGTAAGTTTAGTGGATAAAATCTACTCAATTAAGCACAGGATAAACCATAAAAATGGGGTTTATCAACCTCCCCACACTTAAACATTAGCATGTCCTCATGCTAAGCTCAAGAGAAGCTATAAAGGAGTGAAGATGAATGGTAAAACTTATGAAATGCAACCTATCTATATGAATGCAACTAAATGCAAAATATTTTCTACCTACTTGGTTAAAAGTAAATAAATCTTTCAAGAATAAATATGAACTATATTTCACTAATTCAAATCATAAAAATGAAGTACAAATAGACTTGCAAAAGAAAATAGCTCATGAAAGCCGGGAACAAAGAATCAAGCATCGAACCCTCACCGGAAGTGTATACACTCTAATCACTCAAGTGTTTAAGATTCGACTCTCTCAAATCTCTACTAACCTTGCTTTCTAAGGCTTGCTTTTCTTCTACCAATCAATAAAGAATTAATGCACAGATACACATATCAAGAGGTCTTTTAAGGGTTGTAATGGGTTAGGGTCAAAGTAGGATTATATTTGGCCAAGTGGACTAAAATCTGAATCCTTAATTAACTTAAACTTTCTACCTAACTTTGGACAATCCATGAAATCACAATAAAACATCTAACTATCCATTAACCATGTTTTCCACATATTCATGCATCCTAATTTCGAGTACAGTACATATGCATTGCTATTACCATTTACTTTGGGGCATTTTGTCCCCTTTTATTTATTTGCTCTTTTTCTTTTCTTTTTCTCCTTTATTTTTCTTTTTTTATCAATGCATATGATTAAATTATTGAATGCATGAACATGTCCTAAATATTTCTTTCACATCTTCAGAAAATTCTAACATACTCGATTTTCAAACCAAATGTTTTCAAACCCACTTTTTCCACACTTAAATCATGAGCACTCTCACTAGTCTAAGCTAACCAAGGATTCAAATTTAAGGACATTATTATTTTCTTCTTAGAGTTAGTGATGAGCTAAAGTAAAGAACAAAGGGGTAAAATAGGCTCAAAATTGGTTTGCAAAGGATAATGAAAGGGTAAGGCCATATGGGTATGTAAGCTCAGTGAAACAAAGACCTCAATCATATAAGTGCATGCATACATCAAACCATGGAAATATAGAATTAATCAAGACAAAGATCACAATTTTAGAGAGAAAAACACACACCAAAAAAATATTGGTTGATTAAATACAACCAATCAAATAGGCTCAAAATCTCACAGGTTTTTTGTGTTCGAGCTGAAAACCATGTTCCAGTATAATATTTCTTCAAACAAGTTCAATAAAAATTTTAATTCAAATTAGTGAAATGCTATAAAAAGTTTCTTGAAAAAGAAAATATCACTTTAACCAAGTGGTGGTAAAATATGCATAAAATCAAACAAATATGAAATCAAACATGCAAATGCAACAACTAACAAGGAAAATAAACCATTGGTGTTGAGATAGAAGAGTAACTAACCCATGGAGATCGGTATCGACCTCCCCACACTTAAAGATTGCACCGTCCTCGGTGCATACTGAGATGTGCAGGTGGACGGGCTGCTACAACTGATGTTCTTTTTTTTTTCCTTTCCTTGCCGGTGGTTTGGGAGTAGCTTTCTCTTTGCCCTTCTTGGTGGCCATCCAAAAAAGGAAAAAAGTATGTAACTTTAAAAGCTTAAGGGTTAGAGCAAGGAAGAGAAGGGTACAAGTGATAATCAATGCACGGTAAAGAAGGATGTCGTTTACACATGGTCGCGAATCCATGTGAAAAGTTCATCAATAGAAATATAGCAAGTGTATGTGAGGGCAAATGAATGCAAGATGTTTATTGGCATACCGGCAAAGGCATGAGTAGCATAGATCAAGCATTCAATGTCCAAGTTAGATTACCAACCCTTTCAAACTAACAATCTATTTGTATTGATAATTATATTTAATTAATAAAATATAAAAGGGGTTTTATGAAAAACAGGCATTAGAGTAGTAGAATAGAATAGTTTAAAATAATGTGCAATGCCATATGGGCTTTTTCACAAACACATAGCATATATGATAAAGATGTTATGGAAGGTATTAAAGTGAACATGTAAGCAATCCTTTTAAGAAGTAATATTAATTGTCAAACAATTCCACAATAACTCACAAGCAAAATATAGAAGTAAATAATCACCCAATTAAATTTTTAACACCAATTAAAGTAAGAAAAAGAAAAGAAAAGAAAAGACATAGATAATGAAAGTAAAAAGAAAGAGGAAAAGAAAACATTAATAAAAATAATAAAAAGTAAAGAGGGAAGAAAGAAAGAAAAGAACCTTGATAATGGATGTGAAAAATAAGGTATGAGAAAGCAAAAAAAATGAGAAAGAATAAGGAAGGAAGAAGAGATAAGAAAGAAATAATAAAGGGAAGAAAAGATTTAGATATTGGAAAGAAAAGATAAGATAGTTGGCGCTGATCTGGATAAGATGTGCGTCGCATGTGACGCGGACGCGTGGGTCACGCGATCGCGTGGCAGACGATAATTTCAGGTGACGCGGATGCGTGGCCTGATTTGTGCTATTGGCGCGAGTGCAGCCTCGCGTTCGTGCAACTCTCTGTTTGAAATGCAATTTGCCAAAAGTATGGGTGACGCGTGGTGCACGAAATTGTGATCATCAATGGCGCCAACAACTTGGTACACACAATTGTAATCTCAACTCTTTGTCACAACTCCACACAACTAACCAGCAAGTGTACTGGGTCATCCAAGTAATAAACCTTACGTGAGTAAGGGTCGATCCCACGGAGATTTTCGGCTTGAAGCAAGCTATGGTCATCTTGTAAATCTTAGTCAGGTGGATTCAAATGGTTATGGAGAATTGATAATTAAAAGATGAATAAAATATAAAATAAGATAGAGATACTTATGTAATTCATTGGTGAGAATTTCAAATAAGCGTATGAAGATGCTTTGTTCCTCCTGAACTTCTGCTTTCCTATTGTCTTCATCCAATCATTCATACTCCTTTCCATGGCAAGCTTTATGTTGGGTTTCACCGCTGTGAATGGCTACCTCCCGTCCTCTCAGTGAAAATGGTCCAAATGCGCTGTCACCGCACGACTAATCATCTGTCGGTTCTCGATCATATTGGAATAGGATCCATTGATCCTTTTGCGTCTCTCACTACGCCCAACACTCGCGAGTTTGAAGCTCATCACAGTCATTCCTTCCCAGATCCTACTCGGAATACCACAGACAAGGTTTAGACTTTTCGGATCTTAAGAATGGCCACCAATAATTCTAGCCTATACCACGAAGACTCTGATCTCATGGAATGGAAGGCTCGGTTGTCAAGCGAGGAAACCATGCGTCATGAACCAGGAGGCTAAGAGATACGCACTCAAGCTATTGCAAGTAGAACGGAAGTGGTTGTCAGGAACGCGTTCATAGGTGAGAATGATGATGAGTGTCACGAATCATCACATTCGTCAGGTTGAAGAATGAGTGTATATCTTAGAGAAGAAATAGGCTTGAGTTGAATAGAAAAATAATAGTACTTTGCATTAATTCATGAGGAACAGCAGAGCTCCACACCTTAATCTATGGTGTGTAAAAACTCCACCGTTGAAAATACATAAGAACAAAAGGTTCAGGCATGGCCGAATGGCCAGCCTCCCAAAGAGGGTTCAATCATCAAAACATGACTAAAGATGTAAAGGTCCTTAAAGGATGAAAATACAATAGCAAAAGGTCCTATTTATAGAAAACTAGTAGCCTAGGGTTACAGAAATAAGTAATTAATGCAGAAATCTTCTTCTGGGCCCACTTGGTGTGTGCCTGGGCTGAGCATTGAAGTTTCCATGTGTAGAGACTTTTCTTGGAGTTAAACGTCAGCTTTTGTACCAGTTTGGGCGTTTAACTCCAGCTTTTATGCCAGTTCTGGCGTTTTGACGCCATAATTTTTATGCTGACTTGGAATGCCGGTTTGGGCCATTAAATCTCGAGCAAAGTATGAACTATTATATATTGCTGGAAAGCCCAGGATGTCTACTTTCCAACGCAATTAAGAGCGCACCAATTGGGCTTCTGTAGCTCCAGAAAATCCACTTTGAGTGCAGGGAGGTCAGAATCCAACAGCATCTGCAGTCCTTTTTGAGCCTCTGAATCAGATTTTTGCTCAGGTCCCTCAATTTCAGCCAGAAAATACCTGAAATCACAGAAAAATATACAA
Organism: Arachis hypogaea; assembly: GCF_003086295.3. Classification (NCBI taxonomy): domain Eukaryota; kingdom Viridiplantae; phylum Streptophyta; class Magnoliopsida; order Fabales; family Fabaceae; genus Arachis; species Arachis hypogaea. The sequence continues at coordinate 100,998,694 of NC_092049.1, forward strand.
ACTCATAGTAAAGTCCAGAAATGTGATTTTTATTAAAAACTAATAAAATATAATAAAAACTAACTAAAATATACTAAAAACTACCTAAAATCAATGCCAAAAAGCGTATAAATTATCCGCTCATCAACGTGTTCGCGTGGGTGATGCGATCGCGTGAATGGCCTAAATTTGTAAAACAACACGGCCGCGTGGGTCACGCTTTCGCGTGATATGGCTTGTGCTTCTAGCAACATTCCAGCCCAACCCCATCATAACTCTCTGCTATACACCTCTTTACGTCGATTTTGCATGGCCACGCATTCGTATGGGTGACGCGGACGCGTGGGTGGCTCTTTTTCAGAATGATGCGGACGCGTCATTGACGCGGTCGCGTGGGCATGTTTGTGCCTAAGGCACGCCTCCAGCCACACTCTCGCGTGACTTTCTATTCAATTCTCTTTTCTTCCGAATGCACCTATGACGCGGACACGTCAGCGACGCTTGCGCGTCGCGTGCGTTTTTTTTATGCAGTATGCATATGCAAATGCAGAATGCAGGTGAATATGCAGAAATCATGAATAAACACTAGTAAAAATAATCAATAATAAGATTAAGAATAAAAAGGAATGATTATACCATGGTGGGTTGTCTCCCACCTAGCACTTTTAGTTATAGTCCTTAAGTTGGACATTTGGTGAGCTCCTTGTCATGGTGGCTTGTGCTTAAACTCGTCTTGAAACTTTCACCAATGCTTGGACCTCCAATAAGCTCTATCAATACCAAGTGAATTCCTCAAGCTTTGATGGAGTTCTTCACAAGCTTTGAGCTCCCAAATTTGATCCTCATGTATGCCTGAATCCCAAATCTTGTTTCTGCACCCGTCTTCAAGTGGAACATGATGATTCCATCTGGGTGGTAAGCAATCCGAATTCTCACTACGACATCTAAACAGCTTCCTAGACCCATTCAATCGAGCTCTACACCAATATTTGCACTTCAACTTGGAGTGTGCAACCGTATTGAACCTTGCAGGGCAACTCCTACCACTAACCATTTTCCTCTTACTCTTAATGCCACAAAGAGCTCTAAGTTGACCATCTGTCTCAAGTAAACCATATTCAAGTGGGATGAGAAAGCTAAGGGATATGAATTTTACCCACTTGAATGTTGTGAAGGATGATGGTGACTTAGGCGGAGAGGTCTCCAACAACTTTGGCAAGGTGATTTCAAGCTCCATTCCCTTGAGCTCTTCCTTGACAACTTCCACCTCTTTGCAAGCTTCTTTAATTTCAACCTCTTCCTCTTGGTAGCTTTCTTCCAATTCAGTCTCTTCTTCATTGCTTAACAAGGGCATGGGAGGTTGTGCTTCCTCTTCTTTAATCTCTATCTCTTGATCAACCTCTGCAAAGTCTTCAACCATGATATGCCTTGGAGGTGGTACACCTTCCTCAACATCAACATCAAACATCTTGGAAGGAGGCTCTATGACTGGACTTTTCCATGGAGGTTCAGCATCTCCTAAGCCTGCAACCTCTTCTTCCTCTTTAATAATTGCTGCCTTGTCTAGTTGTTTTAGTATAAAATCATACTCCTTCTTGATGATTTCCTTTCAATGACAACTCCCTTCAACTATTCCTTCATCTTCAAGGGTCTCTTCTACCTTCACCTTTTGGGCCTCCTCTTGCTCTAAGACAAGATCAGACTCCTCCTTGATGTCTTCCTTCACTAATTCTTCAACCATTCCTTCGACTTCAAGGGTCTCTACTACCTTCATCTGTAGGGCCTCCTCTAGCTTCTTATGAAGTATGGATTCGCGAAGATGATTCCTTCTTTCTTGTTCCATATCAATAGCATAGCTGGGATCATCTTGCTCTTGGATTGATGGATGTGGGTGCTCTTCCATGAAAGGTGGTGATGGGATAGGAAGATTATTATGTGGTAGAAAAGGAAGCGCACTAAAGCTTGAGGGTTGAATATTAGAGGTAGAGGGTTGGTCCATGTGGGATATAAGTGTTTGAAGAGTAGAGGTGAGACTAGTGATAGAGGCAAGTGTGGTATGAAGCTCTGTTTGCCCTTGGTGAATAACACCAATGGTGTTGTCATCCAGTGGAGGTTGGGGTGGATATGGGTTAGGGTCATATGGAGGTGAATGGTGTAAAGGGGCTTGTGAGTATGGTGGTTCAAAGGTGTGTTGGGGAGGTGGTTCATAAGCATATGATGGGGCTTGTTGGTAACTACAAGGGGGTCCACCATATCTATCATCTTGGTATGCACCTCGGAATGGCTCTTGACCATAGTAATTTGGTGGAGGTTGGTTGTCACGAAAGGGTCCACCATAACTATTGTCTTGGTATACATCATAGAATGGTTGTTGGTTATAGTGCATTGGAGGGGGTTGTTGCCAAGAGGGTTGATCAAATTCTTGTGGCTCCTCTCATCTTTGATTCTTCCAACCTTGATGCCTATTTTCATTATAGTTTCCATTCCTTACAACAATATTGGAACCAAACTTGAAACCAGAGGGGTGAGAATTCATAGTAGCTAAAGAAAATAAAAACAAAAACTAATAAAAAAATTAATGAAAATAAACTCCTAAAACTAGAAACACTGACAACAATATAAGATAAAGATTTGAAAAAGGTTTAAATTTTAAAATTTAAATTTTAAATTTTGGAATTTAAATATTGAAATTTCAAATTTGATTTTTGAAATAAGATAAGATAAGATTTTGAAAAAGATATGATTTTTGAAAAAGATTTGAATTTTAAAATTTAAAACTAAGATAAGATAAGATAAAAATTTTAAAATAAAAATCTGCAATTTTTTTTTGTAATTTTCGAAAAAAATCAATTAAAATAAAGAGAAAAGATATTTTTAAATTTAATGAGGAAAGATAAAAAATAATAAAATGACACCAAACTTAAAATTTTTAGATTAAAACGAAGAAAACAACCAAGAACAACTTGAAGGTCAAGATGAACACGAAGAACAACTTGAAAATTAAGAAAGAACAAGGAACATTATTTTCGAAAATTTTAATAACTAAATAAAAACCAATAACCTCTTAATTTACGAAAAAGAAAAAATAAAAACAAATAAACAAGAAAAAAGCAAATATTTACAATAACCAATAATAAGGTACACGTTTGCAATTCCCCGGCAACGGCGCCATTTTGACTATTTGATTTCTGTCAGTAAAGAATTTTTATAAGAATAATCGCGTTGTAGGTATAGTTTCTAAACCAACAGAGAATCCTTTCGTATAAAAACTTGTTTGTAACTAAAGCAAACCCAAAAAAATTAATAACCAAAGTATTTAAATCTCGGGTCGTCTCTCAAGGAATTGCAAGGAGGTATTTTTATTATTGGTTATGGAAAAAGATATATTTTTGGGTTTTTGAAATAGGAAACAAGGAGAATAAATTAGCAATAAAGTAAATTAATTACTAGAAAAACTCTTGGTAAGGTATGAGAACTGAAAATCCCATCCTAGTTATCCTTATCAAATGTGATGATAATTGTTTATTGCTCCCACTTAGTTAACCCTTACTAAATAAAGGAAAGTCAAGTGGACCAATCAATTTGATCCTCAAGTCCTAGTCAACTCCTGTGGAAAGACTAGCTTTAGAGCGATCCAAATCAATCGGCAGTTTCCAATTCTCAATCAACTGCTGAGTTTGATAACTCAAGTGTTACCAATTACTTAACCAAAACTAAAAGGAGAAAAATCTAAATTAAATTGAAAGCATCATAAATAGAATAAAACAATCATAAATCTGAAATACCTCAAATTATATTAAATGGAATATTCAAATCTAACATGGAAAGATTCATAAGCCAATTTGGCAACATTAACAAGTAAAAACATTAGAATAAATAAAATTAGGAGAGAAATATAAATTAAAGGAACATTGAACCTGGAATTGGAGAAGCAATCCTAAAACTAAAAGAAATCCTAAATCCTAAAAACCTAAGAGAGAGGAGAGAGCCTCTCTCTCTAGAAACTACATGTAAAACCTAAAATTATGAATTATAAATGTTGTCTTCTATTGTCTTGTTGTGACAAATGCATTCCTCCACTTTATAGCCTCTAATCTATTTTTTCTGGGTCGAAAACGGGGTCGAAAACAGCCCAGAAATCGCTGGTTGCGAAATCTGCCACGTTGGTTTTTCTACAAAACGATGCGTCCACGTGATTCACGTGTGCGCGTCATTTTTCTGTATGGCTACTATAGCGAATTATATATTATTTCAAAGCCCCGGACGTTAGCTTTCCAACGCAACTGGAACCGCGTCATTTGGACCTCTGTAGCTCAAGTTATGATCGATTGAGTGCGAAGAGGTCAGGCTGGAGAGCTTAGCAACTCCAACTTCTTGTATTCCTTCCACTTTTGCGTGCTTCCTTTCCATCTTCAAAGCCATTTCTACCCTGTAATCTCTGAAAACACTTAACACACATATCAAAGCATCTAATGGTAATAAGAGAGGATTAATAATTAGCAATCTAAAGGCCCAGGAAACATGTTTTCAATCATAACACAAAATCAGGAAGGGAAATGTAAAACATGCAAAATCTATGAATAAGTGTGAGTTTAGTAGATAAAATCCACTCAATTAAGCACAGAATAAACCCTAAAAATGGGGTTTATCAGCCACATTATCATTCATATTCATTCATTATGCCCATATTCATCATATATATACATCATATATATATATATATATATATATATATATATATATATATCACATTTCTGCACTTCTCATTTATAATTCATCATATCTCAAGCCTTCTTCTCTTCTAAGTTACCACCCATTTCTAGTTCAAACCCTTCACAAGCATTAGAAAACTCATGTTTAGAGGTTTAAAGGTTTAGAGGATCAAAATCATGTTTAAATCATAAAACTCAAGTTACTGAAAAACAGGGCCCCACGTATGCGAACCATGTCCCGCGTACGCGGCAGTGTGATTTTTCCCGACTCGCGTATGCAATCTTTGCTCGTGTACGTGAGTACTCTGGACAGAGGTAAATGACCGCGTAAGCGGCCGTGTCTCTGCTTACACGAGTGCCTCATTTTTCCATGCCGCGTATGCAGCACTTTCCCGCATACGCGAGTGCACCGAAAAGAGACGAATGGCCACGTGCGCAGCCATAAGTCCGCGTACATGCCCACTTCATTTTCTTTAAAAAGCTGCTAAGTCTTGCAAAGTTGCCTTTCGTACACCAAACTTATAACGCGTATAACTTTTTCGTAAAAAATTATTTTTCATCCGTTCTTCAAATGGTGTAAACTTCACGGACTCAATTTTCATATGAAATAAATTTAAAAAGGTTTAAGGGTCCGGAAGTCAAGTTATGGCATGCCGAAGTTTGGTCAAAAATAAGTTTTTCTCAAAAATTCTCAAACCTCTATTTTCACCAATTCCTTTTACAAAATCCAAATTCTTACCATTCAAAATGACACCAACCACCTCCAACATAGTCCATGTCCTATCACATCCATCCACACCTCAATTTAATCAAATTCATTGATGCATGAGATAAGGAAAGTGATGCTGAAATTATGAATGGTTGTACGATGATATGACAGGGTACTAACCCTGCGAGAGATACAGGCCTGTGTGTCTACAAGGTGTACAAAGCACTTAACTCTGTGAGTTTCCCTCTATTTGTGAGGTGTACAGGACACTCACCCTGCGAGATATACATAGTATTAACTCTGCAAGGTGTACAGGGCACTTACTCTGTGAGGCTATGCTATATAGCGAGTAAACAGCAGAGAGGACAATGTCCAGGTTAGCTACCGAATGTGTCGAGTGTTGCGTGAGCATCCTGAATCCATTTTCCCCTTGTTTTCTAGTCATTTTTAGTTAGAATTTATTAACTTTTATTATATTTTAGTGAAAAAATCCTCTTTGGATGCTACTTTGAGCTATTTTAGTATTTTTATTATTTCAGGTGAAATTCAGGAGAATTTGGCAGAGTTTTATGTAAAAACAAAGGAAAAAAGTAGATGTTATCAACCCTGATCTCCTTGCATTTCAACGAACATAACTTGAGCTACACAGGTCTAATTGATGCGGTTTTGATAGCGCTGGAAAGCCAGCTTCCAGAGCTTTCCAACTATATATAATAGTCTATACTTTTCTTTTGAAATCACTACAAAAAGGGCACTAAATGCCGAGCCTGGCGTTTAGCGCCCAGGAAGGACAGAACAAGCGCCCAAACACTGCCAATTCTAGCGCTGAACGCCAATTCTGGCACTAAACGCTAGCAACACGGGTCAACCTCACCCAAAGGAGCATCTTTAGCTAGATTTAGCTTTTAATTATTATTTTATATTTTTGTAATTTTTATTTACAAACAAAATCTTTTAGGTTTAGAATTGATTATTTTATTTTAGTTTCAAATCAAATTAGGTTAGATATAAAAGGAAAAAGATACACCCTTTAGGGGATCTTGCGACTTTGGAATCTTTTCTCTTCGACACTTTTTCAGAACCCTAGTTTTTCTTTGTAAGTCATGAGCCACTAAAACTCTTTGGTTAAGGTTAGGAGCTCTATTTATTTCTATGGATTGAGAATATTACTTTTCTATTTTAATTAATGTACTGATTCAATTTCAAGGATTACTTTCGTTCTTAATTTTATGAATATGGGTGGAACTAGAGCATGACCCTTATTCTAGATGAGTTCTTGTGATCCTCGAGAGAGGTCTCTCACATGAACAACAGCTTGAAAGTAAATTTCTCCTAAATTACTAATTACTTGAACTAATCTGGATACGTGACATATAATCTGTTTAGCTTTAAGTAATCAGGGTTTTTGTGGCCATAAACTAGCTTTGCACTTAACCCTCTAATCGAAATCAAGTGACCAAGAGATTGGCAGTTGATGAAGTTTAGAGGGGACTCTTAGGGTTTGGTAATTACAGTTTGCCATGAAATGAATCTTGCATGATTAAAATAGTTAGTAAAAAACCTTAATCCAGAAAAGTAAACATCTCCGATACCTTAACTATTTCTCTCGTTTATCTCCACACCAAACTCACTATTTGATTTCTTTACTCTTGTTTTATTGTTTAATGGTTTTAAAAACCCACACAATCAACTTTTCTATTCGCCTGACTAAGCCGATCAGTTGACCATTGTTGCCTAGTTCCTCTGTCCTCATGGGATCGACCCTCACTCACCTGAGGAATTACTTGGATGACCCAGTGCACTTGCTGGTTCAGTTGTGGACATTCTAAAACCTGCACCAAGTTTTTGGCGCCGTTGCTGGGTACTGACGGTGATTGACAACTACTAGTTGTCTGATTGCTTAGATTAGGTATTTTTCTTAGTTTTGCTTGTTTATTTTTCTTTTAATTTTCGAATTAGGTTTGATTATTTTTTCTTAATTTCTGAAATTAAGTTTGGTGTCTCTTTATTTGTTTGTCTTCTATTTTTCTTTTAATTTTTTTCTCTTTTTTATTTTTCGAGAACACTAGTTGATTTTCTTTTATCCAATTTTCAAACTTTTATTAATTTATTTTCCTATTTATTTTTGAATTTTTTAGCAATATTTCTTATGTTAATTAATTTTATTCCTTTTTAAAATTTTTGAAAATATTAGTGTTTCTCTTAGTTTAATTTTCAAATTAATAGTTTAATTTTTTCTAAATATTTTTAAATTTTTTTTGAATTACTGCTTGTGTTATTTTATTTTATTTTATTTCTTTTACACAAGATACCTCACTGGGAATTCTCTACACTCTGACGTAGAGATTCCCACTTTTTTCAGTTTTGTTTTTGTGTGAGCAAGAACAGGAAGGAGTTCACTATGGATCCGAATGGGAATGAGCAACCTAGAAGGACCCTAGGCTCAAACACTGCTCCCACTCCTGATTTCAATGGTAGCAGTATTGTTGTGCCTCCCATTGGAGCAAACAATTTTGAGCTAAAGCCACAGCTGATCACTCTGGTGCAACAAAACTGTCAATTTCATGGACTTCCACAAGAAGATCCAAACTTATTCATCTCCAACTTCCTGCAAATCTGTGACACTGTGAATACAAATGGAGTGAATCTTGAAGTTTATAAGCTAATGTTCTTCCCATTTATTGTGAGGGATAGAGTAAAGCAGTGACTTGATGCTCAGCCCAAGGAGAGCCTGGACACTTGGAATAAGGTGGTTAACAAGTTTCTAAATAAGTTCTTTCCTCTTCAGAGGCTGACTAAGCTGAGGACAGATGTTCAGACTTTTATGCAGGGAGGTAAAGAGTCCCTCTATGAAGCTTGGGAGAGGTACAAGTTGATGCTTAGGAAGGGTCCTCCTGACATGTTCTCAGACTGGATCAGGGTGCATATTTTCTATGAAGGAATATCTGACATGGCCAAAATGTCTCTAGACAACTCTACAGGTAGTTCTTTGCACATGAAGAAAATGCCTGAAGAGGCCAATGAGCTAATTGAGACGGTTGCCAATAATCAGTACTTATACTCTTTTAAGAGGACTTCAAGGAAGAAAGGAGGCACAGAGGTGGACACTGTAGATGCAATCAAGCTCTTATCCCAACAATTGAGCCTCATCATGCAGCAATTGAGTGGCATGCCACGTCCAGTTGCTAATGTTCATAGTGCTCCTCTAGATGCTCCTTATGATATAAATGGCAGCTTCCCTCTAGGTGAGACATGCAATACAGCCAGTATACACCTGAGCAAGTTAACCACATGGGGAATTCCTCTAAAAATCCCAATGATGCTCTTTATTCTCAAACTTTTAATCCGGAATGGAGAAACCACTCAAACTTTGAGTAGAGAGAGCAACTTCAGAGACAACAACCAGATTATGCCAACAATTTTTAGGGCGATTTTAATCAGAATCAATTTAAAAATCTTCATTTTCAACCCTCTCAGCCCCAGAATAGCCCTGACTTAGCATCCATGATTGCAGAAGTCTCTAAAAGCCAAGTTTTATGCAGAAAACCAGGCCCTCACTTAGGAATCTAGAGATAAAAATGGATTAATTGAGCAAGCGAACACCTAAAAGACTTCTTGACAATGTTTCCAATTCAAGGGAAGAATGTAAGGCCCTCACAAGGGCTAAGAAATCCATACTGAAGAAGGAGGTACAAGTTGCTAAGGGGTCAGAGGAGAAAGAAGCTCCAGAAAAGGCTGAAGCTACACTGTCACACTCCCCACCTAGAGCACCTATACAAGAGCCTGAAGTGTCACCCCCTCAGGAGCTCCAAGAGGAGACCAAGGACGAGCAGTTCTTGGAAGTCTTTAAAAAGCTACAAGTCAATATTCTTTTTGCTGAGACTCTTGAGAAAATGCCTCTCTATGTGGCATTCATGAAAGGCTTGCTCTCTAAGAGGAAGGCCTTAAAAGGAGATGAAACGGTGGTCTTGACTAAGGAATATAGTGCACTTATTCAGAGCAAGCTGCCAAAGATGATGTCAGATCTAAGGAGCTTTTAGATTCCTTGTACTATTGGAAATATCACCTTTGACAAAACCCTTTGTAATCTTGGCTCAAGTATCAATCTGATACCCCTGTTTGTGATGAAAAAGCCGCAAATTCAAGAAGCACAACCTACAAGGATAGCATTGGAGATGGTTGATAAATCTCTGAGGCAGGCAGATGGACTAGCAGAAAATGTCTTGGTCAAGGTTGGAGAGCTCTTTTTCTCCCTGCAGATTTTGTGATACTTGATATGGGAGAGGATGCAAATGACTCATTAATACTAAGAAGACCATTCCTGACCACTGGAAGAGCTCTGATTGATGTTGAGAGACGTGAATTGGTTCTGAGGATACATGAGGACTACTTGGTATTCAAGGTTTTTAGACCTTCACCACTCTCTGGAAAAGAAGGCACCTGTAGGCAGAATTCACTGCTTAAGCCTCCTCCTTTAGTGAGAATCAATACAATTTCCCTTGACATCAAACCTAAGTTTGGTGTTGGGTATTCATCACCCATTAAGGAGGGAAGAGGTCCCAAGAAGAAGGTACCCAAGGGCTGAAGGAATAAGAATATTTCCACTGAAAACTTCTCACCTAGGATGAAAGTGGTGTTCACCAGAAGTTTAGTCCTACCTCATACAGTGAACAGGATCCTGTCTCTTGAGCATATTAAGTTGATACATGATAGCACAGGAAAGAATTTCACAGTGAGGGGTGAGGACTTAAGCCCCTATGACCCTCCTCCTTAGAGGAGCTGACCGTCAAGCTAGTGACGGTAAAGATGCACTTATTGCGAAGCAACCCAACCATGAGTATCTTTTAGTTTTTATTTCAGTTTGAGTTTCAATTATTTTTCATTTTTTTCATAGTTTTTCCTTGGTTTACTTTTGTTTGTGATCATGCACAATGCTTAGAACAGGGATAGGACGACTCAGAAGGAAGAACAGAACACCTTGGAGCAAGTTGACTCGAAGTGCTTGGGCGCCAAACGTCAGGGAGGGTGTTTAGCACCAGGAAGGGAGCAAGCAGAGGTTGGCGTTAAATACCAGGAGGGCGTTTAACGCCCTAAAGAACATGAGGAATCTGGCGTTAAACGCCAGGTGGGCGTTTAACACCCACAAGGAGCATCAATTCATACCTCCAAAGGCGCTAAACACCAGTTTCTCTTTGCTTGAGGACAAGCAAAATTTTAAGTTTGGTGTTGCAGAGCGAGCTCTCTATTTATATTATCATCAATGGCACCAAAAGGAGGTGAATCATCTTCCCGGGAGGGAGCAGCAGCCACCATGACTGAGGTGGTTGAGTTTCATTATCTTCTGCTTATTTTCTTTTCTGTTTTTTAGTGCTTTATATTATTTCTTGTCTCCTGTTTAAATGCCTTTGCATGATTAGTAGTAGTACTTTATTGCTTTCTAGTTTGGTTATTTATTTTGATGTTTTATTTTGAAAAATATCTCATGTATTGCTCACTAAACTTAAAAAATCAAAAGAAAAGAAGTAGTAAAATGCATGAGACTTGAGTTATATATTATGATATTTTCTAGTTACTTTAATGTGGTGGTACTATCTTTAATTCTGAATGTGTGAACTAAATAGTGCATATTTGATTTTGAAGTTAAGAATGTCAGTTCTTGAGGCATAGGAACTTAGAAAAGTATTATGAATTCTCTAACAAAGTGAGACATTGATCCTTGAAGCAAAAGAAACAGCAAAAGAAAAGAAATAATAATAATAATAATAATAACAATAATAACAATAATAACAATAATAACAATAACAATAATAATAATAATAATAATAATAATAATAATAATAATAATAATAATAATAATAATAATAATCATAATAATAATAATCATAATAAGAAGAAGAAGGGTCCAAGGCTCTGTACATCAATGGTTAGGAGGGTCAAAACTGATCTAAAGCTCAAAAAAGTGATTTTTTCTAACCATATGCTTGTAGTGGAATGTGGCAAGTAACCCTTGAGACAGAACACTAAGAGTTGTGACCAATTGCAATTATAGAGTATGCCAAAGGCTCTGAGCACCACTGATTGAGAGAAAGTTAAAGAAAAATGAGAACTCAAGAAATTCCTCAGTTAAGTGCTTTTGGTGTTTTTGTATCAACTTAAACTTGAGGACAAAACACTTAGAGTCACGGCTAGGCTCAAGGTGCAAAGCACCAAAAGAAAAGAGAAGAAAAATATGTGTTCAAGGATTAATTAGAGCATAAAGAAGAGAATACATAATATCATCCGAGTTCCAATGCTGAAGGTTATCAAATTTTCTGAATTTCAAAGGATAGTGAGATGTCAAGCCTATTCAGAGTTAGAGTGTCATAAGCCACATTCAGTAACTAGACTTGAGCTTAAGGGAATACTTAAGTCTTGAGCATTTTTCTCTTCTTTTCTCAGTCCTATATTGTTTTAGTTGCTTGAGGACAAGCAATAGTTTAAGTTTGGTGTTGTGATGCGTGAGCATCTTGTACCCATTTTCCCCTTGTTTTCTAGTCAATTTTAGTTAAAATTTATTAAGTTTTTGATATATTTTAGTGAAAAAATTCTCTATGGATGCTACTTTGAGCTATTTTGGAGTTTTTACTATTTCAGGTGAAATTCGGGCGAATTTGGCAAAGTTTTGTGCAAAAACAAAGGAAGAAAGTAGATGCTGTCAACCCTGACCTCCTTACATTCAAATGAACATAACTTGAGCTATAAAAGTTGCAATTGACACGATTCCAACAGTATTGGAAAGCCAACTTCTAGTACTTTCCAATAATATATAATAGTCTATACTTTTTTTTTCTGGAATCATGGCCATGAAGGGCGCTAAATGCCGAGCCTGGCGTTTAGCGCCCATGAAGGACAGAACCAGCGCCCAAACACTGCCAATTCTGGCTCTAAACGCCAGTAATACGGGTCAACCTCACCCAAAGGAGCATCTTTAGCTAGATTTAGCTTTTAATTATTATTTTATCTTTTATTTTTGTAATTTTTATTTACAAAAAAAATCTTTTAGGTTTAGAATTGATTATTTTATTTTAGTTTCAAATCAAATTAAGTTAGATATAAAAGGAAAAAGATACACCCTTTAGGGGATCTTGGAACTTCGGAATCTTTTCTCTTTCACACTTTTTCAGAACTCTAGTTTTTCTCTGTAAGTCATGAGCCACTAAACCTCCTTGGTTAAGGTTAGGAGCTCTGTTTATTTCTATGGATTGAGAATATTACTTTTCTATTTTAATTAATGTACTGATTCAATTTCAATGATTACTTTTGCTCTTAATTTTATGAATCTGGGTGGAACGAGAGTATGACCCTTATTCTAGATGAGTTTTTGTGATCCTTGAGAGAGGTCTCTCACATGAACAACAGTTTGAAAGTAAATTCCTCCTAAATTGCTAATTACTTGAACTAATCTGAATACGTGACATATAATCCGTTTAGCTTTGAGGATTTTTGTAGCCATAAACTAGCTTTGCACTTAACCCTCTAATCGAAATCAACTGACTAAGAGATTGGCGGTTGATGAAGGCTAGAAGAGGCTAAATCACTAATAGATTGGGGTTTAGTAATTATAGTTTTCCATGAAATAAATCTTGCATGATTAAAATAGTTGGTAAGAAACCTTAATCCAGAAAAGTAAACATCTCTGATACCTTAACTATTTCTCTCATTTATCTCCACACCAAACTCACTATTTGCTATCTTTACTCTTGTTTTATTGTTTAATGCTTTTGAAAACCCACACAATCAACTTTTCTATTCGCCTGACTAAGCCAATCAGTTGACCGTTGTTGCTTAGTTCCTCTTTCCTCGTGGGATCGACCATCACTTACCTGAGGTATTACTTGGACAATCCGGTGCACTTGCCAGTTCAGTTGTGGACATTCTAAAATCCGTACCATCGGGTTCTAGAAAAATAACCGACATGTGAGCTCATGGCCAGTAGGACAGACATGCATCATCTGTATTTGATGCAATTGTCATGGTTGTTTACTTGTGCATAATATATAACTATGTGCTAATTGCTTTACTTAAATTTGCTTGTGTATTATTTGTTTGTCTTGCTTGTGTTTGCATAACTGAGAGGTCCCTCATGCTGGTGTCGGTTGACACTAAGGGCTATCTTTGTTGAGATGAAATGATGAAATGATTGAATAAAAAAGATAAATATTAAATGAGATTATTTGAGCTCCCTGGGTAGATGTAGTAGAGTGATTCCACTTGCTCCGGGTGGAGATTTGATGTGTTGATATAGAATCACTAAGTCAAATTATCTGAGGGTTGTTCTGTTTGAAGTTGGAGTGATGTCGAACTAAAGAGGAAAGCGAATTAGAGTAGAATCCCTTTATAATAGTTGCCTAATTACGGATTAGTGAGAACCTAGGATGGAAATATTGATGTATGGAAATTAAGATTGCTTAGCGAATTTTCTATTGCCTTAGATTGTATTTATTTAGAACTTTTATCGTATTGGAAAACCATGGGTCGGGGGTTCTCTTTCCGTATATCTCCTTTGTTTTTCAGATGCATGGAGGTCCTAGTGCTCAGCAGTGAGTTGTGACTCGTCTGGAAGACGGAAAAGTTTACTTTGATTTCTATTTTGTATTTTGTTTAGCATCTCTCCTCTCTTATTTTGGAAAAACTTGTATCATGTAATTGTTTCTTTTGAAAACTTGCCTATAGAGGCGTATGATGTATTCGTGGAGAGACAGGTTATATTTATCAACTGCTTTACTTCTATAACTCTAGCCAGCTTAAACTTTGCTGCTGAGACTAGTAAATATTATACATATATACTTGTACAGGTCTCCTTATTCTATTCTTCCATTAAGTTCTTATTTTTGCTCTGCTTTGCCGATCGCACGATGTTCGATACGTGTGTCTTTCCGCTCGCGATTTTCTTTTGTTCATTTTTCAGGCTTCTCGATTAATAAATTTTTTTAATTATATATATATATATATATATATATATATATATATATATATTATAGCTCCACTTTTGAGTCGTACCACCTTGTTATCATTGACTTTTGACTCAAGCATAAGGATTTGAATGATAGGGTGTTACATCAAGAGGGTCAAAAAATGCATTGGACCCTACGTCGACAAGGACTGTATTGGCCATCAATGATGAAGGATTGTATCAATTTTGTTCGACACTGTGATCATGCCAAAGGCATGCACCAATTTAGAGAGTTCTTGCCTCCAATTTACATGTTAAAATCAGGCTTTTACCATTTAGAAGTTGGGCTCTTGACCTAATAGGAATGATCCATCTTTCTTCGAATAAGGACACAAGTTTATTTTGGTAGCAGTGGATTACTTTACAAAGTGGGTGGAAGCTGTGCCCATGAAAGAAGTTACACAAGCCAAAATAATTAATTTTATTGAGGAATGAATCATTCGTAGATTTGGCATTCTCCAAACTCTGACTACAGATCAAGGGACTATGTTTACTGGTCGACAAATAAAAGGGTTTGCTAAGTCACAAGGCATTAAAATAGTACACTCGACTCCCTACTATGCACAGGATAATGGCCAAGTCGAAGCCATTAATAAAATTTTGATAAGTTTGATAAAGAAGCATATAGGGAGGCAGCCTCGAAACTGGCATACTATACTAAGTTAGGTGTTATGGGCTTATAGGTGTTCTCCAAGAGAATCAATTATATCGACATCTTATGAATTAGTGTATGGCCGTAAGGCTATCTTGCCACTTGAATAAATTTGCAAAGCATAAGGGTGGCAAGGCATGCAGAATGATTTGCCAGTCGAACAATATTGGTCGAGTATGATTGATGAATTAGATGAGCTGGACCAAGTTCGACTTATGCCGCTAGACAGAATGATAAAACAAAAAAATATGATAACTAAGTCATACTATCAAAAAGTGAAAGGTAAAACATTTGCAGTTGGTGACTTAGTATTGAAATTAGTACTTCCAACTGAAAAAGTTAAAGGCAAATGGTCTCATTTATGGGAAGGACCCTTTGAAATAGAAGACGTTTCCGATGGTAATGCATATAGAATAAGAGATACAAATAGCTATCGAACCATGCATGTAAATGGTAAGTATCTCAAAAAATATCATTGTTACTAAAACAAAGTCAGTCGAGAATACTAAACAAAATAAGTGTAAAAGAGAGATAAAATAAGCTGTTAAACATGAGTTTCAGATCCTCTTGACGTTGATCCAGGCTTGGGACTCTTGCATTGCTTCTTGGGCATTGGTGGCTTGAGTGACTGCTTCGACTAAAACATCTCGACCTGAAACTTTGGAAGCATGAGCCTTTTTAATCCTTTGCACTCGGAGAGAGAGAACATCATTGGTGGATGCGATTTTGTCTTTCCCATATTTTAGTTTAGCCAATTCTCTCTCCAAGATTGCAATCTTCGACACCATTTGTCGTTCCATTGCATGACCCTCTGACAAAACCTCAGTAACCTGAGACAGCCATTTCATATTTTCAGTTGTACATCACAGTCAGTTAAAGCCTCAAGTGACTTGTTCAGTTCTTGGTCAGCATCGTGGATTTCAGAAAGATGGGAGGAGACGTCCTCAATAAATGAGTTAAGGGCTGAATGTTTGTCGAAGGAAATACGTTGATTGAGAAAAGCAAGCACATCCATAAGTCGAGCCTTTAGGACAGCAATTTCAATGATATCCTCAATAGAATGGTTTAAGAAATCAAGGACAATGTTGATTCTATCGACAACTTGAGAATCTGGACCCATGGCCACAGGCGAAGTAACTTCTTACTGTTGAGCTTCAGATAGGATATGTTCTAGGTCAAAGTCCATGTCATCAAAATCCAAATCTCCAACTTCTAGAAAAGAAAAATTAAAAGGTGGTTCTGTTTCTTCATCGACAAATTTCTGTGTCAACGGTTCGACGAATTTCTGTGTCGAAGGTCCAAGAATAATAGTGATAGTTGCACAATTGACCCTGATCCATATGCAGACCCAGATTCTTAGTGAGTTTCCGCATCACTAAGAAGAGGCATATAGTGAATCTGAAAAGGGCAAAGATATAAGGATCATATGATAGTTTAAAGGAACTTAAAGTTAAAAATCTAAACAAAAGAAGTACCAGAGGAGAAGAGGTTGAAATATGAGATGCTGTTGTTAATGATGGATTTTGAGTCGAAGTCGGAACAGGAGTAGATGGACTAACAATCTGAGTAGTCTGAATAGGCTGAAGGAATTCTATTTCAGCATGAACTAGTTGATCCACTTCTCGATCAGAAGGATCGTTGATATCAGCAACTTGAGAGGAAGTCCCTTTTTGGGATTGCTTCGACTTCAATATATTCAAAAAAATAAAAAAATTTGCAAGTACAAGGTGAAAACAGTTGTGACAGACATCATTAAGTATATACCTTTAAGGTTGCAAGTCGGACTCTTTGAAGCTTTGGTGATTCAGATCCCGTTAGAATATCAATAGGGCCACGCTTTCTTGGAGGTAAGGGTTGTACCACTCAACCTTCTCTGCTCCGACCTCTCCCTTGTTTGGTCTTTGTCTTAAGTGCTACGTCCTCATTAGTATCCCAGTTTTTCTCAACTGGTTGTGGGTCAGCAGCAACTTTAGAAATGATTGTCTGTCGAGCAACTGAAAAAGGAATTAATTGACTGAGGAGTGCTCTATTCAAGGAATGGCTCATTAAAGCCCCGGGAACGTTATGTATTCCCAGAAAAAACATGTGTTATTTTAAATAATGCGTAACTATCCTTTAAAATTTTAAGAATTTGAAAAGGTTGCACGTGTTCAGCATGAGAAATATTAAAATTTGTATTTTTGAACAAAATAACAAGTTTTAAAGGGACAATTGTTGGTACAAAAAATAGATTTTCTCGATAAAAAGGCATTTTCGACTGCCAATGGTTTCGACTATAGAAGCAGTATTTTGACTATAGAAGTAGAAACGGGTAAGCTGAAGTTGAAAAAAGATGGTGCAAAGAACGTCAAAGTTGAAAGGTAGTTATTGTCTTTCCTTGAACATCAAGACTTGTTACTCGACCTTCAAGTTGAATGGTGAACATGGGTGCAAAATTTGAGGAGCAAGTTGAAAAAAATGTGGGAGTTAAAGACCAAAGAAGACGTGGGTATCAAAACATCGGAGTCAAAATTCTTCGTGGTCAAGGCAATGTCATAGCTGAGAAAAAGAAGGAAGTAAGATCGTGGGTCAAGATTCTCCATGACAAGTCTATCTCCATGATCTATAAATAGAAAAAACTCCGAAGAGTTCTGAGACTTCAATCAAAACTCCGCCAAAATTTCCAGTCTTCGCGACACAACGGAAGCCAATGGAGTGCAAGTGCATGTGAGTGTCTGAAGTTCATCTTTTATTTTCTTTTGTTTTTCTTTTCCATTTCTTTTCATTTATTTGTTTTCTTTTCATTTATTTGCTTTACGCATTTTATTTGTACTTCTTTTCTTCAAGCATTTTGCTTTCTATCAATTTCAATTTTTAGGCTTTCATTTATTTAAAGCTTTTATTTATTTTTTTATTTCTTTATTTTTAATATTTTATTGTTATTTTTCTTTCTTTCAATTCCAATTTTACGCTTTCATTTATTTAAAGCTTTCATTTATTTTACGTATTTCTTTTTATTTGCTACAATTTGTCGAGTTAAACCCTAAAATGGTCCCTGAAATTAGCGTCGTGCACTAAAATCGTCCATGATATTCTAATTGCACCAATTACGTCCCTGAGATTGAAAAAAAGTGTACTATATTAGTCCCTGACCTATTTTCCATTAACGACGTGATGACATGGCATGATGACATGGATTGTAAGTGACACGTGTCACTTCATGATTTGGCCACGTGTAATGGTATGATGATGTGGTGACCAGTGACACGCGGCATGCTGACGTGGATGGTTGTGCCGCGTGTCACAATGTTATTTGGCCACGTGTCCGTTTGTGCCACGTGTCGCAACAGTATTCGTCCACGTGTCATCCACTATGTCATCGTTGTATATGCACCAAATTAATCCCTCACTTTACATTAAGTGACTCATTTTAGTCCTTGAAATTGAATGTTGTGCACTAAACTAGTCCCTTCACCAGTTTTTTCTCAATTTTTTCTATAAATTCAAAATTCTCAATATTTTTGAATGCATTAATTTCAATTCTATTTTTTCACATGTTCTTCAAATAAAAGTATTTTTATAAAATATTTTTTCTCTTGCGAATACCCTAACCGTCGACTTAGAGTTGACGTGAAGGCTTTTCAAGCACCTTCACTACCATCTCTGACCTCTTTCAGTACTTTTATAAAATATTTTTTTCTTGCGGATATCCCTAATAACCGCCGTATTGGAGTTGACGTGAAGGCATTTCAAGCTTCTCTCATTACCATTTCCGACCTCTTTCGTCTAGACTACAGAGGTCAAAGATAGTAGTGAGGGTGCTTGAAGTGCCTTCAATCTAGCTCATTTACACATAACGAAAACGTGTATTTCATAAGATAAAAGATGTTTATTTTAAATATTAATTTATTGTTAAAAACACATATTTTTTTATGAAAAAAATGTGTCTAATCAATCATATAATTATTTTTTATAATAACATACTTATATATTACAAAAGTTACCAACGTTAAATTATTAAAAAAATTATATAATTAAAACTAAAATCTTAAAAATTTTTATGAAAGCACTTATATTTAAACGATATATGAAAAAATATAATTGAAATTAGTGGATCCAAGATATTAAAATTTTAAATTAAAAAAAAGAGAAAAAACTGATGAAGGGACTAGTTTGGTGCACGACATTTAATTTCAGGGACTAAAATGAGTCACTTAATACAAAGTGAGGGACTAATTTGGTGCATATACAACGATGACATAATAGATGACACGTGGACGAATACTGTTGCGACACGTGGCACAAACGGACACGTGGCCAAATAATATTGTGACACGTGACACAACCATCCACGTCAGCATGCCACGTGTCACTGGTCACCACATCATCCTATTACACGTGGCCAAATCATGAAGTGACACGTATCACTTACAGTCCACGTCATCATGCCATGTCATCACGCCGTTAACGGAAAATAGGTTGGGGACTAATATGGTGCATTTTTTTCAATCTCAGGGACGTAATTGGTGTAATTGGAATCTCAGGGACGATTTTAGTGCACGACGCCAATCTCATGGATCATTTTAGGGTTTAACTCACAATTTGTCACCAGTAGTTCGACGCAATTTGCTTCGATACTAACACTAAGTAGTTCTCAAGTTGAGTCCATTCTTTTTCAGAAGAGTTGTATTTACTCTCCAAATTGAGATCTTGATACAAACTTGATTCGACGCCCTATCGAAGTTTACCAAAATTCAAGTGAAAAATAGTGTTAATAAGCTATTAGATCAACTTAATTGAATTTAATTACTAAAATAACTTGATAATGTAGCATCATCATTTAATTTTGGACAATTCTACTCTTTAAACCTGTTTATAAAGTTGAATTAAACTCACAAATAGTTTTAATCTTAAAACTTTAATATGTAGGTATGATAGAGAAATAATAAAAAATCAATCCAAATTTATTTTATTTAAAATTTATTAATTCTAACAACAACTAATAAATTTTAAATAAAATAAGTTTTAGCTATTTTGATTACTTTTTTATTATTTTTAAATATTATTATTAATATGCGGCTAATTTTTATCTTTATCTTTTGTGTTTAATTTCATTCATTTACATTGTTGCATTGAATGAAATTAATTCATAAATGTACATGACAACCATTATTATCGGTTTAATGATTAGAAAAATAAAAAAGAATATTATTATTAAAATAAGGATATTATCATTTTTTAATGATTATTAATTAATTAGTGACAAAATAAAATTTAGAACTGTACTGTAAAAATAGATTCTCTCCATTTTTTTAATACTTGAGAGAATAAAGTGTGATTTCTCACCTTTAATTCTATAAGAGAGACTAAAAATAAATAGGTTTAATTACTCTGTTGGTCCCTATAGTTTCGCGAAATTTTCAATTAGGTCCCTATACTTTTTTTCCTTTTAATTGGATCCCTATACGTTATTTTTTTTTTAATTTAGTCCCTACCGTGACAAAAACGTCTAAAATAACATAATATTCTCTTAAAAAAATGAATATTCTCTCTTTTAGAATAGCAAAACACTCTTATATTTTTTAAAATTTTAAAAAAACCCTTCTCACTTCCACACTCACATATCCTTATCCCTAACCTCTTCATGGAGCTCTCTCTGAATTCCGCTGTTCGCAATTTATATATAAACCCGAACAATAGGGGCGCGTGAGCTCCACCTCCTCAACGGTCTCACTCTGACACACTCTCCCTCCCTTCGCTTCCTTCTGCAACCTCTCTCTGCGGTTCTTCCCTCACCACACCACTACTCTCTCCTCTTTCTTCTTCTTCTTTTTTCTGTTTCTGTTTCACAGTAATAGGGTTTTAGGATTCATCTTCTTCCCACACATTTCAATGCCGGAAAAGTCCAGGAAGGTACCTTTCACGGAACACGACTCAGCAAAGCTCCTAGAAAGGTATTATTATTTATTTCTTTATTTTGATTATTTTATTTTATATTGTTATTTTAGTGATTTTTGCGGTGAAGTTTGAGCATGATTGGGGATTTTTTTTCATCTGTTTTTATCTAGCAGGTATGACGCAACGACGGTGTTAACTTTGCTTCAAAAACTTGCGCACTATCCTCACGCGAAGATCGATTGGAATGAGTTGGTGAAGAATACATCAACTGAAATTTCCACCGCCAGAGAGTATCAGATGGTGTGGCGCCACTTGGCCTACCGTCATGCCCTTGCTGAAAATCTTGAAGATGGTGCTCAACCTCTGGTTTGTGATTTTAGTTATATTATTTAATTATAAAAGAAAAAAATTTCTTGGGGTCATAAGATGAAATAATAAAGTACATTCACTAACAGTGATCAAGGTGTAACTATGGCAGTGATTATAGTTGAATTTGTCAGGGATATGAATCTATAGTTACCACTTGCAGGAAATAAAAACTTGTCAATGCTTGTGCACATCATGCTAGTTCAGGCCTTCAGGGCCATATATCTTGTTTATGGAGACTATGTAAAATCATGGTATACTAAAGGTCCTGAAGGAAAAAGAAACATTGATGCTCTTCTGCTTGAATCTTAGCTTCTTGTGTTTTCTCCTTAGCCTTGTGTTTTATTGAATGTAGCAGGTCTATTCAAGTTGATTCTTGAATTGAATATAATATGATATAGCAGTTCTAATCAGATTGATCCTTGAATATCATCTTTGACTTCAAAATGGGTCTTTAAAGACCATTTTGAAGTATAATTTGCTTTCAGATAATTTAGCAGTACACACAATGAAAGATGTGGTTGAAAATTTGGAGAAAGCACGGTTAATGTTTGCGATCTTTACTCCTATCTGGTTTGCATTGTGATGCATGCATGATTTGATTACAATGTTCACTTTGATAAGGCATTGTTAGATTATTGTTTCTAGGTTCATGAATCATGACTATGAATTTAAGTTTATTATTTGATTTACTAAATTGGTGATTTTTATACAGGTCTGGAAAAAGTGAGGTTCAGGATGGTTGCATATATTTACTGATGAAATGAAGTCTGCTCTCTCTGCTCTCTCAGAATTCTTCTCAGCTCAAAACTGTCCGTTATCAATGTTATTATTGATCTCTATGCTAGTTCAGGGAGTAGGAGGCTGCAACACAAGAACTGATTTTCAGATTTTAAATTTTAATAACACAAATTACATAGCCTTTTGGTTTTTTATTGTGTATCATGATATGATAAAGACAAAAATTATATTCTATGAATCCACACAAATGTAAAATGTTACATTATCATAATGAATACTTGAAGGATGAAAACTGAATTTTATATATGCTCATTACTATTATTTCTATTTCATTTTATCCATTCTTTTTTTTAGGTTCTTAAGATAAGGTATTTTGAAAGTCAAAAAAAGAAAAAAAATGTATTTTTGGTACAATTTGTATATAAATAAGCAAAAAAATGATAGTGACAAAATAAAATGGATTATAAGAGTACTTTTCATGTCTTAGAATCATTGAATAGGGATTATAGGAATATCTTTCATTGAATATTTATAGTTTTACCGAATTTTCAATTAAGTTCCTATATTTTTTTTCTTTTCAATTAGGTCCCTAAGGGTATAAAAGTAATTTTACAATTCACTAACATTTTTTTTACGTTTAACGTTAATAGGGACTAAATTGAAAAAAAATAACGTATAGGACCCAATTAAAAAGAAAAAAAAATATAGGGACCTAATTGAAAATTTTGCGAAACTATAGGGACCAACAGAGTAATTAAACCAAATAAATATGAGAGAGAGAGTAATAAGGGGTTAGATTTAACATTGGATACCATCCAGTTTTTTTGTCACTGGAGAGGATCCACTCTCCTATACTGTACTGATGAGTTTTGACTTTAGAAATTTTTTTTTTAAGTTTTTTTTAATGCTAGACTTTAGCATGTGACTAATTTTTTTTATATGGAAAAAATATTGGTATTTTTATTTAAAATAAAATTATTTGGTGAAATTACAGGTAGGTGAATTTTACAGGTAAAAAGTCAACACACATGGTACGTGTTGCAATATACAGGGTGTGTATTGAATACGTATTATCACTTTGGTAACATGCAGAATGCGTGTTGAATACGTGTAATCATCCTGACAACACACAAAATGTGTTAAACATTTTTTTATACATTCACAGTACTGTCACTTCAAATATCAATATTCAACCAAAACACCATCTTTATTTCTATATTAAAAATAATTTCTGTTAGCATGTCTTGTTAATTAAAATATCGTGATTGCTAAGGAATTTAATTATCAGTACGTAGTGGAGAATGGATTCTCTCGATTTTTTTAACAATTGAGGAAATAAAATATAATTCCTTACTATTAATTTTATAAGTAATGAAATCAAAAATAAATATAAAAAAATAATAAAAAATTAAAATTACATTTTATACTCTTACTTTTTTTTTTTAATAATTAAAAAGATCTATTCCCATACCTAGTGGGGACTGCGGATGGTTGCAAGCAACTTGGAACCTGCAACAACTATGCAAGTACAGTCAAAAGGAAATTTGTGAGTGAAACGCACCCAAGCGCACATGCACTTTACTGCTTCAGTCAAAAACCTCGTGGCCTTGGGAACACATACATAGAATAATGTTCCAGGGCATAGTTTGAGAGTCATAGTAAATCATATTTTTTTTCATTTTCTTATATTATATTTTTTAATTATTATTAAAGTAAATAAGTAATTTTAGATATAATAAATATATAATTATAAATGATATATATAGATACAATTATAGATTTTTAAATTAAATAAAAATTTTGTATTAGTATATTTTAAATATTATTTATATTATAATACAAGATGCAAATAAACAAATAAATAAAATAAAAAAGAAAAAGAGTAAGCCTCTAACAATTCACAAGCAATAATAAACTACAGCATAGATGTCAGATGTGGAAGAAGAATATGCTTCTCAGTTCTCACCATCACCTTATATATTTTTCTACGCTTATGGTGCCCATGATTTTGTTTTGCCGCCAGCTTTCTTAACCTTAATTAACTAAAGTGAGACATATTAAGATCAGACGTCCATTTGCTAGCTTAATTATTGAAAAAGGACAAGGGAAAAATTGTAGGGACGGAAAACTTGAGATGCAAGAATCAAGTCGTAGAAGTTAGAACTACCTAGACAAATTTTTAAATGTTCTTAGCAAATGAAACTTAATTAAATTAACAAAACCTCGAACAGCTACGTAGGCTTTTCTTTTTATTTAAATAAAATAAATTATTTATTTACTCAAATAAATTGTAATACACGATTTTACCGTTTTAAACGTAGTTGTGTTTTTGCTAGCAAAATAACGAAAACAAAAATTACAATATTTACACTGACAACAAAAACAATACTAAATACTTTTTGCATTTTTGTCCGAAAACAACAATTTTTTTTTTCATATTTTCTCAATCACTGCAAGCAAAATGAACAAAAAAAGAAAAAATATATATCATTGTCAATTAATTTAGGTTCAAATAGGGACAATTTTTTTCCATATGAAAATAATTATGATGTGTAACTCAACGAAATGGACGTATATCAAATATTTGCACTGCTATAGTGTTAATCAAAATCGTAACTTACGTTTTGCTTTTTCATTTTGTTTTTTTATTTTGTTTATGAAACAAATCAAACGCAGGTTGCGTTTTATTACTCCTGTCAGCTTTTTCATTTTTTTTTTTGTTATTCAAATAAACTAAACGCAAGTTGCGTTTGTGAGATGGGTATTTTTTTTTTTTGAAATACCAAAACACAGGTTGCATTTTAAATGTGCAGAATTTTTTTATTGGAAACTGCAAAACGCAACTTGCGTTTTGTACAGAAAAATAATATTTTAATCGAGAGTCTTGCCTATAAATATGAAACTCAATTCATTCGGACTTGTACCTCACTTCTACTCCCATTTGTCTTTCTTTCATATATTTTATACTTGTGAGTTTTTTTGGCGTTGTGTCAAAAAAATCGGGTTAGGTGAAGTTGAGGTTATGAAAGATATTGCAAATTTGCGAGTGTATTTTAATGGTGAGATTATACCAAATACACACGAAGGAGTGACTTTTGTTTGTGAATATCCGTTTTCATTTGCTATTCCATGCACTATGAGTTTTGTAGAGTTGTAAAGTGGTTTTTTGTGAGAACATACAAAGCTACATTTCCAAAAGAGTGAGCAACATTATTTTATACAGGAATTCCTGTACAAGTATTTGGTGGGTTGATACAGTTTCAAATAACGTCCATCACTGATGAGCATGTATGCAGCAGATGTTCTATATTTATCAACAAATCCGATTTCACGTGCCGATAATAGAGCTGTAGGTTGAGTTTGAACAGCATACGGGACTGAACACGGTTGGCAAGGAGATCAGTGTTGATGAGCTTGGGGGTATAGATTGGGAAGAAGATAACAACGATAGTGAAAAGGAGTTCGAAACCAACTACGAAGTCAATGACGAAAACGATGACGGAGACCTGGCAGGCAATCCGGCGGTGCAAAATGAAGCAAATGCGATTGTAAACTAGCACTCCTTTGGTGTTCTATCTTTTATGCGGACTCTAGATCTCGCAGCCATGCATGCCCGGAATTTTTTAAGTATGTGAATATGGGTATGTTATGGTTATTAATAAAAGTTACCACTACCATTTTTTTATTTGCCTTGACCGACTAACAGTGGTTCGCATGTCATAGGTGAAGGCAATGTTGCGGCAGAAGATGGTCAGTTTAGTGTCGGAATGGAATTTAGTTCTAGAAAGTCAGTGATATCTGCAATCAAAATTTGCACTATCTCTAAAGAAGTTGATTACACTGTGTATGAGTCTGAGCCGCAGACATTCTATGTAAAATGCAAGGGTTATGGTGCAGGGTGCGATTGGCTTATCCGAGCTAGTTTGATTCGAAAGAAAGGTTGTTGGAAGATCAGAAGATACAGTGAAAAACACACGTGCACCATGTGGACGATTTCACAAGATCATGCCAAGTTGGACTCAGATAAAATTGCAGATGCTATTATGTCGTTGGTTGAAGCAGACCCAACAATAAAGGTGAAGTCTATTATTACAGAAGTTCAATCCAGGTTCAACTACACTGTAAGTTACCACAAGGCTTAGTTGGCAAAGCAAAAATCTGTCGCAAAAGTTTTCGGTTATTGGATAGTTTCTTACCAGACTCTGCCAATATGGTTGAAAACAATGACTGCGAAGATGCCAAAGTCTCGTGTTCAAATAAAAACACTCCCCGTCTATCGTGAGAGTGAGGAAGTTCAAGGTGTAAGAGTTCTTCATCGTGTTTTTTTGGAGCTTCTATCTGTGTATTGTAGCATTTAGACAATGCAAGTCATTGGTGCAGGTTGATGGTACACAACTGTACAGAAAATATAAAGGTGCACTTTTAATTCTGGTGGCACAATATGGGAACCAAAATATTATGCCTATTGCATTTTCGATCGTCGATGGTGAGACGGCACACGCGTGGGAGTTTTTCCTAACTAATTTGCGGAGATATGTTGTTACCATTGATGGCGTGGGCATTATTTCTGACCGTCATAACTCCATCGACGCATCAATAGGTCACAGTAACTTGGTCTGTTCAGTGCTACTCTATACACTAGAATGACACTAACAGTGACTTTGTGGAGCACATAAACAAGTTTACGGCTAGATCGTCAGGAACCACCACTGCCATATACGGCCACCATATAAATTACACATCAGTAACCACAAGGCCGATTAGTAAAATTATTATTCTAAATAAACAGCTTAACATAAATTGTTAAAACATACATCGTTGTCTCCCATGTCATCGAGTTGTCGCCTAAAGTGTGTTGTAGACCGTCGTGTATATCTTGTTAGTCGACGCTAATGACTCCATCTAAACAATATTAGAATGGTTGTAATCAGAACAACAACGACAACGACAACGACAACGACAACGACGACAACGACAACGACAACGACAACGACAACGACAACGACAACAACAACAACAACAATAATAACAACGATAAATAATACCGGCGCGCAAGTGGAACACCAACATTGGTGAGCTAATTGCAAGGAATAGGTGCCAGAAACGGCATACGCTCCCATGCCCAAACAAAAAGCAGAACGAAAGGTTCATCCATCTCTTTACAGTTGTGATGTACGACACAACGATCTATACAGATGTGCCAGACTAGCTGCCCCCAACTGTATAGTGGAATGCAATGGAAATCTTGAAGTAGAGGCAAAAACTTCGAGTTCAAAGAATTAGTCGACTTATCTGAAAATACAACCGTTCCGAGCACGTAGAAAATATGAGCTCGCATGTACCGCTCGATGGACTCTTGCGTGTCACACGGTTCGGTGTCTCTACATCGCCGGACCCATGCAAGATTTATCTTATCCAATATGTGATCGTCCGTACCGGGCAACTGACCAAAACAAGCGAAGTAGTTCTCCACCAAAAACTGGTGACTGCTGTTCGTTTTACCCGTAACGGGATCCCCATTAATCGGGAGGACAAGTATATGTGTCACGTCTTCTAGCGTCACAGTCACTTCGCCAACTAGAAGGTGAAACGTGTGGGTTTCAGGCATCTATCGTTCCACCAAGACACTCAGGAGTGTAAAATGGCCTCTCATTTTGTCTACTCGCGAAACGTGGTGAAACCTAATTAATGCTAGTGCTACTGCAGCTATCTCATTAAAGATTTTTGACGGATCAAGTTTTTTGGGCAACAAATTTCTGATTGCCTGCAAAAAGAAAAATAATAATTATTAATAATATTTGATAACTATAATTAGTGTTAACAATAGCATTAATTAAAACATTAATAATTAGCCACAACAACAACAACAACAACAACAATAACAACAATAATAATAATAGTACCAATAATATTATTAATAAATATTTTTATAATACTTAAAATATTTTTATTAATATATTAACAATCATAAATTATTATTATTATCATAAACAGTATTATAAAAATTAATAATATACTAATCATAATAATAATTACTCATATATATAACAACAACAATAACAACAATAACAATAAAAATAATAATAATTTCATGATTCTTAATCAGAATACTATTCATGATCATAACAAAAATAATTAACAGCCATACTATTTTCTTGTTATTAAAAATAATAATATGCTAATAACATTAATATATTAATAATAATAGTTAATAATATATTAATAATAATAGTTAATAATATATTAAAAATAATAATAAGAATAAAATAATGATAATAATTAATAATAATAAATTATTATTGTTATTATAAACAGTATTATAAAAAATATTTTTATAATATTTAAAATATTTTTATTAATATATTAATAATAATAAATCATTGTTGTTATCATAAACAGTGTTATAAAAATTGAATAATATACTAATCATAATAATAAGTACTCATATATAATAATAATAATAATAATAATAATAATAATAATAATAATAATAAATTAATAATAAAACTAACAGTTAAAACATAAATAAATAAAATACAAATAAATAAAATTATTCATCACAAAAATTTAAAAAAATATTTATCTATTGAGAATAATCTAAGTATTCAATAATATATTTTTGGTAATGTAAAATTACAAACCATTTTTTTCTATAAATTTCACTCTTCACTCACTAAAACTATCTTTTTTATTATTCTTCTTATTCCCTCTCTTGCAATCAAATCCCTCTCTTACAACCCAAAATACTGAAACCCTTTTGAAAGTCAAAAACAACAAACCCTCACTAGTAAAACAAGTACACTTCCCCCAAACTTGCGTTTGCGTTATAAAGATCTCCTTCAACTTTCTCTTTTAACATGTGTCGGACATGTAGTCATACACTATGCCAATCACAACTTGTATTTGAATAGTTTTAAGGTAGTCAACCGGCTGGTCTTATCCGCATGCAGGGGACATGGGATACGTTTTAATATGTGGTTGTCCCTCATGTCAAATCAGTTTGAGTTTTGTAGTTGCCTGTCTTTTTTTTTTTTTTTATCCAAAACGTAAGTTGCGTTTTGTAGATCACTGAACATACAGATCCATATATGTGGATAACACACCATACACCAATATAGTTAAACATCACTATTTTTTACTCCATTAATAAATTAATTTTTGACAAAGAGAATGAAAATGACAATAATTTTTTTTTCCCTTTTTTTTATTATCACTCACAATAGTTGAGAAAATACGGGAAAAAAATTATTTTATTTTCACTAACAAAATAACAAAAATGCAAAAAAAATTCAGTATTGGTTTCGCTATTAGTACTAATGTAAATATTATAATTTTTGTTTTTGTTTTTTTATAACTAAAAATACATTTAAATGCATAAATTAATAAATTTTGTATTTCAATTTAAATTGATAAATAAAAAATTTATTTTATTTAAATAAAAAAAACCCAACTACGTATGACTTATGCAATAATTAATTTGTGGAAAAAAACAGCAGCAATTTGCATTGCGGCGTTAGAATTAATTAGGGTAAAAAACCTATTTAAGCCAAGGGAGGAAAGTTGATACGCAAATCAGCCAAATACGAAACTTATACACCATTCAACCAAAGCAAACTTTAATGTAATTCGAATCAAGTAAATTCGAATTACAATCCTTAATAATTCGAATGGATTAAGCTCGAATTATTCCCAACCATGCTATCCAAGTAATTCGAAACAACTTGCATCGAATTAAAGAAGCATAATTCAAATTATATCAATTCGAATTAGTAGGAAGAGGTTAATGAGAGGAAGTTCGAATCAATTCGATTCGAATTACTCACAACTCGAAACAAATTGTAATTCGGGATGACTTGATTTGAATTACTCAGATTTCGAAAGCAAAGGTAATTCGAAACTAGTTGATTCGAATTACAAGTGAGTGCCCTATATAAGGAGTTCGAACTTAGTTCATTCGAATCAGTTTTCTATTCTCAAACCCCACCAAATCCCAGAGAAAACGACCCAAAACCGGTCCGAGAAAGTCTGGTGCGGCATACTTAGGCGATGGGGGACGATCCGGGAAGGCTGTATCGACTGGATGGAGTCGCTCATATAGCCGGGGTGATCAACGACGAGGTTAGTGGTTTATGATGGTGGTTTATGATATTCGTTTATGTTAGTGGTTTATGAAAGCGGTATTTCAAGTGGTTTATGATAGCGGTTTTGCGTGCGATTTTATTGGCAGTTTATGTTAGTGGTTTGGGTTAGTTCTATTGCATGCAGTTTATGTAAGTGGATTTGCCCGTGGTTTTCGTAAGTGGATTTGCCCGTGGTTTAATGAGTGGTTTTGCCCGTAGTTTTCATAAGTGGATTTGCATGTGGTTTATTTTTTTGATTTTTTGGATGCGGTTTGAGTATGCGGTTTTGCTAGCGGTTTACTACATTTTGCTTTTGCATGTGGAATTTAGAAGCGGTCTATGTTTGCGGGTTTTTTTTTTTTTTTGCAATTTCCGTACTGGACTGATATATCTCCTATTGCATGTGTTATTTGTTACTTGTTTACGTTGTGAGTTTTATTTGTTAGTGGTATTGTAAATCGTTCTAATTATGCGGTCCATGTAATGCGCAGCCCCGGCGTTGCATATCGAGCATGCGGCGGCAACAGAGGATGCGACTGGATGAGAGGTACGTTCCGTACTTGCAGATGGCCGGATTATACCATCTTGCGAGACTGAACGACAGATTGTTCAGATTGGACGAGCCCCTTGTGAGTGCCTTCGTGAAGCGGTGGCGTCCGGAGACGCACACGTTCCACATGCTGTTCGGAGAGTGCACGATCACACTTCAGGACGTTGTGTACCAGTTGGGGTTGCCAGTGGATGAACGTTACGTCAGTGGTTGCCTGACAGACTTCCACGTATATATAGAGGGTGACAAGCCAGCTTGGCAGTGGTTCCATGAGTTGCTCGGTGTGTTACCTCCCGCGAACCAGATACAGAAGTTCGCAGTGAACTATACCTGGTTCCAGGAGACTTTTGGAGAGTGCCCTG
The DNA here is from genome assembly GCF_003086295.3 of Arachis hypogaea. Classification (NCBI taxonomy): domain Eukaryota; kingdom Viridiplantae; phylum Streptophyta; class Magnoliopsida; order Fabales; family Fabaceae; genus Arachis; species Arachis hypogaea. The sequence goes on from NC_092049.1 coordinate 101,029,754, forward strand.
AGGAGGCAGATGAGGAGACGGTGAGGCGCTTTACCCGTGCCTATATCATGATGTTATTGGGCACCCAGCTGTTTGACGACAAGTCAGGCAATCGTATACACATCAGATGGTTACCGTTTGTGGCTAGGCTTGAGGAGATGGGTGGCTATAGCTGGCGGTCGGCGACACTAGCATGGTTGTACCGGTGCATATGCTGAGTGGCCAACAGACATGTCGTGAAGTTAGTTGGGCTGTTACAGTTACTTCAGTCTTGGATCTTTTAGCGTTTTCCTGGTTTTAGGCCTGCTGGGTATGATGCGTTTAGCTGGCCCCTTGCCTCGAGGTACCACTATCGTATTCTACTATTTATCTTTATTTTATTTATTTTCGATTTCGCATGCAATTTTATGCCTTTTAGAATCATTCATGAATGCAGTACCATGTTTAATTTCCTACGCAGGTGGTCAGGTTACAACACCGGATCGAGTTTTTCTCTTAATCGATCCTTTGTGGTGAACCAACACTAGAAAACTATCCTAACTAGCCATCTGACCCCTCTATTGAGAGCAACTCACGTACACATCATATATATAGGGCTCTGCTTCACAGTAATTCGAATCATATGAATTCGAATTAGCCTTAATTAGCAACCTATAGTAATTCGAATCAATAAGATTCGAACTCCCTCCTTATGCATGTGATGCTAGTAATTCGAATTGAGTTAATTCGAACTATGCTTCTTTAATTCGATGCATATTGATTCGAATTACTTTGGCACGTTACTAGGGAATAATTCGAGTTATATCAATTCGAATTACATACAAATCTAATTCGAATTGTATTGATTCGAATTACATTAATTTATTCTTTAGTGGATTGATGTATCAGAATTTCGTTTGGCTTATTTGGGTAATTTTAAATTCCCCTTAACGTATATACGTTTTTTACCCAATTAATTACTACACGCCCAAAGATTACTACTTGTTCTTATTTTTAGCATCCAAAGCAACACAAAGATATGGGTGGATTGGAAATGAATTTTTTTAATTTTTTTATTTGAAAAATTAAAATGTAATTTTCTTATCATATATTTATAGGTGAGATTAAAAAATATAAAAAAATATTAAAAATTAAAAATTATATTTTATATTTTCAAATAAAAAAAAATTGAAATGATTTATTCTCTGGGTGAATTGATAATGTAAGGTCCATTTGTATGGCTCTAACCTAGCTTGGACTAATTACACTGCCGTAATTAAAGGTCTAGATCATTTCTCGAAGCGTAATAGTAATATCTCCAATATATATTCTATTAGTTTGGCGTGTCCTACTCTTTTTTCATACTCTATTTATTAGTGTAAAATAATTTTGTGTGTATTATTATATTAGTAGAAGATAATTAATTTTAAAATTTATTATTTAAAAATGATTTATTTAAATATAAAACTATTTAAATAAGTATATAAAAAATATAAAAATTAAACATTTAGAAGATACTTATAGGTTTTCTAGATAAAAATAAAAGAGAAGATAATATAGTATCAAAGAGCAATCATTATGCCCATTTAAAACCAAATCATATTTGCTGCAATTAGTGATTTTAACCGAATGATGATCTTCATAATGCATATTGTCTTTCAGTAAGGGCCCTACGACCTTAACACAAAGAAAACCAAAAGGACCCAATACACAAGAGATTCATGCTGTATAATGGGAGAGGTCGGTTGAGGATGGTGAATACGACTGATGAAACTTTATTTTAACATTAAAAAAATATATATATATTATACCCATAGCTAGAAAAGCTACTAAATGTGTGTATAAAGCAAATAAGGACATAGTGGGGAAAAAGGAATAATTTTAGCTAGCTTAAGATTCACTCAATGAGTACTCCAAATTCCATATAAGATCAAATTGCTGGAATGATGAGTTCGAATTTGAGGATGTACAAAAATCGAATTTGTGCGTTAATTTATTTTATTTTTATCGTAAAACAAATTGATAGGTTAGATTTGTAAATAAAAAAAATTAATTTGAAATTAAAAAATATGCGAATCAGATTTATAAAATTTAAAAAACTACGTATCCTCCGATTTCATATGAACAAAAATTGACATTTCAATTTCTTCAACTGCGACGTCCATAGTTGAATGAAATACATCAACCTCCAGCAACAACGCAAAACATAACTCTCTCTTTAATATTAAGGAATGCTCCTATAAAGACGCAGAAAACATCTTTTTTTAAAGATATTTTTTAATAATTAAAATTTAATACATATAATCACTTAAATTATGTTATTTTTGTCAAAATTATGCCAGACAAATTAATTTAATCGAAAAATAATGAATCAAATTTTGAATCCGTCTAAATTAATATTATTTTTTATAAAAAATGACTATAATACTCCTATTATATAAAATGACTAAAATACTCTTATTATATATATTAATTTTGAGAATTCTAAATTTAGCTCTTTTCTTCTCTATCGTTATAAGGTTAAATTTTAAAATTTTCAAAATTAATATATATAATAGGGATATTTAAGTTGTGTTTTATAATAAGAATATTGTAGTAATTTTTTATAAAGAATATTAATTTATACCGGTTTAAAATTTAACTTATTAATTTTTTTGCTAAACTGATTTGTCTAGTCTAATTTTAATAAAAATAATACAATTTAATTAATTATATGTGTTAAATTTTAATTTTTAAAAAATATCTTTAAAAAAAAGATGTTTTTGACATCTTTATTTAAATGGCTCCCTTAATATTAAAATTAAAAAGTGTTCCTTTTGTTTCTCAGTGAAATTTTTTTAGATTTTTTTACTTAAAATAAAACCATGATTATTGCTTGTATAGTGAGAATTGTGGGTGTTTGTAATTGAAGTGTTTAACATCAAAATCGTGGTTCATAATAACTTTTTTTTTTCAAACCAAAATCACATTTTTTAATCACAATTTACGCTATCCAATTACATTTTATAAATCGTAGTTCTTAATCGCCATTCACACAAGCAGCCATAAACCATAGTTTTGTTCAACGATTTGCATATGAGTTTTATATATCAAATTCGTGGTTTTATTCTATACGAGAAGTCTCTGGTACGGGTTGTAAGATGGATGAGGACTTGCGAGTCGAAGCGGACGCCAAATTATCTGACTGGAGCAATGAGGGTGGGTACCTGTAAAGACACTTCGACGCTCAAGTCAAAATGAATCTAAGAGATATAAGGTGTGAGGAATGAGTGACTACTTGAGGGGGCTTCTGGCTCCCCTTTATATAGTTAGTTGTAGTTATCTCATCTGATCTTATATATCTAGCTAAGATAAGGGAGGTATTCGAATTCGAATGTTGGTTAGAGATTGTAGGGCCGGTTTAGGCGTCATCATCTTATCTTATCTGGTTAAGATAAGGGAGGTATTTGAATTCAAATATTGAGTCAGGATATTGGAAGTTATTGATCTGTCTTTGGGCCGTGAGGATGACCTAATCTTAGGATTGTCGAGTTCGGTGACCGTTTCAAGGATGGATCAGGAGATCGGGTCCGGAACAGTTGCCCCTGGAGCATGAGAGCTTGCTTGCTTGGTCTCAATGCTGAGTTGTTGGGGATCCTAGTTCTCTGTAGTTTGGGAGACTGTGAGGAGCCTGGAAAGGACGTGACGTTCTCCTGCGCCAATTGGTGGGATGTTGGTGAGTTCTGCTTTCTGCGAGTTGGAAAATCATTAGCTTAGACCTTAACGCCGCTTTTGTTGACGAGTTTGGTTTTCTATTATCTGGATGTTGTGAAGGGCCTGGAAAGTGCGTGACCTCATCCTGCGCCGATTGACGGGATGTTGATGAGTTTGGCTTTCCGCGAGTTAGAAGACCGTCAGCTCATGCTTGCTTTGTGTGGCCTTTTTGGGCCGTTATTGTGAACTTAGTTTAAGCCTCTTGGTGGGCCGATTTCAATACTTTGCTTATTGAGTTTATTTGGATATCCGTTTTGTTGGCCTCGGTGGTGACCGGTTTCTAGGGGTAGCCGTTTAACTTATTTGGATATCTGCTTTGTTGGCTTCGCGGGTGATCGATCCTCGGGTCACCATTTTTTGTTATTTAGATATCCGTTTTGTTATTTGAATATCTGTTTTGTTGGCTTCAGGTTTATCGATCCTGGGGTATCCGTTTACTTATTTGGATTTTCGATCCGTTTATTTATTTGGATATCCGTTTTGTTGGCCTGGGGGTGATCGATCCCCGAGTAGCCCTTTACTTATTTGGATATTCATTTTGTTATTTGGACATCTGTTTTGTTGGCCTCGGGTGATCGATCCCCAGGGCACCGCTTTTTTTTATTTGGATATCTATTTTATTATTTGGATATCTGTTTCATTGGCCCCGGGCTAATTAATCCCTAGGACGCTTTCGGTAGTGGGTTGCTACGAGGTGTCGTGTTGCCGTGCTTCCGTTTGTTGGCGGCCACGACTTGGCTTACCTCTTCGTCATTTATATATTTCCTCGTGACACTTTGGATTTCGTGCATAGTCCAGACTGGCTTGGTGGTGAGGTGCTTTCGGAAGTCTACATCCATGAGTCCATTGGTTAGACAGAGACCAACTACCAAGTCCGTGTGTCCATCGATCGTTAGGCACTCATCGTTGAATCTGTCGAGGTATTTCCTCATGGATTCGTCTTGTCTTTGGGTAATTCCGAGTAGGTTGATCAGGTGCTTTGCTTTGGTGATCCTGGCAGTGAACTGGTCCATAAACTTTCTAGAGACGACGTCAAAGCTGGCTATGGAACCATTCGGGAGGCCGTTGAACCATTTGATTGCATAGCCGGCTAAGATTATCGGAAAGGCCCTGCATCGGACCACATCGGCGGCTCCTTCCAAGTTCATCCTTGCCTCGAAGGCTGTTAGGTGTTCCTGGGGTTCCTTGGTTCTGTCATACTTCATGTCGATGGGTTTGTCAAAACCTTTAGGGAGTTTGGCCTTTAGGATTTTCTCGGTAAATGGGGTAGCTCCTGTTATTTCGTGCTCGTTTCTTGTTTGCTTGGCCTCCCAACTGTGCCTTCAGTCATCCTCATTGTGTGGGTGCTCCAAATCTCTGGATTCACTCCGATCGTGCCGTTTCCTGTGTCGTTCTTCGGGTGACCATTCTTGTCTGGCCTTTCGATGCGACCGGGTTCTAGAGGTTTCTTGGCTTGCATGTTCGGAATGGTATCGTTCTTTGGAAGTAACTTAGCCCTCGAGGTTTTGCACTTTAAGGCATGGCTCTTGGATTATCTGGTTGCTTTCTCTCCTAGGCCGTCGGGCACTCGAGCTTCAGTGGGCGGCCGTTTGTCCTCCTTTGGTTGCTGCTAGACCGGGGTTGGTTGGCAGTGCACAGTGCTTGTTATCCTCCCGTGGATGGAAGGAATGCTATCTCAGAGTTTGGGTGTTTGGCTTTGCGGGTTTGAGGAAGAGCTTGAAGAGTTCAGGAGAATAGGCGACCACGATGGGCATGGAGCCAAAGTAGAGGGAGAATATAGGGCCATGGCGCTTGGAGAGACGGATGAGAGAGTGGTGGATGAGAGTGTCCAAGAGGGGGAGGTTTCCCACTAAAGGGAGGCGGGGCTTTGAGTTTCGCCGTTGGGGTAGGGCGAAGGTATACAAAGAATCTTATCACTAAGAATGTGATTACAAGTTGAAGAGACATTGTTCCTTTTTCCTCTCAATTACAAGCAAGAAATAAAGTGAGTGAGTTTGGGGGTTACTCCTCGAGCTTCTCCATCATGCCGCCACGACTTGGTAGTCCCCACAGACGGCGCCAATGTACAAGAAGTCTCTGGTACGGGTTATGAGATGGATTGGGGACTTGCGAGTCTAGGCGAACACCGGATTATCTAACTGGAGCAATGTGGGTGGGTACCTGCAAAGATACTCCGATGCTCAAGTCAGAATGGATCTAAGAGATATAAGGTGTGAGGAATGAGTGAGTACCTGAGGGGACTTCTGGCTCTCCTTTATATAGCTAGTGGTAGTTATCTCATCTTATCTTATCTAGCTAAGATAAGGGAGTTATTCGAATTCGAATGTTAGTTAGAGATTATAGGGCCAGTTTGGACTGCCATCATCTTATTTTATCTGGCTAAGATAAGGGAGATATTTGAATTCAAATGTTGGATCAAGATATTGGAAGTTATTAGTCCGTCTTTGGGCCGTGAAAATGACCCAATCTTAAAATTGCCGAGTTCGGTGACAGTTCCGAAGATGAATCAAAAAATCAAATCTGGAACATATTCCATGATTTATATAATAATAAAAGTGGACAATGCCAGAGATGGTGGTCCGATCGTAGCTGCAACAAAGGAAAATTAAATTAATTCAATTCTTAATTGGTTAATGAATTACAGTTTTATCCAAAAAATAAGAAATCGATCTTTTTATTAAAAAGCAAAGAAAACAAAAAGCAATTTTAATTTTTTTTTCTAATTTTAATGTAATATATTTTTTTAAATCACTGTTCTTTTATATTTTCATTAACATCATCTTGTTTTCCTTAATTTTGTTATCTTATGCGTTGCAGTTTAATACAAATCATACCAAAGTTTTAGTTAAGAGTAATAATTAGAAACCTAATTCATCCTCCTAATTATTTTTAAAAAAAGGTAAAATATGTCTAAAAATATTTGAGACAATAAAAATCGGTCTAAACTATTCTAAAAATTTTTATTTTGTATTCTTTAATTACTACTGAAATAAATAAGAAATTTTAAATATAATAAATATGTAATTATAAATATAGTCCTGTTACATATAGAAGTCTTTTTGGCAACTAAGTCCAATTAAGTTAGTCCAATCTCAGATTAGAACGCGTATAACCACGCATTTTTCCCAACTGTTAAATAGAGCGAACATTTTATGAAAAATGGTTCTTCTCCGCTCATCAAAACCGCAATGCTCATAATTCGAACCAGGCTCAAAATCTCTCAAAAATCTCTCAAAATCGTCACGAAAAGTCAAGAAAATTTAAAGCTAAATTTGAAATCTTCACCAAGAAACACAGTAAGAGAAGACGAAAGATTCTTAAAGGTACTGTTCACTAATCGTCTAGTTTTCTCACTTTTCTCTTTTTTATTTTGATTGCGAAACACTACATAGTGATATTTCTGTTTATTTAGTAGATTTATTTTGTATTATTGCGTTGAAGTACGTATTACTGTTCTCATTATACGCTTTATTTGGTGATAACTGTGTTAGGTCGGTGTAAAAATGTTACATATAGTTTAAGCTATGTTTGCATGTGTTTGAGGAATTTGCATTTGTTTTTGTCCATTTTTCAAGAATTTTCTTTATCGATTTGTTGTAACAATCCATAGAATTTTATTGTAGTGCTTCTGGTATCATGAGTTACATATCTTTTTTACCTCACATTGTATTTAGTTTGCCTTTCGGTGTATTTCATGTAAATTGAAGTGTACATGGTGCTGTTATCCTCTTTATGCTGTAACTAGATAACATAGTATTATTTTTGTACTTCTGATATTATTTTGTATATATTTGAGTGATTTGCATCTATTTTTGTCTATTTTTTAGGAATTTTTTTCATGGATTTGTTGTAACTACCCATAAAATTTTGTTGTAGTGCTTCTAGTACCATTTTATGTATGTTTGATTGAGTTGCATGTCTTTTTTACTTCACATTATACGATGTAATAAAAAATAATAGCGATGTATTTGATTTATGTTTTGGTGTATTTGGTTTGTGTTTCAGTGTATTTGGTTTGTCTTTCGGTATATTTCATGTGAATTGAGGTGCACTCTTGTTACCTATTAACCTTTTTTTTATTCCTTACAAAAAAAATGACAAAAAAAGCATGTAAATATAATGTAAGTATATATATATTTGAACAACTCAATTTTTTTGTATAAATATAGTTTATTTACACAATTCTCATTTATTTATAGAAAAATCATGATTTGAAATGCTTCACAAGATTCATTCATGATAAATACCACAACATGAGCGATGACAAGAAAGTCGTTGTTCAAGAACTGAGATTTGGTGGTATGATGCATATCCCTCCCATGAATGTGTTACATAAGCTCTTGAAAGAATTGGCATATTCATTTGATATGTACAATAATACACTGAATACACGGTATGGTATAATCAAGATCACTCAAGAAAATATAGCAGCTACCCTTGACTTGACTGTATCTAGTAAAAAAATATATTTTATAATATATTTTTTAAATCAAATTTTGGTGTATTATTAAATTATTTCTATGTTATTGAAATATTTTTGCTGCTTTTGCAGGGCCAGGCTATCCAGTCAAAGTTAATTTTCAAGAACTTAGTCAGCAGAGTAAGGAAGTTATTAGAAACTTCCAAGGCAAGACTTTGTCAGAATTGACAACCTCTATAATAGAGATGAGTGGTGGTGGAGAGAAAAATCGGCTAAAATTCAAGAGGATATTCATCCTCTACATTCAGATGTGCTTCTTGTAATACCCTGACTACCAAAGACAACGCTTCCGACTGCGCAACTCTGATAGCTCGGATATTACGACGACACTTATACTAATTAATACTAAAATATGAGCCTGTTTGAAACTTTAAACCGCAATACCGCTCCCAACAAATACTTTTGATATACAACGTACATCCATACAACTTACAGAAACTCATAAAGAGTATATATATATATATATATATATATATATATAGATATATATATAGATATATATATATATACATACATATATATAAGTATTATTACAAGCATAATCCAATACAATTTCCTATCCCTCTTACAGAATATATCAAGATGAAGGCGATGGTACAATAAACCATAACTAAAACAATACAGGGCATCACAACAACAATTAAATAAGCTCTTCGTGACTTCTGCGCCCACATCCTGAAAGGGGAAAAATGTAGGGGGGTGAGAACATCATCCTCGAAAGGGTTCTCAGTAGAGGGTTTTTGGGAATTACTGTAATAGGATACGTGAAGATAACCGCGCCAGTGATTCATAACCGTCTTATGCCTCTTTTCAAAAACAACGGTTTACAATGAAAGTAAAGTCAGAAATCTTTTCGTAAAGAAGAACCGTTCAATTCTCAAAAACTCAAAGCCTTTCAAAACGGTTTATCTATGCGGAACCAAAATAGCCTTTCATAATTTTATTCCAAACCAGAAACACAAAACCGAAATCAACCATCAGTTCATCTCTTTCCAACCACGGCCCTAGACCCAAACAATCCAACCAACAACCAATCACCACCATCCAACAGAGTCCCAGATGCAAACACAGATAGGAAGTTCAAGCACAAACAAACAGTTATTACAAGTAGAATAGTTAGCAATTAATCACATAGGCAAACCAAGTATAATATGCACACCCAACCAATGTCACACAAATGCATATGATGCATGCCTGTCCCTAGTGGCTGATGATATCATCTGTCGGTTATAGAGCCAACCCGACAAGTCCTGGTAGCTAACCATTAGACTGTCCCTCTGTCGTGCATCCCCAACTCGAGTTATACTCATCATAAACTTGATCATAATCATGATCCATATCCATCACCCTCACTGGTGAATATTTATCCATCACCATCACTGGTGAATATTTATGGGGGCGAGCTCATCCGGGCCTTTCACAGTGCCCGGCCACACTTACGACATTGGGTTAACAGAGTTTCGAGTCTCAACCTGGAGCACATGGTGGCTAGCCATTGCTACTACCCAGGGAAACCCTCATCTCCAATAGTGGAAGTGCAAAAATCACAATTATCAATAATTCAGCATATACATGCATTCATTCTCATCCATGGATCAACATCCATCTCAGCCATCCGGCTTACGGTTCAGTTCAGAACCAGCCAATATTGATAATCACACACAGCCATTCTGGCTCACGGTTCAATCCAGAACCAGTCAATATTCATAATCATACATAGCCATTCCGGCTCATAATAAAACAACACTTCCACATTCAAAATCATCAAATTCATGAAATCGGCATTTAAGCCTTAAATCATTTTCTCAATTCATTTCACTTTGAAATCAAGTTTCAACTCTTTTCAGCCTTGGCTTTAAAGATCTCATTTCTCAAATCATCTCAGACTCATAAGCCACTTTTACTCAAGGTAAATTCCCCTTTTAAAACGATGCCATTCTCGGCATCCTCTTTCCAAAACTTCCATAATCATGGCAAGTTAAAAGTCTCTTTGAGATATTCAAAATCACCCATCCAACAATGGGATTTTATAACAAAAGTTTCTCGGCAGAGTCCCAAGTCTTTAGGGGAGAATAACATAACTCACTTCGCCAAATTCATTTAAAATCATTAAAACATTGGCTTTCCGATTTGAGTAATAAAATAGGATCTAAGCCAAACCGAGTCACGTAATCATTTACTTCTTTCAAAGCCGTTTCCTTTACCTAGGCAAATTCAGCTTCAACCCGCATGATAAATTCTAAAGCATTTCAACTGTTCAAAATTGTTTTAGTCTTGCAAAAATTCAGAATTCAAAGAGTACCTAAAACCTTTCTCAAAACATTTCAAAATGAAACTTGTCAATAGACATTCAGGTTCTTTCAAAGTCATTGAAACTTCTTTAATTGAAACCCCCAAGTCAAATTCAAAGGCATAAACCCTTTTCACGTTCAAACAGCTTTAAAACACAAGTTTCACCTAAATAACTTTCCCTTGAAAGAGATACAATGCCTTTCTTAAGAAGCAAGACTAAATTACAATTTCCCCTTTTACTAACTCATTTCAAAAGCATGAATCATCCTTTTCTTGATAATTCAAATAAAATAGTAGAAGTCTTTAACTCATCATTCTCCAAACAACATTTCAATAAAGACTCGGATTTTATAGAAATTTCGGCAGCACCTCCCCTAAAACTTGGACTTTGCCACCCGGTTCGGGTCCCAACTAAACCGTTTCACAATCCTTTTCAACAGCCCAAATTTTAAAATCAGTCCAAGGCAAGCCAAAATCCAACAGTCATCTCAATTCCATATTTCAAGAAAGCCGTTTCAACATCAAATCATTATCAGCCGAATAAACTCATTTCTAAAGATTTAAAGAAACGGTTCAGCAACAATCATTTATCAAAAAAACAGATCATTTAAAGCCAGCCAGGCTGAAATCGAGAGTGTATTCTATTTTACACATTCTCAAGAAAATCCATTCAACTCAAATCAATTTCCAACGGATTCAACTCGACCTCAAAGCTTTAAAAGAATCAATTTCAAAAGCATTTCGTTTCACAGAGCCACACAACAGTCGAGTTAAACCAACACCCATAATCATACAAAACAACCAAACAATACATAGGACTGATACAATCACCAAATACACATCCTCACATCAGTATCCATATGTAATAATTCCAATATACAAAATATAGTTTTTGGAAAGCGCCCCTACCTCAAAACGCAATTCCATAGCCCAAATGCATCACATAATCCCTTCTGCCTCGACCCGAGATCAACAATCAAAATCCCGGCAGCCAAAACCTCGGTTCCAAGCCACTTTCGCAACAGTCTCAACAACTCTAATCGCAACATACGACAACCAAAACTCAATCGTATAGCAATTAATGCCACAACCTCAGCGTATGATAACAGAAAAGGACATTTAAATCAAAAACGCTTACCGAACGAAGAAGGAGCAGCTGAACCGAAACAGCGACGATCTCTAAACCGGTTCGGTAGCAGCCCGGTAGCCACCTCAAGTAGCAGCGGCGACCGGACTCTGACAATGGCGCCTGGAACCCACATACAGAGACGTTAAAGCTTCCAGAATCTTAAATGAATGAAGACCAAATTCAAAAACCCTTACCGACAGAGTTTTCCGGCGACGGCAGCGGGGTTTTCCGGTGGCCAATCATGGCGGCGTAGTTTCCTCCTCTGGTAGCAACACTCGTGGCAACAACCTCCCACCATGGCGAGCCCAGCCACGCGGTGCGATAGCAACCCCGCGACGGCTCCCTCTCACGTCTCATCTCCCTCTGCGTGCGAGTTCAGTGACGGCGCACAGCCCCTGCCGAGCTCCGTTTGACATCTGATGAACGCTTCCCTTCCCGATCTCTTGCAGCAGATCCGGCTGACACAACTCCACCGACGGCACCCGAAAGCACGAGGCTGACAGTGGCGCTCGTGACGGGCTTCACGGTGAGGAGCGATCGCAACAACTCAAGCAGCGAAGACGACAGCAGCAGCGGTGGCATTTCTCGGTGACCCATCATCTGCGGCGGCGCTGGGCAGAGACGGCAATGACGCGACTACCGGCGACGAGCTTGGTCGACGATGGTAGCACGAACAGCAGAGGCGGCATGACCAGGATGGCTCCACGGTGCTACAGCTTAGGGACGGCGACTCGCGATACTCCCTTTCCCTCCATGGTTCGGCGATGGCGCGACGGCGGCGGTGAGGTTCAGCACGCCAGCGCGGTCCCTTTCCTCCCCTCCTCTCCTTCTTCTCCTCCACCGATCTGTTTCTCCCTTCCCTCTCTATTTCTTTCTTTCTTCCATTTCCGCAGCTATTGCTGCTGGTTGGATTGGGGGAAGGCTGCGGCTGTGTGTGTGTGTTTTGGTTAGAGGGCAGCAGTTGCTGCTGCTGGTTTAGGGAGGGGAAACGGGTACCGGGTCAGGTTTTCAGGGTTAGGGTTTTTCTTTCAAAAATTAGGGTTAGGGGCATTTTAGTAATTTCGAATAAAAATAGGGATATTATAGTAATTAGAAATAAATTCTAATCCATTAATAATAATGTATAAAAATACTATTTGCTCATCAATTTCATAAATTATTTTCAATAAAATGCCCAAATCTAAAAATTAGAAATAATATACTTAATTTCTTCATTTTCCAAAATAGCAGTAATAATATTTAAAATATTACTTATCTAATCCAAATCATATAAAATCCTTATTATTTCATAACTATCAATCTTATACTTTAACTATAGAAAATAATCCAATAATTATAAAATTAGATAATAATCATAACTTATCTCAAATCCAATAAATCAAAACTTACCTTAATTATCTTTAATAAAATAATCTCTGAAATTAAGGCTATAAATAACTGTAGGATTTGAGACTTGATCATAATAAGACTTTTCAAAGATTCTGGGTCTTACACTTCTTGTTGTCGACAACGATAAACAAAGTTTCTACATTTCATTTGCCGCCCATTCTTCACATGGACACAATACGTGAGCAAAATTGGGGTGGTCATGTGCTCAACTTCCTCATCAAGGGCATCAGAAAGCACACATTGCACAAGAAATATGATGTTAATGGCTGCCTCTATGCTCTGATGATTGTATATTTTCATGAATCTACATACAAAAATAAGCCAGTGCATGTAATTTTTGGACCACCGTGGATGCAACATTGGACCATGGAGTTGTTGGTTGAAAGAATACAAGCTGATATTAAGGATGATATGGTAACTCAATAGAATTTTTTTCTATTTTAGGATATCGTGAAAAAGAGCACAGTTGAGAAAACAACCAAAAGACAAAAAGAAGGGAGAAAGAAAGGAATAAAATAAGAAACAAAAGAAGCTACAAAAGAAGAAGACTATTTTTTTGAAAAGTAAAAGTATTGCTAAGTCTGAGTCTGATTCTAAACATGACTCAAAAGAGACACAAAAAGAAGAAAACTACCTAAAAGAATGACAAAGAAGTAAGTATTATTTTTTAGTGTATTTTGTCAATTTTATTGTATTTATTTGCCTGATATTTGTTTGCTTTTTCAGGATAGACTCCAAAAAAAGAAGCACGTTATTGAGGATTCATCTTCAGAGAAAGAAACTAAATCTGATGATGAGTAAGATTCAAAATCTATCATTGTAATGCTATGTTTTGCTTTTTCATAAAACTTTTATTTATTAACATAATTTTTTGTATGTGTTGTCAAAAGTGAAGAAAGCAAGAAAATCAGAAAAATAAGATTGACCAAAACAGTTCACGAGCTTGCAAAAAAGTGAGTATTATTTTTTGGTGTATTTTATCATTTTTATTGTGTTTATTTTCCTGATGATTGTTTTCTTTTGCAAGATGAAATCCAAAAAAAGGAAGCATGCTATTGAGGATTCATATTCTGAAAAACAAAGTGAATCTAATGATGAGTAAGATTCAAAAACTATCATTTGTAATGCTATGTTTTGCATTTTCGTCAAAATTTTATTTACTAAGAGAATTTTTTGCATGTATTGTCAAAAGTGAAGAAAGCGAGGAAATAAGAAAAAGAAGATTAAAGAAAAAATATCAAAAGCCGACAAAAAAAATAAGTGTTTTTTTTGTGTATTTTGTCAATTTCATTGTGTTCATTTACCTGATGATTATTTGTTTTTTTAGGATGCAGGAAAAAACCACTGATATTCCAGAAACTGGGCTCCACTCCACAAAATCTCACTATGATTCTTCGCAAACGTAAGATTCAATGTTTGAAATTCTTTTTTTGCTAAAATTTCCTAAAACTTGATGTAATTACTCTAGTTTTACTTAATAATGTTTATTTTGTCCTTAGAATGCCACATGTAAATTTGGCAAGTGAAAATGATGCTGTGTTTCAAACACAGACAAGCTATCAGAGCAGTGTAAACCAACCAATTGATAACATATAATTTTTGTTTCTCTTACCATTTCTTTAAGGTGGCTACTCCAATGAAGATTTCATGATTGTCATCGTGTGAAGATACTTCATTTTGATTATTGGATGATAAGTTGTAGGGCTTGATTTTTATGTCATAAATGTGTTATTTTTATTTTAAAGTGTGGTTAAACAAATAAGTCACACTTTTTAAACAAAACAAGAAAAAACTACAACTATGTAAGTTTTCATACAACAGAAGTTCTGTTTTTATTGATTATTTGAGGTGTAGTTGTGAGATGATTTCGGTATATTTTAGGTTCAATGAACAAGAAGAATCATTGAATGAACCAACTCCTGTTCAGGAAGGAATAATATATGATGATCCTAATGGACAAATGATTGTTCTTCGGAAACAGACTCATTCTCCATCACAACCACTGGACATGTGAGTTTTTCAATTCACTTTCAATATTCTATTCATTGATTTAATCATTTGTACTTGAATGTTTACTCCGTATTAACTTTTTACTTTTGTTTTTTTAGAATTTCACTTCAAGTATGTGCTCCCCCTTCGAAAACACTTGCGTCAAGCCCTCCCCAAACTCAACAAACTACTGAAAAGTCTTTTGAAGAGGAAGATATAGAAGAAGAAACTATTAATGCATAAGTATTACATAAAATCCTTTTCTAATATTTTTGGTGTATTTAGTTTGTCTTTCAGTGTATTGCTTCTGATTTGAGGTGCACTTAGAGTTCTTGTCCTCTTTTTGTTGTAACCAGGCAACAAAATATTGATTTTGTCCATTTTGAGAGATTTTATTGATGCATTTGTTGTAACTAGCCCATAAAATTTGTTGTAGTGCTTCTGGTGTCATTTTGTGGATGTTTTATTGAGTTGCATGTCTTTTTAAATAGCAGTATATTTGGTTCATATTTCGATGTATTTCATGTGAATTGAGATATACTTGATTTGGTTGTATTAATTAAATTTCTTTTCTGTAATCCTGCAGTCCTCCACAACTTCAACAACCCGAGCAAGAATCTCATGAGAAAGTAGCTCCTACTAATGTGTAAGATCTATGTAATAAAATTCTTTTTCAATATTTTATGTGTATTCTTAAACTATTTTACGTGTCATCATGTAGTCATCCATCCGCTCAAACTGTGAATGATGGAATAATATTGGTTGCCAACACTGCATTGAAGAATAACTTTCTTGCAACATCATTTTGCTTTGCCTTCTCTTAATCAAGTGAGAAAGCTACACTTACTCAAGAGGGTGAACCACCAGCGGACAAGGAAAAATCTCAAGACATATCAATATTGGTGAAAGAGTTGGAAGAGTTGGTTGAGGTCATAAGTACTGGGATTGCAGCAGCATTAAATTATGCTAAGCAAAAAATTTCTCATAAAAAAAGGTGCAGCCTACACTAAGCTTCCTTGACAAGTTCAAAATTTTCTGAGGCAAAAGAAAATAACAGACGATCTTAAGGAGAAAAGCTTTCATTGGGTCACAAATCTCAAGTCTTATGATGATGAAAGCTCTCATGAGTGGGAGACGATTTTTAAGCTGAAGCATGAATCTCACCTGGAAATAACCAGAATGTACTTTGATTCTCTAAAATCTAAATTAGATATTGAAAATCTGGTAATACTAAAATAACATTAATGATTTTATTATGAGTTGTGCATATATTATTAAGTTTGGATTTTTTATTTTCATAGGTTGTCTCGGCAATGTGACAAATTCTAAACAACAAAAAATTGAAAGATTTGATAAACTCATATACTGTCTCCTCCTGATATTGTGGTAAGCTATAGTACATTGAAATTTTGGTGTATTTTTAAAATATATTGTTTGTTGTAACTATTTCTTTCGATGTATTATACAAATTTTGCAGAATGTCGCATTGTCGAGTCATTAGGACAAGTTCATTCATCCAAAAACTAACAAGTCCTTCCAAATTAAAGACTATTAAGACTACATCTCGTTTTTAGACAAGAAAATGCTTGCATCTCATCCATTTGTAAGTTTTTATTTATAAAGCTTCTTAAATCATTTTTACATTAGGTGTCATTAAACTAAAAAATTATTCTCTCTAGCCAAACTTCAGATATTTGTCTTAGTTTGCTATGCGCAATGGTGGTGAATATGGGCGAATGTTGAAAAGAAGAAATTTCATGTCCTTGATTCATTAAAAAAAAAATCTCTTTCGGAAGACAGAATAAATCTTAATAAATTTGTTGTAAGTTGTTTATTTGATACAAATTTCTGTTTTCTCTATAAATTCTCTTATTTCTGTCTATTTGAAATAAAATGCACTGATAATTCTTTGAAAAAAAATAAATTTTATAATACATCGAATTGCTTCCCAAATACACTAAAAACTATTCAAATAAATACCAACTTTGAAAAATATAAACCAAATGAAAACTAAACACCCAAGAAGAAAATCTATGTTGAAAGATAACAAATGTGGTTTTTAAAAAAGTACTTCAAAATATTTAAGTATTTTTCTGTTTAACATGAAAATGAATTTATTCTTTTACCAATTATTCTTTATAATTATTAACGTAAATAAAATCATACTAATACTAAAATGTTCTCTTAATAAGTAATTGGATCTAATGATAATACTAGATGGTGACAAATGCGAAGGAAGATGACTCAAACAATTTCTTTTTATTGAACACTTTTCAAAATATAGAAAACTTTTGGGCTATTTAACAAAAATAAACATTATATACATGATAAATTTCCTTTATATTATTATTGTTGTTATCATTATATATACTAAATGTAACACTCGATAAGCACAATTCTAACATCGTAGTAATTTATATGTTTTATATATTAAAAATAAATGATTGTTTTTTCTTTTGCAAATCATTGAAATCATACAAAATAAAAAAAGGTAAATTATATTTTTTGTTCTTGAAATTTGATAAAAGTTTTAAAAATACCCTTAAGTTTTATTTTGTTTCAATTTTATCCTAGAAGTTTTCGATTTGTATCAAATATAGCCTTAACAGTTAATTTTTCAAAAAATTTAAGACTAGTTCAGCAACAACTTCATAAGAACAACCCCTCAATACAAGCAAATCAAGTATAATTTTCATGTATTATTCTTAGACTAGTCTTAAATTTTTTGAAAATTTAGCCGTCGATAGTATATTTGATGCAAATCGAAAACTTTTGGGATAAAAGTGAAACAAAAAACAAAACTTAGAAGTATTTTTAAAACTTTTGCCAAATTTCAGGGACAAAAAATATATTTTACCCTAAAAAATATTACACGCTAGTGTATATATACTCCTATTAAGTGGGGTCGACTATATGAATCAAGTGACGTTGTTGAGCTCTATTATGTATCATGTATACAGAGGACGTAGATCTCGTTTAACCACTCCATGGATGGTCTTCCTAGATTTTTCTCTGCCTTTCATCCCTTATCCATCTTCCATCTCATTTACCCTGATAATTGAAAGCTTTGTCGATCTTCTTTTCACATCTCAAAACCACCTGAGGCGTGATTCTACCATCTTTTCCACAATAAGTGCTACTCCAACTCTCTCTCTTATATCTTCGTTCCTTATTCTATCCAATTGCGTATGACTACTCATCCATCTCAACATCATCTCTGCCACACTTAACTTATGTTTGTGCTCTCCTTTGACCGCCCAACACTCTGTACCATAAAGTATAGCTGGTTTGATAGCAGTGCAATAAAATTTACCTTAAAATTTTAAAGGTACTTTTTTGTCACATATAAAGTCAGACGCACTCCACCATTCTGATCAACCTGCTTGGATCCTATGATTTACATCATGTTCAATCTCTCCATTATCCTGTATGATGCACTCAATATACTTAAAACTTTTTACTTTTCATAAGATGTTTTCTCCAATCTTCACCTCTATATTAGGATTTTTCCTTCAGCGGCTGAACTTACATTTCATATATTTTGTCTTACTACGGCTTATGCACAGACCATACACTTCTAGAGTTTCTCTCCGTAAATCCAACTTCTTATTTAGGTCTTCCCTTAATTCTCCCACAAGGACAATATCATCGGCAAAAAACATGCACCATGGGAGAAGCTCTTGGATATGCTTTGTGAGTAATTCCAAGACTAATGTGAAAAGATATAGACTTAAGAATGATCCCTAGTGTAATCTTACAATAATAGGAAATTTCTCTGTCACACCACATTGAATCTTCACACTAGTTGTAGCCCTATCATACATGTCTTTAATTGCACGAATATATGCGATCCTTACTCTCTTCCTTTTCAAAGCCTTCTATAAGACCTCCCTTAGCACCTTATCATACGCTTTTTCTAAATCAATAAACATATGTGAATCCATTTTATTACTACGATACCTCTCCCTTTTATTACTATGTTACTTGTGTCCCTTGTCTCAGCATCTGTTCTATCACCTTTTCCATAACTTCAGGTATGACTTATGAGCTTGATCCCTCTATAGTTTATGCAACTCTGTATATCTCCCTTATTCTTGTAAATAAGTACTAAGGTGCTCTTTTTTCACTCATTTGGCATCTTCTTTGACTTTAAAATCTCATTAAAAAACTTGGTTAACCAACTGATACCTTTCTCTCCAAGGCCCTTCCAAACTTCAATCGGAATATTATCAATTCCTACTGCCCTACCATTTTTCATCCTATTTAGAGTCTTTTTTACCTCGAAGTCTCAAATCCTTTGATAGTAGTCGAAGTTCTGATCTTCTCTCGTGCATAACCGACCAAGGCTTGGAAAAATCTTCTATCCTTCATTAAATAACTCGTAAAAATAGCTCTTCTACATTTTATTGATCTTGTCATCTTGAGCCAAAACCTCTCCGACTTTATTCTTTATGCACTTAACCTGATCCAAATCTCTCGTTCTGCTAGTGTATATATATTGTTCTTATTCTTAATACAATGTTTTTTCTTAGAGCAATACTACATGACCAGTAAATATTATTATTTTTTGTCAGTACTTAACCAGCAATAATTTACACCCATATTTACAGACGTTTTGCACACACGAAGCATACAATTTGCACTCATATACCAGAATTCTACACATGAATTAATACAATTTGCACCCACATCTTTCAGAGTTTGCACACATAAATTAGTAAAATTTATTTGTTAAAGACAATTTAATATTTGTATTGACCAAATAATAACAACAAAATACTAAAAATTACTGCACCCAAAAGTTTCTCTTTTTATATTTCTTTGCTCAAAAGAGTACAAGTATTCGGGAGAAAGAATTGCTGTCATGGCTTTTCAACCCATGAATACTAATAAGTAGTTGAATCTACACTAAGAGTAGTAATTGAGTCTTTAAAGTAACATACATAAATTCTATATTGTATTGTCCAAAGCCTCCACCTAAGAAAAGAAACAGCATAATCTCAAACTTTATGTGGCAAAAATACTATATACCAATTTTTGTACTGACATGCAAAAACTAGTTCAAACCAAGATAATAATATCTCAGATGTATTAGAATCATGAAGAAAAATCTATCATCTTTAAATCCACCGAAAAATTGATTTTCATGCTTTTTTTTAAGGGTTGTGTATAAAGAAATTGAAAAAGAAAATATTAACTTTGAGAAATCTTGCTTGTCTACTTTGTGCTTACCATCATCTAGATGATTTAATTTTATTTTAATGAGATGTATAAAAACGAAAATGACCATCAATAGCTAAACATGTTTCCCCAGAAGCTATGCATCAAAATTCTTTGATAAATATTTTTCAACTTGCAATTAATACTTGACAACCTTAAATGGCATGGTATTAATCCTTGACCTCCCAAGAGAAAATGAAAAATGAAATGAATGGTAGTTTAGGAAGTTTACCAGCATAAATAGATATCGAAGACACTAACCGAATCAGTTGATGGAGCTCATTTACAGTCTACTTTTTGTCTGAGAGGCAAGTCAAGTTTGAGCAACTTGGTGAACTACAAAACATGTCAGCAACAATTGATGCAATCAATTTTTGTCACATAACATTATATCAGTTTTAGATCGATCTCATTCTCTCTCTTATTCTATTATTTGTCTCAATCTATATAATGCTAACCTGTCTCAACTTGCTATATTAGTATTTAACCTGTCACGTTAGCATTTACTAAGCATAGACAAAACCAAACATTTTAAATAATGATCTATGAAAAACTAAAACAAATGTTTAATCCTTTTTCGAGTTGTCAAAATAGCAAAATCAGCAATAAAAGATTCCACCTACAAAATGAGATGGTTTTTTTTTTTTTTTTTTTTACAAATTCACCTGAGATGTCTTGAGTTCTAGTTCATCCCACTCCAAGTAAGGATTGCTTCCTTCCACTATCCCTGTTCCAGCA
Source organism: Arachis hypogaea (assembly GCF_003086295.3). NCBI lineage: Eukaryota > Viridiplantae > Streptophyta > Magnoliopsida > Fabales > Fabaceae > Arachis > Arachis hypogaea. Next base: position 101,050,702 of record NC_092049.1, read on the forward strand.
TATATCAATACACCATGATCCTAAAAAGAGATTGAATAAACTCGTATGATTTGCTTGCTTTTAGAGATTTAAATATTATTGCTAATACTAATAATGGGGTACTTGAAATTATAGGTATTTCTTGAATTGTTATAAATATCATTCCTACCAGTTTCAGCGGGAAAACAGAAAAATTTTGTACAATAATAATAATAATAATATTAAGGGTACTTACTGCTACTTAAGCAATAGAATTATCACTTTTTCCCTTTATATACGTGTTACAAACACTAATCACTTATCAAAATCTGATAATAATATCAATCTATGCAAACTATATGTGGCAGTGTGGCACCTCTTTTTTCTCCACTAAGGAGGAAAAAACCCTAAAAATTACAGCTAACCTTTTCCACCAATGCTGACCTGATGCCAACAGCAAACTCGCTCTCTCCACCGCCGAACCAACCAACAGGTCCGGCATACATCCCTCTATCAAATACTTCTGAACATCAATGTAAAAAATGAAAAAATTAACTTAAGTTTACTCAAGAGAATAGAAATCATAACTTGGTCAAACCAAACTTGAAACATCAACCACATTTTCTTTTTTTATCACCTCATTGACCATCATGCTCTAAGATGATTAATACCAATCCAAACATATCACATGTTTCATAAATGAGTGAAGGTTCATTTGCTCCTTGATTTTGTTGTTCATTTTTGTCCCATCTTTATACCAAAATGCTCTTTTTGAAATTTCAGAGACTAAAATGTATCGCCTTACAAAATTGAGGACCAAAATGAACCTTAGATGTTCATAAACTAACACTCAATTGGAAGGCATGTATAAGCTTGTCTACCAAGGCATGAATTATTTCCCAGAAAATCAAGAAATTCCATTTTCACGTATTGAAACAGAATTTCTCAACAACAAAAAGATTTTTTTAATAAAGAAATAGGGTTCTAGGATTGTAAGTCAAGAAAATTCATCCAACAGAAATTGACATATTTTCAGTAACAAAATTTACACTGATTCATATTAATCAACAACTCTGATTCCTCTAATAATCACTCTGCCAAATCACAACATTTTCTAGTTGCATAAAATATGCAGTCATATTAGAGTGAAATGCATGACCACCAATCACCATTGTCAACAAGCTAGCTTGCATGGATTTTCAGGCCCTACAAAAATTTATGTTCCTCTTTTAGGTTAAGTAAAGAATATTATATTAAAAAAATCTATAAGAAAATGTAACTACTGCTAAAAGTACCCTAAAAGAAAAAAAGGATTAAACATCAGAAATAATAATGGTGTAGAGAAAATGGATGCACCTGTTTTTGCAATTAAAAGTTGTGCCTCTTCTGTTGGAAACCCACAAACTGCTGGACTTGGGTGAAGAGATGACAAAACTTCAAACTATTAAAAGAAAAAAAAAAAGAAAAGAAAGCAAGAAAGATTCACAACCTTGTATTGTGGGTACTAATAAAATTACTTCATTTGAAGAACTAAAAATTTGAACATTTAAAGGAGTAAAAGTAGGGTACATAGCACTCAAATTTTACTATGATTACCTCGTCTTCTTCACTTCTTAACCTGCCGGCTAATTGAGCAAATAAATGTTGGATCCTAGGGAGCTTTCTTATCATTTTCTTTGGCTTGATTACAACTTTTTCACACACTCCCTGTTGACGAAAAAAAAAAAAACAGATACCAGTTTTATCCTTATCATAATCATAACCATGGAAGGTATAACATAACTACAAGAAGATGGAGAAGGTAATATGGTAAATTAAACTGCATACTGAGTTTGGCATTGCACAAAAAACAAAATACTCCCATTGTCAATGACAATTTGTTTTGAGTTTTACTTGGCAAATGCTAATGCGCTCCGGAGAAAGTAAGGAGTGTACCCCTCTTTGAACTCCATAAATCCTAAAACCTAAATTCTAAACTCTAAATTCTAAATTTTAAATTTTGAACTCTAAATATCTGAACTTAATCTCTAAATCCTAAACTCTAAACCCTAAATCATAAATTCTAAATTTTAAATCTAAGTCATTGATATAAAATATAATAAATAGAGAGCTAAGATTTCCAATTAACAAGGAGTACAGCACTCCTTACTTAGTAAGGAGCGTCTAGGAAAACAATATTTACTACAAAAAGTGAAATTCACCAAGAAAAAAAAGTCAAAGAAACTCACCTCTAATTTTCTTCTTATGGTATCTCTTACTATGGTGAACTCAATATCATCCTTTGGACTGTAAATATGTGAGAGAAACTTATACAACAAACTTGGGGAGCTAGACACAATGTAAATAGTGGTAACCACAGGCATCAAGGAATATAAGTTAACCTTGTAAGCAAGTCGAGTTCTATTTGACGATCCAATGCCATCGACACTCCTCTAGCTCGAGTTCCAGCCAAAGCCTCACTAGTAATGTGGAGCCATTTTCTGTGAAATAGTTGCTCTGGCTACTCATCAAGTTCATAGAAATTAAAATGGCAACAAAGCAGAAGAATTCATTATTGTTGATATTCACTGAATATTTCTTAAACAGGTTATCCATTGGATGACTCAAATTATGAAAACTAACAACAAAGTAAAATTCATGTTTTGGATATAAATTCTGGAATTTTCAGCATGTAGCATGCAATGAAATAAGTTATAGACTTATAGTTAGATGTGTCGGACGGGCACACTTACTGTATTTCCAATAAATGCAGGTGCATCTGGCGGCTGAAGGAGAAACTGGTATGCATTTTCGCTCTCAACCTACACACATTTGAAATTCATTACTTCTTGATGTGAAGACACCATTTTTTAAGTGTCAAAATTGAAAGAAGATTTCAATACCGTTAAGCAAGCTAACCACGTAAGCGGATCAATGTTAGTAGTAGGCACTACTCTTGTGCTACGAGCTAGCACAACCTGAATTTCCAATGTAACAAAAAAAAAAGTGTTTTAAAATGACTTAAAAAGTTGATGAGACAGAGACCCGGATGATTTTTTTTGTTTTGACCAATGAAAATAGTACTCCTATATATATATATAAGATAAAAGGTAAAGAAAATAAATTTGTAATGTAGTACAATTCTTGGAATCCTATCTTGTACTACCTAGTTGATCATAAAAACAGTAATCGACATGCACGCATATGAGACAGAATGATTACACATGGTTAAAGAGAGTATTTTCAAATGAATTCTTGTGAGGCGCAAGTTATGATATCAATGTAAGAAATCAAAACATGGCAGAAACAATTATAGGTTTACCTTGGTTAGTAAGGAGTTGTTTTTCTTTATCATCTCCAAAGCTCTGTTAACAGCAATATCCCAATCTATTTTACTTGGAATATCATGGCTACTTAATATTAATGTTGGAGGAGCTTGTTTTGGGAACCTCACAATCGAAGCAGAAACCTGCAGCCCAAAATTGTAAAGTTTGAACTCTGAACTAAATCTCTGCCTAATAATAAGTAACACAATCTATTTGGAATAACCTTGCTAAGGGTGTCTTGGAGAGCATTGATTGCATCTTCCCATGACCAAGAAATTGTATTGTCCCACGCAATGGTCGTAGTGAGCATCGATCCTCCTTCAAGCTCATTAAACTCAACCTGTCAATTTTTTTGGGCTTGGTATATCTAGCTGCTGATGCTATAAATACTATCAACAATGGAATAGTAATTAGTTGTTTTCTGAAAGAATACAATGTATGCACCTGAGGAATCATGAAGTAGAAAGAACCAAAAGGCAGCCACTCTACTGACAACTTAGCTTTTGCGTCGAATCGGATGGCTCCGTATGCACGAATCAATGGGCAGCTCTCGGAAAGAAACCTTGAAAGTAAGTTGTTTTATCAAGAACTAAACACAAAAGCAAAACAATAATAAGCATTCAATGGAAGAATATCAGGGGCTGCTGCTGCATATAAGGATGGTGCTGAAAAGGTTTAACTTGATTATCAAATTTTAGGTTGGTCTTTGTTAAACTGTTTTCTAGTGGATAGAAAGTTATCTAAGAAACTTTCCACCTGTAAGCAACATTATTGATTAAAAAGCACACATCAAAGAATTTCATGTTCTCTTACAATATGAGATTAATCACTCTTATGTCACATTCAATTCTTCTCCCTTTCCTCTAGTTCTTGCTCTCTACCACTATGTATGTTCAATGAAAGGGGTCCCTTCTTCCTTTTTCTCAATCATTTATGTTGGAATTTCAAGTTTTAAGTGGTTAAAAAGTCCCCATCGGCTAAAAAAGAATAAGGTGTATATAATTTAGAAAACCAATAAACTTTTTGCTTTAAGGTTTTGGGTCTAAATGTGGTATCTGGTTTGGTATTATGGTTTTTCACTTATAGAAAAAAAAGAAAAAAGAAAAAAAAGATAGATACAAGTCCACACAAGCATCTTGCGTTAACGTGAGTCACAGGCCAAGAAAAGGGTGTAATATAACTTCCATGTTAGAAGTGGGGATGAGTAGAATAGGATAAGTTCCATCCTAATCATATATGTAGTTGTAAAATCTTTCTAAAAGCCTACTCAATTCTATCTGCAGGTTTAAAATCTCTCTACCCAAATCCTAACTACAAAAATAACTCTCTACAATACTGGACACGTCCAACCCGTTACAAAAAAAAAATAATTTAAAAGCAAATGTTATTACTTTAACATTTTACAAACATGATAATAATTAATTTGTTTCTTGAAGTAAAAAAATGACTTACCTCCTAATGGATACCCAATCCCAATAGGAAAACGGGTGTGGCTGGCAAAAGAAAACGGCAGAGCCAACACCAGCAACGCTAACCAAGCTTCTGCCATTAGAATCAAAAGAATTGTGTTCCCTGCCGGAGAAGAAGCAGCGAGGAAGGAGCAGGTGGTTCTGTGAGTGGAGCCAATCAATGGCCTCGACCTCTTCCTCCTCAATGGAGACCTGCAGCCTCACTATGCCTGAAGAGCTCCGAAATTGAGGCTCTGATTTCATCTTAGAAATTGCCATTTTCAGGCTGTACAAAGCCATTGAAGTTGTTGCAACCGGTTCCAACGTTTGTGTCTCTATTGTCCCAACAGGCTCTCTTGAATGTCCTTTTCTGCAGCCATTCATTGAAAGATAGCATCCATGGCACAATGGTCTCTACCAATAACATAAAAAACATATGACTAGTGTAAATATTTAAGATAGCGACATAATTAAGAGGAAATTTGGAAGATAAAGAAAGAATTAAAAGTGAGAGAGGAGTATTACTTGGTGAAAATGAAGAGTGTAAATAGAGTGTTGCTTCTTGGAGAGAGGAAATAAGAGGAAGATGTTTGTGCATTTTGTGAGAGACTTGTAAGTAGAAGCTGTTGCCATAAGCATAGTTGTCAGAACCGAACCGGTGATTGACTCGATTAGATTACTGAGTTATTGGGTTATTGGTTCAACCGTTGGGTCACCGGTTGAACCGGTTAATCCGGTCCCATTTAAATAAAAATAAGTAGTCAATCAACAAGTATTAAACTTATATTAGTAGGAAATAAATGTCTTCACTAACACTATAACAACAATCAAATCTTAATTTCTAAAAATAACTAGTAGAAAAATTCCAATTAGCATTAAACCTATATTAAAACAATCATATAATAGTAACAATAAGAGTAACAATCAAGTATTAAATCTACATTAAAATAACAAGAATCAAATATTAATACAGCAACAATCAAGTATTCTATACAAATTCCAATTAACATCAAATTCCTATTCTAACCATACATGAAAAGTTTAAAACGGCAACAATTTATATACAAATTTCAATTGGCATCAAATTCCAGTTGCTTTCAAATTTGCTTTCAAGTGCCATTCAATAAAACATCAAATTATCTATTCTAAATCTACATTGAAACAGCAACAATCAAGTTTTAAAAATCAATATACAATAACTAAAAAAAGCAGAAGTCCAGAAGCAGAACCATCTCACAGTGTTTCAATAAAATTGTCAGTGTTCCCATCACAGAACCAAAGTCAGAGGAGGCACAAGGTGGATAGGGCCAGAAGCAGAGACAGAGGAGGCACGAGGCAGAGGCAGAGGCCGAGGCAGAGAAGAAGAGCAACAATATAGCCCAGCAACAAAATCAATCCTAAACACCAATAATCAAAAACGTAAAAACATCAATCAACCACTAAACCTACATATATTACACTGTAACAAAAATTTAAATAATCTGCCACAAAACCAACAAATTATAATCAACAACAATCAAGAATCAACTGAATCAGTTAACATCAACATCAGTTAATCAAATTATAACCCAATAACTGAATAACTAAAAAAAATATAAAAAGCATACCTGATGATGTGAAGGCGGAACGCGGGCAGAGAAGAGGGAGACCAAGCACGGCGAAGCAGAGACTGGCGAGGGAGAGGCAGCAGCGATGGCGAGCCACGCTGGACGAAGACGCAAAGGCGAGCCACGGACGGAGGCGATGACGCAGTGGCGGAGATGCAGAGGAGCCGGCGACGTGGCAGCGACCGTGCCGTGGCGGTGGTGGTGGCGGTGGCAGACTGAGTGAGAGAATGAGAGGCTGAGAGCGTGACCGGATTGAGTCTAGCCAAAATCAGAAAATCTTAATTTGACGCGAACTAAAATTTTGTTTGGACGTAGAAAAGAAAATAAAAAAAAATTAAAAATAGAGTTATTTAAATTTTATTTGGATGAATAAAAAATAAATAAAAAAATTTGTTTGAATAAAAAAATAAAAAGAATCATAATAATATAAAATTATATTAATATTTTTATTATAAAATAAAATATAAATATTTTTATTTATTTATGTTTTATTATATTTTATAAATATTATAAAATATTATAATTTTATATATTTGATTTAAATTATTTATTTAATATATATAATATTTAAATATAAATCTCTATTATAATAATATATTAAAATTAAATTTATATTAATAATTGTTAATAATAATATAATTAAAAATAATACTGAAAATATAAAAAATATAATATTTTTTATTTATGATGGAAAGAAAAATTTTTTAGTGGGATATACATAAAAAAAAATTTTTGATAATCAAATAAAAAAAATATTATTCTTTATTCTTTTTTTATTTTTTTTATTAATTTTTTCTCCAATCAAACATAATGTAAAGATAATCAAGAGTGAAATAGAAATTAAATTAGTGATATTTCAATTCCAAAAAATAAAAATTACTTAAGAATATTTTTTTTACTTTAAACTGCACATAGAATTATCATATTTCTATCTTAAGAATTTTGGAAATAATCTGTAATTCCTTTAACTACAAATTTTGATCTGTCTCCAATTTGGTTATTTTTTAAAACAAAAAGTACACACACGATATATATTTTTTAATTCTTAAATCCCATCTAATTTTTAAACGATGTAAAATCCTAAACCAAATCGATATAACATTGTTTGAATCAGATTAGATTGTGTTTTTATTTATCTATTCTTAACTCGTTTGCAAACGAAATAAGTGAACATTTTGCTTTACTTGTTTGTCATGCGGATGAGATTTATTTTTTTCGTGCACATGTGAATGAGATATGATACCAAATGCAAAATATAATTTTTTCTTTGTCCAAAAGTTCATATATGTGTAAATACAGTATTATTTTATTTAAAAATCCATACATTACTTCAAATTTTCCCGCATAGAAATGCATCTTTTTGGGTTGAAACTAGAAACAACTAGGCCCTTCCCCGAAGGAAATGTAATGATAATGCACCCTTTCGAAAAGATAAAAAAATAAAAAGGACAAAAGAGGTGATAATGCACAAGAATTGCTTAGTGGCAAAAGTTTGGCCGATAATATATGAAACATTTTTTTGTTGTTGTACATCGGGCCTAAGCCCAAACAGAAAGAAAAACTAGTAACTACTATTCACATGAACCAATTTGCATTAGTCGAGTGGTCAGTTTACTCGTCCGCTTAAGCAAATATCAGGAGTTCGAATCCCGCCTTGTGCATACAGCAACTCATTGGCCAGCGGCAAACCCTTAAATGGAGTTCAGATCCACAATGGATTAGTCCTTGACCTGTCGGTTAGGGGATATCGTGGACAACAAAAAAAAACTACTATTCACATGGGATCTATCCATTCCCTTAGCCTCATCACTCAAGATGGTCTTTAGTTCTTCTGGTGGTGCGTCGATGAATTGGAACCCTTCTTTTTTATTCATTCCATATTTTGCAACCAGTCTGCCGCCTGATTTGCTTCTCTGCATATGTACTTGAATTGAATCTCCCAAGGTCTTTTCTTCCATTCTCTTATTTCTTTCAGCAACGGATTAAGACATTGGCTTTTCTCGTCGTCCATGTTTATAGAATCGACACCATCTTTGAAATCCAGCTCAATTACCATTCTTCTCATGCCTAATTCCCAAGCGACGCTCAGCCCATGTATAACTCCCCAGAGTTCTGCTTGCACCGAACTGCATTTTCCCAGGTTGGCGGTGTATCCACTTATCCATTCTCCATTGTGAGTCCGAATAAGTCCACCACACGCTGCTCTTCTCGCCCCAATTGACACTGCACCATCTGTGTTAAGTTTAACCCACCTTTTGTATGGGGGTTTCCAATTGAAATTTATTTTGGTACTAAATGAGTTGTGTGTTCCTTCCTCCTCCTTATCCAAGGCTTTCCTGTAATCAGCAGCAGCTCAGTAAATTATCTCAACTGCATTATTGGGGATCTAAAAAGGAGGAGAATGAATCTCCTGATTCCTCCATTTCTATAATTTCCAACATGTTATAAGAAAAATATCAATCCATTGTTGTGAATTTTTTGCCCCTAAATTATTCTCCAGATTGAGAACTAGCCACTCTTTGAATGGTAGATTAAAGAAAATGGGGGTTGCAATTGGGGACAGGACTTGGATCCAAATTCTACCTACTTTTTGACAGTCTCTGAACACATGAATCATTGTTTCTATCTTGTTTGAGTATGAGTGGCAGGCTGAATTAAGCCCGAGCACTTTAGCTTTCCTTTCTGCAGTGAATATGCGCTCATGTGCAACTAACCAGGTGAAGGATTTGATCCTTTCAGGACCTCTCCATCCCCATATAATTTTTCATATTCTTTCTTTATCGCTTCATTGCTTAGTTAGCACTCTATATGCCGAGGATAATATATGAAACATTATTCGGCCTTTTAAACAAAATCTAATGGCCCAAAACTAGGTTGACAAGTAAAATGAAACATTTATTCTTGGACAAAAAAAATTTGTCATTTGTATCTAGTCTCCCATATGACGATTTTGTATTAAGCCATTATAATTGGAGTAACTATAAGATGATTTTTTTTATTTAAATTAAATAATTATATCATTTACGAAAATACATAAAATATAAAATAATTATTTGAATATACAACATACCACATTTCGAGTACTATGAGAGAAACTCGAATATGGACGTATCCCGAGTACTGAAACTCTGGGCTATAACACAACAAAAATCTAACATATCCTGGGTGCACCCAAGATACATGTCACGTGGAAAAATAGGTACTGAGCACCCGAGATGCATTCAAAAACTTATCAGGATCTCAGTATCCAAGATAAGGTCAAACGCAAAAACTGGGTCAAAGCATTCGAGATATAATCATATACATAATTGCTATCACCATGTCTAGTACTCTTATGTCAAACAAGGATCAGGGATCCCATCGATGATCACCAAGTGGTGTAGTTGGTAACATCCCCTAAATAAGTCGTACTACTCACGGTGCACGTCGGGCTACCAAACATCATCTTCCCTCATCGTCTTGAATAGAAACTCGTTGACATTGGCCGGATCTGTTGGCCTATACTGCTGCTTGGGGTGGCAAACGGACCTAAATCCGCCGGGTCGGCCTGCGTAACCCGCCAAAAGGCAGGTCAGGTTGAAAAATTGAGACCGCCACACTTTGAAAGCTCGTCTAACCCGCACCACTTAAACCGTGGACTTTGACGGGCGGGGCGGGCCTCCCTGGCAAGCCCAACACTTTTTTTTGCTAGGGACATTTTATGAAAATATTCTAATTTAGTGTTTTGGATTATGTTTTACGTTTGATTGATTATGTTCTAAACTTGTAAATGTTTAATTATATGTTTTGGATAATGTTTATTTTGTTTTGGACAATATTGGTTTTATTATTTTGTTTCAAAAAATTTAGTTTATGAATTTAGAAATTATATTTTTATGTCTTTAGAAATTATATATATTGTTTAATATTTAATAATAAAAAAATGAGATTTGGCGGGCTGCGTTAGGCGGCGCGGGGTGAGGTTTTAGGACCGCCTCATTAGGCGGGGCGGGGCGGACCAGCCCGCCAGAGGGCAAGCTTTTGGCGGGGGCGGGGCAGGCTTTCCCGTTCGCCACCTCTAGCTGCTGCTATTGAGATGTCTTTTTACTCTGTCCACATGATGAAACTCTACAACGTAAAAGCAGACAATCCGGACAACAACCCTCCATGTATAAATCTCTCCATCACTACTAAGCCAGTCAGGAGCAATCTGTTGTAACTGGACATCCTCATATGGTGTCCATCAAAACTAGAGAAATCGCATAAAGTACAATAATTAGGTATGAATCACCAATTCCTGAAATAAAGTAGAAAACAAAACATCTCGTACTCATCAAAGGTGAGGCCATCGATACGACAGCGTAAACTCTATATTCTGCCATCGTGCTGATCCTGTCTTTGTTGTCCTAGTCTTGCCAACCTATGTATAATAAAAATAATTAACAGTAGAAACTAATTATTTGCAATAATTAACTTTAGTCACTATTTATAAGATGTTAAATTAAAATTTTAACAATAATTATATACCCAGCTGCAAGTGAAAACCTAATGACGTCATATCCTGGCAGACAAAATGACAGAAACTTATGGTAGATCCAGGACACAAGAAGTGGCATGCACTCTGCAGTGCCAGTCACATCATGCCCAACAGCAGTGAAGAGTGAGTGGTACGTGTGTACCAACAGTGCAGACTCCCAAGACAACTGCCTGCAATGATCAAAATCCATCAGCAATGGCACCCATCTCAAAGGAATAAGTGTAGTTGACTTATCTGTGAAAAGAAACCCCCTAATAAGCATCATCAAATAGCACCTGGCATACTTACGGAGTGTATCCAGATCTGTCCCAAGTGGAATTTGTGAAATCATGTTCTTCAGTCAGGTCATCCTCAAACTAAAAACATGCTTCCTTTCCTATAGCAGTGGTGGCGGCATGTCACCAAGTAAATTCTCAACCCACTCTCACGTGGGGTGTCCATGGTACTGCTGGAAGTCTCTGGTACAACCCCCAATCGACTCACCCTCAATGTGTAGACCAAGATGGTAAGCAACATCTTAGAGCGTAATGTTGACCTCACCCCATGGATGGTAAAAGTTGTGGGTCTCAGGCCTCCACCGCTTGACAGATGCATAGATCAAGGAATTGTCAAACATAAAATCCCTCAATTCTACTGCATGTCCAAATCCAACCTCCCTGATATAAGGCAATAAAATGTCCGGCAGAGAGATACCCAAGGTCACATGGTGTGGCAACAGCAACCGAGGCATCTCCAATAGTTACAACATTTACTCTCGCAAATTAATCTCGTCTAAACCATTATATAGGTTTAATAATTATTAAATATTGTAAACTAGTAAATAAATATCATTAATAAAATATTATATTTCATACAATATTAATATTCATTACTAATGTTCAAAGTATTAAATAAAAAAGGAACTTGAAGCAAGATTTAAAAAATAAATCATTCATGTCGCACTATTCTAACATAACTGATCTCTTCTAAATGATATCAATCCAACGATAGATTTTAGTAAAAAAATATGATCTAACAACTATTTCATTTGAATAATATATTTATTTAATTTAACTAATATATTATTTTACGTTTAATTATGATATTTATCTTAGTTAAATTAAAATTATTTTTAAAAATATTAAAACCTACTCTACCTACCTAAGTTGATAGAACTTTTAACTAACAAACTCAAAATACCTAACACATTAACTAAAGTAATAAAGTCTAAATACATAAACAAATTATTTACTGAAAATAAAAGAGAAAAAAAAAACTAACCTCAAAATTCAAAGCTCCAGCTATGTACCAGGTCGCATTCAGTCGGTTGATATTTCTGTGCAAACATATTGTCGGGGGATCATTTGTACTTAGAAACTCAAACTTAAGGTGTTACAAAGTTACCAAATTTTTCAAAACTCTTCAAATAAATGAAAATCTCGACTGCAAGCCTGCAACCAATATATATAGGCCTCTGACTATATCTCAGATGCTGTGATCTCATTTCTGTGTTTGACCTTATCTCGGGTACTGAGACCCTGATCAGTTTTTAATAGATATTGGGTGCTCAGTACCCGTTTCTCCACGCGACATATATTCTAGGTACACCCATGATACGTCATATTTTTGTTGCGTCATAGTCCAAGGTCTCAATACCCAGGATATGTCCATATTCGAGTTTATCTCACAGTATCCAAAATGTAGTACGTTGTGTATTTAAATAATTATTCTATGTTCTCACAGTATCCAAGCATATGTGAAACCTTGATTTGGTGTTCTTTTATGATGTCAAATTTAACATATATAAACGTCATTTTCTTTCCTTTGGCAAGCAAAGCTGGAATTGAAAATAATAAAAATTATTAAGAAAGAAAAGATACTAGAGTTTATTTGCTCTGTTAAATTTCAAGTAATTAGACTAAGGTTTATTTGCTCTCTTAATAAAAAAATTATGAGTTTAAACTTGGAAATGAAAACAATCTATTTTAAGAAATTTTTACGGTTTTAATATTTTTAATAATTAAATTACTAAATATTTTATTTATCAATATATGTATTATTAAATATATTTACATTTTTATATTGTCATTATACATCTCAAATACATAAGGTAGAAGACAAAATTTAAATAATAAATATTGTGCATCTGACATGTGTAATACTTCTATATATATATTCCAAGTGTACTCGAAATTTGTTACATCTATGCAGATGTACATATTTAGGGTGCTGAAGTTGTACACTCGGGATAAAACCAACTTAAAAAATAAACGTACTTGTATTACTATACAAATAAACATACTCATATTATTATACTTGTGGTTAATTATGCTTACATATTTGATTTTTAAAAAATTACCGATCTAAAGTTTTTAAATTAAAAAAATAATAATTTAAAATTTTAAATGCATTTAAGATATGTGCAAAACCAACTTAAGACCTAATATGCCGATATAAAGTTCTGGATCGTGTTGTATTAGTTTGATTTTTTTTTTTATTTTATATAATTTTATCCAAATTATTTAAATTTTCAAAATTACAAATTTTTAATTTAAAATTTAAATAAATATAATTTAAATTTTTAAATTATTTGAAAAATATTATATAAAATAAAAAATCAAATCGAATTATATCGTAATATATTCAGGTGCACTGGGTTGATTTTTTTTTTTTTGGTTTTATTCTTGATACACAACATCCTAGATGTATGCATCTATGCAGATGTAACATATTCGAGTGCATCCGAAATATATTTTTTTAAGGTATTACACATCTTGGATGTACAGTATTTAATTTCTATGTATATTTTTATCTCTTACCCTATGTATTTAAAATGTGTAATAACAATGTAAAAACGTAAATATTTTATACGTTGTACATTTAAATAAATAAAATATTTAAATAATTTAAATAACAAAATCTCTAATGTTTTTTATACATAATTTACATATAGTACTTTCCAATAATTAACAATAATTTTTTGTTACATTATAGAGTTTCTTCCATTTTTTTTAGAAAGAATGGTAGGACAAGAAAGTAAGAACATCATTTTTCCCATGATATCTACTACGAAAAGTCATGTTTAATAAGAGAGTAAACTACTATTTCTATCTATGAAAGTTCTAACTGCTGACAAATCTATCCACAAGATAACCAAATTGAAGTTGTACCTATAAAAGATCAGTTCCGTACGACAAAACTATCCAAACTCTAAAAATCCCAAATTATCTTTCGTCTAACCCTAATTTTTCTCACCCCTTATCCCCTCTCTATCCCCACTGCAAATACTACAGGCAACATAATTATCCCCTCTCTATCCTCACCATTGGTTTTCAAAAAGATTCATAAGATGAGTGATGATTATTGTAGTTGAAACTAGTTTTCTTTTAAATAACTTATTATGACAATTCTTGAACTCTCTACTGAGAACCTGCAAAGACGATGTTATTAATTCCCCTCGCCTTTATTATTATAATTTTTATAAGAGGGATAGGAGTTGTGATATGTAATGTTTGTAAGTTGTTTGTATAAAGAAGTCTTATAATGGTGTGTATATATATATTTTGTTTACTTGTGATTGGTTTGTAGGTATGTATGTATGTTTCCCAAACAAAAAGTATATCCGGTTTTTCAAAGAAAACATCGATGCAGTTTCGGTCTAAAAAAGGCTCCTATTTTAGTGTTAAGTATATGAAAGTCGTCGTAATATTCTCGCTATCAAAGTGGCGTAGCTAAAAATGTGACATTCTGATAGTAAGGATGTTACAAATATGACCTTTCTACTTGCATTTATGACATTTGATGAGGGACAATCTGGTAGAAGGTGACTAGAACGACTATAATTTCGACGACAAAATTTGCCTCTTTTGTTGGTAACCACAAAGATAGCATCAGTTTTAAATCAAGTCAGCCATAGACATGTTTCTTTATACTTAAGATGCGGGAAGCATCATCAAGGCTAGAAAAAGGATTTTGATGAAGAAGAGAAGCTCTAACTAACTCAAAAGCATCTGTAAATGTCGTGAGAAACTGAATTAGTCATGTCTGATTGCGATAATCAACATAAGCTTTAGCATCAGTAACATCTTTGAGAATAGGTTCACAAGAGGTCAATTGATCCCAAATGCGTTTATTTTGTGTTAGAAAATCATAAATAGCATGACCATGTTATTAATATTGATGTGAAAGATCAGAAATGGTATAGCGTTTTGCCAAATAATTCCATACCTCTTTAGCAGTTTCAAAACACCCAAGTTGAAGATAGATGCCAGGTGTAGATGTGTTGCGAAATCAAGTGATAATTTGGTAATTCTTACTATCCTAGTCCTCCAATTTCTTGACAAAGGCTTTGTCAACATCAATGGATTCTGAGGAAGCTTTCTTTGGATTTTTAGTCACTTCTTTGGATTTGTCAATCTCAATTTTAGTTGGACACACATATCATCAGTCACATAACACCATAATTTACGTAATTTAAGAAACGCTCTCATAGATTCAACCCAATAATTATAGTTGGAGCTATTAAGAATGTTAGGAATTGGCTAAGGAATATCTAGTTTTTCTATGAGAATGATTAAATATTCCTCAAAAAATGTGAAAAAAGAAAAATTGGAGTAGAAATCGCGAAAATGGAGGGCAAAATCAGAAAGAGGATACAAAAAAAAAACCTTAGGAAGGGTCCACACGAGAATGTCATGTCAGCAGCAAGGGGATACACGACAACTTCTAATTGGAGAGAGAACCACATCAGCATGCGCAGATGAAAATGGATGTGGGTCGGGTCAACATGCGGGTACAAGAAGCAGGTATATATGGGCTGACAAGTGATTCTATAACACGTGGCAAAGATCTGGACTGTGATGCAACAAACGGACAAGATTCAATCTGGAACTGATTGAAGAAAGATGAGGACAGTGACTTCGAGAGGCGCATGGCAGCGCATTAGGGCTCTGATGACAATGATCTTGAGTTCGTTGGACTGACAGAAAGACGAATACGACGGTGTAGTTGGAGTTGTTCAAAGATGTTGAGAAGATAACCAAAAGGGAGCGAGAAAACACTGCAGTGAAAATGATGATAAAAGTGCAACAGCTTTAGTTGTAGAGATTTGAACAGCATATGGTACTGTGTGTGGCATTGGATTTGGGCGGTGTTTCATTCGTTCAACTCAAAACGATGTAGAGAAGCTTCTGGGATGGTTGGTGATCTAATGCAATGATAGAAAGATGGCCGAGAAAGGAAGAAAACTAATAAGCTGAGGAATATTGGTTCTTCATCAGGAAAAAAAGATTAACCTATGCTTTAGATACCATGATAGAAATACAAGAAATGAATCAGAAATGTGTTATTGTATGTTATGTAATTCATTGATACAAAGAGATTATTTATACAAAAATTTTTAATAATGATTTTAACAACTCTACTAGCTACTCCACAAATTATCAACTTCTTAACAACTCTACTAACCTAAACCTAATTCACTAGTCATATTCTAATATATTAAATATTCAATTTCTATTCTATTCTCTATCCATATAAATGTGAGTTTCACTATTCAGGCACCAACTAAGATCTTGAACAAAAGGCAACATTGTAAGAAAAATATTGAATATCGTCGGATTTATGAAATAAATATGACGATAACATGCTTATTGTCGGATTTAGCGGCGAAATGAATCCGACGGTATAGACTTCGCTGGTAACCAATTACCATCAAATTTATTTTTCCGCCAGTAATTAGCGTCAAATTATGATTTCAAGACACAAAAATCAGATGTGGCTTACCGTCAGAACTTATCCGATGGTAAATCACACAGTTCTTTTTTATTTTTAATTAAATTGGTTTATCTTTACCGTTGGATAATTTCGATGGTAGATTTATTTTTTTAACATTTCTTCCTTGTACCTATAACGGACCCCAAAATTTATTAATTAATAATCAACTCCCAATTAGTAAAGAATAAATTAGTAATTTATTTGAAAAAATAATTTATATATAATGTAAAATATCAAATATACAGAATAAAAATATAAAGAAATAAAATGCTGCTAAACAAATCAAAACAAAGGCCTAAATAAAGTCTTAATGACGATGGAGCCTAATAATCATTGTCGTCGTAATGAAAACAAGGCTTGCAGGTGACACGTCAATCTGTCGTCATCCCTACTTATAACAATATAATTATATTATAATCTAATCAAAGTTTGATAAAGAAATACATAAGATAGAACTAAGGCTAGCATGCGTTATAATTATATGATCTTACTAAATAAAGTTTAGTAATACAACAAGCTAGTTAAACTATTTTTAGGTTAACCTTACTCAGATTCATTATTATCTCCTTCCTTTGGTTCATCATCCTCCCCCTTCCAAGGTAATTCCCTGATCATCAAATTCAGGGGTGTGCATGGTCCGGCCCGACCCGAAGACCCAGCTCGGTCCCAAACATTTTAGGGTCTAATTTGGTGTGATTTCACCGGATCTAGGACCGGATAAGAGTTTCAAAAATAGACCCGGTCATTATTTCGGGTCGGGTCCGGGTCATAGCTCGGGTTTTCCGAACTCGGCCCGATAGTCCGGTCATCATACACAATTAATATTTTGTATTATTAGGATGGATGATGGCTATTCTTATGTGGAATTTAAGTATTGTAACCTTAATATTTTGTGTTATTAGTCATTATAAGACTATAAGTTAATTGTTTTATGTTTAAAATGCATAAGACTTTAGACTAATGCATAATATTGTGTTATTTGTATTGATTTAAATATTTAGTGTTATTAGACAATATTAGTATTGATTGTAGTTATGCTTTAATTTTAGAGAAGGTTTGGTTCTTGTTATATTTTTCTAAGTAAATTTTACCATGTCAAATAATGGTTGGAGTCTTGGAAATTTAGATATTTTCACATGCTAGCTTACAAGAAGGTATCAAGGTAATGTAATGTTAACGGCCCGGTTTTCACCCGATTTTTATCCGGTATAATCGTGGCCCGAAAGTGTGTAGGTTTCATCAGGTCTAGGGCCGGGTTCGGGTCTAATAAATAGGCCCAGTATATATTTCGGGCCAGGTCTGGGTCACATCAAATCCGGTTTCACCTGGCCCATAAACACCCATAATCAAATTCATCTGCTTCCTTATCCTCTCTATCGAACTCCTCTTCTTTTTGAACATCATCATCCTCTACTGGTATTGTCTCGTCATCTACCCTAAG
The DNA here is from genome assembly GCF_003086295.3 of Arachis hypogaea. Lineage (NCBI taxonomy): Eukaryota > Viridiplantae > Streptophyta > Magnoliopsida > Fabales > Fabaceae > Arachis > Arachis hypogaea. Next base: position 101,068,731 of record NC_092049.1, read on the forward strand.
GTCAATAATGTATCCATAATAGCAGACCTAAGGGAGATCCGATCACCGGTATCAACCATCATTTTCGAAGGAGTTGGGTCATCAATTTGGTAAGGTTCCTGGCCTCTGTCCCATCAGACTTTAAATCTCAGTGCATCACAAAATCTATAAGCAGTTAGCTCTACATCCCCCTTGTAATACAGCATACAACCATTCAAACAACAATTGATTTTCACTGAATTTAGACCTACTTTTGAAATTAACTTTTTTGCCTCATAAGGGCTCTAGAGAATATCAGTAGTCCTGGCAGGTACTAATTTGTTGCAAAGGGTGGCCCACTTATCAAAATACTCTTAGGTATGATCTGATTCAGACTTAATACTCATCATTTTAACGCAGACAGCCAATTTCAAATGAACGCACCCCTCAAACAAAGGTTTCGTGACAGATTCTAACAAATGATAAGATCTCTTTTCCTATGGGTTAGACTCTTGTTCAGCATCTTGCACATCAATAACACCAATTGTATCAGACACCGTCTCTTTGTATCTCTCTTGGTTATCCTTCCAATTCATTTCTTTCATGTTTAGTTCTCTAACCACCGAACTCTTGTTGATTGACCATCAGACCTATTGGAATTCAATACAGACGGGTTGATTCCCTACTCATCCACTTCCCTGTGTTTCGTCCACATCCAATACCTATCCTTGAACCAATTATGGTAGAGGTGAAGTGTTATATCCAAAGTTCCTAACCATTTAGTTAGCCAATACTTATAGCTCAAACACTTAGATACACTTTAAGACCTAAACGGTTCCATTTTGAAGACATACGCAACAAAATTGCCAACCCTTGCAAAGAACTCAGGTTTTAACCCCCTCTACTGTTATCCCTATCATGCATACACAGAAGATGACTTAGAATCATTTTTTCACAAATACCCTAGAATTCAACCAACAACACAACTTATTAAAACTTTTAATAAATTTGGTGGAGTTTCTTCTATAATTAGAATCTCCCACCAAATCTAATTTTTCTTTTTCATTTTTTCACAAATCAAACCTATTTTAAACAAAAATTTGGCAAAACTTCTCCTTAATTCAAAGACATCCACCAAATAAATGTATATCTTTTCACAGAGGAAATAGTTGCAGGCATAATAAATTAGAATAAACACGCATTTAATAAAATATCAAATCCTAGCCGTTCTACTGTGCAACCCCTTATTACTCCAAAATATTTCAGCAAACAAAGATTTCGAGAAGGCACTACTATGCAACCTTCTCCCACTTCCGTCCTCAAACTTTATACTAAAAAAAGTAAATCCAGCATAAAACATAAACAACATAGCATGTTTAGAGATAAAAAACCAACATAAATGCAGCACAAACAAGCCACGATTAAAGTTACATGACTTTAAAAAAATTCTAAAATAAAAGTAAAGTTAGTAAAATCTAAAAACTAATAATCAAAACTTAAAAATCTAATCTGAGCAATTAATAAAGCAAGTGAAATGTAAAAATTAATAACCTTAAATATCTATTTACTTTCATCAACATTAAACATAAAAAATTTATAATTGATTTTATGTTTTAAACTAAAAACTAATTAAAAATATTCAATTACTTTATAATAGAATATAACAAACAATGTTATTCTTTTTTTCTATCCATGTTATTCACGAGAAAAATTAACAATTTATAACTTTGTAATTGTCATCCTAATTGCATATTTTATAACACAAAACAAATTAAAATACATAATTTAGTGTTTAAGGTTTAATTACTAACTTTTTTAGTGAATAAGTTACCTAGAGACAGTAGCGACACAAAAAACTAATCTGGCGTGGTAGTGGCAAAATATACGGTACAGTGATAGTGGTGGTGACCAACTTGGAGGGCTGCATTTAGGGTTTTAGTTTTAAAAATATAAATGTAAAATAGAATATAATACGGATTTATTACCTGATTCGTCGATGCTTCTGATAGTATTCAGTATTTTTCTTGTAGTGCAAAAGAATCGAAGCGAACTCCTTGGACTACTTGTTCTATTTCGAGTAGTGATACATAGAATATAATTAGCTTAATAATTCATGCTATACATATCCTGTAATACTGTTTTTTAATTTACATTGGTATATATTTCAAAATAATAAGAACTATGTTTTTTTTAAATAATATAAACATTATATAATTTTTCATTATACGCAAAAATAAAAGTTATCCCACAAATATGCAACATGTTGTTGGAATAAATTATTTTATTAATCCAGATCATCCATATTGAATCACTAAAAATATATCATAATGCGGAAGCGTACCTTTACTCACAGAAATCATAAATTAGAAATCAGAAATTGATGGAAGGATTATCTTAGTCTTGTGATTCTTTTGATCTTCCTCAACCAAAGCCTTATGTATCCCTAATAGGGCTGAATTATGATTATTCTGATGGAAAAAGAGCGATAAAGGCGGCTTTGGTATCTTGGAAACTGAAACTCTGAAGGCACTATTTATATTTGAACATGGCAATGGCACCCATTAAACCCTAAAGCCCAAAGAAAAAATAGTATCTAAAGCTCAAAAGATAATTTTCTAAAGTTCAAAAGATAATATTTGGTCTTATTCTCATTTAATTCCAAATCAAAAGTAATTATGACTTATTCAATTTAGCATTTATAACAATAAATGAGATCACCATTATATAAGTTATTTAATTTGAAATAGCATAATTTGTAATTATAATTAATATATGTATTGCCCACAAACAAATTAGAAAATTAAATAATTTTCTAACAATCTCCCACTTGAGCTATACATATATTCTTTCTTGACATAATCATATCTTATAAACTTGATGCACACATCTAAATGCTATTTTCTTTATTACTTTAACAATTTGGTCTGTCTCATACATTAGATATGGAATTACCGCATTTTTTATCATATAATGTTATGACTAAATCACGATGATCACCATACTAATGTATTTAACGACATAGATCAAATTTAGATGAGTAATATGGAAATCACATGCCAAGTGATCTCATGCATGTCTATTTTCAACTGGTCTAACTTTAAAACTTTATTGAGATCAAACATAAAATAAATATTATAAAATGAACATTTCACATAACATGAAATAAACCATCAACTTAATTTTGCAAAAAAATAATTCAATATCTGTCATAGGACATATAGCGTAAAATAAACTCCCACTAAACTAAGGCATCACAATTATTGACACACATTCGAGCAGTGTGCTCATGAAAGACTTTAGGGTTCAATCCCTTGGTAATGGGTCTGTTAACATATACTATGTTCCTATATGTCCTATGAAAATATGTTTTTCTTGAACTTTCTCCTTGACAATAAGAACTTGATGTCTATATACTTCAATTTTGTCAAGCTCTTATTGTTGTTGGAGTATGGTACTACTGACTTATTGTCACAAAATATCTTTAATGGCCTTTCAATGTCATCTACTATACGAAGCTCAGTGACAAAGGTTTGCAACCATATGCTATAAAATCGGAATCAAAGTACCTAATGATCTCCAAATTTTCTAATCTCCTATAAGTAAGCATGTAATTCTTTGTTCTCTTTAGATAATGCATTACATGTTTAACAACTATCCAATGATCCATGCTAGGATTGCTCAAGTATCTATCCAACACTACCACTATAAATGATATATCAGAATGTGTGCATACTTGAGCATATATTAAGCTCCCAGTGCTGATGATAAGGTTTATTATGCATTACTGTCCTCTCATGATCATTTTGGGACATTGCTTGAGACTGAACTTGTCTCCTTTAGCTACGAGTGTATTCATTGGTCTACAACTTTTCATGCTATATCTACTTAAGAAATTTGTTGATATAGTTCTTTTGTGATAATCCGAGAATACCTTGAGAGCGATCTCTAAGTATCTCGATTCCTAATACAAAAGAGTCATCACCAAGATTTTTCATTTCGAATTTGTTTGATAGAAATTTTTTAGTTTCATGCAACAAGCCTATATCGTTACTGGCAAGTAGAATGTCATCAACACATAAGACCGAAATATGTATTTACTCCCACTGAACTTGCGATATACACATTCATCTATAATATTTACCTCAGAATCATATGAGGTAATGAATTGATTAAACTCGTGATACCATTGACGGGAAGCTTGTTTGAGACCATACATGGATTTTCTCCTTTTTCTACTAGATCTCCTTAATGACACTTCTATTGGATCTCCTTTTCTGTACTATAGCAGTGTCTTGAGCAACAATAATATTCTCATTATTCTCTTGTACTGTAACTGGATCTACAGTAGAATTCTCATTGTGTTCTTGTACTATAATAGGCGCAAAGACCTGATCATTGTCAGTTATAGAATCCTCATCAAAAGCAACATTCCTAATATTTCCTTCCCCCTCCAAACTCAACATCCTCAAGAAATCTCACATTTTCTGTTTCAAAAATAGACACTTGTACCCCCGTGAACACTCAGTGTAACCAACAAAGTAGCAACTAATTGTCCTTGAGTCCAATTTTCTTTCATGTGGCCTATAAGGTCGCGCTTCAACTGGACATCCCCAAATATGCAAATGCCTTATACTGGGCCTTTTTCAAGTCCAAATTTCATAAAGAATTTTGTTAACTGCTTTGCTTGTCACCCTATTAAGGATGTATATTGCGGTCATTAAGGCTTCTCACCAGAGTGATTCAGGCAAGGAAGAATGACTAATCATACTTCTCACCATGTCCTTAAGAGTTCGGTTCCTTCGTTCTGGAACACCATTCATGCTAGGTTTGTCTGGCATGGTGTATTGCGGAACAATACCACACTCCTCTAGGAAAAGAGCAAAAGGCTTGGGACATTGCTCACCTGAATTGTCATACCTTCCGTAGTATTCACCAACACGGTCAGGTTTGACAGCTTTAATTTTCTTTCCAAGTTGAAGTTCAACTTTAGCTTTGAAAGACTTGAAAACATCCAAAGCTTGGGACGTTTCATGAATTAAATATAGATACCCATAACGAGAGTAATCATCTATGAACGTAATAAAACACCATTGTCCATTCCAAGAGATAGTAGGGAATGGGCCACATATATCGGTATGTATCAGTTCTAAGACATCTTTAGCTCTTTCGGCACCTAATTTCCTTCCATTTGTCCTTTTCTCCTTTATGCACTCAATGTAGACTTTAAAGTCCGCCAAATTTAGGGATCCGAGAATTTCATCCGACACGAGCCTCTGAATTTTCTGTTTAGAGATGTGACCTAGGCGTTTGTGCCATAATGATGCCGAATTCTCATTTAGTTTTTGTTTTGTACTTGTTTGCTGTATTTCATTATTATAGGAATTCTAATCAAGCCTATATAGATTATCCACCAAATGACCAGAGCAAATATTGTTCGAATTATAAAAGAGACTGATTTTATTATTTTCGAATGAACAAAAATAACCTGATTTGTCCAAAAAAAACTAAATTCTGTCTAAATGATGGTATATAAAATGTCTCTAATAAATCCAAAATCCACTCGTGGAACATATCTAAAAGTTTCTATAGCTTCGACTGCAACTATATTGTCTTCTGCCACACAGATGTACCTTTCAGCATCACTTGGCAGTCGGCTCCACAGGCAACCCTACATAGTAACACTTACATAAGTAGTAGCAGCAGAATCTACCCACCAAGTATCAATAAGTGCATAACTTAAACTAGCCTCAGAACAAATGAAAGTAAGAATTATACCCTTCTTTACACGTCAAGTGGCATATTTGGTACAATCCTTCTTCATGTGTTCCACCTTCTTACAGAAGAAACAGGTTGAAACTTGATCCTATTTCTTAGCCTTTTTTTTTTTTTGCTGAGAAGGCACATCCGCAGTAGTATCACGCTTTCTTTTATACTGAGAAGATGAAGCCATGTGAGTACTTTCAGTCTTATCTTGTTGTAGCCTCTCTTCTTCTTGTACACAGTGAGATATAAGCTCATTTAAGGACCAAGTATCTTTTAGAGTGTTATAAATCACTTTAAATTGCCCAAAGTGTGCAAGAAGGAAGATCAAAATGAAATACACGAGTAAATCTTCAGACAACTCTAACTTTAGTGCTTTCAATTTTGAAGCAAGATGAGACATTTTCATAATATACTCCCTTGTGTTCCCTTTACCTTTATACCTCATGGAGACAAGTTTGTTCAAAAAGCTACTTGCCCATGCCTTTTTATTCTTAGCAACGAATTTTTCAACATCTTTCAGGAACTGTTTGGCATCTTTATTCTCAGTAATTGATTCCCAAAACGTCTCAGGAATTGAGCGTTTCATGATCATAATGCTCATTCGATTGGATCTCTTCCACTTCTCTATTTTGACCCCATTGAGATTTTCTGAAGTGAAAGTGGGTTTCTTCTCTTGAAGAGTTATATCCAGATCCATACAACCGAGGACAATCTCTACGGTATCCTTCCAAACCTTAAAGTTTGAATAATTCAGCATAGGAATACTGTTAATTTGTATAGAAACATTGGTAGCTAATGCCATAGTTTCTATATTAGAACAAAGAAAATATGCAGTAAATATTAGTTAAATAATAGAAAAAAAATTTCATATTGAGATATCTAGAATAACATTAATTTTCAATCTTTGGATAGAAAAATTAACTGTAAGTGATACTCTCATTGCAGTAATCAAATATTGTCAAAATTCTTGTCACACATTAAGCCTTTCTTTGGACTGACTTAATGTGCACATGGAAACTTAAACTTCGCAACCTATTTAATACCGCATATATTTTTTATTAATTGGCCAAATAATAACCTTCCTTTGGGCTGATTATTTATCGCATAATTAATAGAAAATAAACAAAAGTGTGTAGTACTCATTATTTGGCCAAACAATAAACTTCTTTTGGGCCGATTACTATTTGCATAAATAATGAACATTATTTTTTTATTACTCGAATATTATTAATGTGTATACATAACTTGGCCAAATATAAATCTTCCTTTAGTAGATTAATATTTGCATAAGTGACATATACATAATAATTCTTATATCCCAAAAGAATAATCAATTAACTTTATACCAAATTAACGGCACACACAATTAAAATAAAACAATTATAATTCAATAATATTTCATCAATATTTATAATAAATCATCAATATTTATTTTTCAAAACAATTTTATAAGCATCATCTCAAAGAAAAAAAAGAATAACTGAAACACGATGTATCCATCATAAGTGCACAGACAGTACAACAATGTATATAGCCAAAAATAACATGATGATGTCTACGAATTTATATACATAATAGTACGTGTATATGTATATAGATATAAGGAACCCACGATAGCATACATATATATGATGCATACACATAGTAAAATTACACATGTGTGCAGTAGCAATAAATCGAATCATAGAAGAATGTTCAAAATATATATAAGTTTACTGTATAACAATTCTAAATGTATACGACGTACACATATACATATATTAATTCAAAAGGAATAATAAAATGATATTTTTTATGATTAAATTATGGATGATTCGATACCACTTGTTGAAATAAATTATTTTATTAATCCAGATTATCCATATTAAATCATTAAAAATATATTATAATGCGAAAGCGTACTTTTACTCAGAAATCAGAAATTAGAAATCAGAAATTGATGGAAAGATTGTCTCAGTCTTGTGATTCTTTCGATTTTCCTCAATCAAAGCCTTCTATATTCTTAATAGGACTGAATTATTGGAAAAAAGCAACAAAGGTGGCTTTGGTATTTTAGGGACCGAAATCCTGAAAGCACTATTTATATTTGAGCATGATACCCATTAAACACTAAAACCCAAATAAAAAATAGTATCTAAAGTCTAAAAGATAATATATCTAAAATCCAAAAGATAATTATTTAAAGTCCAAAAGATAATATCTGGTTTCATTATTTAATTCTAAATCAAAAGTAATTATGACTTATTTAATTTAGCATTTATAACAATAAATGAGATCACCATTATATAAATCATTTAATTTGAAATAGCATAATTTGTGATTATAATTAACATATGTATTGTCCACAAACAAATTAGAAAATTAAATAATTTTCTAACACGTGCATTTCTTTTTTTTTTTTTTTACCAAAGATAAGAGACTTGAACCCGCAATCTCTTAATTAAATATGGAGAGATTATGTCATTTGAGCTATAATTCATTGTCATAACATATGCATTTCACAATAAATAGTTGCGTGATAAAAACTGAAGCACACTTGGCAGGAGAGGTTTGCGATTTGCATCTTGATTTTTGTTTAGGCTTATTTTGCAATAAGGGGATGCAAATTAAGTCATTTTTTCCAAAAACAAAAAACACTCATTCCGCAAGAGAGGGTTGGAATTTAGACTGATATATTGTAGTGACACAATTTGCATGGGTCATACGAAATGCTTTGAAAATAAGAAAACCACTTGAGGCCATTGCAAAATCAGTGCACAAGCAGTATGATAAAATTAGTAGATTATTATGCTGGTTTTCATGCATTTACCAGCATATAAATAGAGATATGTTGCATGGTGGAGGAGGGGTTTATGTTTTAGCTTGGTGAAAGTAGTGGTGAAAAGGAAGGGTAGAAAACTAAAATATTGTATAATTAAATATAATATCATATATTTAGTAATATATACAACCATGATTAGTGTTTTCTTTTAAAGAAGTTATCTTAGTCCTTATCAAAAAATTTTTTTTCTGGTTTTAGATCTAACAAAATATAAAAATTATCTATTTTTATTTTTATATTAATTTATTTTATTAAATATTGATGTGACAGTAAATTATATTTTTATGTTTTATATCATAAAAAATATAAAAATAATATAAATTAATTATTTTAATAATTTTCTTATATGTATTTAAAATATTTTCGTGAATAGAATATCTAAAATACACTCATTTTATAATTTCACTTAATATATTATAATTTCAATATCATGAGAAAAATAGCTTTTAAAATAATTTACTTTCATCTAATATCAAATTATATATTGACAGAGATAACGACGTGACTTTTGAAGCAGTGTTGTGAAAGAAGAACACAAAAACAAACGTAGTATAGGCATATTGGTAGAAAAAGAAATAAAAAAACTGAAAGACAGACATAGTGGACAAGATGGACCTTTTCAAGGAAAAGAATGAAAAATGGAGATAACGGGTGAAAAGGAATGAGAGATGAGGATGGAAGATTAGAAAGAGAGGACTGTTACCGCCAGTGGTGGAGCTTAGTTCAGACAAGGGGGCATGGCTCTTTAAATTTTTTATAAAAAATTTAGTAGTACTTTTTTAAAAGATAAAAAATAGTTCAATTGACTTAAATATTTTATTATGACTTAAAGTATCTAATAAGTTCAATAAACAACATTTTCTCTATCTTTAAGTTCAAATATAAAAAATTAGATATTTTTTATTTATTTAATTTAATATTATTTTATATTTACTATTTATTTAATTTAATTTTTTATATGATAAAAAATAATAGAATATTCAATAAATATTAATATGATTGTATTTGTATAAATTGATTAAAAAAATTCAATAAATATTATAAATTTTAATATTTGTCCTTTTAACTTATTCTTTACATATTTTATAGGATATATATTCAAATTTTTATATAAAATAATAATGAAAAATCAAAGAATTGATATATTTTTAAAAGGAATACTAATATTTAAGAAGGAGAACATATAACTTTTACAATATCAACACCTGTAGATAGTTCTTCTATTTTAATGATCACGAAAAAAGTGAGATATAACCTTCAAAAGTTCAAAAAGTTACATATGATGACTTTAACATTAACTTTTTGTAACGAGATCTTGAAAAACGGCTTTAAATTTGGCAATATCACCCAAACCAGAGAGATGAGATTAGACGAGTTTATTTTAAACGGGGTCCATATCAAAAATATTTTGACAATTATTTTGTATTTGACCCCCCAAAATTTTGTTTCAAGTTCCGCCACTGGTTACCGCCAATGGAGGTGAGCAACATGACCCTTAGTTAATAGCCCAGTTCTAAGATGAAGAGATTTCACTATGCATAGAATGAAGAGAAATGCTTAATCTTATTTTAAAAATTAACAAAAATAAAATAAGATATTTTTGTGATGGTCATCCAACCACACATAAAAAAAAAACTCTTCGTCTCTTCATCATGTTCACTTTCTACCGTAGCATGTACCTTGTCGATAACCCTATTGGCTTTAGCAAAAGAGAAACTTTTCAAAACGGGAGAAATGGCAAACTCTATGGCTGTATTTGAAAAAGAGATTAAGACAGATAGAAATTAAGAGACAGAGAGTGAATTAAGTTTAAGTATTATATTTGGTATAAAGTATATAGAATTGAGTTATGTCTCAGTATTTTATTTGGTTTTTATTGGAATTTCTTCTTCTCCTTTCTTTTCCTCCTTCTCCTCCATCATCAGTTATCTCATTGTTGAAGATAATGAATAATTTAACTTTAGATTTTCAATTGAACCAGAACGAAATTGATTATTGTTTTGAATCCAATAAAGTGGCTGAGGTGTAGTTAGATTCTAGTTAATGTTTTCATTAGTAGTTTATGATTCTGTAGGTGAATAATATTATTTTTGTTTGTAAAAATTAGGGGTGTTCAAAACCGATCCAGACCGAACTAAACCGAAGAACCGAACCAAAATAACCAAAAACCGAACAAACCGATGAAACTGTGCGTCCCTAACCCCCAAATAGATGAAACGAGTGAAGCTGTGCGGCGCGTCCCTAACCCCCAAATCCCCAATTGAAACCTAACGTCCTAACCTAGCTTAGTAGCTCTCTCTTCTCCAAATCTCTCCCTCTGCACACCCAGCCACGGAGCCAGCCACCCACGTCCTTGAGTCTCCACACCTGCGGCACCCACGTTCCTCCCAAGTCCCACCACCGCGAAGCCTTCCTCCGAATCCCAACGCCGAAGCCTTCCTCTTCGCGGAGACGCGGACAGAGCAGAGATCCAGCACGCCACCCACTGACCCAGAAGGCCAGGAACACGCCACCACCCACTGACTCAACAGGGCAGCACAGCACCACGCCAGTGAGACCGACACCACCCAGCAGCGTTTCTGGGTTCTGGCCACGATCATCAGTTCAACCCAGCACCTCCCAGTCTCCCACCCAGCCTTCCTCCCAAGTCAATATGGAGCCTGAGCCACCGATTTAGGTCATGTTTACCATTTGCTGTTTACTGGTGCATTGTAGCTACTTGCTGTTTGAGTATTTGGTATTGCTGGATGCTGGTTATTGATTTATTGTTCACTTTATTGCTGGTCAGTTTATTGCTCTGTTTATTGTTGAATGTTGATAACTTGGTATTGCTGGTTATTGATTTATTGTGCAGTTTATTGCTGATTTTCAATTTATTTGTTGCTCAGTTTATTGTTGAATGTTGATAACTTGGTATTGCTGGTTGTTGATTTATTGTGCAGTTTATTGCTGGTTTTTAATTTATTTGTTGCTCATTTTATTGTTGAATGTTGATAACTTGGTATTGCTGGTTGTTGATTTATTGTGCAGTTTATTGCTGGTTTTTAATTTATTTGTTGTTGTATTTCTGTCCTTGATTTATTGTATTTGTTTATGTAGTTTGACGTCAGTTCAAGTGAGAATATGGGCGACTCCAGATTGCCGCCAGTTCCTCTTTCGAATGAATCAACAAGCATCAGATCTCCGACTGCATTGCCTCCTGTCCCAGCTCCTCATCGAAACACAAGGAAGCTTGCTAGTAGAGGCCGAGAAAAAAGGCGGGCTGTTGAAGAAGCTCTCATTGATGACTCCGCTGAAATTGAGACCGACGAAGGTAAGAGAAAACCTTGTAAATCTAGGTCTTGGACATGGGATCACTTTACTAAAGATGGAACTAGTAATCCACAGTATCCTAGAGCTAAATGTAATTGGTGTGGGGCTAGTTATGCTTGTGATACATATAAAAATGGCACTAGTATCACTTTACTAAAAATGATTGTTCATCGGTGATGGTTTAAGAAAATATTTTTCTATATTTGCAACAAATTTGAATGTAATACGAAAATATTTAAATGTATTGTTTAAGAATTTTCAGTGTATGTGTGCTGATAAGTTTTGTATAATTCAAAACTCTTCCTCTTCGTCCTCCTCATCTTCTGTTACTTCTTTTTTTTTTTCTTTTTCACCATCATCATCATCATCATCATCATCATCATCATCATCATCATCATCTTCTTCTTCTTCTTCTTTTTTTTTCTTATTTTATATTCTCAAGTTTCTTCTTGTTTTACTCTCTTGACAAGAACAAAAAAAAATTAAACAAAGAAGAAGAAGAAACACATAATGGTACAAAATTACTTGGAAGGGGATGAACTTATATTCATGCAACTAAAAGAAAGAAAGAAATAAGAAAAAAAAAGAAGAAAAAAATGTAGCATTAGAGAAAATATTCTTCTGTATTTGCAGCAAATTTGGGAGTAACACGAAGATATTTGGGTGTAATACGAAGATATTTGAGCGTATTATTTAAGAATTTTTGGTGTGTGTGTGCTGATAAATTCTGCAAAATTCAAAACTCTTCCTCTTTGTCCTCCTCATCTTCTGCTGCTTCTTCTTCTTCTTTCATCATCATCATCTTCTTTTTTTTCTTATTCATCTTTTTTTTTCTTGTTTTACCTTCTCAAGTTTTTTCTTATTTTACTATCTTAACAAGAATAAAAATAAAAAAAATCAAACAAAGAAGAAGAAGAAACACATAATACTGCAAAATTACTTGGAAGAGGATAAACTTACATTCATTTAACTAAAAAAAGAAAGAAATAAGAAAAAAAAGAAGAAAAAAATGCAGCATTAGAAGAATATTTTTCTGTATTTGCAGCAAATTTGGGAGTAACACAAAGATATTTGGGTGTAACACGAAGATATTTGAGTATATTATTTAAGAATTTTTGGTGTATATGTGTTGATAAGTTCTGCATAATTCAAAACTCTTCCTCTTCCTCCTACTCATCTTCTGCTACTTCTTCTTCTTCATCTTCTTATTTCATATTCTTATAATTCTTCTTAGAAGAAAAAATCAAACAAAAAAATACATAATATTGCAAAATTAATATAAAGAGGAGGAGGAAAAAAAATACAACAACAACAACAGTAATAAAAAACGATGATGAAGATGAAACACGTGAAGAAAAAAGAGGAGAAATACAAAGAAGAAGGAGAAAAAGAAGGAAGAGGTGAAGAAGGAGGAGGAACGCGGAATACAAAGAGGAACAACATAATTTCACGCGCACGTTATGTAAGTGAATTTTGTTGGGTTAGGATTAACTTATATAACTTGTATGCCAAAAAAACTTATATGTGTAGCAGTATTCTTACTATTAAAAATCAATGTATATTTTACGAAAACAAAACAATATATATATATATACTAAAACCGTTAAACTAGTGAATCCGTCTGTTTTTTAGTGGCAAGTCAATTAAAAATATTTATTTAAAAATTTATATCTTATACATAATTATTATTTTATAAAAATATTATATATACACTAAAATTAATAATTAAATAAATTATTATGTATCTGTATATTAATTTTTTGATATTTCTACTATATATTTTATATAAATAAATAAATTAATATTTAATTTTTAGTATGTGTATAATACAGTTAATTACGTTATTATATTTTATTCAATTGCAATTAAGCTTCCATAGAATTTTTATTTTTTAAATCTGTAAATGCCTAATTCTACATTTTGGATTTTTAGAATTTTTTTAATATAAAATAAAAAAATAATTAATTCTCAAAATAAAATATTTAAACTTTAAATTCTAGAAACGATTTTTTTTTTTTTTGCATTAGGGGCAAGTTCGCTGCACCCCCGCGAACTCTATATAAATTATGAAGTTCGCTGCATGATAAACCACTATTTTATGGTATATTTTAGATTGAATTGAGTGGATTTTGTCAACTATTCTCACACTTATTCATGTAAATTGCATGTTTTTAAGTTTCCGTCCTAATTTTGTGCTATGATTGAAAATATGCTTCATAGGCCTTAAAATCGCTAATTTTTAATCCTCTTTTATTATCATTCGATACCGTGATATGTGCGTTAAGTGATTTCAGAGTTTATAGGGCAGGAATGACTTAGAAGATGGAAAGGGAGCATGCAAAAGTGGAAGGAACACAAAAAATTAAAGAGTTGAGAAGCTGGTACCGACGCGTATGCGTGGATGACGTGTGCGTATGACCAGGAGCGTCGTCCATTGACGCGTACGCGTGACGAGCGTCACGTGCTGCACTAAAGTGAATAAGCTAGGGGCAATTTCTGGGCTGCTTTTGGCCCAGTTTCAAGCCCGAAAATGAAGATAAAAGGCTGGGGATGGAGCAGTAAATACAGGGAGTCATAGTTTAGTTTTACCATGCTTTAGGTTAGGTTTTCTAGAGAGAGAAGCTCTCTCTTCTCTCTAGAAATTAGGGTAGATTAGGTTAATTTCTCTTTAATTCTTATTTCAGTGTAGTTTCATTTATGTTTTCATGCTTTATTGTCTTGGGTCTCTTTGTTTACATTGTTAATTTCCCTATTATGTCATTTTTATGTTTATGAACCCTTGTTACGTTTGATTTCTATTAATGCAATTTATGTTTTCTATGTTTATTGTTGCTTTCTTTAATTGTTAGTTATTGATTCTTGCATTTAGTAGTTTAGATTTAATCTTTCTTGTTAATTTTCTATGTTTTTATTTTGTTCCTTCCAAGTGTTTGATGAAATGCTTGGTTGGATTTTAAATTAGATTTTTGTGTTCTTGGCTTTGGTTGGTGATATAGAGACTCTTCAATTATCGAAAATTGGTTAGAGGTTAACTAAGTGAAGGCAATTTACATTTACCATCACAATTGAGGATGATAATGAGGATAGGAATTCCAATTCTTACCTCTTGCTAAGACTTTTCTTATTTGTTAGTTTATTTTCTTGTTAATTTTACATTCCTTGTTCATCATTAAAAACTCAAAAAATATTTTTCCACAACTAATAATAACTACACTTCCCTGCAATTCCTTTGAGAGACGACTCGAGGTTTAAATACTTCGGTTATTTTTATTGGTTTGCATTGTGACAAACAAATTAAACGTTGATCGATGATTGTATGTTAGTTTAGAACTATACTTGCAACTGATCTATTTTGTAAAAATTCTTTACCGACATTTATTCTCCGTCACTGCACCCCCGACGAACTCTATGTTGAGTTTGGCATAGTATATAAAATGTGGGGCCATTCTCATTTGTCGCTTTCTTTCCAAATCTCTCCTCCAAATTTGCTTTGTTCCTCCGTCACTTGTGATAGTCAGATTCTTCTGTACGATATTTTCTGTGTCTCAACGTCCGTGAAGTTCGTTATCCATGACATCGTCAGTTTCAGGTCAGTAAATAATATGTTAGTTAGCATTACTATTTTCAAGTTAGTTAGAGTTACTATTTACATGTTAGTTAAAGTTACTGTTTAGTGGTTGCATGTTAGTTAGAGTTACAGATTTATTATTTACATGTTAGTTAGAGTTACTGTTTAGGGTTTACATGTTAGTTAAAATATATAACATATTAGTTAGATTTTTTATGTTATTGTTTTCTAGTACATTTGCTATTTATTTTTTATAACATGTTAATTAGTATAAGTTATTAGTCAATTCTTAGTTAGTTTAGTCGAAATAGGTAGTTTAAGTTGTGAATTAGAAGGTAATTAGCGAAATAATTAGTTAGTTTATGTTAGATTAGAAAGAAACATGATTAATAAAATTTAGGGTTCTGTTAGTTATTGATTAGGGTTGTTGAGGATGTTAGTTGATGGCCTCATGTAGTTGGATTAAATTTTAATTAGTAAGTTTATAAACTGATTAAGAAGTAATGTAGACAAGTAGGAGATGTAAATATGTTTTTTAAGAATTTAGTTAATGTGAAAGGAACTAAGTTCAGTATATGTTATTTTATTTTACTAGAGTGTGGTTAGATGGAGTAGTAGT
Source organism: Arachis hypogaea (assembly GCF_003086295.3). Lineage (NCBI taxonomy): Eukaryota > Viridiplantae > Streptophyta > Magnoliopsida > Fabales > Fabaceae > Arachis > Arachis hypogaea. The sequence goes on from NC_092049.1 coordinate 101,084,772, forward strand.
TATTGGGTTACGAGGATATGCTTTACAGATTGGATCATGCTAAGCACATTGTTGGCAGACTTGATCGAGTGGTACACTTTTATTGCTATTGTTTATTTTGTTGTAATTAATGAATACTGAATTTGTTATTTAATGTGTTCACTGTCCTTTGTTTTTATTTGTTGTTTCCGTTTGGTAGGCGCCTCGAATCTTGCGCACCAGACGGAATTTTATGAGACGGCCGCTGAAGCAGATTAGGCCATATCTCAGACGAGTCGGGTTTGAGTATGTGACGTATATGGTTGAGTTAGAACACGACTGGCCATTAGCCTCGGTGTTGATAACGAGGTGGAGGCCTGAGTCCCACACGTTTCATCTACCATGCGGAGAGATGACTATCACCCTGCAGTTCGTGGCTTATCAGTTGGGACTCAGGATCGACAGTGATCTTGTTAGTGGATGCATAGATGGTTGGGAGTAGCACCATCAGGGATGGTCCTTTGAGGACTTTTGCCAGCAACTACTGAGTGCTATTCCTGGCTTTGATGACAGACAGTCACAGACCAAGTGGACTGTGAAGCTCATATGGTTCCACAACACGGTATGTGGGTTGCTGGAGCAGGACGCCATTGAGGAGCGCCTGTTGAGGTACATGAGAAGATATATCATGTAGTTGATCGGGGGTATCCTATTCCCAAATGCATCTGACTCTCGGGTGCACATAAGGTGGCTCCCCCTCCTAGAGGACCTTGACACATGTGGCGGGTTATCATGGGGCTCGGCTATGCTGGCATGGTTGTACCACTAGATGTGCCGTGCCACGGAGCATGGTCAGCGGAATTTGGATGGTTTGCGTCAGTTTGCTGCTATCTTGGGCCTATCGCCATATTCCACTGCTACGGCCCGATGGATTTGATACTCGTCGATTTTCGCTGGTCGAGAGGTATTATCTCTTTTTGTAAAAACTCTTCGTTATTTTTTTAACTAGTTAATGTAATTGAGCAATAACGTGGCCTCATTCATGGTATTGTAGGTGGGTTCAGTACCGGCTAAACAATGCCAGAGGCGAGCACAAGCTTAGGCATTACAGTCGTACCCTGAACGGGATTGGCATCCTGAACGTAAGTCATAAATATTTAAGATTTACAAATTTATTTTAGTTAAATACGAATATTGCATTTGAAATTTGAATGCTGTCATTAATTTGTGTTTTGTGAACAGGTTGAGTGGACGTCATATGCTGACCCAGAGCTGAATGATCTAGTTCCACCATTGATAGCTGAGGCTTAAGCCTCGGCGGCGGTTGTATGTCTGCTATTTTGCTTCACTATTGTCGAGTGGCATCAGGTGGATCGGGTGGTACGTCAGTTCGGTGGCCTGCAGCACATTCCGACCAGGCCACTGAACATTGACGAGATGCACAGGTTGGATGGTTGGTTCCGTCGAGGCAAGTGGTTCCCGCATCTGCTTGGTGGCTGGCATGAGATGTGGGATGCTCGTGCCAACCATCAACTATAAATACACCATTATATAGACCTGCGTCCTTCCCTTCCATACATGAGTTGGCATCTGCAGTAGGCCCACATAGAGTTGTTTGGTCAGGGTGACCAACACCTAGTGGCGGCGGGGGTTGTGCCAGATAACCTGCCCATTCACCATCCAGCTGCTCCAGATCTACATCAGCCAGTGGATGGTTACCTTCTAAAGCTGTGGCCAGCTACCGGAGGAGGGAGAGGTAGGGGGCGGGGTAGAGGTAGACACAGTGGAGGTTGAGGGAGGCAGGGCCATGACGAGGTTCACCGCGACAAAGACTTAGTCAGGCCGCCAACGCATGGGGTAGAGGGAGTTGGCCGGGCCGAGGATGCCGAACAGACTATTGGCGCTCTCTCAGTACCCGTCCCTGGAGACTACTTGTCCATGAGACCACCTAGGTCACACCACTCTGAGGCCGGGACCAGCCACCAGGGGCATACACTGGAGGTCGGGGGCCATCTACATTTTGATTTGGGGACCCAGTTTGAGCTGCCATTCAGCCCATCAGAGCTCGGGCCCCAGATGGACTACAAGCCCATCTTGGATACTCAAGACATGATTGATGTGACAATGTTGGTGCTTGACTGGATGACGGGGTTGATGCAGGGAGGTGATGAGGGGTTGCCGGATGTTACAGTAATGCCACATCATACCAGCCACGACACATGGATGATCCGTTTAGTGGGCCGTCCTCCACTGCAGATATAAGTGAAAATAAGTGGCTTGCAATGCTTGAAAGCCTCAACACACGGTGGGAACGTCCAAAAAACTCGATGAAACATGACTGTGTCGGCAGAACTAGGCCACGACTGTGTCACAAGTTGCACCCAAGTACCTAAAGACCCATTATCAATTAGCACATATAGATGGTGTCTTTTTTTAATAGTGAATAACCATATTGAAATAAATCTTAACGGGCAAGTACATCTGCATAGAGAATAACCAACGAGGAAGCTCGTTGTTTGACTCCTTCCAATCACCATATATTCTTGCAATGACTCTCTATTTTGCAAGCCAAACCTTTCTATAGGACGCCTTGTAACCGAACTGATTCTCCACACCTCCTTGCGAAACCCTAATGCTGATTTTTGGATCCGCTTTGACCATTGTGAAAATGTGTTGAGCAATCACCTTTGAATCCAACCTACGATGGTCTTGACCCATCGATGTTTACATGAAAGTATGAGGACCAGTGTATCTCTTAACCTCCCACTTTTCTTGCATTCGGCGATATGATATGAGTATGCTCCAAGAACAACCAACCCCGAACTTGATACACTGTGTATTATACCTCAACTGGTCTCTCTATACTATTTTATACTATGCAGCCCTCTTGATGCTGTACCTCTTAACTGCCAACATGACTTCTTCCTTGTTCTGAAATTGTTGTCCAACCTCGAACTCATTGCTTGGATCCTCTTCGGGGCCTCCCTGGGTAAACGACCAATCGTCATTGCATCGAGATTCAATCTGGAGAAGTGATCCAGCCGGTCATATGGTCGAGAAATGGCAGGTTGTGTCAGAGCAATTTGTGTGTCACCGTAGCAGTTCATCTCTTCTTCCTTGTCACCATCATTAGTAATTTTGGGTGGTTCATCATCAGCATCGTCTCCGTTATCGGGGTTAACTTCATATTGATCCATCATCGGATCCCTGATAGCAGAACTCTCATGAATTTCAACATCGTCACCCATCATGTCAGCATTACGAATTTCAACATTAGATCTCTCTTGACTACCTTCAGGTGGCATATTTAGATCCACCATCGTCCTTCTGATATTTCGTCTAATAGCTCCGCTCAACGGATTATCATCGACAGTACCTACAGATGATCTTCGACCACCCAACTCAATGAGGAACACGAATAATTCCAACAGATGAACATTTGTCCATCCGTTGTGCCACGACCTTATAAGACGTACGTCCTCGTCGTCACGTAAACGTACCTGATTCAAAACAATAGAAATATTTCTCACAACCGTAGTCTAATAGATATACTATCAACAGAGCCAAGACAGCTGTGATATACCTTTTATAAAACAAACTATCATCTACTTCGGTAAGATATCTGTAGTAAATTTTTTTCACCCTTTTTGTCAGATTCTTCAACGTTGTTAGACTTTGACTTCCGATGTCATATAGGTAATTATCGGTTGTCCCGATCTAAAAACGATAGAACCTTCTTCATCGTACACTATTTCACCATCATAATCAATGGATAACAATGGATTCCTTGACATGTAGAGAAAAAATGTCAACAATAAGAACGAAAATGGAAAATGAAATTGTGGTTCTCAGCTCCGCTCTCCAATAGGCATGCTTTTATTTTTGAAACCCAACCTAGAGTTCGCCGAGGGTGCGGCGAACTCCATAATTTATATAGAGTTCGTCCAGAAGTACGACGAATTCGCCCCTAATACAAAAAAAAAATCGTATTCTAAAATTTAAAGTTTAAATATCTTGTTTTAAAAATTAATTATTTTTTTATTTTATATTAAAAAAAATCATGTATTTTTAGAACTACTGCTTCTTTTGCTTCTGCAAAATATAAGAATGTTACATGTGAATAAAATCTTTTGGAAGTGGAAAACTATATTGTGTAAACCAGCGACGAAGCTTCTTGGCAACTTCTCTTCTACAACCTTGATTGCGACACAAAACGGGGAATAGCTATCGTCCATGCATTTTTCTTTAAAAAAGAATAATATTCTAAAAATTCAATTTCGGCACATCTGGAAAAGAATGAAAAAAGCAGTGTGTAATTTGCCAAAAACAAGTGTAAAGGGTTAATTGCCCTATAGATTTAGAATGTTCACGTTATGAGCATTTTAATATTAAATTTGAATGATACGGCAGATAACTTTTTAAAAGAATTTGTAATTTATATATTTTTTAAAAATAAAATATCAAATAAAAATGTAAAATTTTTAGAAGATTTTGTAATAGACTTAAAAATTTTTTGAGAAAAAATATAATATAAATTCTTAAAAATATTAAAATATCAAACTTATAAATACTTAAAAAATTACAACATTAAACACGATTTGTTCTTTTGTCGCGAATCAATAAGTCTACCCTTATAATGTTTTAAAAATTTATTAGATATTCTTTTGTGAACTTAAAAATTTATCAAATATTTTATTTTCTTTAAAAATTTGTAAGTTCATGACAAAATTTTTTAAAAACCTAATTGTGTTATGATGCATACTAATATAGACATGTGACACGACACGGAATACACTCACAGGCGAATTTTAAAATTTATAAATTACGGAGACATGTATACATATAAAATATGAATTAATTTTTTTAATTAGTTTTAATGTCTTATTTTAATTATATCAAGTATTTAAAATATTTTTTGTTTTAATAAATAATAATATATATTATATCTAAATTTATTTTAAAAATATATATTAAAAATAAGACTGAACATGTTAATACGTGATAGTATTTAGATATGTCTAAACATGTTTAGAGAAGAATTTTTTATTTTTTATTAGTTATACTACATGCATCCCAAAATCAACCATTAAAGTCAATTATTAGTATAAAATATATATTAGAATATAAATACACATTAAAAATAAATTAAATTACATATATATTTATACACAAATATATTGGTGACTAATTTTAGATTTTTAGTAGCTAATTTTACTGTACAAATAATATTTTTATTTTTATTAAAATACGATTAAATATAACATACATGCATATTAAATAAATATCAATAAATATCATATTCAAAATGCGTCCGATCCACTAAGGGTCTGTTTGGGTGAGCTTCTAAAAAAAGATCTTTTTTCGAGTTATCTTTTTTTAAAAGATCTTATGGAGAAGTAAAAGTAATTTTATGTTTAGATATCTCATGTAAAAAGATCTTTTTATCTATCAATTATGTTTGGGTATAACAATATAAAAATATTTTTTTGTTTATTTATTACATGAAAAACATCATTTTTTTAAGAAAAAAAGATTTTTTAAAAAAAGATGTAAATTTACAACTTCTCAAAATATATATATATATATTTTTTAATACTTTTACTTTTACTCCTAGAAATTTATCAAACAAGCTTAAAAAAAAAAAAAATCTTTTTTCATTAAAAATTTTTTTTTTAAACAAAATAATCACCCCAAAACAAGCACTAATACAGTAACTCAAAAAAAAAAAAAAAGCATTAGGCTATTCTCTAAAATAATTCACCGTCTAAATTTTGTAAACGAATATTTTAGTAAGCTATCTTTAAAAAAGTGTAAAGAAGCATAGATAACTATTTGGGATTTGGGGTTTGGCACACCCATTTCCGTTATCACTTATCACTGTCGCCAATATCATCGCCCTCATTCCTCATACATATATATTCAACTATTCATCAATCTTAATTCAAGTCCTGTGTTTGTTTTTGTCTCATTAGATACAACTCTGTGTTCTCCGATCATCAGTGAAAACCATGGGAAAGGACAGGAAAGTGGGAGTAGCAATGGACTTCTCAAAGAGCAGCAAGAATGCTCTGAAATGGGCACTTGACAACTTGGCTGATAAAGGTGACACTTTCTATATCATCCACATCAACCCTAATTCTCCTGATGAATCTCGTAACCAGCTTTGGCTCAAAGATGGTTCTCGTAAGTATTTTCTTTTCTTTTTTCTTTTTATTGCAGATTTTGTTCTAAACCTGTTATTGATCTGATCTGACTTCGTTTGGTTATGTTTGCAGCTCTGATTCCTTTGACGGAGTTTAGAGAGCAAGAGATTATGAACAAGTATGCAGTTCAAACTGATATTGAGGTTCTTGATTTGCTTGACACTGCTGCAAGACAAAAAGAGGTTTCTTTTTGTTTTTACTTTTTTAATTATTTTATTTTTGTTCTAATCTCTGTTTGCTTTTGTTGTTCTCTCTGTTTTTCTCTGTATTGATTTTTTGGCATAGATTGTTCTAGAGGTACCTTTATGAGTGAAGTTATGTTTTGATTCAGGTGAACATTGTTGCAAAAATTTATTGGGGTGATGCAAGAGAGAAACTTCTGGATTCTATTGAAGATCTGAAACTGGACTCAATTGTACTGGGAAGCAGGGGACTTAGCACAATCCAAAGGTGTGTATTTTATTTATTTATTTATTTTCACATTTCCCTGTTTTTATTGTTCTTTGGACTTTGGAGTATAGTTTAGAAAAAAAAATTAGGATGACACAAGTTAATTGGCTTTTGTGTGTACTGAAAAGACAAAAGATACAATTAAGATATAATGGAAAAGTTTTTTCGTAGATAATATAATGGAAGAGTGTAAAAACAATTATTTGTTCTTGCTGAAGATTTTTTTGAGTCTACCAAAAATATTTTTCTTGTGAAAATAACGATATATATAATTTTGAAAAACACAATCAGTGGTTATGGTGACTGGTGGTTGGTTGTAAAACCACCTAAAAATATTATTTAATTTTCTTATTTTCTTTTTTAAACTTTCATTTTCGTTATATCTTCTTAACCAAATACCAAGATTAGATTTAGACATTAGAATCAAAGATTATGCTGCAATCATATTTTTAAGTTTAAAGGTGTAATTCAAGCTTTAAAATTATTAGAGTAAGAATATATTTAGACCCTATTTTCTGTAAAATTTATTTATAAATAGATCATAGTTTAAAATTTTGGAAAATTTATATTTTTCAATTAAATTCAATAAATATGACAGTCAGGGCAGCAAAATAAATGAATAAGAGAGGATATCTTAAAAACTTTGTTAAAGAACTAGATATTTCAGAAATTCTGAAAAACATGAATCACAATCACCTATCATGTTCTTTTTTTTTATACGGAATAAGAAAATCACACCTATTGCTTGATTGATACACCTCTATATAATATCTTTCTCTATTTATTGTGACTTGGATCTCATGGATTACCCTGTTCCTGTGATGGTGCTTAAAAAAAAAATACCAGGATAATATTGGGAAGTGTTAGCAACTTTGTGATGACACATGCCCCATGCCCTGTTACCATTGTCAAGGATTCAAGCACCACCAAGTAGTGTATACATATGATGATCAATTTGTTGGGAGAGCATTTCAGTAATCTTTATCTTTATCTAGCTTTATATGACTATATACTATACTCTTTCTATATTTATGTTCTTTGTATTGTGGCTTCAGTGTTGAGAATTGAGAATAAGGTATTATTTTATATTTTCCATATTATCAAAAGTATAATGTAATTTGAGGAGACATATTAGGGATTATATGTCTTTGGATTCTCATTTGTGACGGGAGTTATGGCGAGATTGTGACTTTTTGTCGTTTGGTTGTTATACTTTGAGCTCATATCTTAATAAGTTCTTGGCAATTTATAGCGTAAATAATAAATTACTAGTAAACAAGTGAAAAGGTCTAAACATCTTTCTAAGGTCAAAACTTTGAATCCATAAAAAAAAATTCAAATTGGAACCTTAACTTTAACCGTATATCCGTTCATATTTAGATGTGTGCCATTTTCAAAAGGAGTTGCTGAGATATTTGGTAATTCAAATCTAAAGTGTGAGCTACAGGATAAGATTTTTGTGTTTCGTTAATTAGTCTGCCTTATCGGACAACACGGTCATGGACGGTGACAATTCCATTTTTCTAGTAGTATATTATTGCCAACCACTTTGTCATCATGCCCATTTGGGCACATGGTACATGGTATTCATCATTGTCAATTCTTCCAATATTCCTACCCATGCTTTGCACATAGCATTTGGTTGGGAGCGCATGTTTCGGGCAGCACTAGGTCACGAACAAGCAATGCACCTGTGACACAAATATGTGAGTGTCATTTTTTAGATGTATTTCGGTTTTATTATATTATTTATTTCTTAATATAATCGAATCTATTTGTGTTGTATTGTGTTAATGTTTTTACTTTTTAGATGAATATCTTTTCTATATACTATATATTGATTGATAATACGGTACTTCTTTAAATATATAAGATTTCAGCCATAGAAAAAAAAAATATAATGCAGCCTACCCTGCTAAAATAGGAGATTAAAAAACTTTAGCCTATTCCGATATTTTTTGAAAAATTCAAAATTTTTTATTAAGTTAATTAAAATAAAAAATAAATTTTATGATTTCATAATCAATTAATTATAAAAAAATACTATATAAAATTCATAAGTCTACAAAAATTTTGATATAAAAGGATAAAAAAGACTTAACTTTTTTGCATTTATATATATATATATATAAAAAAAAAGAATTTGGTTGCCAAGCCATTCTTTTCTACCAAAGTCCGCAAGTTAAGCCGGACAAGTTTCGTGTGCATTTTTTTTTTTGGCAAGTTTAACGAGCTAGTCTCACAAGTTTCAGTCTGATTGCCACCTTTATAGTTGTCCGGGACTGGCCCGCTAAAGTAAAACGAGTTTTTTCTCTCTAGAAATACTCACTAAAACATAACTAAACTAAATCCTAGCTCTTTCTAGTTTTCGAGCCCAAATATCTGCATTCACATACTCTGGTAAGTGAGTCACGTAAGAGTACCGATGCGTATAACGGTTAATCTCTATTTACTTTATGCATTTTTCTCTTTATCCATACTGTTCGGTAAGTCGGGTACCGGACGGTTCGGGTCAGGACTCTGGAGTCTACGCTTGGGATGGTGGGGAGGCTCGTCTGGTCGTGGTCTCCTGGTCCCGGGTGTGCGAGGTCCCAAGCACTTCGCGTGGAGGAAGGGGGGGTGCCACCTGCAAGGACACTCCGACGCTCTTGTCAGAATATGTGCAGGCAGAAGGGAGGTGATGTAAGAATGTCACGTACCTCGGGGGGAGAGCCAGTCTCCCCCTTATATACATGTCAGTAATGGGCCCCTCAAGTGGACAGGCCCATACCCTCAAGGACGCCGTCCCACGGCTGTGTGCAAGCCGTACGGGACGCGTGTCCGGGTCGGGGGAGGACGCATTGCCGGGCCGGAGGGAACTCGGGTCGGGTTGACCCGCGTGGATTTGGGACGGGCCGTAACAGTGCCCCCGACGCGTCAGCGATGGCCGTGAAGACCATAAGACCATTGGTGGCGCGTGATGTCTTCGTTCGTGCGTTGTCGTCGGGTCGGCTGACCGTGGGAGAGACGCGTCTCTTGCACGCGTGTCTCTTGGTTTGTTGTGGCATCCGTTTGCCGTTTCGTTCTTCGCACTGGGCATTTAATGCTCATAATGATTTGAAAAAACCCGCGCGCAAAGACTATCTTGCCCCTGCTTCCTTTCGCGCTTCTGGAGGTGGTTTTTAAACAGTTTTCTCCCTATCCACCTCCCACTCTTACTATTTCCAACTCCTTCTCTCCCTAACATCCAAAGCTTCCAGTGCGAACTCCCTCCTGCTTCAACTTTCAGTCCAAGTTTCTTTCATCATTCCAGGTAATTTTTTGGTCTCTATCCTTTGGTATCTGTGTTATGTCCTGCTGCTGTGCGATTGCTGTTTGCGTTTGTTGCATGGCTAGTTTATTTTTGCCGAAAGGTTTTTCAATGTTGGGGTAGGTGAGTTAGGGGAGGGGTACCATTCTAGGATAGGTTTTGGGTGGTTTATGTGGTAGGCGTAGTTTTTAGCCGTGTTTGGTCACGATTGAGTTGAAAAGGCGTAGTTTCTGAGTTTTTTCGGGCTCCCGACCTCATAGACTAACGGAGTGGTACCCCGCTGTAGGTATGCCTCGCGTTGTCTCCCGGTCTTCTGGATCTGGTGCGGCTTACGACCCGTATGCTTGGGTGACTGACGATATAAAGGAACCGCCCAACCAAATGAGTTTGGAAGAGTTGACCGAGTTCCGGTAAGCCGGCCACTTGTGCGGTGGGACGGACGAGGAAGCCAACTATGAGGTCTCCATTCCTGCCCCCCGCGAGCGTATTTATGAGCTCAACTTCCATTCTCCTCGGGTCCCCGATTGGATTTGGTTTTACAAATCCATGTTCACACAAGTCGGCGTACGGATACCGTTCTCGGATTTCCAAATGGCGCTCCTCAACCGGATATCCGTTTCCCCTTCTCAGCTCCATCCGAACAGTTGGGCTTCGATCCGCTGTTTCGAGATGGTTTGCGAGTACCTGGAGTTGCCGGTATCAGTAGACGTCTTTCTCTTTTTCTTTACCCTTACCAACCCTTCCAAGCAGGGGAAGGCGAGGAAGGGGTTTCTCTCTTTCCGTTCTGCCCAGGGTAGGAAGATATTTGGCCTCTTTGAGGACTCCTATCACGGCTTCAAAGACAAGTATTTCAAAGTTCGCCCCGTCAAAGGTCGTCACCCCTTTTGGTTGTCGTTAGAGGGGGAGCGCCTTATCCCGACGTACTGGAGTTTCGGGGCGGGGTCGAACTCCTTCATCAAGGTGACATACAAAAGGTTGTCGCCTGTGGATAAACAAATAGCTGACGTTCTTTTTGCTATTTTTGAAAAGAACCCCGTGAACCCTCATCTTCTTATGGGTGAACGGGAGGCCGGCAGGAGCTATATCCGTGAGTTGTCTTATTTGCTTGTCTTTGTGTTTATTGTTGTTTCGTTTATCCGTTTTGACGACTAACGCGTTTGTTGTTTGTTGTAGTGGAAATGTCTGCAACTGTGGTCGGGCTTGAAAACTTGATGAAGACCTTTTTTGAGGAAAATGATGACGAGAAGACGGAGAAGGATGCTGGGGAGGGGGAGGATCATACCGGGAAGTCAGGGGGTCCGGCCATGGGGGTTGAAGGTCAGGGTGAGGCTTCTTCTCGGGAGGCCGTTAAGGCGGGGAAAAGGCCTATCGGGGATCAGGGTTCCTCTGTTCACGAGGAGTGTAACACCCTACCATACAGAGTCTTATGCTTAAGTCATAATTCAGAGATGGCAAGGTATTACGACCTCTAAAACAAAAATTTAGTACGTATAGTAGTATGAATAATTGATTATAACTAGGAGCCTTTGTAGAAAAAGGGGTAAACAAAAACCATAACTCGAACGCGCAACACTCCGATCGATAACGTAACGAGCAAAGGATAAGCTAACGCAAGATCATATATATAAAGAGTGTCAAAAACGGGAATATCAAGACTCAAAATCCGGCTGCGAAGATAACCGGTCCGAGCATAATAATATATACATATAATAAAATAAGGAAACCCCAAAGGAAACCCAAAGGGACACAAATACATACAACCTATTCTCCAAAATCCCCTCTAGAAGGAGTCATCACAGTTTGTATTATTTAATGGAGATAAAAGTATCTAAACAAGATATATAGACCAAAACAGAGTCCCAAGAACAAAGGATCTTCGCTAATCCAGAAGTCTCCAGCATGCCTCAACGAGAAGCCTCGCGTCCTGCATCTGAAAACCACAAAATCCGCATGGGTGAGAACCAGAGGTCCCCAGCACGGTAACAGCTTCCACATATATAATACATAATAATAGAGGAAAGCCAAAGGCAATCCTAGAACTTCCTCCAGATAATATCAAAGCTTATAAACAAGCTAAACCATATAAGGGTATCTGACTAAAGATTCTTCAGTCTAACTAATACTTCCCTTTCCAATTCCTTCAAACCTCCCAACCACCAGCAGGAGTATATTATAGCAAACACAGTTATATCAGACAAAGAATATACAAATAGGAGCAGTTAAGACATTTAGACAATTAGCAAGTAATATGCAGTCAAATAGGCAATCTCAAACAATTCACATAGTATGCATATGATGAATGCCTGTCCCTAGTGGCTGATGATATCATCTGTCGGTTATAGAGCCAACCCGACAAGTCCTGGTAGCTAACCATTGGACTGTCCCTCTGTCGCGCATCCCCAACTCGAGTTATACTCGTTATAAACTTGATCATAAACATGATCCATATCCATCACCCTCACTGGTGAATATTTCGGGGGCGAGCTCATCCGGGTCTTTCACAGTGCCCGGCCACACTTACGACATAGGGTCAACAGAGTCTCGAGCCTCCACCTGGAGCACGTGGTGGCTAGCCACTGCTTCCTCCCAGGGATCTCGTGCCTCTGATAGTGGAAGTGCAAATCTCAATTATCAATAATTCAGCATAAGCATGCATGAATTCTCATCCATGGATCAACATCCATATCAGCCATCCGGCTCACGGTTCAGTCCAGAACCAGCCAATATTCATATTATACACAGCCTTTCCGGCTCACGGTTAAATCCATAACCAGCCGTTTCATTAGCAATTATAGCCTTTCGGCCCATGGCTTAACAAGCACTTCCACCACCATCCTCCGCATCTCACATAATCATCTTGATCCTCATTGATCATTCATTTTTCCCTTGCTTCACTCGCAAGTTACCTCATTCACTAGCCCCTTTTTAATAGCTAGGCATGTCATAATGATTTAAGACATAAATGGTGAGATCGGAGGCTTAGAAGTATGAGATTTGGCTTTTAAAACTCAAAAATCAACTTTGGGATGAAAACAGGGCCACGCGTACGCGCACTCCACGCGCACGCGTGGATGGCCTCAAAAACTCATCGACGCGCAAGCGTCATGCACGCTAACGCGTGGATTAAAGATTTGCCAATCGACACGCACGCGCCAACCACGCGTACGCGTGGGTGTTCTCGTGCCCCAGGCACAACACTGGCACAGTTCTGGCATAACTCTCTGGAAAATGGCTGGGCATTGGGTGCAGCACAATCGGCGCGCCCGCGCACATCACGCGCACGCGTGGATGGCGCTTTTTGGAAGATCGGCGCGTACGCGCCAGGTGCGCCCACGCGCAAGGGGTCATTCTGCTAAAAATTTTCTAAGTTAAAAGCTGCAGAATTCACAGATTTAAACCCCAATCTTCCAACGGACATAACTTCCTCATTTTAAATCGTTTTTCACCCGTTCTTTGAACGGCATGGACATCCCGGATCCAATTTCATTTCTAAACAGATTTGGTACAAAACGGAGATCCGTAGTCCAAGTTATGTCCCGCCAAAGTGTGCCCAAAAACCATATTTTCATACAAAACCACAAAGTGCCAATTTCAAAACAAGCCATTTCCAACTCTTTTCAAAACCAATCAAAACATGCTAGGTTCATCCCTTTTCTTTGAAATCAATCAAAATATATCAAATTCAACATCAAGCCTCCTCAACTCACACATTGACACTTTACCAAGGTTTCCAAAACCACATCCAACCATTTTAACACTTCTCAATCAAATGGCTAAAGGACAAACACAATATCATGTCATACATCCTTCCTCATCCCAATTTCCAATAATACCATTTCCAATTAACCATCATTATACATAATCAACATCATACTCACCATCAACATGGTACCACCCATCAATTCAACCTCAATCATCCATCAAGCATATATCACAACATGCATTTCTCATATTTCACACAATCAAGGCATCAATATTCGTAATCACATATATGAACACATCATATATTTCAACCATTCAACAACACCAACAATTCAATGCCTATCTTAGGGCCTCTAGCCTAAGTATTTCCTACCACATTACATATTAGATACGGGAAACTAAAACCATACCTTAGCCGATTCCCCAAGCTCAACCGGAGCACTTCCAAACCACTTGTCCACAAGCTCTCAAGGTATCAACACCTCCAAGAACAGATTTTATCACACAAAACCCTCTTCCAAGCTTTCCAAAATCACCAATCAAGCTCCAATATTCACATATACACAACCTAAGCCACAATCATCATACCCATACACAACATCTCAAAACCCAAACATCATAGAACAACAAAATCACACTAGGGTTGAGAATCTTACCACACCCAAGGTCCAAGGAGACAACATTAACCTTCTCCTTCAAGAGAGTTGGGTCCTATAACATCAAAGAACCCAAAATCTCAACATTTTACCCATGAAACTCGAAAATAAGGGCTGGAATTTCGAACAGAAACACGTGGCTTACCTCAAGATTAATTGTATGGGTTTTGTAGAGCTCTCCGCGGTGAACGCGTGGCCGCAAACGGAGCGGCAATCGGAGCTCTAGATCAAAAGTTATGGTGGTTTGAAGATCAAGTGAGAGAAAGAACTTGAGAGAGTGTTCTTCCTCCCCTCTCTTCAATTTCAGCGTGTTTGAGTGTGTTGTGAGGAGAGAGAGTGCTGAAAACTAGGGTTTTGGTTTAGTTATGTTGGGCCAAGGGCCCACTTTGGGTCCGGTTGGCCCGGTTTGGCCCGTTCGGTCCAATCTTGGTCCGAATTCTATAAAATTGGTACCGAAATTCTCGTCTCAATTTCCTTTATCATATTAAGCCATAAAAATATCATTTTTGGCTTTCTAGAATAAATTCTCATATATGGGTTAATTAGCCGTTAATTAACCGGGTCTTACATTCTACCCACCTAATTGGGAATTTTGCCCACAAAATTCAAATTCAAATTCAATTACCTGAGAATAAGTGCGGATAATCCGTTCGCATCTCCGACTCAAGTTCCCAAGTGTGTTCCTCAACACCGCCTCGACTCCAAGCCACTTTGACTAATGAAACCTCTTTTCCACGCAACCGTTTGATACTAGTATCATCAATTCTGACTGGAGCCACTGGAAGCGTCAAATCTTCTCTTAACTGAACCGATTCGGGTTCTAACACATGGCTAGCATCAGGAGTGTACTTTCGAAGCTGCGACACGTGAAATACGTCGTGCAGGTTTGAAAGATGGGGTGGTAAAGCCACCCGATACGCCACTGGCCCAATCCTCTCCAAGATCTGAAATGGACCAATGTATCGAGGATTCAACTTCTTTGCTTTAATCGCTCTACCTACTCCTGTGGTCGGAGTAACTTTCAGGAAAACATGATCTCCTGCCTCAAATTCTAAGGGCTTCCGCCTTTGATCGGCGTAACTCTTTTGACGACTCTGCGCCGTAAGCATCCTATCTCGGATCTTCTTGACTTGTTCAGTGGTCTCAGCTATCATTTCCGGCCCCAACAAGCCTTTCTCTCCAGCTTCATACCAACATAGTGGAGATTGACATTTTCTCCCATACAAAGCCTCATACGGAGCCATTCCGATGCTCGCATGGTAACTATTATTGTATGCAAACTCTACTAACGGCATATACCGATCCCAACTCGCCGGTTGGTCCAAAACACAAGCTCTCAACATATCCTCTAGTGTTTGGATCATCCTCTCGGATTGACCATCTGTTTGAGGATGGTACGCTGTACTCAAGCTTAATCGAGTTCCAAAAGCTTTCTGAAATGCACCCCAGAACCTCGAAGTGAAACGAGGATCTCTATCAGAGATTATAGTAGCAGGTACACCATGGAGTCTCACAATCTCCTTTATGTATAACCGAGCTAGCTCCTCAAGGGTGTAAGTCATCCGAACGGGTAAAAAGTGAGCTGACTTCGTCAGTCGGTCCAGATCACCCAGATAGCATCAAAACCAGTCCTAGTCCTTGGCAATCCCGACACAAAGTCCATTGCAATACTTTCCCACTTCCATTGCGGAACCTCTAAGGGTTGCAACATCCCGGAAGGTCTTTGATGTTCAATCTTTACCTTTTGACAAGTTAAGCACTTTGAAACATATTCCGCCACATCATTCTTCATACCCGGCCACCAAAACATCGCCTTTAAATCATGGTACATCTTAGTACTTCCCGGGTGAATGGAGAATCCGCTTTTATGTGCCTCCTTTAAGATATCTTGCCTCAAAGTGCCAACGTCCGGCACCATGATCCTACCCTTGAATCTCCATAACCCATCTTTCTCTTCCGACACTCTCCACTGTTTTCCTTGCTCGATAGCCGGTAACACCTTCCATAACGCTTCATCATTTTCATGAGCCTTTAGGAGTTCGGACTTAAAGTCGCTCGAGATTTCTAATCGGCTCAAACACAAGGTTCCAGATACTTCTCGAGCACCAATTTTTAGACTCTCGAATCCCTTGAGCAACTTCTCCTCTTGAAGCATCATCCAAGACGCATATAACGACTTTCGACTTAACGCATCCGCCACTATATTCGCCTTTCCAGGATGGTAATTTAACTCAAAGTCGTAGTCCTTCAACAATTCCATCCACCTTCTCTGCCTCATATTAAGCTCTTTCTGATCAAAGAGATACTTCAAGCTCTTATGATCAGAGAAAACTTGGAACTTAACCCCATAGAGATAATGCCTCCACACCTTCAAGGCAAACACAACCGCAGCGAGTTCCAAATCGTGCGTAGGGTAACTAACTTCATGAGGTCTCAACTGTCGTGAGGCATACGCCACCACATTATGGTGCTGCATCAGCACGCACCCTAGGCCCTTTAACGATGCATCACAGTACACCTCAAAAGGCTCGTTCGGCTCAGGTAACACTAACACAGGTGCAGTGGTCAACTTTTTCTTCAATGTCTGAAAGCTCTCCTCGCACTCAGGAGTCCAAACAAACGGAGTGTCTTTGCGAGTTAACTTTGTCAACGGCAAAGCTAATTGCGAAAAGCCTTTGATGAACCTTCGGTAATAGCCAGCTAAACCCAGAAAACTCCTTATCTCAGTTACTGTGGTTGGTTGCTTCCAATCCATCACAGCTTCTACCTTGGTTGGATCTACGGCTATTCCCTTCTTACTCACCACGTGACCCAAAAACTTCACCTTATCCTTCCAAAACTCACACTTAGACAGTTTCGCATAGAGTTTCTTCTCCTTTAGAATCTGCAACACGGTCCTCAGGTATTCCGCATGCTCTTCTTCAGTCTTGGAGTAAATCAGTATGTCGTCAATGAAGACAACAACGAATTTATCCAAAAACGGACGGAATACTCTATTCATGTAATCCATGAATACTGCAGGAGCGTTCGTCAACCCAAAGGACATTACAGTGTACTCGTAATGACCATAACGAGTCCTGAAAGCGGTCTTAGGGATATCCTCACCCCTCACCCTTATCTGGTGATAACCGGATCGCAAATCAATCTTAGAGAAGACCCCAGCTCCTTGTAACTGATCCATGAGATCATCAATCCTCGGCAATGGGTACTTATTCTTTATGGTGACCTTGTTCAGCTGCCTGTAATCCACACAGAGTCGCATACTTCCATCTTTCTTCTTTACCAGTAACACTGGAGCTCCCCACGGGGAAACACTTGGTCGGATAAAGTTCTTACCCAACAATTCCTCTAACTGAGACTTTAGCTCGGCCATCTCTAACGGTGACATCCTATAAGGAGCACTTGAGATTGGTCCCGCCCCAGGCACCAATTCAATAGCAAACTCGACCTCTCGGTTAGGTGGAAATTCCTCAATATCATCGGGAAACACTTCCGGAAACTCACACACTACCGGAATCTGATCCAACCTTTGATCATCACCCGAAACACCCGCGGTTAACAACAGGATACCCTGACATTCGGTTCCAGAACAGTTCACCATCATTGAATTCAAGTAATAATTATTCACCACAACTGGCCCTTCTGTATCCTCCGGCATAAAGTACACCGACTTGGTAGAACAATCAAGCAGGACATGGTTTTCGGATAACCAGTCCAATCCCAAGATAAGATCAAGACCGATCATCGGTAAGCAGATTAGATTATGGACAAAATCACGCTGCTTGAACCTAAACGAAACTTTCGGGCATCCTAGTCTAGTTACCATAGCTTCATGGGTAGCATTATACACTTTTAAGTCATAACCTAAGGTTACGATCTTCAACCCTAACTCATGGGCTTTCTCAAATGCAACGAATGAATGCGATGCTCCCGAATCAAATAAAGCATTTAAAGTTTGACCAGCCATTTCACAGTTACCTCGAATGAGTGTCTCGGATCCCTCTGCACCCACAGCTGAGGTGGTGAACACCCGACCCGTCTGTTGTGCTTTCCCAGCACCTTGCTTTTGCTTCTCTGGACAACTTGCGGCTTTATGCCCCGCCTTTCCGCAATTGTAGCACAAACCCCATCCGGCCTTGCATGGTACTCCCGGATGGTGACTCCCACACCTAGTACAAGCTTGTTCATTCTGAGGTTGCTTCCCAAACTTCTTCCCTTGGAAATTGTTGTTGTTGTTGGGCCTCCTGAAAGAGCTCCCCCTCTTGAAAGACGGACCTCTAGGTGCAAAGCCCTTCCCTCGGTTCTGTGGAAATGAACCTTTGTGACTCCCTTTCTCAGCGGCTGCCCTTTTCACACACTCCTCAGCAACCCTACACTTGTTCACTAATTCGGAGAAAGTCCTAATCTCCATTGGTCCTACTGAACTGAAGATATCACTCCGGAGTCCTCCTTCATACTTAACACACTTCCATTCCTCATATTCCACCGGAGTCCCTTGGCACATACGAGAGAACCTGAACAGCTCCTCAAACTTGTCAGTATACTCTGATATGGACATAGTACCCTGCTTCAGCTGTAACAATTCAAGTTCCTTAGCCGTCCTAGCAGAAGTCGGAAAGTACTTCTTATAGAACTCTTCTTGAAAGACATTCCAGGTGATATAGTCATCACCCTGCTGCAGAAGACGTCGGATGCCTTGCCACCAATGCGACGCCTCACCGGTGAGCATATAAGTGGCAAACTCGACACGCTGTCCTTCAGGTACCACTTGTGCTTGTAATGCTCGCTCTATAGCCTGAAACCATGTATCAGCCTCAGTCGGGCTAGTAGTTCCCTTGAACTTAGGCGGATTAACCTTCAAAAAGTTTGCCAAGGTCATCGGACCCTGAACTCCACCTCCATCATTACCATGGTTGTTCATCTGTTGACCAAGAGCCTCAGCAGTGGCTTGCATAGCAGCAGCCATGTTCTCCAACGCAGCCATAAAGTTTACCGGGACATTAGGGTTATTCTCCGGTGCACGAGCATTCGTACGACCTCTCGCACTACCTCTACCGCGTCCACGAGGCGCCATCTGGTTCCTATACACACCCAACAATCGATATTAAGTTGATCAGTCTCAATATCGGAAGTCTAGTGCTTCAAAGTCCCAAATGCATGCTCATGAACGTTTATGCCAATTATATCAAGCAGATATACTAATAGCACATAACACACACAGAGAGAATGCACAGAAGCATAGTCAGTCCATCCCTCAGGCTCTATAGGAACGAACTGCTCTGATACCATAATGTAACACCCTACCATACAGAGTCTTATGCTTAAGTCATAATTCAGAGATGGCAAGGTATTACGACCTCTAAAACAAAAATTTAGTACGTATAGTAGTATGAATAATTGATTATAACTAGGAGCCTTTGTAGAAAAAGGGGTAAACAAAAACCATAACTCGAACGCGCAACACTCCGATCGATAACGTAACGAGCAAAGGATAAGCTAACGCAAGATCATATATATAAAGAGTGTCAAAAACGGGAATATCAAGACTCAAAATCCGGCTGCGAAGATAACCGGTCCGAGCATAATAATATATACATATAATAAAATAAGGAAACCCCAAAGGAAACCCAAAGGGACACAAATACATACAACCTATTCTCCAAAATCCCCTCTAGAAGGAGTCATCACAGTTTGTATTATTTAATGGAGATAAAAGTATCTAAACAAGATATATAAACCAAAACAGAGTCCCAAGAACAAAGGATCTTCGCTAATCCAGAAGTCTCCAGCATGCCTCAACGAGAAGCCTCGCGTCCTGCATCTGAAAACCACAAAATCCGCATGGGTGAGAACCAGAGGTCCCCAGCACGGTAACAGCTTCCACATATATAATACATAATAATAGAGGAAAGCCAAAGGCAATCCTAGAACTTCCTCCAGATAATATCAAAGCTTATAAACAAGCTAAACCATATAAGGGTATCTGACTAAAGATTCTTCAGTCTAACTAATACTTCTCTTTCCAATTCCTTCAAACCTCCCAACCACCAGCAGGAGTATATTATAGCAAACACAGTTATATCAGACAAAGAATATACAAATAGGAGCAGTTAAGACATTTAGACAATTAGCAAGTAATATGCAGTCAAATAGGCAATCTCAAACAATTCACATAGTATGCATATGATGAATGCCTGTCCCTAGTGGCTGATGATATCATCTGTCGGTTATAGAGCCAACCCGACAAGTCCTGGTAGCTAACCATTGGACTGTCCCTCTGTCGCGCATCCCCAACTCGAGTTATACTCGTTATAAACTTGATCATAAACATGATCCATATCCATCACCCTCACTGGTGAATATTTCGGGGGCGAGCTCATCCGGGTCTTTCACAGTGCCCGGCCACACTTACGACATAGGGTCAACAGAGTCTCGAGCCTCCACCTGGAGCACGTGGTGGCTAGCCACTGCTTCCTCCCAGGGATCTCGTGCCTCTGATAGTGGAAGTGCAAATCTCAATTATCAATAATTCAGCATAAGCATGCATGAATTCTCATCCATGGATCAACATCCATATCAGCCATCCGGCTCACGGTTCAGTCCAGAACCAGCCAATATTCATATTATACACAGCCTTTCCGGCTCACGGTTAAATCCATAACCAGCCGTTTCATTAGCAATTATAGCCTTTCGGCCCATGGCTTAACAAGCACTTCCACCACCATCCTCCGCATCTCACATAATCATCTTGATCCTCATTGATCATTCATTTTTCCCTTGCTTCACTCGCAAGTTACCTCATTCACTAGCCCCTTTTTAATAGCTAGGCATGTCATAATGATTTAAGACATAAATGGTGAGATCGGAGGCTTAGAAGTATGAGATTTGGCTTTTAAAACTCAAAAATCAACTTTGGGATGAAAACAGGGCCACGCGTACGCGCACTCCACGCGCACGCGTGGATGGCCTCAAAAACTCATCGACGCGCAAGCGTCATGCACGCTAACGCGTGGATTAAAGATTTGCCAATCGACACGCACGCGCTAACCACGCGTACGCGTGGGTGTTCTCGTGCCCCAGGCACAACACTGGCACAGTTCTGGCATAACTCTCTGGAAAATGGCTGGGCATTGGGTGCAGCACAATCGGCGCGCCCGCGCACATCACGCGCACGCGTGGATGGCGCTTTCTGGAAGATCGGCGCGTACGCGCCAGGTGCGCCCACGCGCAAGGGGTCATTCTGCTAAAAATTTTCTAAGTTAAAAGCTGCAGAATTCACAGATTTAAACCCCAATCTTCCAACGGACATAACTTCCTCATTTTAAATCGTTTTTCACCCGTTCTTTGAACGGCATGGACATCCCGGATCCAATTTCATTTCTAAACAGATTTGGTACAAAACGGAGATCCGTAGTCCAAGTTATGTCCCGCCAAAGTGTGCCCAAAAACCATATTTTCATACAAAACCACAAAGTGCCAATTTCAAAACAAGCCATTTCCAACTCTTTTCAAAACCAATCAAAACATGCTAGGTTCATCCCTTTTCTTTGAAATCAATCAAAATATATCAAATTCAACATCAAGCCTCCTCAACTCACACATTGACACTTTACCAAGGTTTCCAAAACCACATCCAACCATTTTAACACTTCTCAATCAAATGGCTAAAGGACAAACACAATATCATGTCATACATCCTTCCTCATCCCAATTTCCAATAATACCATTTCCAATTAACCATCATTATACATAATCAACATCATACTCACCATCAACATGGTACCACCCATCAATTCAACCTCAATCATCCATCAAGCATATATCACAACATGCATTTCTCATATTTCACACAATCAAGGCATCAATATTCGTAATCACATATATGAACACATCATATATTTCAACCATTCAACAACACCAACAATTCAATGCCTATCTTAGGGCCTCTAGCCTAAGTATTTCCTACCACATTACATATTAGATACGGGAAACTAAAACCATACCTTAGCCGATTCCCCAAGCTCAACCGGAGCACTTCCAAACCACTTGTCCACAAGCTCTCAAGGTATCAACACCTCCAAGAACAGATTTTATCACACAAAACCCTCTTCCAAGCTTTCCAAAATCACCAATCAAGCTCCAATATTCACATATACACAACCTAAGCCACAATCATCATACCCATACACAACATCTCAAAACCCAAACATCATAGAACAACAAAATCACACTAGGGTTGAGAATCTTACCACACCCAAGGTCCAAGGAGACAACATTAACCTTCTCCTTCAAGAGAGTTGGGTCCTATAACATCAAAGAACCCAAAATCTCAACATTTTACCCATGAAACTCGAAAATAAGGGCTGGAATTTCGAACAGAAACACGTGGCTTACCTCAAGATTAGTTGTATGGGTTTTGTAGAGCTCTCCGCGGTGAACGCGTGGCCGCAAACGGAGCGGCAATCGGAGCTCTAGATCAAAAGTTATGGTGGTTTGAAGATCAAGTGAGAGAAAGAACTTGAGAGAGTGTTCTTCCTCCCCTCTCTTCAATTTCAGCGTGTTTGAGTGTGTTGTGAGGAGAGAGAGTGCTGAAAACTAGGGTTTTGGTTTAGTTATGTTGGGCCAAGGGCCCACTTTGGGTCCGGTTGGCCCGGTTTGGCCCGTTCGGTCCAATCTTGGTCCGAATTCTATAAAATTGGTACCGAAATTCTCGTCTCAATTTCCTCTATCATATTAAGCCATAAAAATATCATTTTTGACTTTCTAGAATAAATTCTCATATATGGGTTAATTAGCCGTTAATTAACCGGGTCTTACAAGGAGGCAACTGGCGGGCACTCAACCGCTTCTCACCAAGAAGATGATGACGTGGAGCTCATTCACACCCCCAAGAGGCGGAGGTCGTCAGCCAGCCCGGAGGGGGCCCTTAGTATCATGGAGAGGAATTTTGATGCAACCAGGTTTATAGATTCCCAATTGATCCCCGGGACGGAGGAACATTTCCTTGGCACTGAACTGGCTGGGCAGGCTAGATGGATGTATCGGACTTTGCTCCGGGGAGCCGTAATAGCCCGAAAGGCTGAGTTTGAGTTGTCGGGAATGCAAGCTCTCCGGAGGAAGCTCGAGTCCTCCGTTAAAGCCAATAATGATTTCAAAGTCCAAGTTGAGCAGCTCCAAGGTCAGTTGTCCGAAATGACGGAGAAGCTCAGGGTTTCGGAGGAGAAGGTGGCGTCTGCTGCCGAGAAGTTGAAAGTTTCGGACGAGTCGGTGGCCCGCCTAATCGAGAGGGAGATGACCTTGGAGGGTCAGCTGAACTCTGCCCAGGGCCGTGTGGCGACCTTGGAGAAGGAGCGTGACGAAGCTGTCTCGTTGGCTGAGGTCGCTAGGTCAGAAGTTGAGGGGCTCAAAAAGAAGCTGAAGGCGACCAAGGATCAAGGAAAGAATGCAATTACTATGACTGAGGATGCCTTGAAGGCTCAAATAAAGATTGTGGCTCCCGACTTCGACACCTCTGCTATTGGGGTCTTCAAAATGATCCAAGATGGCAAGGTTGTAGATATGCCGAGGAAGTGATTCCTTGTAACTTTGTGTATTTGTTGTTTTGTTTGTTTTGAACAATTTGCTTGTCCGTTCCATATTTTGACACTTTATAAGTTATCCTCGTTTGGTTGCTTTGTGATTTGTGCTCGTTTCGTTGTCTTGTCGTGTTGCCGTTATCGTGTTACCGTTTATTCTGGGCGGGCTTATTTCTTGTGCCCGTCTCGCCGTTTTCACGTTTGTCAACAGTTCGGACCGGTTTGGTCGCGTTGTCGTCGAATTGGTTAAGGCTTATGAGCCGTCTGGCTCCCGGGGTGATCAATCCCGGGGCGCCGTTTTAGGTATCAGTCGTGTGGAACAGATGTGAAGTAAGAAAATTTTAACAAGTAAAAAATTTGAACAAGTGAAAATTAATCGTCAGCTGGGCAAGTATTCGACAAAGTAAGTAAACAAGATGAATTAATATGTGGATAGGGCAAATATCAACTATCTGGCTAGGCTCCCTGGTCGGTGAGCCGGTGGGTCAAGAGTAGAACCTCTTTAGGTTACCTGCGTTCCATGTTCTGGGTATTTCCTTGCCGTCGAGTCTTTCGAGTTTGTAAGCGCCTTTGCCGAGTACCTCCCTTACCCTGTAGGGACCTTCCCAATTTACCGCCAGCTTACCTTCCCCTGGGGTCGGGACGCCGATGTCGTTGCGTCGCAAGACGAGGTCCCTTTCCTCGAAATCTCGTTTGAGGACTTTTGCGTTATAACACAGGGCTATTCTTTGTTTCAGCGCCGTTTCTGTTAGGTGAGCCATCTCCCTTGTTTCTTCAATCAGGTCTTTCTCGACCGCTTCGCTCATGCCCGCGAGTAGTAGTCGGGGGCTTGGTTCGCCGATTTCGACTGGTATTACCGCATCGACCCCGTATGTTAGGCGAAAGGGAGTTTCCCCCGTAGCGCTTTGTTCGGTCATCCGGTAAGACCATAAGACGGAGGAGAGTTCGTCAGCCCAGTTTCCTTTCTTACTGTCTAGGCGCTTCTTTAGACCAAGGAGGACGACTTTGTTTGCGGCCTCTACCTGCCCGTTCGTTTGGGGGTGTTCTATTGAGGAGAACTTTTGCTTTATCCCTAGGCCGGAGAGGAATTCCATGAACTTCTTGTCAGTGAACTGGGTCCCGTTGTCTGAGATAACGACCTCCGGGATACCGAAACGGGTTATCACCTGCCTCCACATGAACTTCCGGCAGTTGGAGGACGATATCGTGGCTAGTGGTTCAGCCTCCACCCATTTGGTATAGTAGTCAATGGCGACAATGAGGTATTTGACTTGTCCTGGGCCGACTGGGAAAGGTCCCAGGAGGTCGACTCCCCATTGTGCAAAAGGTCGCGTAGTCGTTAGCGAGCTTAGCTCGGAGGCCGGCGCCTTGTGGAAGTTGGCGTTTTGTTGACACTTTGTGCATTTTCTGACGAATTCCTTTGAGTCCTTCATCATTGTCGGCCAGTAGTATCCTGCTCGGATTAGCTTCCTTGCTAGGGCTTTGCCCCCGATGTGGTGTCCGCAGCACCCCTCATGGACTTCTCTAAGTACGTAGTCCGTTTGGTCGGGGTGCAAACACTTCAGTAGGGGCTGGCTGAGTCCCTTTCTGAATAGTTGTCCCTGTATGATTGCATATCTGGCCGCCTCCCTTCTTAAAGCTTTGGCTGCTTTCTCATCTTCGGGCAACTTGCCGAGTTCCAGGAAATTGGTGATGGGGTCCAGCCATGAGGGGCTCGACTTCGTCAAGTGGAGGGCGACCGTTGGTTCCTTCACCATGCCTTGGATGAGCGACCGGTTACCCGATCCTGTCTTTGTGCTCGCCAGCTTCGACAGGAGGTCTGCCCGTGTGTTCCTTTCTCTTGGAACGTGCTGGACGATGACCTCCTGGAACTGGCTTGTCATTTCCTTAACCTTTTCCAAGTATTTTTGGAGGAGGGGGTCCCGGGCTTGGTAGCTTCCGTTTACCTGCGAGGTGACAACTTGGGAGTCGCTGCATACTTCGATCCTCGCCGCCCCGACTTCCCGAGCTAGCATTAGTCCGCCCAGGAGAGCCTCATATTCTGCTTGGTTGTTCGACACTGGGAACTCGAACTTGGTCGATTGCTCATAGATGACCCCTGCCGGGCTTTCTATGATGACCCCTGCTCCTCTGGATGTTTGGTTGGAGGCTCCGTCTACATGAAGCCTCCACCGTGTGCCCGTTTCTTCGGGAGGGTCCCCTGTTACTTCCACCAAAAAGTCTGCCATTGCCTGGGCCTTGATTGCATGTCGGGGCTCATACTGTAGGTCATATTGTGAGAGCTCGATGGCCCAGGTCATCATCCTACCAGCCAAGTCAGGTTTTTGCAGTATTTGTCGAATCGCCTGATCCGTCCTCACGACTATACGGTGACTCTGGAAGTATTGTCTTAACCTTCGGGAGGACACTAGGAGCGCCAGCGCCAGTCTTTCCAGTTTGCTGTACCCCAGCTCTGGTCCTCGGAGTGCCCTGCTCACAAAGTAAACGGGCTGTTGTGTCTTTGCTTCTTCTGTAACGAGGACCGCGGCAAGCGCTTCCTCGGTTACTGACAGGTAGAGGTAGAGTGGTTCTCCGGCCCTGGGTTTCCCGAGAACTGGCGGCGCCGCCAAGATTTCCTTGAAGTGGTTGAATGCCTCTTCGCACGTTGGGGTCCATTCGAACGTCATTCCCTTTCTCATTAAGTTGAAGAAGGGTAGGGCTCTTGCTGCCGATGCTCCGAGGAAATGAGATAAGGCCGTCAATCTTCCGGCAAGTCTCTGGACGTCTTTGATGCAACCCGGACTCTTCATCTGAAGGACCGCTTGGCACTTTTCGGGATTGGCTTCCACTCCTCTTTGAGTGATCATGAAGCCCAGGAACTTTCCGGCCTCCATGGCGAACGCGCATTTGAGCGGATTGAGCCTCATGCCGTGTTGCCGGAGGGACGAGAAAACGCCGTTAAGGTCGCTCAGGAGATCGTCGGGTCGTGCGGTCTTTGCGAGTATGTCATCCACATAGACTTCTACTATTTTGCCCATGAGTTCGCTGAATATCTTATTCATCAACCTTTGGTATGTGGCCCCGGCATTTTTTAGACCGAACGGCATTACCTTGTAACAATAGATGCCCCCTGGCGTTATGAACGCCGTTTTTTCCTCGTCGGGTCGGTGCATCGGTATCTGATTGTACCCTGAGTAGGCATCCATGAAGCTTAGATACCTGTACCCCGCCGCTGCGTCGACGAGTGCATCAATATTAGGCAGGGGGTAGCAGTCCTTGGGACAGGCCTTGTTAAGGTCAGAGTAGTCCACACACATTCTCCATCTCCCATTGTGTTTTTTAACCAGAACTACATTCGACAACCAGGTCGAGTAGTCCAGTTCCCGGATGAATCCCGCTTCTAGGAGGTTGGCCGTTTGCTTGGCCACGTCTTCCGCCCTTTCCTGCGACATCTTTCTCCTCCTTTGGGCCACTGGTTTGGCTCCTGCCTTTACGGCCAGGTGATGCGACATGAGCTCGGGATCTATCCCGGGCATGTCAGCAGGTGTCCAGGCAAAGAGGTCGGCATTGGCCCTGATCATTTCCATCAAAGGCTCCTTTATCTCGTGGGGGAGGTTTCTGTTTATGAATGTGAATTTATCGTCCTCCTCGCCGACTCTGAACTTTTCCAAGTCTCCTTCTGGCTCTGGTCTGGGATTGTCGTCTACCCTGGCATCCAGATCGGCCAGGAAGACCCCTGACGCTTCTTTGGATTTTTTCCTGAGAGAAAGGCTGGCGTGGTCGCAAGCGACCGCCGTTTCCAAATCGCCCCTGAGGGATCCCACGGATCCGTCGTCGGTGACGAACTTCATCACCAGTAGTTTCGTACTGATAGCTGCCCCCAGGTCGTTAATGGTCTTTCTCCCCAAGATGATGTTATAAGCTGTCGAATCTCGTAATATTACAAAGTCTGCCATGACTGTTCTCCGTCTTTGCCCTTGCCCCACAGAGGTCGGGAGTGTGATGATTCCGTCCGGCTTGATGAAGTGGTCTCCTAACCCTACCACACCGTGCTGGTGGGTCGTCAGGTCGGAATCTCTCAATCCCAGGGCATCGAAAACGTTTCGGAACATGATGTTTGAGTCTGCCCCCGTGTCTACCAGGATTCGTTTGACGAGGCCAGTTCCGACCCTAGCCGTGATGACCATGGGCGGACTTTCCGGCACCTCGTCAAACCATTGGTCCTCCGGGCCGAAAGAGATAGGCGGGAGACCCTTAAGACTTCTAACTGGTGGGGTGGAGACCGCTAGGACCTTGGCATCCTTCTTCTGCACCGATTTTGACCTCGGGGCGGTATTCCTGGCCGTCACCACGTTCACCACCGTGAGCCCGTGGTCGTCACCCTCTGGTTCTTGTCATCGCCTCGTTGGTCGGGATCTGTCTTCGCTGTCGTGGTCCCGGTTGCGTCTCCTTGGTTCCCTGATAAGGTGGGAGAAGTCGGCGAGTTTGCCGTCCCTGATAGCTTGCTCGAGGGCGTCCTTTAGGTCAAAGCAGTCTTGGGTCTTGTGCCCGTAACCCTTGTGATACTCGCAGTAGAGGTTCTTGTTTCCTCCCGTTCTGTCCTTCAGTGGTCGGGGCTTCGACAGTATCCCCTTTTCTGCTATCTGTTGGTAAACTTCAGTGATCGATGCCGTGAGGGGGGTGTAGTTGGTGTACTTCCCAACTCGGGGGAACGGTTTGGGTGGTTTACTCGGGCCGCCGTCCCTGGCATGCCCCTTTGGTCTTTCTCTGGCTTCAAAGTGTCGGGCTTGGTTGTAGGCGGGCTGCCGTTTATTGGCAGCCACAACCTGGCTGACCTCCTCGTCATTGATGTATTCTTTGGCCACGCAATGGATCTCTTGCATTGTCCAGACGGGCTTTGTGGTGAGGTGTTTCCTGAAGTCCTCATTCGAGAGCCCGTTCGTTAAGCACAAACTTGCCACCGAGTCCGTCAGACCGTCAATTTCCAAGCACTCGTCATTAAAACGGTCCAGGTACTTCCTGGTCGGCTCTCCGGGTCTCTGTGTCACCCCTAGTAAATTGATTGGGTGTTTGGCTTTAACAATCCTAGTCGTGAACTGAGCCAAGAAGGCGTGGCTGATGTCGGAGAATTGGGTCACCGAGCCTTGCGGGAGGTTGTTGAACCACCGTATTGCCGAGCCCGCTAGGGTAACCTGGAAAGCGCGACATCTGACCTCGTCTCCCACTCCTTCTTGGTTCATCCTGGCCTCAAAGGCCGTCAAGTGTTCCAGGGGGTCTTGCGTTCCGTCATACTTCATGTCTGTCGGCTTGTCGAAGTGTTTCGGTAGTCGGACCTCGAGTACGGAACGGTGGAAAGGAGTCGCTCCTATTATGACGGGTCCTCGGGCAGTTCTTCTCGACTCGTCGTTCTCGCGGCGCACCTCCTCGTCGCCCCTGTTCGATGCACGCCGCCTTTCGTGTCGGGCGTAGATGATGGGGTCCCGACTTCTTCTTCTGGGGCGTACCCGCCCCCAGTGCTCTCCGACTCGTATTGGGGGCTGGGCGTGCGCCTCGAGCGGCTCCTTGAACGGGAACGGGTGGGGCTCCGCTCTGGGGAGCGTTGGTCGCGCTCTCTCTCTGCTAGCCTGCGCTCTAAGTCCTGCATTCTGTGACGTAGTTCTTGCATTATCCTGGCGTGGTTGTCACCCGTCCCCCCGAAGGGGCGTCTCTCGTAAGTTTGCGTCGCATCCCTTGGGGGCGACCTCTGTTGTTGCCGGGTTTCCGTCGCAACGGCGCCTCCCCCGAGCACGGGAGGCGCTACCTCGGAGCCTGTCCCAGTTTGGACCAGCACGAAATCCATGGACGATTTTTCCCACAGACGGCGCCAATGTTCGGTAAGTCGGGTACCGGACGGTTCGGGTCAGGACTCTGGAGTCTACGCTTGGGATGGTGGGGAGGCTCGTCTGGTCGTGGTCTCTTGGTCCCGGGTGTGCGAGGTCCCGAGCACTTCGCGTGGAGGAAGGGGGGTGCCACCTGCAAGGACACTCCGACGCTCTTGTCAGAATATGTGCAGGCAGAAGGGAGGTGATGTAAGAATGTCACGTACCTCGGGGGAGAGCCAGTCTCCCCCTTATATACATGTCAGTAATGGGCCCCTCAAGTGGACAGGCCCATACCCTCAAGGACGTCGTCCCACGGCTGTGTGCAAGCCGTACGGGACGCGTGTCCGGGTCGGGGGAGGACGCATTGCCGGGCCGGAGGGAACTCGGGTCGGGTTGACCCGCGTGGATTTGGGCCGGGCCGTAACACATACTTTCTTCATTACTTTATATCATTAATGCCACTAAAACCTAAAATACTCAAGGAAAACATATTATTACTTCGAATGAAAATAAAAAAAAAAAAGAAATAAAATTAACGATTTAAAACCTTGAAAAGTATGGTTTTAAATATTAAACTCAATGAAAAAATATTCATAAAGATCTCAAATTACTCAGAATTGTATAAATTAATTGATAAACTCTACAATTCACAATGTACTTTAAAACAATAAAATGGAGTTTATCGTTATTCTAAGAGAATATTAGCATACCCATATATGTTTTGTCCAAATACTTTAGGCTTTGAGACCTATTATTGGTTGCCACATCATGGGCTTGAAATATACATATTTTTAAACTTGGGATGTGATTTGATACTCTAAACTTCAATAGAGTTTTAATGCTCCTAAGACAAAATACAGAGCAAAAGTATATGTTTGGAGTTTTACACGAGAAGGAAGAGGATGAATTTTTTTTTATTTTGGGCTAGAACCAGTCGACCCATTTTAAGTTGGATGACAAATTTTGTTAGTATTTGATATTATGGTGAGTAAAAAAAAAATATTTGGACTAAGAATTTTATTTTATTTTTTATTTTGGTATATTTTATTTTTTTTAGACTATTATACGATTAACAGAAAAATAAAAATAAAAAAATTGGAAGACCTGAAATTATAATTATACCCTTTTAGAGTTAATTTTAAAAGTTAAAATATCTTTTAAGATTAAAGAAATTTATATTGAATTAGAAATATGATATAATTTTAAAAAAGGGTAAACTATAAAAACAAAGATATAAATTTACAAAATTTAAAATGATAATTATACCCTTGTAAATTTAATTTTAAAATTTAAAATATAAATGATTTATTTTAAATTAGAAATATGATGTAATTTTTAAAGGAGTAAATTACACTTTTTGTTAATTTTAAAAAATATAAAATTGTCCTTCGAGGATTAGAGTTGTTAGATTATTTTAAAAATTCAAAATCTATATTTGAAGTTAAAAAGATACAATTACCCCTTTTGAGATTAATTTTAAAATTCTAAAATATCTATTTAAAAGTTAATTAAAAAGATAAGTATATTCGATTAGTATTACTGTTTTTAAAATTTAATATTTAAATATATAGTTTTGTACTAATTATAAAAAGACCAAAATATCCTGTTAGAATTAATGTTGTTTAATAGAATTAGAATGTTCAAATTTAAATTTGACTTAAAAAAAAGTTATATATACTTTTAGATAATTTTAAAATGATAAAAATATTCCTTATATAATTAAGATTGTTTTATTGAATTAGAAACAAGAAATTTAAATTTAGTTTTAATAGATTCACGTACAATATTTAGTATTAATT
Organism: Arachis hypogaea; assembly: GCF_003086295.3. Classification (NCBI taxonomy): domain Eukaryota; kingdom Viridiplantae; phylum Streptophyta; class Magnoliopsida; order Fabales; family Fabaceae; genus Arachis; species Arachis hypogaea. The sequence goes on from NC_092049.1 coordinate 101,116,244, forward strand.
TCGAATAGTAAGAGCTCTTTTAGAATTAGGTTGTTTACATAAACTAGTTGTAGAAAATAAAATTTTAATTTTAATTTAAAATACTTAAATATTGTATTAGTTACTTTTAAAAAGACAAAAATACATCCTATTAAGACGAATGACAAATTTATAAGTTTGAACAACCAATTCAATAATGTAATACCCTAATATACAGATTCTTATACTCGAGGCATAAGTCAATGATATTGATGTTATACGAATCAAGGTGGAATAATAATTGAAGAAATTATTAAACAAGAAATCTAAAAAGGAGTAAAATAAAATCGCGAGTGGAAACACTCTCGTATCGAAGAAAAGAAAAATAAAACGTATTCGAATAGCGAATCAAGATAAGGTAATAATAAGAAAGAATAGGATAAAGACAAGGTACATATATGTATATAGATATGAGTATAATAGCCACTAGTCACAACCTGCGAAGTTTAGGCCAGCTAGGATATAGTAATAAAATCAGTTGACAACAGTAATTTTCTTATCTCTCCCAAAATATACATCAAAGTCTCTATAGGCAAGTTTCAAAGGATTAAATACATAGCATAAGTTTTTCAAAACAAAAGCGGAGAGGATCTAAGCAAAATATAAAGCAAAGAATACAAAGGTCTTCGCCATCTTTTAGATAAACCACAACTCACTGCTGAGCACCTGGACCTGCATCTGAAAAACAGAGAATATATACAGAATGAGATCCCCCGACCCATGGTTTCCAATATGGTAAAAGTGCCAAATAAATACAATGTACTATAATAAAAACTCACTAGGCATCCTAAACTTCCTTTGTTCATTTATTCATCTTAGATTCTCACTAATCCATAAATTAGGCAACTGTTCTAGGGGATACTAAGTCTAGTCAACTCCTCGTCTTTCCCTTCTTTCCAAACATTTTAACACTCAATTTCGAACAAAATCATAGCCAGTAAATTTAAACTTAGTGCTTAAATATCAATTATTACATTCTCTACCTGGAGCAAGTGAAGTCTCTTCACTACGTTTATCCAAGGAGCTCAAGTTATCTCGGTCGATAATCATCATTTTAAATTAATCATCTCATTATTTCATTTCAACAAGAACAGCCCTCAGTGTCGACCGACATACTGGTGAGGGACCTCTCAGTTGTACAAACACAAATAATGCAAACAAGTAATACACAAGTATAGCATGTAAGGCAAGTAGCATTTAGTCATATAAGATATACAATTAGGCAAAAGATACAATTAAGCAAGCCCAAACAAATCAAACATATGCAGATGATGCATGTCTGTCCTACTAGCCATGAACTCACGTGTCGGTTACTTGCCAGAACCTGACACATCTGGTATCTAACTCGGACATTGTCCTCTCTGCTGTTTACTCGCTATATAACATAGCCTCGCAGGGTGAGTGCCCTTTGCACCTCGCGGACAGAGGAAAATCTCACAGGGTTGAGTGCCCTACACACCTCCAGAGTTAAGTGCTCTGTGCACCTCGCAGATAGGATAGCCTGTATTTCTCGCAGGGTTAATGCCTTGTCATATCATCGTATAACCATTCACAATTTCACCATCACTTTTATGATCTCACAAGCAAAACAACATGTATCTCTTCTTAAACTCATTATTCGTCTCATGGGGTGAGTGCCCTGTACACCTTGTAGGCTTTAAACCTGTATCTCTTTATTTATAACCACAATAACTAGGGGGAATCCTCAACCTCGACTCATCTATTCATTCCGGGATATAGTGTCCGTCACACTTCTCAAAACTCATCTCATCATAACCTCCACTTATATCATTCCCATCATAATTTCAACTCACACTTAGTACGTTCATCATAAGTTCAAGTCACACTTAGTTCCCTTTCACTTCAATTCATTAACTCACTCTTTAGGTCTTATTCTTAGCTCCTCTATACTTAATTTTACCGGCTCTAGACTCTTATCGATGTTTATAAAGGTTTGGGAGGCCAAAAGAATGGTTAAAAGTCATAAAAACATATTTTTCAAATTATGAGAAGTGTGCGTACGCATACATATGATGTGCGTATGCACAAGTTGAAACTGAGGTGTCTGCGTATGCATGCAAAGGCCCGTGTACGCATACACCCAATTTTGGACCATTTCGCGTACGCAGGCAGTGCCTGCGTACACGAGAGTACTTGATAGAGGCTAATGCCCACGTACGCATGTCAAAGGCCGCGTACGCATCCATATCAGAAAACAGAAAATCTGATGTTGCAGAAATTATTTTTTCAGTCCAATTTTCAAAACCTCATAACTTTTTTCACAAAATTCCGTTTTCAACCATTCTTGAACCGTTTGAAAGATCGATAAATGAACTTTCATTAAAATCTAATTTTGAAAGTTTTCTAACTCCAAGGGCCGAGTTACGGCCTGCCGAAGTTGGCCAAAAATCAGTTTTTACCAAAAACACAAATTTACCAATTTTTCAATGATTCACACGCCTTAATCATTTTCAACCAACAAAATGAACCCAAACCAACTCAAGTTACATATTCTCACACAACCAATTCCAAGCCTACTCTTTTTATACATTCCAACTAAAATACATCTATTCCACGTTTCGAAAACCTCATTTTCCATTATTTCATCAATTAATCAAATTCTCATACATTGCATACCAATTCTTTATTCAATCTCATACATTATCACACAATTCAATCATCACTTACCATCCTTACCTTTTTCCAGTCTCCGGCCCAAAATCCACAGCCTCCAGCTCAAATTCACAATTTCAATGCATATTCCACAAACCAATAATCATTATCCAATTCATCAAATTTCTCAACACATCAAATATACAATTTCACACAATTCTCAATCCAATCATTAGTTTACACAACATATTAACTATACATATTAATACCGACTATTTACACAATCCAAACCTAATCCTAAGGACATTTAGCCTAGAAATTCTCATAACATCACACGGTACTTAAATGAAACTTAAACTATACCTCTTGTAATCACAACAATTTGATTATTCCTTGTAAATTTCCACGAAGCACTAGATTTAAACTCTACCAAGAATTTTACAAGCCAATTTCAAGTTTCTAAGAGCACCAAAATCTCACCCAACAACTCTAAAACAACCAATATCATACATACATCAACCTAGGGTTTATAAAATCTAGTAAATTACAAGGGTTAGTAATTTCTTACCTCAACCCATTGAATTTTGTGATGAATATCACCAATGGTTCATACTACAGCACTCCTAAATAACCAAAATTACAAGGTTTCTTGAAATCCCACAACCAAATTCGAATTTTTAAGGGAAAAATGAAACCTGGGTAGAGGAGAGTAAAATACTCACCATAATACCTAGATAGACTTGAAGAACTCGTCGAGGGCGACGCGTGGCCGCAAACAACTTGTCAATCGGAGTTTCAGAGAGAAAGTTACGGTGATTTAAAGTTTCAAGGAGGGTTAGAGTTTCTCTCTTCTCTCTATCCGCCCCTCTCTTATTCTCTAGGGTAAATGAGCTGGAATACTCATAACTAATGTTTATATAGGTTGGGTCTTGGGCCCACTTGGGCTCACTTCACTTGATTTAGCCTGTTGGCCCACTTTTGGGTCAAAATCTTTAAGATTAGCGTTTTAATGTGCGCTTTAATTATTTTTACCACCTCAACAACAAATATTTAACTTCCTAACATTTTTCACTCATAATTAATTTTCTCAGCTGCAGTACCGGACAGATCTCAGCTGGTACTGCCGGTTAAATTTTTAGTGCGTGTTTTTACGCATAAAATTATGTTTTCCGACTCAGAAAAATCTATTGAGTCCAAATATCCTATTTAAATTGTCAAATTATGATTCTAAAGTTTTCACTCATTTTTGCCCATATTTAATTAATTACTTAATTATTTACGGTTTGACTGGATTTTACAAACAACAAATTATATAATGGTTGGCTGTAATGTTTAATGTCTAAAAATGGCGGATTAAACCCTAAACATAATAGTTCCTCTAAGTTCATATCAAGTTTCATCTCGAACTATATGTTGACTAAAAATGATTAAATTTATTGCCAGATCTAATCTAAATTATTATATCTTTACTAATTTTATCACTGTATCATGCTATCAATGTTTTATTATGAACTATAGCTCAGATGATCGATTCTCATAATTGCTTCCAGTAAGCGCTTAATTAAGTATTAGTCTATCGTAATATAAAATCAAGTGCGTGGTGTAAAAATGTATTTTAACTTATTATACCATCGATTTTGTGATTAATTAGATATTTTTTAAGTAAAAATGAGTGAGATTTAAATAAAATATTAGCAATCGATTTAGCAATCAAGACGAAAAAAAATAAGCTTTTGAGATGATTAGAAAAGTCTTAGTAGCTAAACAAGTTACTAATGGCAAATTTGGAAATTGACTGAACAACCAACATGAAAACTAAGGTAAAAACTTTTGTTCGCTAATCGATTACTAATCAGTTAGTTGCTAATAATTAAGTTAGCTACCGATTTAGAAACCGAAAAAAAATATTAGGTTATGAGACAGCGAGTCGCTAAATCAATTGACGATGATAAAATTGTAGGTCTGCTTAATAACCAACATTAAAAATAAGTTATTTGTAGCTAATTATTAAATTAATGACTAATTTAGCAACCAAATAAAAATAATAAGTTATGAATAGTAGGCTAATAAATCAATCACTAATGCTTAAATTAACAATTAATTATAACAAAAATAGCATTGTCAAACGGGACCAACCCAACCCATTTAGACCCGACCCACTTTATTTTCAGTAGCCATAATTTTTCAACCATGAACGTTTTTGGTCATCCTGTTAGATATTCAAGGGTTGGTCCTTTTATTCTCTTATTTTATTTTTTGAAAAATATTTTAATAAAAAAAATATCATTTTTAGATAAAAAATCTTTAAAAAAAATAGTGTTTTCTTAGTTTATGAGTCAGATTTTTAGGTCGGATTAGAAAAAATATTGGCCAAAAGTTAACAAACGCATCACTCAAAAAATAAGATTTTATTTTTCTAAGGTGAAAACTCATATGTAGTTATCCTACTATAAAGTTAATATTTAAAAATTGTTAGATGATTAGTTTTCACCTTTTTCTAAATATATATTCTTTTAGCCGTGCAAACGAGATATGTTCATGGCCTATTTAGTATTTAGGATTAATTTTGAATTGACTAGAATACCGTTTTAATATTAATGTTGTCTAAAGACATTAAAAATAAAAAATTTGAATTTTATAATATAAATGCTAAAATATTCTATTTAGGATTAATTTTTGGTGTCTCTGTTTAGGATTAAATTTAAAATGATTAAAATATCTTTTTAGGATTAATGTTATTTAATAGAGTTAGAATATTGAAATTTAAATTCGAAATGAATAAAATTTGATTTGTTACTTGCTCCACTTTTGTTCGGGCTATCGTTGGTATCAGGATATTAGTTATAAATATTAACTCTCAACTAATATTTACATATTTGTTAGGGTTGGCAGTGGATAGGGTAAGATAGGGTTTAGATTCTACCCTAACTCTACTCGTGGGTTGAAAATCTCTCAACCTTAACTCTACTCGCACCCTAAAGTTCTAAACCCTACCTTACTCGTAGAAATTTTTTTTTTCAAAGCAAATATAAAATTCAATCATTCCAAATTTAATACATATTAATAAAATTCAATCATTCTAACTTATTAAATTAACTAATTAGCTTAGTGGTTACTCACTTATCACTATATGTATAATTTTTAAAATATATGTATTATATGTTAGGGGTGCAGGTAGAATAGGGTATGGTACACCCCGAACCCGCACCCGACTCTACCTGTAAGTAAATCTGGACCGTTCTCTATACCTTACCTGCAACGGATCGGGTAGCTTACCCTACTCAAACAGATTGGTCCGAATTAGATGTCCGTAAATAGAGTATGTATTACCAATCCTAATATTTGTCTCATTATTTGTTTTGCTTTTATTTTCTTATATGCAGATTGAAAAAAGAAACTCATAATTAATTATAAATATTCAACAATATAAACAACTTTTATATAATGTTATATTAAAATATTTAAAATACTTAATTGTCTAGAATATCATGTATATAACCAACATATTAAATTAAATCTAGATTATAGTATTTAATTGGTAATTTGATTTCAATCATTTTATATCTCCATTGGAATAAAAAATAGTATTCGTGTTTGGGAAAAAAAAAACTATTATTTCCATGAATGATTCCAAACGAAAATATTTAGGTTACTAAAAGAATCAACTCATAGTAAAAATTTGTTCTATTAGAAATAAAAGGTTATACGAAAAATAAACTTTAGTTGTTAAAAAATAATATTAATTAAAAATTTTAAAAAAACAACGTGATTTCTTCAGTAATTAATGGGATACTCCTACGATACTGCGCCAACTTACAACAAGAGTCTTTGTACTTTTTTTTTTTAATTTTATTATATTTTGAAACTCTAAAGACTAGAGGTTGCTGTGCTAAGAAAAAAAAATGTTGGGGCTAAGAAATTTTTATTTTATTTTTAGTTTTTGATTTATATTGGATTTTTACACAATTATAACAAAAACAAACAAAAAATTGGAAAACCTGAAGTAATAATTATACCCTCTTAGAGTTAATCTTAAAAATTAAAATATCTTTTAATATTAAAGTAATTTATTTTGAATTGAAAATATTATATAATTTAAAAAAAGAGTAAACTATTGAAATGACAAGTCTAGCCTTGTAGAGTTAATTTTAAATTAGAAATATGATGTATTTTTAAGAAAATAAACTACACTTTTTGTTAATTTTAAAAAGATAAAATTGTCCTTTGAGAATTAGAGTTGTTAGGTTATTTTAAAAATCTATATTCCAAGTTAAAAAGATATATAGTTATTTCGTAATAAATGTTATGTTATATGTTTTTTGGTAAAAATATATACTTTATATTAATATCTTAAAAAATAATATAACTAATAAAAAAAATAAAAAACTCAAGTTTTATGTTTTGTAAAAAAAAACACGTAAGGATATTTTTTAAATAAAGAAGGACACGTACAGTAGACAAACTAATTTTGTATAAACATAAAAACAAAAAAAAACAAAAAATTAAAGAAAATCTATTGGACTTAAATTTTAAACCCATACATAATAAATTATTATCCTTAATTTGAAAACCTAATGAATGAGTTCGTTCTTAGGTAGCGTTTGGTGGAGAGACAGAGACGGAAAGACTGAGACTGAGAGACAGAGACTAAGAGACAGTGATTGAAATAAATCTCAGTATTCTGTTTGGTGCAAAATGGGAGACAAGAATTGAAACAAGAATGAAACTCTAATTTAATTTGCACAAAGGGTAAAATTGGAATTAATTAATTGAAATGAAAGTATTTTAGGTATAAAATGTTATTAAAGTTTCAGTCTCCATCTCTAAAAATTTCAGTCCCCTGCGTCCCTACTTTTTGGAGGTACTGAAATACTGAAATTTTAGAGACAGAGACAGAAATTTTAGTACCAGTCTCTGAACTAAAAAACACGATACTGAATCTCAGTCTCTCAGTCTCTGTCTCAGTACCTCAAAACAAACGCTACCTTAGCGACCCCATACCACAGCCTCTCACTCTTTGTTACTAAGAGTTACAAAATTGAATAAAAATTGAAAATCCTCACTTCTGTCATCTCACTCGCAGGCAGCCTTTTTATCATTTCATGCTAGAGTTTGACTTCTCATAGACGTCTCTTTGTCTTCTTTTTTTGTTGTTTCTGTCTCGTTTTTCTCTCTCATTCATCATTGTTGTCTTCACATTCGTGGATGTTCTGCCGTTTTAACGGCCACTGTCCGCCGCTTTGTCTGGTTCGATCTTCTTTCTGCTGTTGCTTTTTTAGAGGGGGGGGGGGGGAATAAGAAGCGTCTGGGTTGTGATCGATTTATTATTGTCGGTTCGTAAACACCATGATTTATGTAAGGACCAAACCATATTGCTTTAAACCGGGTAAAAGAGAAATAGGTTCTGACTTTTTAAAATGAAGATATTTTTGTCCCTCAAAGATAAAATATATTTCGATCTCTCACGTTTTAAAACAGCTGACAATCCCTTGGTTACACTTGCTGAAGTGATTTGAGAACAAATTGTTAGAGGACAAATTGGTCCTTAATGGCCAAAACGGTCGTATGCATCCCCCATATTTGATGTGATATTTTTTCTTTATAACTTCATTAAACATCATACATAATGAAACTTGAAGAATAAAGAAAGCTTCTGTTTAGCACAAAAAAAAAAATTGAATAAGTATTTTGACTGCTTTGTTACCTTTTGTTGTCATAGGGATACTTGGATCCTGAATATTACACGAGCCAGCAATTAACCAAAAAGAGCGATGTATATAGCTTTGGAGTGATAATGCTTGAGCTAGTAACAGCGAAAAGGCCAATAGAACAAGGGAAGTATATTGTGAGAGAGGTAATGAGGGTAATGGATACATCAAAAGACTTGTACAATCTTCATTCTATTGTTGATCCAACCATAGTCAGAAGCACTACAAGTCCAAAGGGGTTAGAGAAGTTTGTTGAAGTGGCAATGAGGTGTGTGAAAGAATATGCATCTGAGAGGCCTTCTATGGCTGAGGTTGTGAAAGAGATTGAGAACATAATCCAGCTTGCTGGTTTGAACCCCAGTGTTGAATCAGCTTCCACCATAGAAAGCTATGAGTTGCCACTTGGGCAAAATGTCAAACACCTTTATGACAATGAAGATTTTAGCCATTCTGAAAACTTCCCAACAGCAAAGATAGAACCTCAGTGAGACATGATAATTTTCATTACATCATCAACATTGTACATCAAATCATCCTCACCACTTTAAGAAATATACAGCAACAACAAAAATAACCACTCTAATAAAAGTAATATGTCACAAATTCATGTTTTTTTTCTTTTCAATACATAACAGTTTTTTCTCCAACTCTTCTATTTTATTTTTCCAATTCTTGACTTCGCACCAGTTGATCTTCATCGTCTACCCCTCCAACATCATCCATAGCACCCAATGCTTGAGATTCCATGGCCTTAATTTTTTTCAGGTGTTCATCAAGTCAAACAAAATACCGTTCTTTAACCTGGAGAAAATTTTTAGATAATACCATAATTAGACACATTACAATTTCATCCAACTACTAACAAAATAGTCACTGACCTTGAAAAATGGACACCCGAGAAACATCCTATTGGGATTAGATGCTGTTCTTGACTTGTAAAGAATGGCATAAACGCCGCAGAAGCACTTTGACGCAACCCCATCTCGATCACTGGTGCACGAAATTGTGATCCCTGGTAATGACTCCAAAAACTTGGTGCTCTAATCTTAATTTATAATTTGTCACAATTTCGATACAACTAACCAGCAAGTGCACTGGGTCGTCCAAGTAATAAAACCTTACATGAGTAAGGGTCGATCCCACGGAGATTGTTGGTATGAAGCAAGCTATGGTCACCTTGTAGATTTCAGTCAGGCTGATATCAAATGGTTATGGAGTTTTCGAAAATAAATAATAATTGGATAGAAGATAAAGATAGAAATACTTATGTAATTCACTGGTGGGAATTTCAGATAAGCGTATAGAGATGCTTTCGTCCCTCTGAACTTCTGCTTTCCTGCTATCTTCATCCAATCAGTCCTACTCCTTTCCATGGCTGGATTTATGTAAGGACATCACCATTGTCAATGGCTACTTTTCATCCTCTCTGTGAAAATGGTCTAATGCGCTGTCACTGCATGGCTAATCATCTGGAGGCATCACCGTGGTCAATGGCTGCATCACATCCTCTTGTGAAAATGGTCCAAATGCTCTGTCACAGCACGGCTAATCATCTGAGGTTCTCGATCATACTGGAATAGGATTCACCCTCCTTTTGCGTCTATCACTACGCCCAGCACTCGCGAGTTTGAAGTTCGTCACAGTCATTCAATCCCAGAGTCCTACTCGGAATACCACAGACAAGGTTTAGACTTTCTGGACTCTCATGAATGCCGCCATCAATCTAGCTTATACCACGAAGATTCTGACTAAGAGATCCAAGAGATACTCATTCAATCTAAGGTGGAACGGAAGTGGTTGTCAGGCACGCGTTCGTGGGAGAATGATGATGATTGTCACGTTCATCACATTTATATTGAAGTGCGAATGAATATCTTAGAAGCGGAATAAGTTGAATTGAATAGAAAAACAGTAGTACTTTGCATTAATTCATGAGGAACAGCAGAGCTCCACACCTTAATCTATGGAGTGCAAAAACTCTACCGTTTGTAAATACATAAGTGAAAGGTTTAGGCATGGCCGAATGGCCAGCCCCTATGATCTAAGAACCAGACGTCCCAGGATGATCCGAAGATGTCTAATACAATAGTAAAAAGTCCTATTTATACTAAACTAGTTACTAGGGTTTACAGAAGTAAGTAATTGATGCATAAATCCACTTCCGGGGCCCACTTGGTGTGTGCTTGGGCTGAGCTTGAATGTTTACACGTGGAGAGGTCATTCTTGGAGTTGAACGCCAGTTTGTAACGTGTTTCTGGCGTTCAACTCTGGTTCGTGACGTGTTTCTGGCGTTTAACTCCAGACTGTAGCGTAGAACTGGCGTTCAATGCCCTTTAGCGTCATCTAAACTCGGCCAAGGTATGGACTATTATATATTGTTGGAAAGCTCTGGATGTCTACTTTCCAAAACAATTGGAAGCGCACCATTTTGAGTTCTTTAGCTCCAGAAAATCCACTTTGAGTGCAGGGAGATCAGAATCCAATAGCATCAGCAGTCCTTCTTCAACCTCTGAATCTGATTTTTGCTCAAGTCCCTCAATTTCAGCCAGAAAATACCTGAAATCACAGAAAAACATACAAACTCATAGTAAAGTCCAAAAATGTGAATTTAACATAAAAACTAATAAAAACATCCCTAAAAGTAACTAGATCCTACTAAAAACATACTAAAAACAATGCCAAAAAGCGTATAAATTATCCGCTCATCACAACACCAAACTTAAATTGTTGCTTGTCTCCAAGCAACTGAAAATCAAATAGGATAAAAAGAAGAGAATATACTATAAATTCCAAACTATCAATGAAACATAGCTCCAATCAGATGAGCGGGACTTGTAGCTTTTTGCCTCTTGAATAGTTTTGGCATCTCACTTTATCCATTAAGGTTCAGAATGATTGGCATCTATAGGAACTCAGAGTTCAGATAGTGTTATTGATTCTCCTAGTTCAGTATGTTGATTCTTGAACACAGCTACTTTATGAGTCTTGGCCGTGGCCCTAAGCACTTTGTTTTCCAGTATTACCACCGGATACATAAATGCCACAGACACATAATTGGGTGAACCTTTTCAGATTGTGACTCAGCTTTGCTAAAGTCCCCAATTAGAGGTGTCCAGGGTTCTTAAGCACACTCTTTTTTTGCTTTGGACCTTGACTTTAACCGCTCAGTCTCAAGTTTTCACTTGACACCTTCACGCCACAAGCATATGGTTAGGGACAGCTTGGTTTAGCCGCTTAGGCCAGGATTTTATTCCTTTAGGCCCTCTTATCCACTGATACTCAAAGCCTTGGGATCCTTTTTAGTACCCTTGCCTTTTGGTTTTAAGGGTTACTGACTTTTTGCTCTTGCCTCTTGGTTTTAAGAGCTTTGGCTTTTTCTGCTTGCTTTTTCTCTTTTTTTTTCTATTTTTTTTTGCTATTTTTTTTGCAAGCTTTTGTATTCACTGCTTTTTCTTGCTTCAAGAATCATTTTTATGATTTTTCAGATTATCAAATAACATGTCTCCTTGTCATCATTCTTTCAAGAGCCAACAGATTTAACATTCTAAAACAACAACTTCAAAAGACATATGCACTGTTCAAGCATTCATTCAGAAAACAAGAAGCATTGTCACCACATCAATATAATTAAACTAAGTTCAAGGATAAATTCGAAACTCATGTACTTCTTGTTCTTTTGAATTAAAACATTTTTTATTTAAGAGAGGTGATGGATTTATAGGACATTCATAACTTTAAGACAAAGTTACTAACTACTAATGATCATGTAATAAGACACAAACATAGATAAGCACTTAACATAGAAAACGAAAAACAGAGAATGTAAGAACAAGGAATGAATCCACCTTAGTGATGGTGGCGTTTCCTTCTTGAGGAACCAATGATGTCCTTGAGCTCTTCTATGTCTCTTCCTTGTCTTTGTTGCTCCTCCCTCATTGCTTTTTGATCTTCTCTAATTTCATGAAGGATGATGGAGTGCTCTTGATGTTCCACCCTTAATTGTCCCATGTTGGAACTTAATTCTCCTAGGGAGATGTTGATTTGCTCCCAATAGTTTTGTGGAGGAAGATGCATTTGAGGCATCTCCGGGATCTCATGGTGATGAGCTTCATGCGTTTCTTGAGATCCATGAATGGGCTCTCTTGCTTGCTCCATCCTTTTCTTAGTGATGGGCTTCTCTTCCTCAATGGGAATGTCTCCTTCTATGAAAGCTCCAACTGAGTAACATATATAGATGGCAAATAAGATGAGGAAAAGCTAGCCTTGCCATGGGGGAAGACTTTTCGGCTATTTTGTAGAGTTCAAGGGAGATGACTTCATGAACTTCTACTTCCTCTCCAATCATGATGCTATGAATCATGATGGCCCGATCCACAGTAACTTCAGATCGGTTGCTAGTGGGGATGATGGAGTGTTGGATGAACTCTAACCATCCTCTAGCCACAGGCTTGAGGTCCAATCTTCTTAGTTGAACCGGCTTGCCTTTGGAGTCAATCTTCCATTGAGCTTCTTCCACACATATGTCCATGAGGACTTGGTCCAACCTTTGATTAAAGTTGACCCTTCTAGTGTAGGGGCGTGCATCTCCTTGCATCATGGGCAAGTTAAACGCCAACCTCACGTTTTCCAGACTAAAATCTAAGTATTTCCCCCGAACCATGGTGAGATAATTCTTTGGGTTTGGGTTCTTACTTTGATCATGGTTCCTAGTGATCCATGCATTGGCTAGAACTCTTGAACTATTAGGATGCCGACTTGTTGGATGGGGTTTGTTAGAACTTCCCAACCTCTTCTTTGGATTTCATGTCGGATCTCCGGATACTCATTTCTCTTGAGCTTGAAAGGGACCTCGGGGATCACCTTCTTCTTGGCCACAACATCATAGAAGTGGTCTTGATGGGCTTTGGAGATGAACCTTTCCATCTCCCATGACTTGGAGGTGGAAGCTTTTGTCTTCCCTTTCCCTTTTCTAGAGGATTCTCCGGTCTTAGGTGCCATCAATGGTAATGGAAAAAAAAAAGCTTATGCTTTTACCACACCAAACTTAGAATATTGCTCGCCCTCGAGCAAAAGAAGAAAGAATAGTAGAAGAAGAAGAAGAAAATATGGAGGGGAGGAGGGAGAGGTGTTTTCGGCCAAGAAGGGGAAGAGAGGTTTGTGTTGTGTGAAAATGAGGAAGAATGGAGGGCTATATATAGGAAAGGGATGGGGGGAAAGGTTTGGCCATAAGGGTGGGTTTTGGGTGGGAAATTGATTTTGAATTTTGAAGGTAGGTGGAGTTTATAAGGTAGGTTTATGGGGAAGAGTGGATGGATGTGAGTGGTGAAATGGTGATGGGGAAGAGAGATTGAGGTGATTGGTGAAGAGTTTTGGGGAAGAGTGTTTATTGGGAAGAGAGGATGAACATTGAGAAGAGGGAAGAGAGTGAGTGGTGGTAGGTGGGAATCCTGTGGGGTTCACAGATGCTGAGTTGATCCTGTGGTGTCCACAGATCCTGAGGTGTTAAGGATTTGCATCCCTGCACCCATTAGGCATGTAAAATGCCTTTGCATGCAATTCTGGCGTTTAAACGCCGAATTGATGTTTGTTCTGGGCGTTCAGCACCCAGATGCAGCATATTTCTGGCGTTGAACGCCAGCCAGATGCTTGTTTCTGGCGTTCAGCGCCAGCTCTTCTTCACTGTGCATTTCTGGCGTCTGAACGCCAGGATGCTGCTTGTTTCTGGCGTTGAACGCCAGAAACATGCTCTGTTCTGGCGTTGAACGCCAGACAGATGCTCCTTACTGGCGTTTAAACGCCAGTAAGATCTTCCTCCAGGGTGTGTTTTTTCTTCTGCTGTTTTTGATTCCGTTTTCAATTTTTATATTTATTTTGTGACTCCACATGATCATGAACCTATAAAGACATATAACTAATAAAAATATAATTAAATAAAAATTGGTTTGCCTCCCAACAAGCGCTTCTTTAATGTCAATAGCTTGACAGTGGGCTCTCATGGAGCCTCACAGATGTTCAGAGCATTGTTGAGACTCCCCAACACCAAACTTAGAGTTTGGATATGGGAGTTCAACACCAAACTTAGAATTTGGTTGTGGCCTCCCAACACCAAACTTAGAGTTGGTTGACTCTGTTTTGAGAGAAGCTTACTGTGCCTCTTTTACATGTTTACAGAAGGATGTCCTTGAGTTTTAAACTCAAGGGAGTCCTCATTCAATTGAAGGACTAGTTCACCTCTGTTAACATCAATCACAGCTCTTGCTGTGGCTAGGAAGGGTCTTCCAAGGATGATGGATTCATCCTCATCCTTCCCAGTATCTAGGATTATGAAATCAGCAGGGATGTAAAGGCCTTCAACCTTTACTAGTACGTCCTCTACTTGTCCATAAGCCTGTTTTCTGGAGTTGTCTGCCATCTCTAATGAGATTCTAGCAGCTTGCACCTCAAAGATTCCCAGCTTCTCCATTACAGAGAGGGGAATGAGGTTTATTCTTGACCCAAGGTCACATAGAGCCTTCTCAAAGGTCATGGTGCCTATGGTACAAGGTATTAGGAACTTTCCAGGATCCTGTTTCTTCTGAGGCAATCTCAGTTGATCCAATGTATTTAGTTCATTGGTGAACAGGGGAGGTTCATCTCCCCAAGTCTCATTACCAAATAGATTGGCATTCAGCTTCATGATTAAGGAACTTGGCAACTTGCTCTTCAGTAACATCCTCATTCTCTTCAGAAGAAGAATACTCATCAGAGCTCATGAAGGGCGTAAGGAGGTTTAATGGAATCTCTATGGTCTCTAGATGAGCCTCAGAGTCCTTTGGTTCCTCAGAGGGAAACTTCTTATTGATCACTGGACGTCCCAGGAGGTCTTCCTCCTTGGGATTCACGTCCTCCCCTTCCTCCTTGGGTTCGGCCATGATGGTTATATCAATGGCCTTGCACTCTCCTTTTGGATTTTCTTCTGTATTGCTTGGGAGAGTACTAGGAGGGATTTCAGTGATCTTTTTACTCAGCTGGCCCACTTGTGCCTCCAAATTTCTAATAGAGGACCTTGTTTCATTCATGAAACTTACAGTGGTCTTAGATAGATCAGAGACTAAGTTTGCTAAATTAGATGTATTTTGTTCAGAGTTCTCTGTCTGTTGTTGAGTGGATGATGGAAAAGGTTTATTATTGTTAAACCTGTTTCTTCCACCATTATTAAAGCCTTGTTGAGGCTTTTGTTGATCCTTCCATGAGAGATTTGGGTGATTTCTCCATGAGGGATTATAGGTGTTTCCATATGGTTCATCCATGTAATTCACCTCTGCTATTGCAGGGTTCTCAGGATCATAAGCTTCTTCTTCAGAAGATGCCTCTTGAGTACTGTTGGATGCAGCTTGCATTCCATTCAGACTCTGAGAAATCATATTGACTTGCTGAGTCAATATTTTATTCTGAGCCAATATGGCATTCAGAGTATCAATTTCAAGAACTCCCTTCTTCTGAGGCGTCCCATTACTCACAGGATTCCTCTCAGAAGTGTACATGAACTGGTTATTAGCAACCATGTCAATGAGTTCTTGAGCTTCTGCAGGCATTTTCTTTAGGTGAATGGATCCACCTGCAAAAGTATCCAATGACATCTTAGCTAATTCAGACAGACCATCATAGAATATATCCAGGATGGTCCATTCTGAAAGCATGTCAGAAGGACACTTTTTGGTCAGTTGCTTATATCTCTCCCAAGCTTCATAGAGGGATTCACCTTCTTTCTGTCTGAAGGTTTGAACATCCACTCTAAGCTTGCTCAGCTTTTGAGGAGGAAAGAACTTGGCTAAGAAAGTCGTGACCAGCTTATCCCAAGAGTTCAGGCTATCTTTGGGTTGAGAGTCCAACCACACTCTAGCTCTGTCTCTTACAGCAAAAGGGAAAAGCATGAGCCTGTAGACTTCAGGATCTACTCCATTAGTCTTAACAGTATCACAGATCTGCAAAAATTCAGTTAAGAACTGAAAAGGATCTTCAGATGGAAGTCCATGAAACTTGCAGTTCTGCTGTATCAGAGAAACTATTGAGGTTTCAGCTCAAAGTTGTTTGCTCCAATGGTAGGGATGGAGATGCTTCTTCCATGTAAATTGGAATTAGGTGCAGTAAAGTCACCAAGCATCCTCCTTGCATTATTATTATTTTCGGCTGCCATCTCCTCTTCTTGTTCGAAAATTTCTGAAAGGTGCTTGCTGGATTGTTGTAATTTAGCTTCTCTTAGTTTTCTCTTCAGAGTCCTTTCAGGTTCTGGATCTACTTCAACAAGAATATTCTTGTCCTTGCTCCTGCTCATATGAAAAAGAGGGAACAGAAAAATAATAATAAGGATCCTTTTTGCCCAGGTGTAGAGGTTCCCTTAGGTGAGTGGAAGAAAAGAAGAGTAGAAGAAAAGAAGAAGAGAAAATCTGAACTCAGAGAGAGAGAGGGGGTTCGGATTTTTGGTGAGATGAAGTGTTAGTAGATGAAGAAATAAATAGAATGAGATGAGAGAGAAAGAGGATTTTCGAAAATAATTTTTGAAAAAGAGTTAGTGATTTTCGAAAATAGTTTTTGAAAAAGATTAGTAATTTTCGAAAATTAAAATAAAAATTTAAAATAATTAGTTAATTAAAAAGAAATTTTGAAAAAGAGGGAAGATATTTTCGAAAATTAGAGAGAGAGAGTTAGTTAGGTAGTTTTGAAAAAGATAAGAAACAAACAAAAAGTTAGTTAGTTAGTTGAAACAAATTTGAAAATCAATTTTGAAAAGATAAGAAGATAAGAAGTTAGAAAAGATATTTTAAAATCAAATTTTTGAAAAAGATATGTTTTAAAAAGATATGATTAAAAAGATATGATTTTGAAAAAGATAAGATAGAAAGATATTTTGAAAAGATATGATTGAAATTAATTTTGAAAAAGATTTGATTTTTAAAATCACAATTAATGACTTGATTCACAAGAAATCACAAGATATGATTCTAGAACTTAAAGTTTGAATCTTTCTTAACAAGTAAGTAACAAACTTGAAATTTTTGAATCAAAACATTAATTGTTGATGATATTTTCGAAAATTATGAGATAGAATGAAGAAAAAGATTTTTGAAAAAATATTTTTATAATTTTTGAAAATAAATAAGAAAAATGAAAAAGATTTGATTTTTGAAAAAGATTTTGAAAAAGATAAGATTTTTAAATTGAAAATTTAATTTGACTCATAAAAACAACTAGATTTTAAAATTTTTTGAAAAAGTCAAATATAATTTTCGAAATTTTAAGAGAGAAAAAGGGGAAGATATTTTTTTTGATTTTTGAATTTTTAATGATGAGAGAGAAAAACATGAAAACGATGCAATGCATGAAAATTTTGGATCAAAACAATGAATGCATGCAAGAATGCTATGAATGTCAAGATGAACACCAAGAACACTTTGAAGATCATGATGAACATCAAGAACTTATTTTTGAAAAATTTTTAATGCAAAGAAAACATGCAAGACACCAAACTTAGAAATCTTTCATGTTCAGACACTATGAATGCAAAAAAATGCATATGAAAAACAAGAAAAGACACAAAACAAGAAAACATCAAGGTCAAACAAGAAGACTGGCCAGGAACAACTTGAAGATCATGAAGAACACTATGAATGCATGAATTTTTGAAAAATGCAAAGAATTTTTAGAAAAAATGCAAGTGACACCAAACTTGAAATTGACTCAAGACTCAAACAAGAAACACAAAATATTTTTAATTTTTATGATTTTATAATTTTTTTTTAGATTTTTGTATATTATTTTCGAAAAACATGTAAGAAAAAGAAAATAAGAAATCCAAAATATTTAAGAAGAATTCCAGGAATCTTTCAATATTAGCCCAAAGCTCCAATCAAAGGGTTGGACATGGCTTAATAGCCAGTCAGCTTTAGGATGTAAATCAGGTAGATCTGGAACAGCAGCAGGTGGATTAGCAACAACTAGCTTGCTCTTGATAATATTGGGTTGGAAGCCCCAGTCCAAATGAATTTAGACATGGCTTTACAGCCAGCCAGGCTTCACATGCTTCATGAAACTCTAGAATTCATTCTTAAAAACTTTTAGAATAATTTTCGAAAACAAATGAGAAATTTTTTTAAAGATTTTTTTTTTTGAAAAATTTTTGAAAATAAAACAAAAAGAAAATTACCTAATCTGAGCAACAAGATGAACCGTCAGTTATCCAAACTTGAACAATCCCCGGCAACGGCGCCAAAAACTTAGTGCACGAAATTGTGATCCCTGGTAATGGCTCCAAAAACTTGGTGCTCTAATCTTAATTTATAATTCGTCACAACTTCGATACAACTAACCAGCAAGTGCACTGGGTCGTCCAAGTAATAAAACCTTACGTGAGTAAGGGTCGATCCCACGGAGATTGTTGGTATGAAGCAAGCTATGGTCACCTTGTAGATCTCAGTTAGGCTGATATCAAATGGTTATGGAGTTTTAGAAAATAAATAATAATTGAATAGAAGATAAAGATAGAAATACTTATGTAATTCACTGGTGGGAATTTCAGATAAGCGTATAGAGATGCTTTCCTGCTGTCTTCATCCAATCAGTCCTACTCCTTTCCATGGCTGGCTTTATGTAAGGACATCACCATTGTCAATGGCTACTTTTCATCCTCTCTGTGAAAATGGTCCAATGTGCTGTCACTGCATGGCTAATCATCTGGAGGCATCACCGTGGTCAATGGCTGCATCCCATCCTCTTGTGAAAATGGTCCAAATGCTCTGTCACAGCACGACTAATCATCTGAGGTTCTCGATCATACTGGAATAGGATTCACCCTCCTTTTGCGTCTGTCACTACGCCCAGCACTCGCGAGTTTGAAGTTCGTCACAGTCATTCAATCCCAGAGTCCTACTCGGAATACCACAGACAAGGTTTAGACTTTCCGGACTCTCATGAATGCCGCCATCAATCTAGCTTATACCACGAAGATTCTGACTAAGAGATCCAAGAGATACTCATTCAATCTAAGGTGGAACGGAAGTGGTTGTCAGGCACGCGTTCGTGGGGGAACAATGATGATTGTCACGTTCATCACATTCATATTGAAGTGCGAATGAATATCTTAGAAGCGGAATAAGTTGAATTGAATAGAAAAACAGTAGTACTTTGCATTAATTCATGAGGAACAGCAGAGCTCCACACCTTAATCTATGGAGTGCAGAAACTCTACCGTTTGAAAATACATAAGTGAAAGGTTCAGGAATGGCCGAATGGCCAGCCCCCATGATCTAAGAACCAGACGTCCCAGGATGATCCGAAGATGTCTAATACAATAGTAAAAAGTCCTATTTATACTAAACTAGTTACTAGGGTTTACAGAAGTAAGTAATTAATGCATAAATCCACTTCTGGGCCCCCTTTTGCATCATCTAAACTCGGCCAAAGTATGAACTATTATATATTGCTGGAAAACCCTAGATGTCTACTTTCCAACGCAATTGGAAGCGCGCCATTTTGAGTTCTGTAGCTCCAGAAAATCCACTTTGAGTGCAGGGAGGTCAGAATCCAACAGCATCAGCAGTCCTTCTTCAACCTCTGAATCTGATTTTTGCTCAAGTCCCTCAATTTCAGCCAGAAAATACCTGAAATCACAGAAAAACACACAAACTCATAGTAAAGTCCAGAAATGTGAATTTAACATAAAAACTAATAAAAACATCCCTAAAAGTAACTAGATCCTACTAAAAACATACTAAAAACAATGCCAAAAAGCGTATAAATTATCCGCTCATCAATCACATCCTCTTGCAACAGCGCATGAAGATCCTCGTCTAGGTCTTGTGCATGAAGAACCCCTCACTCGTCATAGACGATCGCACCATCAGCGGCCATGGCTTCTACCTTGCATTTTGATGAAATAGGGCTCAGTCATGCTTACGACGTCGTTTTGGACTTAAGGGACGAATTTGTCCACTAATAATTTGTCCCAGTCTACATCATCACGTGTAACAGACACGTCATTCTCTACCCCTCCATGTCAGCTGGCTCCGTTGCCGTTTTTGCCCCAAAATGGACGGAGGGGTATAATTGTCAGCCGTTTTAAAACGTGAGGGATCGAAATGTATTTTTCAATCTTGAGGGACGAAAATGTCCTCGTTTTAAAAGGTCAGGGACCTATTTATCTTTTACTCTCTTTAAACTACTTCAAGTAAATTTCACATTGTGTTTTGGATCTGATATTTGAATAGAGCAATTTTAATTTCATATGGTAATCATGATTGTTATTTGTTGGAAATAGATCGTAAGGGCTATAATTAATAAGCTTATGGGTTTACGAAAAGAATTGTATAGTCATTTTTCATTTATAAATCATGTAAATAGTTTGGTATATATAAATAATTTCATACCAAACGTCATGTATTAAAGTTTGGGGTATTTTGAATAGAGTAGTTTAAATCATATAGGCTACAATTAATATATTTACAATTTTTCAAGAAGAATTGTGTTGCCATTTTTTGCTTGTAAATTATTTGTATAACTGAATATCAATCATCATTGTGAAAGATGACTCATGAAAAAAATGAACCACTCTCAAACCTAAAAACAATTGACAAGGTACACCACATAGAAGTAGAGGACAATTGCAATAATTCTAGCGTAGGACAACCAAAATTTGGAAGGTGATACTTGCTTTTTAATGGCTCTACTCTCTCTTTTGCCTTATTATTTCAGTTACACGAATTAATATACTCGTTTATTTATTTTATAGTAATAATGGAGATGATTATTTACCGAAGAAAGGGGAAAGGATACAAGACAACACTGACATAGTCTCCATGAACAAAATTCTCGAAATATAAATTCTCTGTTAGTCCTTATAATTTCACTAAATTTTTAATTAGGTTTTTATACTTTTTTCTTTTCAATTAGATCTCTACATTGCTTTAATTTTGTAATTAAGTCCTTCATACTGTAAAAAATATTAGAGTTAACTGAATATTTCTTCGCAAATTGAAGGTATGTATATGTTCCAGCCCAGCCCATTAGCGACTCGGGTCCTGTCATGAGCGGCCGACCCGATGGGTCGCCCGACCCGAGCTACAAGGGAACCTACCTTTATCTCCTCGCCTGCGTCGAACCTGGACAGCTAGCAGAAGCTTCCAGGAAGATGGGTTTGGCCACAAAGGGCCCACCCGAGTATGGATTATAAGAGGGGAGAGGCTACCCCTCTCCAGAGGTACGCTACCTACCCTAACCCTAATAGCTGCCTCTTGTACGGACACTAACTTGAGCGTTGGAATCCTTGCAGGTGGCTCCACCACATCCTCAACCTGCCAGTTAAAGGAACTTCATCACCGGTGCCCATCCAGGTCCAGTCGCCCACAAATCCTCAACTCCAGCACTCACCAGATCTGACCCGTTCAGGACACGAGCAACCGAACATTTGGCACTGTCTGTGGGAATGGGCGTGAATGGACTTCCTATTGGGCTCGGTCGATGAGCAAGAGGAGGTACGTGAGGAGGAGAGAACCCGCTTGATGAGCAGGATAGCCTCCATTGCTTCCTCCCGCGAGCGCACGAGAACCCTCTCCTGTAGAGATGAGCCACACTCCAGCTCCCATGAGAGACACCCATTCGGGGGTACAGGTGACGACAATGCAAAAATCATGCAGGAGTTGCGCCACGGGGTGCAGAACCTCGAGAGAGAACTGACGGCGAGGGACCACTACCGACCTAGTCCAAGTCTCTCTTGCACCCGATCTCCTCCAAATAGGTTGGATGCACGGGGTAGGAGCCCTCAGAGAAACAACGACAGACAGCAAACTGACGCTCGGTCACACACGACCCAAGACAGGTCGGAAGGGCAGGGTGAGACCCATAGAGAGAGACAAAGAAAACAAAGAGACCCTATCATCATGGGAGCAACCCCTTTCCAACCCTCCATCCTCAAGGTCCCGCTGCCGAAACACTTCGACAAGCTGATGAGCGGATATTTTATACGCTTTTTGGCATTATTTTCATATAGTTTTTAGTATGTTTTATTTAAGTTTTATTATATTTTCATAGGTTTTAGTGTAAAATTTACATTTTTGGATTCTACTATGAGTTTGTGTGTTTTTGTGCAATTTCAGATATTTTCTGGCTGAAATTGAGGAGTTGGAGCAAAGTCTGATTTAGAGACAGAGAAAGTACTACAGATGCTATCAGGATCTGACCTCCTTGCACTCGAAAGAGTTTTTCTGGAGCTACAGAAGTCTAAAATGGAGTTTTCTCAATGGCTATGGAAAGCTAACATCTAGATCTTTCTAGAAATATATAATAGTCCATACTTTACTTCAGAATTGAAGGCCCAAAACTGGTGTTCAATGCCAGCTACCTACCCCCTTTTTGGCGTCCAACGCCCACAAGGAGGTAGCCAACGTCCAACGCCCATAAAGGTGTCCCTAGCCAGCGTT
Source organism: Arachis hypogaea (assembly GCF_003086295.3). Classification (NCBI taxonomy): domain Eukaryota; kingdom Viridiplantae; phylum Streptophyta; class Magnoliopsida; order Fabales; family Fabaceae; genus Arachis; species Arachis hypogaea. The sequence goes on from NC_092049.1 coordinate 101,139,033, forward strand.
CAACACCCAAGGAGCATCCTAGCACATGGGAGACGCTAAAGCTCAGCCCAAACACTCACCAAGTGGGCCCTGGAAGTGGATTTTTTTACTAAAAGACTGTTTTACCCTTCTTAATGTAATCCTTAGTCATTAGTTTAGTATTTAAAGACTTTTACACCTCTCATCAAGGGGGGGGGGGGAGGGACGCACACCATATTCACGTTTATCATTGTATTTTCTATCAGTATGAGTTTCTAAACCTCCTAGGTTGAGGCAAGGAGCTCTGCTGAGTTTTATAGATTAATAAAAGTATTACTGTTCTACTCTCAATTCGTGTTTGATTCTGATCTAAGATGTATCTTCGTTCTTCATCCTTATGAATGTGTTGAACTGGCACAAGGTTATCTCATTCTACATGGGTTCGGAGTGAGTCTTTCATTGGAAAACAATGAACCACTAGCTTGATTATACATTTCTTAGACGGCTAATCCACGACTTCGTTGGGGATTTCTCAAGACACCAGTTCAGCCGAGGCACGAGGAGATTAGAGTCTTTGTGGTAGAGGCTAGAACCAAAGGCGCAGCATTCTCTGATCCGGAAGATTCGACCTTGTCTGTTGCGTTTTGAGTAGGATCACTAAGGGGAATGAACTGCAGGAGCTTCACCCTCAATCAAACTGGATCCGCACTAACCTTGGGGTTCAGATCCGGAGGAGCATTGACGACCTCTCAACCGGCGTTGATCACATATAGCCTACCATAGAAGAAATCATTCACAGTTGAAGAAGACAGTAAGACCGGAATTAATTCAGAAGAACAAAGCATCTCCAAGCCTTAACCATCTTCATATCATTGCATTCACCATCAATTGAGTAACGTTCTTTTTATTTTATTTTTATGCGCTTTAAACAAACAAACAACTTCTCTATCCGCCTGACAAAGATCTACAAGATAACCATAGCTTGCTTCAAATCATAATCCTCGTGGGATCGACCTTGACTCACCTTAGGTATTACTTGGACGACCCAGTGCACTTACTGGTTCAGTTGTGCGAAGTTAAATTTCGCGCACCTAGTTTTTGGCACCGTTGACGAGGATTGTTCGAATTTGGACAACTAACGGATTATCTTGTTGCTTAGATTATGTATTGTCTTTAATTATTGAGTCTTTTATTTTCCTTTTTTCAAAAAAATCAAAATCAAATTTTTTTTTCAAAAATCTTTCAAAACCTTTTCTGTATTTGGCTATGTATTTCCTTTTGAGTTTCTTACTTTGAGTCTTACCTGTTTCTTGTTTTGTTTTTCAAAAATTTTTCAAAAATCTTTGCTTTTCTTTATTGATCTTTATCTTTGGCTTGAGTCTTTTTGTTCTTGTTCTTGTGAAATTTTCGAATTTTGTGTCTTTGGTTTTCAAAATTTTTAAGTTTGGTGTCCTTTGAATGTTCTTGTTTTCTTTGAATCCTTTGAATTTTGTTCTTGGTGTTCTTCTTGATCTTCAAAGTATTCTTGTTTTTCTTTTTGTTTTGATCTTAATAATTTTAAGTTTGGTGTCTCTTTGTGTTTTTCCTTGCAATTTTCGCACACTAAGTGTTCTTAGATCTAAAAATTTTAAGTTTGGTGTCTTTTTGTTATTTTTCTCTTTCTTCATTAAATTCAAAAATAAAAAAAATTAAAATATCTTTTCTTATCTTTATCTCAATTTTCGAAATTTACAAAAAGATTTTCAAATTTTAATTTCAAAATTACTATCTTATCTTATCTCAAAATCAAATCTTTTAAAAAATCATATCTTTTTCAAATTACTATCTTATCTTTTTATCTTTCTTTAAAATTCAAAAATCTTATCTTATTTGAAATTCAAATTTTAAAATTCAATTTCAAATTTTAAAATTCAAATTTCAAAATTCAAATTTTAGAATTCAAATTTCAAAATTTAAATTTCAAATTTCAAATTTCAAAATAAAATATTTTTCAAAAATTATATTTCAAATCTTATCTTTTTCAAATCTTTTCAAATTCCTATCTTATCTTCTTGATACACCACTATTTTATGATATATTTTGGACTAAATTGAGTGGATTTTGTCAACTATTCTCACACTTATTCATGTAAATTGCATGTTTTTAAGTTTCCTTCCTAATTTTGTGCTATGATTTAAAACATGCTTCCTAGGCCTTAAAATTGTCAATTTTTAATTATCCTTTATTACCATTCGATGCCGTGATGTGTTTGTTAAGTGTTTTCAGGTTTATAGGGCATGAATGGCTTAAAGGATGAAGATGAAGCATGTTAAAGTGGAAGGAACACAAGAAATTAAAGACTTGAGAAGCGATGAGCGACGCGCACATATGACTGATGCGTGCATGTGATCAGGAGCATCTTTCAGTGACGTGCACGCGTGGTTTTTGGTGCCGTTGCCGGGGAGTTGTATATGTGTGCTAAGTTATTGGTTGGTGTAAATATATTTATATTTAAATAATTGCATATTTTATTTGTGTGTTTTTTGTTTATTAGTAGTATTTTTATTTATTTTTCTTAGTATATTTTGTTGCCATGAGCTCTATGTCTTTTTTTTATTGAATGATGCGGTCATTACCGGATCCGAGCCTAGTCACATTTGATCCTGAAATTGAAAAAAATATTTCACATATTAGGCGAGCTCGGCGTCGGTTAGCCTCTGAGGGTGGTGAAGGGGTTTCGCCCAATTCACCAATCTTACCCCGAGGTTGAGTCTGAAGCATCATTTGAGGAAGAAACTAACTCCTCTCCTACTAAGTCCATGATGTCTCTTCTATTGATTTAGGTGTAGATACTATGGCAGCTCCTAGAAGGATTACTCTCAAGGAAGCAGGAGCTCCGGATTTTACTCTTCAACCATTTCAAGCGCGTCATCCGAATTTGACTGCCGATTTTGAACTGAAGACCGCATTGATCAATCTACTTCCTAAATTTCATGGTTTACCCGCTGAAGAGCCCATCAAGCACCTTAGAGACTTTCAAATAGCTTGTTCAACTACTAGGCGGCATGGTGCAGATGAGGTTGCCGTTTGGTTATATGCCTTCCCATTTTCTCTTGAGGAAAAGGCAAAAGAGTGGTTCTACACTCAACCCGAAGCTGTTGTTACTAATTGGGATTTACTTAAAAGGGAATTCTTGGACAAGTTCTTTCCACCGGAGGTCACAAATAGATTGAGGAAGGAAATTTCTTGCGTCATTCAAGGTTAATCAGGGACGCTCTATGAGTATTGGGAATGCTTTAGGAATCTCCTTGATTCGTGCTCCCATCACATGATTGACCAGTTGGTGTTAATTAATTACTTCTACCAAGGCATGAAGCCTTAAGATAAGACCCTCTTGGATGCTGCGAGTAATGGCTCTTTGACAAAGTACAAGACGGCGACGGAAGCGTGGAAACTTATCACTGATTTAGCCGAGTCTACCCAACATGCAAGGCAAAGGAATAATCATCCCAAGGCTATTGTGGAAGTTTCTTCTAGTAGTGAGACCGCCGCTTTCACCAAGACTTTAGGAGAGATGACCAATATACTCAAGCAACTCCAACTCAATCAATAACAACCTCCACCCCCTCCACAACAACAATGTCAACAGTTAGCCCCTCAAAGAGTATGTAGAATTTGCGCTTGCTATTCTCACTATATTGATGAATGTCCACAACTCCAAGAGGACAACACCTTGGTGGCTACCAATGTTTATTACAACCGTCCAAATCAAGGGTAATATCAACAAGGCGGTAACTATAATCAAGGTGGTAACTACAATCAAGGTTGGCAAGACAATCCCAACCAAGGATGGAGAGACAACTTCAACCAAGGAGGCAGAGACAATGATGGAAATCAAAGGTGGAATAACAACTACCAACAAAACCGGTATCAACAAAACCCTCCTTACCAACAACAAAATCAAGGCCAAAGATACCAACCACCTCACCAAAGGCAAGCTCAAGCACCTTGGTGAACGAAATCACAATCACACTTTTGCAATTCCGCACAACTAACCAGCAAGTGCACTGGGTCGTCCAAGTAATACCTTACGTGAGTAAGGGTCGATCCCACGGAGATTGTCGGCTTGAAGTAAGCTATGGTTATCTTGTAACTCTTAGTCAGGATATCAATAATTCTCAGATTTAATTGTAAAAAATAAAAGAACATGAAATAAATACTTGTTTTGCAGTAATGGAGAACAGGTCGAGGTTTTGGAGATGCTCCGTCCCCTGAATCTCTGCTTTCCTACTATCTTCTTCTTCACACACGCAAGGCTCCTTCCATGGCAAGCTCGTCACAGTCATCCCTTCTCAGATCCTACTCAGAATACCACAGACAAGGTTTAGACTTTCCGGATCTCAAGAATGACTGCCAATAATTCTAGCCTATACCACGAAGGTTTCAATCTTATATTAGAAACCCAAGAGATACACATTCAAGCTTGATTGCATGTAGAACGGAAGTGGTTGTCAGGCACGCGTTCATAGGTGAGAATGATGATGAATGTCACGGATCATCACATTCATCAGGTTGAAGTGCGAATGAATATCTTAGAATAGAAGCAAGCATGATAGAATGGAAAATAGTAGTAATTGCATTAATTCATCAAAATTGCTTTCAAGATAATGTTTGATTCTTTGTCCATTAACAATGAACTTTTTGTCAGAATCAATATCTTGAAGCTCAACATATCCATATGGTGACACTCCTGTAATCACATATGGTCCCCTCTACCGGGATTTTAATTTCCCGGGGAATAATCTGAGCCTAGAGTTGAACAGCAGAACTTTTTGTCCTGGCTCAAAGACTCTGGATGACAATTTTCTTGTCATGCCACTTTTTTGCTTTTTCCTTATAAATTTTTGCATTTTCAAAAGCATTGAGTCTGAACTCCTCTAGCTCATTTAGCTGGAGCAATCTTTTCTCACCAGCTAACTTAGCATTCAGGTTTAGGAATCTGGTTGCCCAGTAGGCTTTATGTTCCAGTTCCACGGGCAGATGACAGGCCTTGCCATACACAAGCTGGTATGGAGAGGTTCCTATAGGAGTCTTGAATGCTGTTCTGTATGCCCACAGAGCATCATCCAAGCTCTTTGCCCAATCCTTTCTACGGGCAATTACAGTCCGTTCCAGGATTCTTTTTAGCTCTCTATTAGAGACTTCAGCCTGCCCATTTGTCTGTGGATGATACGGAGTTGCTACTTTGTGGCTAATTCCATATCAGACCATAGCAGAGTAAAGCTGTTTATTGCAGAAATGGGTGCCCCCATTACTGATTAGTACTCTGGGAACACCAAATCTGCCGAAAATATATTTCTGGAGGAACTTCAGCACAGTCTTGGTATCATTAGTGGGTGTGGCAATTGCCTCCACCCATTTAGATATGTAGTCTACTGCCACCAGAATGTAAGTGTTTGAGTATGATGGTGGGAAAGGACCCATGAAGTCAATACCCCATACATCAAACAACTCAATCTCTAAGATCCCTTGTTGAGGCATGGCGTAACCATGAGGTAAGTTGCCAGCTCTTTGGCAACTGTCACAGTTACGTACAAACTCTCGGGCATCTCTACAGAGAGTAGGCCAGTAGAAGCCACATTGAAGGACTTTAGTGGTTGTGCGCTCACTTCCGAAATGTCCTCCATACTGTGATCCATGGCAATGCCACAGGATCTTCTGTGCCTCCTCTCTAGGGACGCATCTACGGATCATTCCGTCTGCACATCTCTTAAAGAGATATGGTTCATCCTACAAGTAGTACTTTGCATCAGAAATTAGTTTTTTCTTTTGCACCCTGCTGTACTCCTGGGGTATGAACCTCACAGCTTTATAATTTGCAATGTCTGCAAACCATGGTGCTTTCTGAATGGCAAAGAGTTTCTCATCTGGAAAGGTCTCAGAGATTTCAGTAGAAGGGAGGGACGCCCCAGCTACTGGTTCTATCCGAGACAGGTGATCAGCTACCTGGTTCTCTGTCCCTTTTCTGTCTCTTATTTCTATATCAAACTCTTGCAGAAGCAACACCCATCTTATGAGCTTGGGTTTTGAATCCTGCTTTGTGAGTAAATATTTAAGAGCAACAAGGTCAGTGTACACAATCACTTTTGATCCTACTAAATAGGATCTAAACTTGTCAATGGCATAAACCACTGCTAGCAGCTCTTTTTCTGTGGTTGTGTAATTCTTCTGTGCGTCATTTAGAACACGACTGGCATAGTAAATGACGTGCAGAAGCTTGTTATGCCTTTGTCCCAACACTGTACCAATGGCATGGTCACTGGCATCACACATTAATTCGAATGGTAATGTCCAGTCAGGTGCAGAGATGACTGGTGCTGTGACCAGCTTGGCTTTTAGGGTTTCAAACGCCTGCAGACACTCTGTGTCAAACACAAATGGTGTGTCAGCAGCTAGCATGTTGCTTAGAGGTTTTGCAATTTTTGAAAAATCCTTTATGAACCTCCTATAGAATCCTGCATGCCTCAAAAAGCTTTTGATTGCCTTAACATTGGCAGGTGGTGGTAATTTTTCAATCACCTCTACCTTGGCTTGATCCACCTCTATTCCCTTGCTTGAAATTTTGTGCCCAAGGACAATTCCTTCTGTTACCATAAAGTGACATTTTTCCCAGTTTAAGACCAGGTTAGTCTCTTGGCACCTTTTCAGGACAAGTGCTAGATGATCAAGACAGGAGCTGAATGAGTCTCCAAATACTGAGAAGTCATCCATGAAGACTTCCAGGAACTTCTCTACCATATCAGAGAAGATAGAGAGCATGCACCTCTGAAAGGTTGCAGGTGCATTGCACAGACCAAAAGGCATTCTTCTGTAAGCAAATACTCCAAATGGACATGTGAATGCTGTTTTCTCTTGGTCTTGAGGATCCACTACAATTTGGTTGTAGCCTGAATAGCCATCCAAAAAGCAGTAGTATTCATGGCCTGCTAGTCTCTCTAGTATCTGGTCTATGAATGGTAAAGGAAAATGATCCTTTCTGGTGGCTGTATTGAGCCTTCTGTAGTCAATACACATACGCCACCCTGTAACTGTTCTTGTGGGAACCAGTTCACTCTTTTCATTATGAACTACTGCCATGCCTCCCTTCTTGAGGACAACTTGGACAGGGCTCACCCAGGGGCTATCAGAAATAGGATAAATAATCCCAGCCTTTAGTAACTTAGTGACCTCTTTCTGCACCACCTCCTTCATGGCTGGATTTAGCCGCCTCTGTGGTTGAACCACTGGCTTAGCATCATCCTCCAATAGGATCTTGTGCATGCATCTTGCTGGGATAATGCCCTTAAGATCACTTATGGACCACCCAAGAGCTGTCTTGTGTGTCCTTAGCACTTGAATTAGTGCTTTCTCTTCTTGTGGATTTAAAGCAGAGCTTATGATCACTGGAAAAGTGTCACCCTCTCCCAGAAATACATATTTCAGGGATGGTGGTAGTGGTTTGAGAAGGGGTTTAGGAGGTTTCTCCTCTTCCTGAGGGATTTTTAGAGATTCTTTTATTTCCTCTGGTTCCTCCAGATCAGGCTGAACATCTTTAAAGATGTCCTCTAGCTCTGATTCAAGACTCTCAGTCATATTGATCTCTTCCACCAAAGAGTCAATAATATTAGTGTTCATGCAGTCATTTGATGTGTCTGGATGCTGCATAGCTTTGACATCATTTAACTTGAACTCATCCTCATTGACTCTCAGGGTCACTTCCCCTTTTTGTAAGTCAATAAAAGTTCGTCCAGTTGCTAGGAAAGGTCTTCCTAGAATGAGAGTTGCATTCTTGTGCTCCTCCATTTCCAGCACTACAAAGTCTGCGGGAAAGGCAAATGGCCCAACCTTGACAATCATGTCCTCAATCATGCCTGATGGATATTTAATGGAGCCATCAGCAAGTTGAAGACATATCCGGGTTGGTTTGACTTCTTCAGTCAAGCCAAGCTTTCTGATAGTGGATGCAGGTATTAGGTTGATACTTGCTCCAAGGTCACATAGAGCTGTCTTGGTGCAAGCACCCTCTAATGTGCATGGTATCATAAAGCTTCCTGGATCTGTAAGCTTCTCTGGTAAGCTTTTCAGAATGACTGCACTGCATTCTTCAGTGAGAAAAACTTTTTCAGTTTCTCTCCAATCCTTCTTATGACTTAAGATCTCTTTCATGAACTTAGCATAAGAGGGTATTTGCTCAAGTGCCTCTGCAAATGGGATCTTTATTTCAAGAGTCCTGAGATAGTCTGCAAAGCGGGCAAATTATTTATCCTGTTCCGCTTGGCGGAGTTTCTGAGGATAAGGCATCTTGGCTTTATATTCTTCAACCTTAGTTGCTGCAGGTTTATTCCCTACAGAGGTGGTTGGAGAAGCCTTCTTAGAGAGGTTACTATCAGCACTTGCAGGTGTCTGATCCCTCACTGGCGTTTGAACGGCAGTACTGGGCAGGGAATGGGCATTTAACGCTAACTTTTCTCCCCTTTCTGGCATTTGAATGCCAGAAGTGGGCATCCACTGGGTGTTTAACGCCAATCTTTCACCCTTTTCTGGCGTTTGAACACCAGAATTATTCCTCTCTGGGCTATTGCTGTCCTCAGAGGGATTTTGGGTAGTGGTTTGGTTATCCTCTGTCAGTTGTTCCTTTCTTAGCTTTCTGCTACTTTGAGCTGATTTATTCAATGTCTTCCCGCTCTTTAGTTGTACAGCTTGGCATTCTTCTGTTATCTGTTTAGATAGCTGCTGTCTTGTCTGATTCAATTGTGCTTCCATATTCTTGTTAGCATTTTTAGTGTCTTGGAGCATCTTTTTAAATTCTGCTAATTGTTTTGTCATAAGGAGTAATTGTTGATTAAGCTCAATAATCTGTTCTTGAAGATTAGGATCAGTAATTACTGCCCTGGCCTCTTCCTTTATGTAGGACTCACTGCTAGAGTACAAATGTTGATTTCTAGCAACCGTATCTATGAGTTCTTGAGCCTCTTCAATCGTCTTTCTCATGTGTATAGATCCACCAGCTGAGTGGTCTAGAGACATTTGAGCTCTTTCTGTAAGCCCATAGTAGAAGATGTCTAACTGTATTCACTCTGAAAACATTTCAGATGGGCATTTCCTTAGCATCCCTCTGTACCTCTCCCAAGCATTATAAAGGGATTCATGATCCTCTTGTTTAAAGCCTTGGATGTCCAGCCTTAGCTGTGTCATCCTTTTTGGAGGGTAAAATTGATTCAGGAATTTGTCTGTTAACTGTCTCCATGTTTTAATGCTTGCTGTGGGTTGGTTATTTAACCACCTCTTAGCTTCATCTTTTACAGCAAATGGAAACAATAATAATCTGTAGACATCCTGGTCCACTTCTTTATCACGTACTGTGTCAGCAATTTGTAAGAACTGTGCCAAAAACTCAGTAGGTTCTTCCTGTGGAAGACCAGAATATTGGCACTTTTGCTGCACCATGATAATGAGATGAGGATTTAGCTCAAAACTGCTTGCTTTGATGGGAGGTATACAGATGCTACTCCCATATGCAGCTGTAATGGGGTTAGCATATGACCCCAGAGTCCTTCTGGACTGTTCATTTCCACTTATGTCCATGACGGAGAAAAGGAAATATGAATTGCAAATAAATTATATTTTTAAAAATTTTTTTTATTTTATTTAATTAAAAGTAGCCGAATAAAATAAAATGAAATAAATGAAAAATAAAATAAAAGTTTCGAAAATTAGAAGAAAATGAAATAAAGGCAAATTGAAAACTAAATTAATTAATTAATTAAAAAGATTTTGAAGAAAAATGCTTAGTTAATTTCGAAATATGAAAGAGGAAAGTAGTTAAGTGATTTTTTGAAAATGATTTTGAAATTAGAAATCAAAAAGATATGATTGAAAATTATTTTGAAAAAGATATGATTGAGAAGATATGATTGCAATTTATAAAAAGATATGATTGAAGAAATTAAAAAGATTTGATTTTTGGAAAAGATTTGAAAAGATCAATTTTTGAAATTAGAATTTTGACATGACTAAAAAAAAGATATGATTTTGAAAATCTTTGACTAATTTAATGCAAAATTTTGAAATTTATGAGTAAAATAAGGGAAAGATTTTTTTTTTTTTTGAATTTTAATGAGGAAAGAGAAAAACAACAAAATGACACTAAACTTAGAAATTTTAGATCAAAACAAAGAGAACAAACAAGAAAACTTTGAATGTCAAGATGAACACCAAGAACAAATTTTTGAAAATTTTTTAAGTAAATAAAAGCACAAAAACATACCAAACTTAAAATTTTTAGAAAATCAAACACAAATTTTCGAAAAATTAAAGGAAAACACAAAGAAGACACCAAATTTAGAATTTTTAAAGATCAAGAAACAACTAAGAGTATGCAAATTCGAAAAATTAAAAGAAAGTAAAAGCATGCAATTGACACCAAACTTAAAATATGAAACTAAACTCAAATAAAAGACTCTAAACCAACAAAAATAAAATATTCCTAATCTAAGCAACAAGATAAACCGTCAGTTGTCCAAACTCGAACAATCCCCGGCAACGGCGCCAAAAACTTGGTGCACGAAATCACAATCACACTTTTGCAATTCCGCACAACTAACCAGCAAGTGCACTGGGTCGTCCAAGTAATACCTTACGTGAGTAAGGGTCGATCCCACGGAGATTGTCGGCTTGAAGCAAGCTATGGTTATCTTGTAACTCTTAGTCAGGATATCAATAATTCTCAGATTTAATTGTAAAAAATAAAAGAACATGAAATAAATACTTGTTTTGCAGTAATGGAGAACAGGTCGAGGTTTTGGAGATGCTCCGTCTCCTGAATCTCTGCTTTCCTACTATCTTCTTCTTCACACAAGCAAGGCTCCTTCCATGGCAAGCTTTATGTTGGGCATCACCGTTGTCAATGGCTACTTCCCGTCCTCTCAGTGAAAATGTTCCAAATGCGCTGTCACGGCACGGCTAATCATCTGTCGGTTCTCGATCATGTTGGAATAGGATCCATTGATCCTTTTGCGTCTGTCACACGCCCAACAATCGCGAGTTTGAAGCTCGTCACAGTCATCCCTTCCCAGATCCTACTCAGAATACCACAGATAAGGTTTAGACTTTTCGGATCTCAAGAATGACCGCCAATAATTCTAGCCTATACCACGAAGGTTTCAATCTTAGATTAGAAACCCAAGAGATATACATTCAAGCTTGATTGCATGTAGAACGGAAGTGATTGTCAGGCACGCGTTCATAGGTGAGAATGATGATGAGTGTCATGGATCATCACATTCATCAGGTTGAAGTGCGAATGAATATCTTAGAATAGAAGCAAGCATGATAGAATGGAAAACAGTAGTAATTGCATTAATTCATCGAAACACAGCAGAGCTCCTCACCCCCAAAAATGGGGTTCAGAGACTTATGCCGTAGAAGATACAATATGAAACGTGTAAAGTGTCATGAGGTACAAGATGAATTACTAAAAGTAGTTTTTATAGTAAACTAGTGACCTAGGGTTACAGAAAATGATTAAGCTAGGGTGTTTAGTGTAAAACAAATCCACTTCCAGGGCCCACTTGGTGTGTGCTTGGGCTGAACATTGAAGCTTTCATGTGTAGAGACTTTTCTTGGAGTTAAACGCCAGCTTTTGTGCCAGTTTGGGCGTTTAACTCCAGCTTTTATGCCAGTTCTGGCGTTAAACGCCAGAATTCTTAAGCTGACTTGGAACGCCGGTTTGGGCCATCAAATCTTGGGCAAAGTATGGACTATTATATATTGCTAGAAAGCCCAGGATGTATACTTTCCAACGCAATTGAGAGCGCACCAATTGGGCTTCTGTAGCTCCAGAAAATCCACTTCGAGTGCAGGGAGGTCAGAATCCAACAGCATCTGCAGTCCTTTTTCAGCCTCTGAATCAGATTTTTGCTCAGGTCCCTCAATTTCAGCCAGAAAACACCTGAAATCACAGAAAAATACACAAACTCATAGTAAAGTCCAGAAAAGTGAATTTTAAATAAAAACTAATAAAAAATATAATAAAAACTAACTAAAATATACTAAAAACATACTAAAAACAGTGCCAAAAAGCATATAAATTATCTGCTCATCACACCTCAACTCAACCAACCACAAGTCCCCCAAATTACCTACCCTCCTTCTTCCTCCAACCAAGATGAAACACTCCGTTCTATTCTTCAAGGACAAAAAGAGCTTCAAACTTCACTTACCTCTAGTTTCACCGGTCTTACCTCCACTCTCTAAGCTCTTATATCCTGTATGGAACCACCCCCTACCTCCAACACTCAAACTTCAAGCTCTAGTGCACTTCCCTCTCAACCCTTACCCAACCCCAAGGGTGGGATCAATACCATCACTTTGAGGTCCGGCACTACATTTCATGAGAGGAGTCTCGAGGAGCCAAGCTCAAAAGAAGCCACTCAAGATGAAGATGTTGTTGAGGTAGAAGATGTGGAAGACGAGGATGAGGTACAAGAGGCGGTTGAAGAAGAAGTTGCTCAACCAAGGGATGGAGTTTCTAAGGAAGACAATGTTCTGAATGAGGCCATTCCCATTCCCTTTCCACATCTAGCTAGGAGGACTAAAAAGCAAGTGGAGTTAGATCCCAAGATGGTGGATATCTTCAAAAAGGTTGAGGTAACTATTCTCCTTTTGATACTATTCGTCAAGTTCCTAAGTATGCTAAGTTTCTAATGGATTTGTGCATGAATAAGGAAAAGATCCATGATTTAGAAACTATTCCTTTGGGTAGCTTGATTTCTGCTTTGATGGGTGCTATACTGGAGAAATGTGGTGATCCCGGTCCTTGTATGGTTACTTGCACTATAGGTGGTGTACAGTTTGTTGATTGCATGTGTGACTTAGGTTCCTGTGTTAGCATTATGTCATTATCTGTATATGATGCTTTGAAGCTTCCACCATTGAAAAGGTTGGCAGCCCGTTTTGTGTTGGCAGATAAAAGCATAATCTCAGTGGTTGGCATAGCGGAAGACGTCTTAGTGAGCATTAAGGGGTTGATTTTTCCTATTGATTTCTACATTCAAGAGATTCCCCCTAATGACTTAGGAAGACCATCATATATCTTTCTTGGAAGACCGTTCTTCAAGATCTCTCAGTTTAAATTGGATGCTTTCTCGGGTACATATTCCTTTGAAATAGATGGAAGAGCAGTGAGTTTCAACCTTGATGAAGCTATGAAGCATCCACCGAAAGATCACTCTATCTTCCAGTGTGATATTATTGATGAAACTTGGCCAAATTTCACCGAGAGATAGTTGATGAGAAGAACATGATTTAAGGTGCAAGTGTGGGAAGCACCCTGAGTAGACTGAAGACACCTTGCTACCTCTAGTGGTCCCGGATGATCAGGTGCCAATCCATGAGCTGACTATGGAGTTAAAGCCCCTTCTACCTCACCTCAAGTATGCTTATCTTGAAGACAATCAAAAGCTCCCAGTGATCATTGCAAAGGAGCTTACTCCTCAACAAGAGGAGCGACTACTTAATGTACTGAGAAGAAACAAGAAAGTTATTGGGTGGAGTTTGGCGAACATAGTAGGTATAAACCCTCAAGTTTGTGAGCACCATATTTTTCTAGAGGAGGGAGCCAAGCCTATCTGCCAACCTCAAAGGCGGTTGAACCCCACAATTCTAGAAGTTGTGAAGAAGGAAGTGACTCGATTGCTTGAAGCCGACATTATCTATCCAATCTCGGATAGTGAGTGAGTTAGTCCAGTACAAGTGGTTCCGAAGAAGTCTGGCATCACAATAGTGAAGAATGAGAATGGGGAACTCATGGCTACAAGGGTGCAGAATTCTTGGAGAGTGTGCATCGACTACAGGCGCTTGAACTTGGCCACTCGCAAGGATCACTATCCACTACCTTTCATCGATCAAATGCTTGATCACCTATCAGGTAAATTACACTATTATTTTTTAGATGGTTATACTGGTTATTTTCAGATCCATATTGCTCCAGAAGATCAAGAGAAAACAACTTTCACATGCTCCTTTGGAACGTATGCATATAAAAGAATGCCTTTTGGTTTATGTAGTGCACCTGTTCCGTTTCAAAGGTGCATGATGAGTATCTTCTCAGATCTTCTTGAGCATTGTATGGAAGTATTTATGGATGACTTTAGTGTCTATGGTGATTCTTTCGATCTTTGTTTGGATTAATCTTGCTAGAGCATTAGAAAGATATGCTAGTTCAAACCTTGTACTTAATTTTGAAAAATGTCATTTTCTGGTAAAGCAATGTATTGTTCTAGGCCATGTTTCTAATACTGGTATATCTGTTGATCTTGCAAAGGTTGATGTTATTTCTGGTTTACCTTACCCCTCTTCTGTGAGGGAAGTTCGTTCTTTTCTTGGTCATGCAGGTTTCTACCGGAGTTTTATAAAGGACTTCAGTAAGGTTGCACTACCCCTTTCCCGTCTGCTGCAGAAACACGTAGAGTTTGACTTGAGTGAAGACTGTAAGACGCATAAATTTTGAAAAATTTTATTATGAACCAATTTCAAATTTATTTATTTATTAGGGATTTTATTTTCATAAATTATTTTATTGAAAATAATTAAATCAGGTTTTGATAATTAAAATATAAATTTTACTTATTTCATTATTATTGAATAATTTTCTATACTTAAATTATAAAATTTAGCAGTTGTAAAAGAATAAGAATTTTATATGATTTAGTTTAAATAAATGAGATTTTAGAATTTAATATTTTAATTTCATAAGCAAAGAAAATAAATTATATCATCTCTAATTTTAAATTAAGATGTTTGATTAAAATCTAACTAGCAAATTGATAATTAAGTAATATTGAAGTAAATTCAAAGGATTAAATTAAATTTTGAATTAATAAAATGTACCCTAATTTGATTAGAATTACCAAATCCTAATTAACCCAAATATTCCCAAATTGAATCCTAACCTCCCTAATACTAACAGCATTGCCACCCACCCCCCAAAACCCTCAGCCACTCACCCATTCACCAAAACAAAAAAAAAGAAGAAAAAAGAAAAGGGAGAAAGAAGAGGGAGAAATGGAGAAGGGACAGAGAGGAGAGGGGGAAACTGAGAAAAAAGAGTGCCGGAGGGTCTTGCCGCTATCGTCGCCGCTAGATCAGCCGCGCGCGAGAGAGAGAAGGTTTGCAGATGAAAGGCGCACGGACCCACGCCCTATCGTTGTCATTCACGGGGGCCACGAGCCGTGTCGCTGTCGCTGAGGAAGGAAGGAGCACGAGCTTCCGCCACCACCGTCGCCGGCGATGTTGCGAGGAGGAGAGAGAGATTGCGCAGAGGGAGATTGATGAGTTATTTTGGTGGAGGAACGAATCTCTCCCAAAACAACACAAATCTAACCGGCAAGTGCACCGGGTCGCATCAAGTAATAATAACTCACGGGAGTGAGGTCGATCCCACAGGGATTGAAGGATTGAGCAATTTTAGCTTAGTGGTTAATTTAGTCAAGCGAATCAAGATTTGGTTGAGTGATTTGTGATTTGCAGAATTTAAATTGCATTGAAAGTAAAGGGAATAGGTAATTGACATGAAATTAAAGAGAACTGGAAGTTAAAGTGCTGAATCTTAAAGAGCAAGAAATTAAATGGCAGAAACTTAGAACGCAAGAAATGTAAATTGTAAAATCTTAAAGTGCAAGAAATGTAAATGACTTGAATTGTAAAGGGGATTGGGACTTGGATTTGCAGAAATTAAACAAGGAAAAGTAAATTTGCATCAAACAGAGAAGAAGATGATGATTTGGATCAAATCGGATCTGAAGCAAAGCAAGTAAATGAACATGAAAACAGTAAACAGAGAATTGGAAATTAGAAAGTTCAGATCTCAGGACCCAGAGACTAGAAAACCAAGTCTAGATCTCAATGCCTTCCTAGATCCAATAAGAACACTTGCAAGAGAATTGTAAATTGCAAGGAAAATAAGCGAAGAGCAATTAACAGAAAATTAAATTCAATTAAGCAGTAAAGAAACAGAGAGATCCAAGGATGAGATTGAAACAGAATTTCTTCAATTCTCCAACCCAAGATCCAAGACAATTGTAATTGAAATTGAAAGCAATAAAACTAAGAGGAAGAGAAGTGAATTCTCCTTCCCCAAGACTAAGAAATTAAAGATCACTCGATATCCAAAGCTCTCCGAAAACTATTATGAAAATTTAAAAGGAAAGCTCCAAGCAAAACCGAAAAGAAAAGCTATTCTAAAAAAAACTAAAAGGGAAGCTCCAAGCAAAACCGAAAAGAAAAGCTATTCTAAAAAAAACTAAAAGGGAAGCTCCCTGATGAACTTGAATTCTATTCTATTTATACACTTTCTTCAAATGATCTTCAAGCCTTGAGTTGGGCCTTTGCTCTTGGTGAAATTGGGTTGAAAGAGGCCTTGGTTGATTGCTCTTGGAGTTTGAAGGGGAACCAAAACGAACCAATTGAACCGGGTTGGAGTTTTGCAAAAGTTGGACCAAAAGTTTGAGCAAAAGTTAGGGGCCAAATTTTCATATCAGCCCTCTTGATTTGCTGCTATCCACGTTGGGGCAAAAGTTAGGGGTCTAACTTTTGCTCCAACGTTGGCTTTACCTTGTGCACTTGTGGCGCCAACGTTAGCCACCAAGTTAGGGGCTATTGGCGTAAACTTTTGCTCCTCCCCTTGTGATTTTCATGTGCCAACGTTAGCCCAAAAGTTAGGGGCTAACGTTGGCGCAAACTTTTGGTGGCCAGGGAGGTTTTTCTTATGCCAACGTTAGCCACCAAGTTAGGGGCTAACGTTGGCGCAAACTTTTGGTGCCCAGGGGTGATTTTCATGTGCCAACGTTAGCCCAAAAGTTAGGGGCTAACGTTGGCGCAAACTTTTGGTGCCCAGGGAGTGATTTTCAAGTTCCAACGTTAGCCCAAAAGTTAGGGTCTAACGTTGGGGCTAACTTTTCACCCAAAAGTTTGTGCAAAAGTTTGAGGCTAACTTTAGGTCCAGCTTTTTGCTTCCTGGTTCAATTTCACTTATTCCATTGTCCTCTCTTTACTCCTAGCTATTCCTTCTTGCTTCAACCTTTCTCCAAGCTTTCTTCACCTATCATTAATCAACCAAACACATCAAAGCTATGCTTAAAATCATGAGATATTCATTCTATCCTAATATGCAACAATTATGGCTTTAAATCTCATGAAATTGCATTAATTCATACATGGTTGATTAAATCAAAGGAAACATAAAAATCTACCCAATTAGCTTGCTTATGGCTCAAGAAAGTGCACAATTCAATTGAAAACTAAAGAAAAAGGCTAGTGAAACTAGGCTAAGATGACTTGTCATCACAACACCAAACTTAAAGCTTGCTTGTCCCCAAGCAAGAAATGATTTATTGAGAAGAAAGAATGAAATGGAAGAGGATGTTCATGCTTGTAGAGTATTATTGGTAGTTCATGGGGTTTTATGTGGATATGTACACACTCACCTCTTATTGACTCTTAAGCCTAGAAAGCCCCCTTCAAGCTTCAAGTAACATACTGCTATGACCTCTCATTATTCCTTTATCCTTGGCTATTATCTTGTTCATAAGCTTTATTTGAGTGTCATGTGTAGCAAGTTCATTTCCTTTTCTTTATACTTGACACATTATTCACTATAGACACTTGGCTCACATTCCTTCTTAGAACATTGATGCCCAGCACCTCTTTGGGCTACTAAATGCCTTGTAGTTAGGTTGCTCTTGATAGTGGACTTTCAGCTGATGATCCCGGGTTAGTTAACCCAAGTCACCGAGTGTTGATGCACTCCAAAGAACTTAGTAGTCCAAGCAGATCCTAATACAAAGACACCACAGGCATATATTCTAAGGTTCAAGCTATTGGTGTCCAGCTTTGTTTCTTTTTGTTTTCTTTTGTTCTGCCACTCTTTGGCTATTTCTTTTTCTCCCTTTTTTCTTTCTTTTTGTTTTTCTTTCTAACCAAGGATTTTTATTCGATTGAGATTCATAGACAGTAGCTACTTTCTACTTAAGAGGAGACATCCTAGTTCTCTTATTCACTAAAAGTGAGCTATCATACAATCACACATACATACCACCACTTACTTTTATTGTACTTCTATCTAACAGAGAACTATCTCACTTCACATTCAAACATTTCTTTTATTGAATTGAAAATGCAGGGGATAAAGCATGCTTTTTGTCAAGTGAAAGTAAACACACAAGCACACACTTAGACTAGCTTACATATTTTAAGAGTGATTCTACTTGTACTAGATGAACACTTTAGCAAGACACAAGTCAAAGCATTTTTCAACAGCAAGAGTTAAGTGTAGATACAACCTATTGGTTTGCAGTTCCTTTGTCCTTCCTTCTGCTGTGCCCTTTTGAGTTATGATGCATAGTGTCTTCAAATGGTAGTGAATTCCCTGCACAATTCTCAAAAGTTGCTTGCTTCTCAAGCCCTTAGGTAATTGGTTAGTGTGCAAGACTTTCTTATAGGCTTTTGAACTTACTTTGGTGTGTGAACACCAAACTTAGTCCCTCGCCACTGCCTCTGATGCATCAAGTTAACCACATGTGAAATCCTTGTGTCTTTGCTTAAAGGCAATAAAACTAAAAACTAGAAACAGACAATGATTAAATGATTCATCTGATTGCTTGGAGCTAGCAACCCTTTATGCAGAAGGTGAGAATGTGTTTGTAAATGAGATTTCGGTGGAACACCAAACTTAGAATCCTTCATTCTCCCTTAAATTGTTTTGGTGTGCAACACCAAACTTAGCTCCTTACAATACAGGTGAATCTACTTAACCTTTTTATTGAACTAGCTATAAAAAAAAAGAACTACCTCAGGTTGGGTTGCCTCCCAACAAGCGCTCTTTTAATGTCACTAACTTGACATCCTTCATTCTTTGATCATGGGGGCTGAAAATCATAGTGCCTCAACTTTTCTCCTCTTACTGTGAACTTCCTTCCAGTCTCCTCTTTGATGATCTCTAAGTGTTCAAGTGAAAGGACCCGGTTCACAGTGTAATATTCAAATAATTGTGGAGACATCTTCATTGGTTGTGTGTTTAACACTACTTTATCCCCTGGTGAAAAGCCTTCAGTGGGGATTTTCTTGTTTTTCCACCCTTTTAGCCTCTTCTTCTTCTCTTCTTTCTTAGGAGATGATTCATGCCTTGGTGGTTCTTTATCTGGAATGTTGAGGTTCTCATCTGGGGGTTTTGGATCTAGTTCCTCCTTGATTTCTTTGGTCTGTTGCACCATCTCCACTTCTTTCAAGCATGGATGTAGAAGTCTTGGAGTTAACTCATTGACTACCTCCTTCAAACTTTGATCTCTGGCCTTATCCTCCGCACACTCTTCTTCTTGAGTGGGCTCATGTGGGGTTTTAAAAACATGGAATGCTAGGTGCTCATCATGCACTCTCAGCAACAATTCCCCTTTTTCAACATCTATCAATGCTCTGCCCGTAGCAAGAAAAGGCCTCCCCAAGATGATGAGAGTGTTAGGGTCTTCCTCCATATCCATGATGACAAAATCAACTGGGAGAAAAAATTTTCCCACTTTTACCAGCACATTCTCTACAACTCCAAGTGCTTGTTGAATGGACTTGTCAGCCATTTGAAGAGTTATTCGAGTGGGTTTCAGCTCAAAAATTTTAAGCTTCCTCATAAGAGATAGAGGCATCAAGTTTATACTTGCACCAAGGTCACAGAATGATTTCTCAATAGTTATGTTTCCTATGGTACAAGGTATATAAAACCTTCCAGGATCATCCTTCTTCTCTGGTAGACCTCTTTGGAGAATAGCACTACACTCCATTGTCATTTCAATAATCTGTCCTTCCTTCAAGGGTCTTTTCTTTGTTAGCACTTCTTTCATAAATTTAGCATATAATGGCATCTGTTCAAGTGCTTCTAAGAAAGGAATATTGATGCTGAGTGTCTTGAATATGTTCAGGAACTTTGAGTATTGCTTATCCTCGTTTTCTTTTTTGAATCTTTGAGGATATGGAAGTTTGGGGATATATGGCTTCATCCCTTCCTTCTTTTCTTGTAGTTGTGTTTCAGGGATGTCCTTATCTCTCTTTGAGCTTTTTGCATTCTTGGTCTTTCTATCCTCTTCACTTCTCTCTTCTGTCTCTTCTTGTGGAACTTCTCTGTTGTGTTCTTCTTGATTGATGGCTTCCTTCTCCCTAGTCTTTTCACTTCCCACTATGATTGCTTTGCACTCCTCCCACTTTGTAGCTTTTCCTTTGTCCTTTGGATTGGAGATTGTATCACTTGGGAGAACATTGGTTGGCCGTTCAGCTTGTTTGGCCAATTGTCCCACTTGTCGTTCAAGGCTCTTCATGGTAGCTTCATTTCTCTCTTGCATTTTGACCAAGCTTTGAGTGGACTGAGCAATTGCTTGTATGGCTGCCTCAAGACTTGAAATTCTACTTTCATGATGGTCTATTGGTGGTATAACGGGGGTGGAATGTGGTTGCTGGAAGTTATTTGTAGGGGTAGTGTGGTAGTTTTGGGGGTTAGATGTTGGTGCGGAAATGCTATTTTGATGAGTTTGTGGATTGTGGTGGGGTGGTTGATATGTATTTTGTGGTTTCTTGTATTGATTATTATTAGTGTTTTGCTGGTCGTGGTTTGAGTAAGTTGTGTTTCTTGAGTTGTTTTGGTTTGAGTTTTTCTGCCACGGTTGCTGGCTGTGGGTGTGGTTATCTCCCCATCTGAGATTTGGATGGTTCTTCCAGGATGGATTGTGGGTGTCACCATAGACTTCATTTTGGCCGGAGCTTTGGTTATGCACATATTGAGGTTGCTCCTGCTGCTGATCTTCTTGGTTTTCTTCATTTTGCCCCCATTTGGTTGATGGTTGGCTTGTATTCACTGTTGCAACTTGCAAGCTATCAATCTTTTTAGCCATCTGCTCAAATTGTTGTTGAATCTGCTCCTGCATTATCTTGTTTTGAGCTAGGAGGATGTCAACCCCTTCCATTTCTAACACTCCTTTCCTTAGTGATGGTTGGCATTGTCTCTGATGGCCAAAGAAATATTGGTTGTTAGCCACCATGTCAATAAGATTTTGAGCTTCTTCTGCTGTTTTCATCAGTTGCAATGATCCTCCAGCTGAGTGGTCAAGTGATTCTTGAGCCTTTAGAGTGAGTCCTTCATAGAAGTTCTGTAGCTTGTCCCACTCAGTGAACATTTCTGGTGGACATTTCCTCAGCAGAGCCTTGTATCTTTCCCATGCTTCATACAGATTTTCAGCATCCAATTGCGTGAATGTTTGCACCTCAATCTTCAGCCTGATGACTCTTTGAGGTGGATAGAATTTGGCTAGAAATTTAGTTATCAAGTCATCCCAACTAGTGATGCTTCCTTGGGGAAAAGTTTCAAGCCATTGTGCGGCCTTGTCCCTTAATGAGAACGGGAACATCAGAAGCTTGTAAGTTTCAGGATTCACACCATTGGACTTGACAGTGTCACAAATCCTTAAGAAGGTAGATAGATGTTGATTTGGATCCTCCAACGGTCCTCCCCCAAAAGAGCAATTGTTTTGGACTAAAGTGATGAGTTGTGGCTTTAATTCAAAGTTATTTGTATTGACATTAGGGATGAGAATGCTGCTTCCACAATGTCTAGCATTTGCAAAGGTATAGGAAGCCAAGACTCTCCTCTGGGGTTGACCATTGTTGTTGGCCATTCTCACTGGTGGATTTGTTGGATTTGTTGAGTGTTCCTCCAATTCATGATATTCTTCATCTGATTCTTCCTCTCCAGCAACATTTTTTTCTCTTGCTTCTCTTCTTAGCCTTCGGAGGATTCTTTCGTCAGTTTCATGAAAGGTAGGGATCTCTCTTCTTGTATCTGACATACAATCAAAACACAAGAATCACACAATACCAGAAAAGCAATAATACTTCAATCCATGGCTGAAGTGAAATATTAGTTAGCTTAGGCAAAAATTCAAACAGTTAGTGGGTTAATTGAAAATTAAAGGAACAGAAAATAAAAATGCTAGATCTAGATCACCACCTCACTTAATCATTGTCAATCTAGTCAATCCCCGGCAACGGCGCCAAAAACTTGATGAGTTATTTTGGTGGAGGAACGAATCTCTCCCAAAACAACACAAATCTAACCGGCAAGTGCACCGGGTCGCATCAAGTAATAATAACTCACGGGAGTGAGGTTGATCCCACAGGGATTGAAGGATTGAGCAATTTTAGCTTAGTGGTTAATTTAGTCAAGCGAATCAAGATTTGGTTGAGTGATTTGTGATTTGCAGAATTTAAATTGCATTGAAAGTAAAGGGAATGGGTAATTGACATGAAATTAAAGAGAACTGGAAGTTAAAGTGCTGAATCTTAAAGAGAAAGAAATTAAATGGCAGAAACTTAGAACGCAAGAAATGTAAATTGCAAAATCTTAAAGTGAAAGAAATGTAAATGACTTGAATTGTAAAGGGGATTGGGACTTGGATTTGCAGAAATTAAACAAGGAAAAGTAAATTTGCATCAAACAGAGAAGAAGAAGATGATTTGGATCAAATCGGATCTGAAGCAAAGCAAGTAAATGAACATGAAAACAGTAAACAGAGAATTGGAAATTAGAAAGTTCAGATCTCAGGACCCAGAGACTAGAAAACCAAGTCTAGATCTCAATGCCTTCCTAGATCCAATAAGAACACTTGCAAGAGAATTGTAAATTGCAAGGAAAATAAGCGAAGAGCAATTAACAGAAAATTAAATTCAATTAAGCAGTAAAGAAACAGAGAGATCCAAGGATGAGATTGAAACAGAATTTCTTCAATTCTCCAACCCAAGATCCAAGATAATTGTAATTGAAATTGAAAGCAATAAAACTAAGAGGAAGAGAAGTGAATTCTCCTTCCCCAAGACTAAGAAATTAAAGATCACTCGATATCCAAAGCTCTCCGAAAACTATTATGAAAATTTAAAAGGAAAGCTCCAAGCAAAACCGAAAAGAAAAGCTATTCAAAAAAAAACTAAAAGGGAAGCTCCAAGAAAAACCGAAAAGAAAAGCTATTCTAAAAAAAACTAAAAGGGAAGCTCCCTGATGAACTTGAATTCTATTCTATTTATACACTTTCTTCAAATGATCTTCAAGCCTTGAGTTGGGCCTTTGCTCTTGGTGAAATTGGGTTGAAAGAGGCCTTGGTTGATTGCTCTTGGAGTTTGAAGGGGAACCAAAACGAACCAATTGAACCGGGTTGGAGTTTTGCAAAAGTTGGACCAAAAGTTTGAGCAAAAGTTAGGGGCTAACTTTTGCTCCAACTTTTCATATCAGCCCTCTTGATTTGCTGCTATCCACGTTGGGGCAAAAGTTAGGGGTCTAACTTTTGCTCCAACGTTGGCTTTACCTTGTGCACTTGTGGCGCCAACGTTAGCCACCAAGTTAGGGGCTAACGTTGGCGCAAACTTTTGCTCCTCCCCTTGTGATTTTCATGTGCCAACGTTAGCCCAAAAGTTAGGGGCTAACGTTGGCGCAAACTTTTGGTGGCCAGGGAGGTTTTTCTTATGCCAACGTTAGCCACCAAGTTAGGGGCTAACGTTGGCGCAAACTTTTGGTGCCCAGGGGTGATTTTCATGTGCCAACGTTAGCCCAAAAGTTAGGGGCTAACGTTGGCGCAAACTTTTGGTGCCCAGGGAGTGATTTTCAAGTTCCAACGTTAGCCCAAAAGTTAGGATCTAACGTTGGGGCTAACTTTTCACCCAAAAGTTTGTGCAAAAGTTTGAGGCTAACTTTAGGTCCAGCTTTTTGCTTCCTGGTTCAATTTCACTTATTCCATTGTCCTCTCTTTACTCCTAGCTATTCCTTCTTGCTTCAACCTTTCTCCAAGCTTTCTTCACCTATCATTAATCAACCAAACACATCAAAACTATGCTTAAAATCATGAGATATTCATTCTATCCTAATATGCAACAATTATGGCTTTAAATCTCATGAAATTGCATTAATTCATACATGGTTGATTAAATCAAAGGAAACATGAAAATCTACCCAATTAGCTTGCTTATGGCTCAAGAAAGTGCATAATTCAATTGAAAACTAAAGAAAAAGGCTAGTGAAACTAGGCTAAGATGACTTGTCATCAGAGATGCAGAGAGGAAGAAGGATTCGCGCCGCCAGCTGCATCCGCAGGAGGAATTGCCGCCGTTCGTGCCTCCCATCGATGTCAGCTTCGCGCCGAGCTCCCATGGCCGTCGCCGCCGGAGCTGGTAACCGGAAGAGAGGAGGTGACGGTGCTAGGAGTTGCCATACTATTTTATCTCTGCACATTGAAGGATGCTGGAAAATGTTGTTGCAGTTGCCGGAGGGCGCTCTTACCGTTCCAAACCCCATCTGGTTCTAGTTTTGGTTCTGGCCCGATTTGTTTAGGCTGGTTTCGGTTCTTCTGAGTGCTGGAATTGCCGCCGCTGCTCTGTTTCCATAGGTCCCCTAATTACAGTAAGCTATTCCTCATTTCAAACACTCATAATCGTCATTCTGTTATAAGTTACTGAGAAATTTATGGTGGTATTTGTTATATGATTGAGTTTCGGTTATTATATGTGCGATTAGAGTTGCTGTGCTTGTCGGGAGTTGTCACTGAAGCTGTTGGGCTCGCCATGGTTACACCCAGGTTGCTGCTACATCACTGGAGACCACAGCTAAAGCCTTTGTCTTCTTGGGTTTCTATTGCCGCGAATTATTTAGTTGTACGCCGTCGCCGAAACTGGTCCAGATTTACCGGTAACTGTTTCTTCCTTTCTTGAATTTGTTCCGCTTCTATTTTGTTCCACTATTCTTATTATTGTTGGTGTCTCTACTGCCTTAATCACTCTGAGTGATGTTACTGCCGCTAGGACGGCAGGTCAGATTCCTGTTCTTCTGCCGCTAAGAGCTGACACCTGAACTGTTCCTAATGATTCTAGTCAGATATCTTTTTCGATTCTAGGTCTTTTACATGTTTTACTATTTTTTTGCCATGCTTATTCTGATTCAATTTTTGAATATGTACTTGTTTGGGTTTCTTGAAGTTTTTTCAGCTACTGTAATTGCGATTTGTAATAATGCGGTCGCTAGAAGAGGTATTAGAGCTGTTGCTACTTTTGTGGGGTTAATACTAATCACTGTTTCCATAAACTAAAAGGAGAGGGAATTATCATGATAAATTTGTGCGAACTCGGTTAATCGAGGTAAGGGTTTTCTTAAAATTTATTTTATCGTACAGAGTTGTTATAAATATATATTAATGTGAGAAACATATGTTTGTGATTATGATTGTCTTATAGATGTGGTTGTTTGCTGGACTGAATGACTGATTGCTTGATTGCTTGAGTAGTTTGTGATTGTTGAAAAGAAATTAGTTTGAAAAGTTATTTAGTTGATTATTATGAAAAGTGGTTTTTCTTGATTTTGAAGTTATTTTGATAATGCAAATGAATCGGCTTTGGAAATGATTTGAAATATGAAAATAAATTGATTCTGGAAGTGATTTAAATTTTGAATTAGTTTGATTATATAAATGATTTAATATTTGAGCTGGTTTAATTTTGACAAAAATTTATTATTGAAAATGGATGAATTTGAAAATAATTTGATATTAGAACTGGTTGAATTTTGGAAAATGATTGAGATTTGGAATTGGTTGATTTGAGGAATGATTGGATGGGACCCGAAAAGGGTGGCAGTGTCCGAGTTTTAGAGGAGATGCTGCCAAAATTTTATAAAATTAGAAGTTTTATTTGAAGTAGTTATTTTTAAAAAAAAATTTTACTTTTATCTGTTGATCCTGCAAAGGTTGATGTTATTTCTGGTTTACCTTACCCCTCTTCTGTGAGGAAAGTTTGTTCTTTTCTTGGTCATGCAGGTTTCTACCGGAGTTTTATCAAGGACTTCAGTAAGGTTGCACTACCCCTTTCCCGTCTGCTGGAGAAACATGTAGAGTTTGACTTGAGTGAAGACTGCATGGAAGCACTTGACAAGTTGAAGATTGCCTTGACCCAAGCTCCTATTGTGAGAGGGCCTGACTGGAGTAGGCCGTTCGAGATTATGTGTGATGCATCTAACTATGCGGTAGGAGCGGCGCTGGCTCAGCCTGAAGGTAAGGATCCCTATATTATTTCTTATGCTTCTAAAACTTTAGATGGTGCCCAGTCTAATTATACTACCACTAAAAATGAACTTTTAGCAATTGCTTTTGCCTTGGATAAATGCCGGGCTTATTTACTTGGAACCAAAATGGTAGTATATTCAGACCATGCGACTTTGAAATACTTGTTAGCTAAGAAAGAGTCTAAACCAAGGTTAATACGTTGGATATTGTTATTGCAAGAGTTTGATTTAGAGATCAAGGATAGGAGTGGTTCCCAAAATTTGGTGGCGGACCACTTGAGTCACTAAGAACATATTAAAAGTGACTCCACTTCTATCAATGATGCATTTTCACTTGATAGCTTGCAAGCAATATCTGAGGTGGTTCCTTGGTATGCACCCATAGCTAATTATTTGGTTAGTCGCACCTTTCCTCCAAATTTTTCTAAGCATCAAAAGGACAAGCTCAAGAGTGAGTCCAAGTATTACATATGGGATATCCCATATTTGTGGAGGTGTGGTGTTGACCAAATAATTAGAAGGTGTGTTCCACAATCCAAAATCCAGTCTATTTTAGAGGCATGCCACTCTTCTGAGAGTGGTGGACACTTTGGTCCTCAAAGAATTGCAAGAAAAATTTTAGACTGCAGATTTTGGTGGCCCACACTTTTTAAGGATGCTAATATTTTCTGTGACTCTTGCCACCAATGCCAAAGGTTTGGAAACATATCCAAGAGGGATGAGATGCCCCAACAACTCATGTTGTTTTGTGAAATTTTTTATGTTTGGGGTATTGACTTCATGGGTCCATTTCCAAACTCGAATGGTTTCTTATATATTCTGTTAGCTGCTGATTATGTTTCTAAGTGGGTGGAAGAAATTCCTACTCGCACTGATGATGCTAACGTGGTTGTTTCTTTTGTTAGGAATATTATTATTTGTCATTTTGGATCACCACGAGCAATCGTGAGTGATGAAGGCTCTCATTTTTGTAACAGAAGAATGACAGGTTTGATGAAGAAACATGCATTCACAAGGTGGCGATGGCTTACCATCCCCAAACAAATGGCCAAGCGGAGGTGTCTAATAGAGAGATCAAGTGCATACTCGAGAAGATTGTTAAACCTCATAGAAGGGACTGGAGCTCTAGACTTGGAGATGCGCTATGGGCTTATCAGACAGCTTACAAGACACCAATCGGCATGAGTCCGTTCCGCCTAGTCTACAGAAAGGCTTGTCACCTTCCGGTAGAGGTGGAACACAAAGCTTACCGGACTGTGAAGGAATGCAACTCAGGATCGGGAGAAGCCGGAATTGAAAGAAAATTACAACTGGAAGAATTGGAGTGCCTTCGGCTAGAAGCGTATGAAAACTCCAGGCTCTACAAAGAAAAGGTGAAGGCAGTACATGACAAGAACATCAAGAGAAGAGAGTTTAGAGCTGGGGATCAAGTCCTTCTCTATTACTCAAGGTTGAGATTAATTTCGGGTAAACTGAGGTCAAGATGGGATGGACCCTACATGGTGGAGAAGGTTGAACCGTATGGAGTTGTCCACCTAAGTCACCCCTCAAGCCCTACCTTCTTCAAAGTCAATGGCCACCATTTAAAGCTGTATCATGGTGCAAAAGTGAAGAACAACAAGGAGATAGAGATCTTCTTCTTGAAGGATCCAGCAAAGGAAGAGGACTGAGCCTATGGACCGTCCAACTTAAGGACGTTAAAGAAAAGTGCTAGGTGGGAGGCAACCCACCATGGTATGATCTTCCTTTTTTTATAAGTGCTATTTTATTTATTTTCTTATATTTGTTTCATTAATTGTCTTTGTTAATTTTCAAATAATCATGTTTCCCTTTTGTTATGAATTATTTAAAAAAAAATGAGCATCTCACGCGTAAGCGTCATCGACGCGCATGCGTCATAGGGATGCTGGCACTCTCTGGTACAAAAACCTGAGAGTTGTGCTGGAACTGTGCGGGTGGGGTTCTTGGCGCACAACCCACCCCACGCATACTGGTGCAAAATTTACAATCCACAAACTAACTGGCAAGTGCACTAGGTCGTACCAAGTAGTACCTCAAGGGGGGCAGGAAGCTGGCGTTGGACGCCAGTTTTTGGCCTTCTAATCCAAAGCAAAGTATGAACTATTATATATTGATGGAAAGCTCTGAAAGTCAGCTTTCCATATCCGTTGAGAGAGCTTTATTTAGACTTCTGTAGCTCTAGAAAAGCTCTTCCGAATGTAGCCAGATCAGATCCAGACAGCATCTACAGTGCTTTCTCTGTCTCTAAATCAGGCTTCTGCTCTAGCTCCTCAATTTCAGCCAGAAAATACCTGAAATTGTCCAAAAACACAAAAACTCATACCTTATCCAAAAATGTGAATTTAACACTAAAACCTATAAAAACTAAATAAAAACTACTAAAAACTATATGAAAATGAGGTCAAAAAGCATATAAAATATCCGCTCATCACTAAGATCTACAAAATAACCATAGCTTGCTTCAAATCATAATCCTCGTGGGATCAATCCTGACTCACCTCAGGTATTACTTGGACAACCCAGTGCACTTGCTGGTTCAGTTATGCGAAGTTATATTCCATGCACCACAAGCCGACAGACCTGAGGTATGATGGGACCCAAGACCCCCAGGAGCACCTGACGGCCTTTGAGGCCATGATTAATCTTGAAGGCGTCAGCGACGCAGTGATGTTCTGAGCTTTCCCAGTAATATTAGTAGGCCCCGCGATCTGGTGGTTCAACGCACTTCCACATGGGTCCATTAAGGCCTTCTCGGATATAACTCATTGCTTCTTAGCACAGTTCACCACGCGCATCGCTAAGGCTAAACATCCAATCAACCTCTTGGGAGTCACCCAAAAGTCAGGGGAACCGACCAGGAAGTTCCTGGATAGTTTCAACGATGAGTGCCTAGAAATTGACGGCCTAACCGATTCGGTAGCTAGCTTGTGCATGATGAATGGCTTACTAAACGAAGATTTCAGGAAGCATCCTACTATCAAGCCCGTATGGACCATGCAGGAGATCCAGAACGTAGCTAGAGAGTATATCAATGATGAAGAAGTTAGCCAAGTGGTGGCAGCCAACAAACGGCAGCTGACCAACCCTCCTCCTCGCCAGCCTGGATACCCAGAGAAAGCGAGAGATCCCCCTAAGGAAGGGGCATCGAGGAAACCGTTCAAGCTGTTTTCCCGGGTGGGAAAGTTCACGAACTACACCCCCTCATGTCTCCCATCGTAGAAGTTTACCAACAGATTGCGAATAAGGACATTCTATCGAAGTCCCCGACAACTAAAGGACAGGAGGCAAGAACAAGAGCTTGTACTGTGATTTTCACAAAGGCTTTGGCCACAAAACCCAGGATTGCTTTAACTTGAAGGACGCCTTAGAGCAAGCCATTCATGAGGGTAAGCTGATCGAGTTGTCTTAGTTCATAAGGGAGCCCAGAAGGAGGGAGCAAGAACGTTCCGAGGAGGATCGCAGCTGGACCATCAAGCCAAAGCAAGCACCCACTGAGAATGCCGACAACGCCTCCACAGTAGTTATTAACATCGTGGTTGGGCGAGATGCACCCCGAAGTCGAGGTCGACAGCAAAAAAGAACACCAAAGTCCTGGTCGTGTCATTGGGAAGCCATAATACTCAATCCAAAGAACCCCTGAAGATATCCTTCGGCCTAGAAGATCAATGGTTTCACGACCTTCCGAAAAACCCACCCATGGTGATCACGGCGAGAATCAGGATGGGCCTAGTCAAACAAATTCTCGTTGACACTGGCGTTGAAGCAAAGAATAGCTCTGAGGTATAACAGCAGGGTGTTGAACAGAAACTTTAAACAAGGTGACTTGATGCTGTGGTGCAACGACATTGGACTGCCGACACCTGGGGAAGGCAAGCTAGCAGCAAATTGGAAAGGCCCACATAGGGTGAGAGAAGCCCTCGGTAAGGGAGCGTAGAAACTGGAACGGCTCGACGGGTGCGAGATGCCGAGAACCTGGAATGCGGAAAACTTGAGAAGGTTCTACTCTTAGGAGGCGACGTCATGACTTATTGGGTTTTTTCCCGTGTCCTATTCACCTTTATTTTATGACTTTTAGATACCTTGCTTTCTCAAATATTTTGTCCTCTTATGAATTCCATGAGCATTTATATGTTGCTATACCGCTTCCATGTTTTAAATATGTTAATGAGTTATGTTTTATGTTGTTTCGTTTGTGCATCTTGCTTTTGCGGTTTCCCGGGACTGATCACCTCGGGGGCAGATCAAATCCAACTAACGGATACCAAATAGACCACGGTTTATAGCCTGTCGGCCAAATGACTAAGCAATAAACATTTTTCAAAGGCACCACGTCGGCCTATCAAGTATTCATTTACAACAAAATAAACAGTTTGAAATCTTAGAAACTACAAATGACTCACAAAAGAAGGCGCCTTGTCGGCCCAAACAAAAAGAAGCACAAAGTTGACACAAGATTTACAAATCACTTTCTTGAAATGTCAACTATTTTACCATCTTGGATGGTCTTGAAAGCCCCAATTGTAAAGGTATCAATGTCAGGAAATAGCAGCTTGACCTGCGCCTTGATCGCCTCTTCAGTACCTCCGATCACCTCGCAAGCATTCTTGACAATTTCCTTGTCTTTCTTCTTTAAACTAGAGACCTCCCCCTTCAGGCCTGCGACCTCGGCCAGCTTTTTTTCCAATTCGGCAACCTTGGCCTCCACTGCAGTCGCCCAACCTGAAGCCTCATCGAGCTGGCTCTCCAAGGTCAACTCGTGGTCAGCAAGGCGGGCCACGATGCCATTAGAACTTTTCAGCTTTTCTTCCTTGTCCTCTAGCTTGGGCTTGATGGTCTCCATCTCCGCTTTCAGGTCACCAATCTCCCGTAGTGACAAACGGTACTTGCCATCTAGCACACCAGCCTATGCTAGAACAGGTTCCGCTTTCCTCGCAATGGTCGCAACATGGAGCATACAACGGTATACCCACCTAGCTTGAGAGGCCAAATGACCACCATGAAGGAAGTCGTCGATGCCTGATAGAAGCTGGGAGTCAATGAATCCCCCGGCATCGAAGTTCTTCTCCATCGTGGTGAGTGCTCCCTCTGGGCTAGACGTCACCTTCCTCTTCCTGGGTTTCTCCACGATGGTTAGGTCAGAACCCATTCCATCCTCAGGCACCTCCTCGGAAGGGGGAATCACATCCTCGGAGGGGGGAATTACACCGGCGCTAGTGCCATCGGTTTCCTGAGGAGGCGATCGTGATTGAACTTCGGGAGTGGGGGAAAGCGAAGCCTTGGCCAAATGGCTTTCCGAACTGTCATCACTGTACCCCGAAAGGAACGGGGCCATCAAGTTGTTGAGACCTACCTTCTCAGCAGCCATGGATACTGAAACAAGAAAGCAAAGCTCAAACGTTAGACCACGTTAAGCAAGTACACAAGTAAAAAAAAAGGGGGGAGGGACAACCCGACGACTCACCCACATAACTTCTACGGTTCTACCCATCTCACGGTCACCCATCAATAGATGAGGTTATTCTTTCAAAAAATCGCCAATAATACATCGACGATGTCCCGGTTTTGCTGACTTAGACTCTTATAGGTACTCTTTATGAAGATATTAGCCCTGGCACCAAAACTCCAATAGGTTGGTATCTGGCGTTCCACTTCTAAAGTCAGCCAGAAGGGATGCCAGCCCTCGGCGGGTCGCACTTTGAAATATCTTTCCTTGAAGCCATGGAACGAATCTTCGAACAACCTGAAGATTCGCTGACCCTACACGGCTAGGAACGACATGTAGCCCTTCTTATGTTTTCCTTGTTTTGAAGGGTTAGTCAGACGAAAGAAGTAGAGGAAGACTTCTACCGAGACCGGTAGCTTCAAGTATTCGCAGACCATCTCAAAATAGTGAATAGATGCCCAGCTATTCGGATGTAGCTATGATGGCGCCACATCACATCGATTCAAAAGAGAGATAACGAAAGGAGAGAAGGAAGCCGAACCCCCAAGTTGGTAAACATGGGATTGTACACCCACATCCAGTCGTCAACTCGGGGGGTATTCATGTTTATGTGACAAATGCGTTCCCGGTCCCCAGGAACAAAGGTGTCGTAATGCTCCTCCTCGGGACCCCTCCGCAGAGCAGATCGGAGTTGTGAAACTGCTGGAGCTTCTTGAGGGTTATCTTAGAGGCCGTGTCCTTCACGTCAGAAGTGACCCAGATGTAACGGTCTACGGGAGCTATCGGAATGGGTTGCTGCGCCATACTTACAGCGGGGGCACCACTTAAAGATAAAATCGGGAGGTCAGATCATCGGAGAAAAAGAAACTAATGCTACGTTCTGCTACGATCCCACTGTGCACTAGTCTACGATCAATTAAAGGCCAAAATCGATGCACTTAATGGTAACCCCCTGTAAACTACCTAACAATGATGCACTAAACACAGGCGAAACAAATCATCAACGACAGAAGAAAATGGCACAATAATGGTGGCAAAAGTAGAAATAGAACCATAATCATCCATAAGGGTAGAAACAGTAAAAGCTTACCAGGAAATTATGGAGAAAAGAGTCCCAAGGAGAGTGCAGCAGAGTGTGCAGTGATCAAAATCATGAGAAAAAGGGAATGATGGTGAAGGCAAAAATTAGAAGAAGTATAAAGGAATAAGGAATGAAAAGGAGAATACAAGAGAGTAAATGACACTGGAAAGCGTGAAAGTCAGGGGAAAAAGGGATTTTTTACCCAAGTTTCAAATAAGCCATAATGAGCATTAAATGCTCAGTGCGAGAATCAAGGAAACATTTCTAGTAACTGGTAAAGGCAGTTCGTGCGTTAAGGGCACGGACACCATCACAGACTCCCGATCCCGAGAGACTCGAGAAGCGAGTAAAGCAAACGTGCCAACTACAAGCTACACCCATACCTGGCATGTTAGGGGCACTGTTCCGGCCCAACCCATTAGCGACTTGGGTCCTGTCATGAGCGGCCGACCCGACGGGTCTCCCGACCCGAGCTACAAGGGAACCCACCTTCATCTCCTCGCCTACATGGAACCTGGATAGCTAGCAGAAGCTTCCAGGAAGATGGGTCTGGCCACAGAGGGCCCACCCGAGTAACGATTATAATAAGGGAGGGCCCTACCCTCTCCAGAGGTACGTCACCTACCCTAATCCTAATAGTCGCCTCTTGTACAGATACTGACTTGAGCGTTGGAGTCTTTGCAGGTGGCTCCACCACATCTTCAACCTTCCAGCCGAAGGAACTTCATCACTAGTGCCCATCCAGGTCCAGTCGCCCGCAACCCCTAAACTCCAGCACTCATCGAATCTGACTCGTTCAGGACACGAGCAACCAAACAGTATAATTAAAAACTTAATTAAATCTTTGATTGCATGTATTTTGGTAAAAATTTTATATTAATTTTAATATTTTTAACATAAAAGGAACGTAATTACAAAATTAAAAGTAATGTAGGGACCCAATTGAAAAGAAAAAAAGTATAAGGACCTAATTGAAAATTTGATAAAACTATAGGGACCAATAGAATAATTAAACCTATATTATTCGGCCTTTACTTTTAAGATTGTGATGTTTGGCATCTTACTTAGAAAACTCACATTTTCTGAAATATTGTCTTATTGTTGAACTACTTATTTTGAATGCCATGCAGCATGACTTCGTGAAGCCAACTTTATTTACCAATTGTTCTCAAAGTCAAGACGAGAGTGGCAAGCTTCCGGATTGCCCAGTGGGACAAGTCCTCTCTTTCATCAAGGTATTTTGAAATAGAACACATTTGAAAACTAGAATAGATATTAATAAACATATATAATTTTCACGTATGGTGTAAAACAAAATAATTAATTTGTAAAATTGGCAAAGATTAGGACTTTTTACTACTGTCAGATTATTTAAGTTTATATGTTATCGTATGATACGCATATTAAAATTTAATATTTTACACTATGATGTTAAGGAATACGTTCCAATAGAATGCCTGAATACTCGAGCCAACTTGTTGTCAATGGAACGCAAGATTGACATTCTTATTGCTCAGTCCAAAAAAGAAAAGGAAGACGACGTCCAAAAAATAGGATCAATCTCACTGCCCATTTTCGTTGATCATAATTAAGGGGCAAGATGTTAAGCCCATTGTGAAACCCTTTCTATCTTTAAGGCCATTTGTAAGCAAGCTTAGGACATTGGGAGCTAGCACACCCGCAATGGACGTTCTTGTTGATGTGGTTGACAATGACGAGGGTATTGTAGACGTGACAAAATTGTTGTCTAGCAAATCTAATACCAAGACTACTCCAAGCAACCAAAAAAGGGAACAAGTGAGAGCAGAAAATAACAAGAACAAGCTCAATATCAACTTGATTAGTGTGAATTCGAATAAGTCAACTGGTAATATTGGGAGCAACCTCTGAAGGCAAACTTCCCCACAATTGGTATTTATTGCACCATGATATTTAGGGTCCATTTTGATTGGTTGCGATGTTCTTTTTTCCAAGATATATCAAATTAATTTTTTTATTTGAATTAAATAAAATATACCAATTTTCTTCTAGTCTCTAGATAGATGCCAAACATATTTTCATTGGCTTTAGATATGGTCCTTAATTCAAATAATTTGTTCAGCCAAAAAATTTGGTTGTTAATTTGTTGCAGAAAAAGTCTCAGCCAACACCCACAGTTGGAGCCGGTAGAAAATTAACGTTTTTGCCATCAAATGCTAAACCTCCAAAGATTCCAAGACTTGACGAAATAGTTACGAAGAGGCCTCTTATGGGTGGGGAGGCAAGGAACACTGAAGAGCATAGTGCTAAAGGGAACAAAGATAATAAAGACAAAGAAATATACTGTTTCGATGTTACAAGGGTAAGAGTCTTCTATTAAATAATTATTATCATGTACCTAAGATGTTTAGAATAATATTTTTTAAAATAATTTTTGTTATACCATTATCTCCTGTCAAGATGCAATAAGTTCTTATTTCCCTTTAGTTTTCATTATGTTGGAATTTTAAAAGTTATCTAATGTTAATAGCCAAATGATTTTTGTGTTATCATTTTTTCACTGAGATCTCCATATAATTCCTTTTAATAACGTATACATAAATTAAAGTAAACTTCTAATAGCTATGTTAATTTATAGCCAAATTGTTTTTTAACTTGGTAGGGCATGAAATGCAAATTCAAGTCAAACCCAAAGATGGGTCTTAAATCCGAAGAAATTCAGCCCACTGCATTCATATTTTCTACAGAGCTGGATTCAGGGTAACGCTCATGCTTAGTTGCTATAGTATAGTCATTGATTATTAAATTTTTTTTTATCATAATTTGGTTTCATTTTTTTGTTTATTCTATAGAAGATCTTCTAAGATAGGTGATGTGACTACAACTAGAAAGGATTTTGAGTCGCTCTATCCAACACAACAAATAAGTGAGAAGATATTGTACTTGACTATCTTGAAATATGTCCATAATCAGACTTTATTGACATGGAAAAATATCTGGCAGCTTCCTTCAGCTTTTGCTGTAAGGACATTAGTTTGCTATTTATAATGTTATTTATAGTTTGATTATATACATATTAATCTCTTCCGAATTAAAAATAAATATCTAGGATGCCATATTGGATGGAAATAATTTGGATGAGATATTGGTTTCCATGGTCAAACAGTTCATGCAGCCTACTAAGGATCTTCAGTTTGTGAGTGTTATTGACTCTTCATAAATACGCCATGTCATCAAATATTTTCAAATAAAAAAATTAACGAAACAAAGACATATTAATATTTGATACATTATATCTCATGCTTGATGCAGATATACATGCCAATGAGAGACATTGAGCATCGATATCTCATGGTTATCAGCAT
Organism: Arachis hypogaea; assembly: GCF_003086295.3. Classification (NCBI taxonomy): domain Eukaryota; kingdom Viridiplantae; phylum Streptophyta; class Magnoliopsida; order Fabales; family Fabaceae; genus Arachis; species Arachis hypogaea. Next base: position 101,175,023 of record NC_092049.1, read on the forward strand.
ACATGATAGCGTACTTTGGCAACTGAATTTTTATTTTGAAGATAATGATTTTGAGTGTCGTAGAGACAAGATGACAACAGTGGTTAGTGACATTATAATTAATACCCTCAATCGTTATCCTTCAATTTAGTTGCTTATGAGCATATAGTAAGAGACTCAAAATCTGAAGTTGTTTTATATTTTTTTACATAGGCTGTGACAGTAGAGCACATTTTAAAAAGTGACATTTACAAAGAATGTAAACTTAAGATGAAGGAAAACATGCGGAGATGGAGAATTTATGCTCCAAGAGAAATTCCTAATCGACATCAAAGGTATCAACGCTTTTACAAAATACAATGAATTGATTGTATATTGTTGTTAACTTAAAATGTATCTTGTTATTTTTACTAATTATTTTTCTCAGTTTCAAGACAATTTTCTGTTATTGTTGTGGTGCAGTCGTGATTCTCCATCATGGGTTCTTCAATGGATGAATTTGGAACATGCCTTAGATTCCCAATGTTCTGAAGTTCATGTGGCACGATTTGGTTACATAGAAACTTCATTTGTGAATATGTATTAACAATGTTGTCATAGATTTGGCTATAAGTAATTTTGTATTTTTTTTTTCAGTTAGATAAAAATAGCACACAGATGTACACTACAATGTAGTTATTCCATGGGCGATTCAATGAACTCAAGGCTGAGATAGCACCACTTGTTCAAGAGTTTTGGAACATGCATGTACTGAAATGTAAAGTGCATCATAATTATGTCATTGCTTTGTTGACTACATAGAATGACACTTCATATGATTTCTTTCTTATTCTGTTTTTTGGAGTTGTGTCGTCAATTTGAATTGTGATATTTCATGACATTAATGTTTCAAATATTTTATTCGATAGTATATTGCTTATTGTTAAAAAAAAAACGTGGGCCATGTTCCATCCACAAATCTCAACAGTTTTATATTTATATGATTATTAAATTGCTATCTTTAGGTTTTGTTTTTCAAATAATAAGTTTATACGTACTTGTAAATTAATTATGATAAAAATTTAGTTAACATATTAGTCCTTGTATTTTTATTACATTTTTAATAAAATCAATATAGTTTACAAAAATTATGATTGGAGTTTTATGTTAACGAAAAATGTGTAATTAAATTTTTAATAATTATTTTTCTAAAAAAACATAAAATACTGAAATATTTACTTTTAGAATATTTCATAATGTATTTTATGACGACTTAAGAATAATTATAATTGGTGAATATATGAATTAAGAATAATTATAAAAGTAATTTTGGTCTCTCTAATATTAAAATTCTAGTTTCATCACTATGTATATATATATAATTGGTGAGTACGAATTAAATATTTTTTTCTGTTGACTACTTATATCAATTTTCTGCAACAAGTTTATGTAACATTATACTAGATTTTATTATAATAATTTATCATCTATCTATCATATACATATTTAGCCAAATTTAACACATCATACATGATAGTGATAAACAATCTTCTATATACCAATCCTTTTCATAATTGTACATGTCATACTCCTAAGCCAAATCACATTTGAGTGGGCTACAACGCTAGAATGCATAGATCTCGTTTAGAAAAGTAAAGCCGAAAATAGAAATCCATGATCTCTTTTCCATATATAATAATAATAATAATAATAATAATAATAATAATAATAAGTCTTCCCATAACAACTTAATTGATTGCCTTAAATGAAAATCTACCATTAAGAATAAACAAAAGAAACAGTAATAATTTAGAGTTTAGATAATAACTGAATATTCTAAATATCAACTCTCAAAATTAATCATGAATGAAGCTACATCTAGTCTTAAGGTTCACCACCACTCTGAGTTTTGTATTCCACATTATCCATGCATTCACCATCATAATTTGCCTACAACAATCGAAAATTTATACATCAATGACACTTTAAATTAGCAATGTGGAGTAGTTCAAATATCAAGTGAGTGAATAAAAAATTATATATCATTTTTGTACACGTACATCATTTTGAGGGGCAGAACTACCTTGTATACTGAAAGCCTTTTCCTTGCGCTTTGAACAAGAAGTTTTATTATGACCAGGCTTTTTGCAATTGCTGCAACGTTGGGGCTTTTTCCGACCACTATGCCCTTTAGGATTGGCACCACCTCGCAGTCCAGGTTTCGAAGGCATGCTCCCTTCATCCTCTACTTTATATGAGCTATAAAGATCAAGCATAAGGTTCCTTGCATCATGAAACCTCTCTGTCGTAACACATCCAACCTCTGACATCATCCTAGCACACTCATTGAGGATACAAAATCGAGTAAAACTACTTAACTCAGACATAGATTCTTTTGCTTTCTTAGTCCACCTATGCAACACTAGACATTTAGGAATTTCGCGCACATCCCTACGGACCAATACAAAGATCACAGGGAATGCCGAATGATTCCATACGCATGCATGAACAAGTGACTATGTTAGCATTATACACCCACTCAACCTCCCACACATTTGTTGGTTTGGCATACCTACAAATATAATAAGTTACACTATTGTCTCTTGTTTGGTAATTCACAACTCTCATTGCACCCGTCCGAACAAGAATATGCTTAAATAGAAAGAAAATCTCTCTTGTGTAAGTATCAACAGCACACATCTCAAGGGGTTCAATACAAGTTTGCATAATTGGAACTCCATGAGCATATTCATATTCAGCATAAAATTCCCTAAACCGCATATGGCCTAACATTAATTGGAAGTGCTCAATGAACTCCGACAAGTCATAATAAGTTTTAGTATACTTCCCAATTAGTGAATGCAAACCCTCGTAGCACAATGTAGTCCTAAATCCAGCAAAGAACTTCCCTCGGATGTAACATGTTATCCATGATCGATGTTTCTCATAAATTTCATTTAGCCATTCCTTTTCCTCAACCCCAAATTCCTTTACCAATGTTTGCCACCTGCTACGAAATACTGGAATCTCGTAATCTCCTAACATACAATCCTTAAACTTAGATGTGAAACTAGGACTACACATATTTGTCGTTGCATTACGCAGGAGATGCCAAGTACACAATCTGTAGTGAGTACCAAGGAATACTTCCTCAATCGCATTCTTCATTGCCCTTGTCCCATCAATTATCACATAGGATGGGGCTCTACCATTCATTGCCTCCAAAAATTGTTGCAACACCCATATATAAGTCTCATCAGTTACAATGCATGCAGCAAAGACAACAGTTTGGTTGTGATAATTGACACCTATGAACACAACAAAAGGACATATATTTATTCTTGTTGTATGTAGCATTAAATGCAACAACATCTCCAAACAATTCATAGTCCCCTCTACATAAACCATCACACCAAAAGAGATTTAATAACCTTCCATTTGTCGCTTGAAGCTCTTGGTAGTATAAAGATTTATCCTTTGCAGGCATCTCTTCCAAAAAATTTAATGCTCTACCCACATCCTCTGGAATCTCACGCCTCACCGTATCTATTTGATTGTACATGTCTCTAGGACCATAGTTCAACTTGTCAAAACTGTCACTTTGACTTGCTAGCAAAGCATAAAACCTGGAATATGCTAATTCCCGACTTGCGCATGTTTATGAGTGCAATTTCAGCTTTGGACATCCTCTGATGACCTAGCAATAAGCTATTCAACCGTCCTTCCAATAGTTTGTGATTACGAACATTTGAAAAATGCGTCACATGCCATCTTCCAGTTACCCCTATAAACTTGACTTGGAATTGTGCTTCGCACCCAGTTCTTGTCTTAGTCTTTGGTTCCCTTTTTCTGTTTGGCAAAGTGTACCACTTCTCTAATCTGTATCCTTTCCGAAAACATACAAATTTCTGGATCTAGGTCTCGTCATTTGAGTTTTTCCAATTTTTGTCTTTCCTTGCACTGAAACCCTGGCTCTTTGCAAATCTGTTGTAAAATTCAAAAGCAATGGGTAGGGTTCCAAAGTGGAACTTGTCAACTTCAACCTCACCAATGCTTAAAAAGTCAAGTTTCAGTGAATCCTCAACTGAATCCAATCAATATGCATCATCATAATCATAATCTGTCAATTCTTCAAATATCTCCTCACCGTCTAACTCATCACCTAACTCTTCTTCTTGCTCTTGCAATTGTTGGTCATCTAAATATGACTCATCACTAGAATACTTCTCATCATAAAAAAACCATCCTCATGCTCATACTCGCTTTCATCCATTAGCTCATCCTCTCCCATGAATGACAATTGCAAGAAAATAATCTAAACATAAAGAATAACATAATAAAAATTAAGATCTAAGTACCAAGTACTATAAGACAAAATGCCTTCGGGTAAAGCTCCAAAAATTAGACTTACAAACGAAGACATCAAATAACACCAAAATATGTATGTTATTTATTTTTTGCATAATAAATTAAACACTTCACAATGATAATTAGGCAATAAATTCTTAACAAAGCTTAATAATAAGTTCATATTAGTCTACATAATTTTATCTTAATAGACAAAAATTATTTATCAAATGACTAAAATTCACTATAGAAAAAGTCACATGTCTCAAACTCAAAGAAAACCAATCAAATGAAAAGTTGAGAAAATAAAGAAAAAAAATTAGAGTGGGGTTCCCTTCCTTGAAATCAATAATTTTTTTCAAGTAAATTTATCTTACTTTTCTGTTTTGGCCAATCATGCGAATTCCCTAAATTACACTAATAGAAAAAATTACAAAACATAGTAAACTCACAAATTTCAAATGACATTTCTCCATATCTAGAAGTACAAATTTTTTTAATAAAAAAAAAAGAAATGCAGAGTTTGAACAATTTTTAGTCTATTCAATTAACAAATTAACAATTTTAGCAATTATGAATAAATATCATATCATCACAATAGCTTACAACAACAATCGGTTATGTGCCAATTAAGAATCATTTTAAGTTTTAACTTTCATTTACATACTAGGAGAACAAAATTCAACAACACAAATATGACAATATAATATCCACATCTCAATAGCAATATCATATTTAAAGTAGCATCAATTTGCAAGCAAGTAAAAACTTAACATGCATTACTAGTGAAATACTATGAACTATATCAACTAAGAGGAATTGCCAAATCCAAAAATAAAATAAGTATAAAACGAGTAAATGGGTATTGCAATGAAAAAATTTTGATTTAACTATATTTAAAAATAAAAAAAGCAGATAGACAATTGAAAAATTATTACATTTTATTTAAATAAAAGAAGGTCAAATTTAAATCTTTGTAGTGAATCAAAATGAGGAATGGGCGCCGGTTCACTAGGTCTTCGAGATGCAAAATGGAAAATATGGAACCCAAGTTTGAACATACGACGGCGAGAAGATGATCAGCAGTGTCTTCTCAAAGCTCTGGACGACCATAGAAGTATCACGACCAGAGAGAAAAGCGCGCTAGGTATTGTAGTGGCACAGTAGTGGTCAGGGACTGGCAGCATCCTAGAAGAGTTGCGTGTAGTGACAAGTGGTAGCTTGAAACTTCTAGCACGGCAGCAACATGGTGGAACCTTGAGGTTGTTAGGGAGGCAGTCCTATTTTCTGCTTCAACATAGTGGCTGAAGGAGAGGGTGATTCACACGGTCCAGATTTCTTGTTGTATTCGGGTCGGGTGGGTTTGGGTTTTTCTCTTAGACTTTGTCCATATCCAAAAAAAAAATAACAGGTTAAAATAGAAAATTTTTAATTATAATATTAATAATGTAAAGGAGTTTCAAAACTCCAAACAATACATGAATATTATAACATCCACCTTTAAACTTTAATATATTTCAAATTACAAGTTGAGTTATTGCTTAGGCTTTTTCATTATTTTAAAGATTTTTACATCAAAGCCTATAAATAAAGGGGTAAAGGTTTTTTAAAGAGAGATGCAAAGAAACATAACAAGATTCCTCAATTGTCTTTTCATATTCATGTGACTTCAATTTCAATTACAATGCACCAAAAAATCAAACTATATTTGAATTTCAGTTCCTAAATCCAAAATATTAAACTCACAACACATAGCACTAGGAGAATTTGCATATTTATATCATTCCTAAACCACTAAAAACACAACAAATAATCCATCTGCAATGGCAACGAACAATGGCATCAATATACATCCAAATTCTAAGAACTAATTGTCGTGCACGTCTTTTTTTAAAATTCATTTTCCAGCATCATTTTCATTTCTTGCAACTCTATCTTCCAATTTTTTTAATCTCTCCTGCAGCTTAATTCCTTCCCACGAACATCCTTTATTTTGTATGGACAAAAACATCACTTACCTTTTTACCTTGTTCCCTCTAACTTATCTTTTGCAACTATGATTTTCTGAAATCTAATGACTTATAACCTCTATTGACATGTAATTTGCTCTTATTTTTCTTGCATCAAAATCAAAATTTTGACATATATTACACTGCTAGTTAACTAAACTTTTAATCGATCACCTAAAGAAGAAGAAACCATCCTTACATCAGCATTCCGCTTCATCTCATAGTTCATACATGTCTTAGTTCATACACTTTTTTTCTTCTGTCTTCGAAATCCCACCCCAACAGCACTCCTGTCAACACTATCCTGTCAACCCCCAACCCTACCTTTGGCAACCCCCACCCCACCCTCGGCAATCCCCATGCGATCTCCACCTTATTTCTCACCCATCACCTCACCAGCACCTCTTCTCTCACCTACAGTAACAAATATTTTTAATTTTAAAGTAGATTGGTAGAACAGGGATAGAAAGACAGCAGGCCATTGAAAAAATTAGGAGAGTGAGATAGCTCATAGCTGTGACAAGGATGGAGAGGCAGAATTGTGACAAGTGAGTCAGATAGGGAGAAGGTGTAATACTTTTTTTGGAACATAAACTCATTATATAAGTTTACAATGAGATATAATATTTGATTATAATTATACAAATATGATCATTAAATTAAATACAACACATTTGGTTTTCAGCCACAAAAATAACATACATTACAAAAATAATTATAAAGTTTTACAAGTTATTTATACACCATCTTGTAGAATATACATACTTGAAATAATCCATCTTTCACAAGTTTTCACTATATTTAATCTGAAACCACATACATGTACATAGATGTATAAATATGACATTTTTTATTTATGTTGATTTCAGTCATTTGTCACAAAAAATATCATGACTATCACAGTAATATAAAAATAATTCTTTTAATACGATGTAAATATGTCTTATATGATATCTCTATTTTTTTTTCATTTTTCTTCATTTGCTTGTCTCACACATAAAAGACTTTTTTGGAAAATTCTCACCTCTTGGTGTGTCTCATGACATCGTGATAATAAAGCAGGAATGTCGGTATCAACCAAAGTATCTTGCCTTTTTAACAATTGACAATCCGTCTTACATATTATTTTTTTATATCATAATTAATTAGAGAATATTGTATTATACCAAATTAAATAGTATAATAAACAGATAACAATATTCACAACCAATAATAAAAATAACACTAAATATAATAATAATAATAAATAAGGATAATAATAATAACAACGATAATAATAATAATTAATAGATAATCATAATACTAAAAAGTAATTAATAATAATATATTAATATTAATAAATAAATGTAAAGCAATAAAGTAATTAATGATAAATAACATAAAAATAAATAACAGATAAAAACCACAATAATAATAACAATAATAATAACTTTATTCAAAATCCCATATAGAAATGGACAACATATAAAATAATTCGATGCAAGAAAGTAAATCATTAGTGGTATATAAATAATTACAATAATATATACATAGCCAAAAAATTTATTTAGAAGAAAAAAATATATTTATTTAAAACTTTAATACCCTCTCTCTCTTTCTATCTCTCTCTCTGGGCAGCACTGTATTATTCGACTCATTATTCCTGATTAATTTTTATTACATTAAATCTCATTGTGTCTATTATTTTCTAATCATATAGTGGTTAAAACTAATTTTAACTATATATTATACTTAGTAAAAATGGACATCTATATTATTACCTTATTTTTGTATAGAAAAGAGAATAAAATTAAATACATTATGACAAATATTTATTTAAAAAAATATTACAATTCTTTCCATCTTTTATGAATTTTATCCCCAAAATTCACTAACCTTTTGATAAAATTTTGAATAAAATTTTTTTATTTCATCTTCTAATTCTCATATTGCTTCTTCTTTTGTTAACTTTTCATACCACTTTAACTAAAAAAATTTTCTTTTTCTCTTAAATTTTTAATAGATCTATCAATAATTTCTATCGATATAATTTCACATGTCAAATCATCTCTTATTTGTATTGTATTATGTTTTATGACATGTGATGGGTCAAAACAACACTTTTTAAGTTGGAAAATATAGAAGACATTGTGAAAGTTTGAAATATTAGGAGAAAGTGCAATTTGGTGAGCAACAAGTCCAATCATCTTAAGGATTTGGAATGGACCAATGAATTTGGAATTTAACTTTTTGGATTTTAGGGAGTAGTAGGAGCGACTTTAAGAAAAATATAGTCTCATTCTTTAAACTCTAGAGGTCTTCTTCTTTTATCAGCATAACTTTTTTGCCTACTTTAAACAGTGAGCAGCTTTTTTTTTATGTGGTTTATTTCACAATATCAGGTCCTAACAAACTCTTCTCACCAACCTCAAACCAACATAAAGGTGATCAACACTTTCTACTATATAGAGCCTCAAAGAGAGCCATTCAAATGTTGGAATAGTAGCTATTATCATAGGCAAACTCTATCAAAGGTATATGAGTATCCCAGCTTCCTTATAACTCGAGTATACAAGTCCTAAGCATGTCTTCTAAAGTTTGAATTGTAATCTCAGTCTGATAATCTATTTGTGAGTTATAGGCTATACTAAAACAAAATTTACTATATCTAAGGCTTCTTGTAAAGCTATCCAAAACTTAGATGTAAATCTAGGGTCTCTATCAGATACAATACTAGTTGGTACTCCATACAACCTTATAATCTCTTGGATATAAGATTGAGCTAACCTATGCAGTGGTCAACCAATTCTTAATAGCAAAAAATGTGTAGATTTGGTTAGCCTATCTACTATCACCCATGCAGCATTGTAGCCTGAAGATGTTCTAGGTAATCATACGACAAAGTCCATGAATATAGTATCCCATTTTTATTTTGAAATCTCTAGAGGTTGAAGTAATTCTGTAGATTTTTGGTGTTGTATCTTAACTCTTTGGAAAATGAGACACTTAGAGACAAACTCAGCTATATTTCTTTTCATCCCTTTCCATTGGAATCTTCCATTTAGATCTTAGTATGTCACGGCTCAAAATAAAGCCATGACCGATGCTTAGGAAATTAGTTTCCTAACAAGCCTAAAAGATTCGAATATTAGTTAAATAAGAAAATTACAAATAATTTTAATAAATTTACAAATACTAGAATGAATAGTTACACATTATTTTTAAGAAAAACATAAAATAGGTCAATATGGTTGGATCCTATCGTGACATTTGGAGCATATAACATCTAGAAACTCAACAAAGAATGAGTACTTATTGCAAATAATTATCCTTGGATAACCAAAGCTCACAATTGACTATCTATCTGTTCCTGAAATTTAAAAAAAATGGAGTGAGTTTTACAACTCAATGACTAGATAATACACTTATAATTCACATGAGACCATATAAATCATATTATCAAAATATATTTTATTTAGAAAATAGTAATTTATACAAATAAGTGAATCAATAAAGGAGGTCTCAATACAAAAATCAAATCAAATAATCCACACTTGGGTGGCTCCACCTCTAAGGGTAGCCATTTCCTCTTGTATGTCCAAACAGAATAACAGATCCAACGTGTGGCCTACATGTTAGGCTGGCAACGCCCCTGCTAGTTGAGGTCTGAGTCAGATGCATCTAAATTAACGTCATGACTGCCATTAACTACGGTTTTCTAATTCAAGCCTGCCAAACTAATTCAAAACATATAATTTCAAATACAACAAATCTTTGATCTTTCAAATATATAAGGTATCAAATCAAACCAAATCAAATGATACTTTTTCATCGAAAATCCCTTTTAATAATACTTTCCAAATCATAAAGGATTCTAACATATTTTACAATTCCAGAATAGCAAGTATCAATAATTAATTCTAAAATAATATAGTCTCATAAAACATATAGTCTCATGTGCAGATTAGAAATGGGTTTTCACTAGAATAAATATTTAGCTCTAATAAATCAATTATTCAAGTCAAATTAAAATTCTTTTTTTATAGTAGTTTTTGTAAATATAATTATAAGTTAAACGCAACGCATATCAAAATAAGTATAGATACAAAGGCAATAATTATAAATATAAAGCCTACTCACAAATTGGTCCCAAGGAACCGAAGAGACCACCAAGTTAAAGGGTGAGGAAGATTGAAGTAGAATGGAACAAAAGAGTACGGAATTTAGATTGATGCAGTGACAATGTAAGGTAGAGCTCATGACATTTTTAGGAAACTCTGACAGCAATAACAATGCCAGAATCAGCAATGAGATGGAATTGGTTGCTGTAGCAGCGTTTTCCAGCAACTGCAGCAGTGTTCTCCGACAACGCAGTAGTTTGGCGATGGCCTACAAGCTCCTCCCTCCTCCGCCACGACCTTTTTCTACCTCAGTGTCTCTCTTGTTCTGTTTGTCTCTCCTTTGCGAACTCTTTCTCTCTCTTCAAAGTCCCTCTCTCCGGACACTGTCACGACAACGATTGACAACTCCAGCGGCAACAACTACTATGGCAGCGGGGTGCTGCTTTTACGTTGAGTTCTTTTCCGGTGTCTTCTTCTTCGGTTAATCTCTCTACATCTCAACATTATACTTTAGTTCAAAATCATAATCTTTTAGAAACTCTACCCATCTTATTTATATCTTATTCAATTCCTTTTGATCAAACAAATATTTTAAATTCTTATGATTAATATACACCTTAAACTTTACTTCATATGAGAAATATCTCCAAATCCTTAATGGAAACACCACTGTTGTTAGTTCTAGGTCGTGAGTTGGATAGTTTTTCTTGTGGGACTTAAGTTGCCTAGAAACATATGCTACAATCCTTCCTTGCTGCATTATGACATATCCTAAACCTTTCTTAGATGCATCACAATACACTACAAAACTTTGTTGAGGATTGGGGATTATTAAGATAGAGGTGGATGTAAGCCAACGTTTAAACTCTTGAAAACCAGCTTCACAACTTTCTCTCCATACAAAAGGTAGACTTTTTCCTAGTCAACTTAGTCAAAGATAAAGCTACTTGAGAAAATCTTTTAATGAATCACCTATAATACCATGCTAACCCTAGAAAACTCCTAATCTTAGTGATAGTCTTTGGTCTTTCCCAACGTACCACTATTTCAACTTTACTAGGATCAACTGTTACCCCACTTTTTGCAATCACATGGCCTAAAAACTAAACCTCATTTTAACCAAAATTCACACTTTTCAAGCTTAGCATACAATTATTTTTGCTCTAGAATTTGTAAGACAATCCTGAAGTGTTGTTCATCTTCTTCAGTCTTAGAGGAGAATTGGTCTGCCCAAATATGGTTTTGAATATCCTATTCATGTAATCCATGAATACTACAGGAGCATTGGTCTGCCCAAAAGAAATTACAAGATATTTATAATGACCATATCTAGTTCTAAAAGCAGTCTTTGAAATTCCTTCTTGTTTTACTCTGATCTGATGATGACCAGACCTTAAATTTATTTCAGAGAAAACTAAAGCTCCGAACAACGGATCTAACAAGTCATTTATCCAAGGGAGTGATATTTATTCTTAATGGTAACTTTATTTAATTGTCCATAATCTATACACAAACTCATGCTACCATCCTCTTCTTTAACAAACAAAACTAGTGCATCCCAAGGAGACACACTCGGCCTAATGAATCTTTTAGTTAATAGATCCTCAAATTGTTTCTTAAGTTAAGTTAACTCTAAAAGGGAAATTTAGTAAAGTACAAAGGATAATGAACCTGTTCCTGAAATAAGATCAATAGAAAACTCGACATCTCATTCAGGTGGTAAGTTCATTATATCTGTTAAAATCATTGCTGGGAATTCTTTTACTACAAGTATGTTGTTTATAACTTGTTCGACCTTTGATTTTAAAAAATAGAGAAGAACACCTGATATCTTTTTAAAAAGACACTCATTTACTTGAATGGAATTAAGGTATGAGGAGCAAAAGATTTGGAAAGAAAGTTATTAGAAAAACAAACAAGTTTCTTACAATAATCTAAGAGGATACCATTTTTGGATAGCCACTCCATTTCAATGATGGTACCAATATTCTTTAAATATTGAGCAATTTAAATAAGTATTTGTGTGAGAAACTTTTACTCCTATATGAGTTGAAATAAGCAAACTGAAAGATAGAAGAGATTTGAGCAAATTTAACTTATTCACATAGTCAATGGATATAAAAGAATATTTAGCACCAGTATCATATAAGGCAATTAAGAGATTATTATTTAGAAAACATTTACCTTTGATCATGTTAGGAGAATCATTTGTTTCTCCTTCATTAAGAGAGAATACTCTTCCTTTAATTTTTGGCCTGCTATTAGAGTTACTTGCAGGTCATGAAACATTGTAGTTGTTGGCATAATGTATAGGTTTTCCTAGCACACATTTTGTCTAGCATAGCAAGATCTCGAACCATGAGAATTTTCACATGTTTTACACGGAATTGAGGGTTTTCTAGAAGATATCTGTTTATTTATTTTTGTATTTCTTTCTTTTTTAAAATTATTTTTCTTATGGTTTCTGTATCTCTCTTTCTCTTAAAGAAGGCATGTCTTTCTCTTTTAAACACAACTTTTAAGAAACTATTTTTTTCTATTTTACATCTATTTACTAAAAGAATGCAATCTTTTAATTCTAAAGTTACTATTTTTTCTACAGTTATGCTACACATACAAGTCTTTTTGGTTTACAAGTCTTACATGTTGGGCCAACAGAAGCTACGCTCACCCATAAAAGCATGTTAACACGTGTATCACGTTTCCAAAGTGCTCCTTCACTATTATGAACGCTCTTCTTCTTCTTTCCACGATGAAAACCACAACTGTCATTTTTCCTTTGCGTTTCTCCTCTTCCTCCTCTTCTTCCTTCTTCTTCTCCTTCTTCTTTGTGTTTCTCCTCCTTTTTTTTCGTGTGTTTCATCTTCATCGTTGTGTTTCTCCTCCTTCTTCTTTTGATTTTGCAACATTATGTATTTTTTATTCTTTGTTTGATTTTTTTCTCCCAAAAAGAATTATGAGAATATCAAATAAGAAAATGAAGAAGAAGAAGCAGCAGAAGATGAGGAGGAGGAAGAGAAAAAGTTCTGAATTATGTAAAACTTATCAGAATAAAAATACACCCAAATATCTTTGTTTTACACCCAAATTTGCTACAAATACAGAAATAAGTTATGCTATGTGTACACTAAAATCAACCACCAAAGTCAGCCACCAGTATAAAACACATACTGGAATACAAATATACATTGAAAATAAATTAAAGCACAGATGTATTTATACACAAATACATTGGTGGCTGATTTTAGTGGATGATTTTAGTGTACAAATAGCATTTTTGTACAGAAAAATGTTTCCTCTAATGCTGCATTTTTTTCTCTTCTTCTTCTTTTCCTTATTTCTTTCTTTCTTTTAGTTAAATGAATGTAAGTTCATCCTCTTTCAAGTAATTTTACAGCATTATGTGTTTCTTCTTCTTCTTTGTTTGATTTTTTTGTTTTTATTCTTGTTAAGAGAGTAAAACAAGAAGAAACTTGAGAAGGTAAAATAAAAAGGAAAAGATGAATAAGAAAAAAAGAAGAAGAAGATGGTGATGATGATGATGATGAAAAAAAAAGCAACAGCAGAAGATGAGGAGGAAAAAGAGGAAGAGTTTTGAATTATGCATAACTTATGGGAAAAAAAATACACCCAAATATCTTCGTTTTATACCCAAATATCTTCGTGTTACACCTAAATTTGCTGCAAATACAGAAAAATATTTCCTCTAATGCTGCATTTTTTTCTTCTGAATTGAACCACACCTCAGCCACTTGATTGGATTCAAAAATAATAATCAATTTTGTTCTGGTTCAATTGACAATCTGAACTTGAATTATTCATTATATTCAACAACGAGATAACTGATGATGGAGGAGAAAGAGAAAAAGAAAGGAACAGAAGAAAATCCAATGAAAAAAGGAGGAAAAGGAGGAGGAGGAAGAAGTGGTATTGATGACGACAGAAGAAGAAAAAAGGAGCGTGAAACATACGTGCCATAAGAGGCGCGTTTTAGGGAGTAAGTGAATTTCAGGACTTGTAAGACTTGTATAGCAAAAAAACTTGTATGTGGAGATTAATTCTTTTTTCTAATCTCCAGTCATAATCCTAGTTCAAATTCGGTGGCTTTCCATTGAATATCAGGGTGGTGTTTTAGTAATACAGAGAATTTGAAAAGTTCCTCAAACTTGTTGTCCATATACTTTCCAATGATCATACTTTTCTATTTGATTTGCATAAATTCAGTCTAGTATTCTTTTTTTTTACTATGAGAAAAATATTTGTCAAAAAATATTGTTTAAAAAATTTATCAAGTAATCTTTATTCCTTTAAATTCTAGGAGAATCTTAATACCTCGCCACCAGTGATCAACCTCTCCTTCTAACATATTTGTAGCAAAGGTTATCTTTTTAGTATCTACGTACTCCATGGTATTAGATATCTTTCCTAGCTTCTGAATTCAACATTGAGCTAGAACTAGATGATATTCACCATGAAAAAACTTTAGGTATATTTTTCTTAAAATCATATAGCCTACGATGGTTAGGATTCGTTACGAATTACTTTCTCTGTTTTAGCTTCCACTCCTCATGTGATCAATGAATTCTTTGTTAGATTTAGTTTGACGTCAAACAATGTCGGTCAAATATCGAATAGTTTCCAAAATTTTTTCCGAAGTATCATTTGACATATTTGGGTTTGTTATACTTCTCATATCATATAGCATAGTTATCAGAATTAGACCGAATTGTCCGATTCGATCGAAAAAATCAATGAACTGATAGTCTAGCCGGTTTGATTTGCATTCTAGACTGTCCTGGCACCTTGCCATGCCTAGGATTTTAAAAGACATGCTCCTTCCACTAAGCCAGTTACATTTCAATACATGCATTACCAATAATAATATATATTATAGATGTATATAACAATCAAGTGCTAACTTTCAATCACCAAAAGTTTTTCCTTTAAAATTCAATATTACTGCTATTTGTACTTCATCTTACTTTTAATTTATTTTATTTTATTTATTTTTGTTTTGATTATCACAATAATTTTATCACTTACTTTACGTCCTTTAAGCCTTTTTAAATTTAGTTTTTCTTTATAAATTTAATTTTTTTTAGATTTTTCTCCTCATACTAAAATTATTGGTTAAATTAAAATTTATATATAATTTAATTAAATTTAAGTTATTTGAAATATTTTTTATTGTATCTTTTTTGTTTTATAAATTATAATTTTATATATTTATTTAATTATTATCGGGTCAAACACTTCGACCAATAATCCACTGGTTGAACCACTGACCTAATGACCCAGTAACTTAATCGGGTTAATTATCGATTTGATTTTGATAACTATGTCATATAGTCCTACAAATATAAATATAACCAACATTGAGTTAATCAGGCTTAATATTGTAGAATTAATGCATCAAATATACTATAAGACATATAGTAATAATAAAAAAATATATGATTCCTAGTTGTTTTAAACTACATATGTGAATTGTTGCCCCTGTTAGGGTTTTTTAGTGCTCTGTTAAGATTTCTTAACGGAGTTTCTACTACCGTCAAGACTACATTGTCAACGTTAATTAAATCTCAATACAAGTCTATGTAATCTGCATGGCTGAGACAACGAGGGATGAAGATCGGACCGAGGAAGACAACCGGAAAGGAGGTAGGAATGTGATTCTACTAGAAGAGGCAGACATATCAGAAGGTATTAACGCTTGCTCCAATAGTCTCTATGGCAGACTCTTTGCTTCCAAAACCTTCTCAGTTGGAACCATGGGGAATGCTTTAAAGGCTATATGGGGAAACCCGGAAGGATTTAGCGTGAGTGACAAAGGGGACAATTCCTTCCAATTCTTTTTTAATAAAGAAGTGGATGTCTTGCGTGTTGAACGTGGTTCTCCATTGCTATTCAAAGATTATGTGCTCCATTTCAAGAGATGGAAGGAAGATCAGAACTGTCATGAAGAGATTATTTCCAATTTTTCAATTTGGGTTCAATTTTGGGGTTTGCCAGAATCGTTTAAAACCCTCGAAGTTGGACGTAAATTGGAAGAGAGAATGGGCACAGTGTTGGAGATAGGTAAATTTCAGATGCAAGGCAGAGAAACTATGATTGTGAAGGCCAAAATCAATATTGATGTTGCCAGGAAAGTGAGGGATCAGTTAATAGTGGCAGGACCTAATAAAAAGGAGGTAGAAGTGGCATTGCGCTATGAAAGACTTGAAAAGTTCTGTACCTATTGCGCAAAATTGGGGCACGAGGTGAAAAGATGCCATGATCTGCTGAAGGACACAGAGAGTGATATGGTAAAAGAGGATGACATTGGCGAATGGGTTAAAGCCAGCCAAGTGGGAACGCGAATCTACTCTGAAGGAGAAAGAACATTCAACAACTCAACCCAAAATTAGAATAAGGCCACTCAACATAAGAAAAAACTGGTCTTAAACTGCTTATTGGAAGAATTTGCAAGGATGTCAATGCAAGAAGGGAAACAAAGTTTGAAACCACAAGATACTGGTAACAGGGCAGCACCTCAGTCACCTCAATCAGCCAGTTCTAGAACAGAATGTATGGAGGTTATCATAGCTGGTCAATTGATGAGCGGATAATTTATACGCTTTTTGGCATTGTTTTTAGTATGTTTTTAGTAGGATCTAGTTACTTTTAGGGATGTTTTCATTAGTTTTTATGTTAAATTCACATTTCTGGACTTTACTATGAGTTTGTGTGTTTTTCTGTGATTTTAGGTATTTTCTGGCTGAAATTGAGGGACTTGAGAAAAAATCAGATTCAGAGGTTGAAGAAGGACTGCTGATGTTGTTGGATTCTGACCTCCCTGCACTCAAAATGGATTTTCTGGAGCTACAGAACTTAAAATGGCGCGCTTCCAATTGCGTTGGAAAGTAGACATCCAGGGCTTTCCAGCAATAGATAATAGTCCATACTTTGCCCGAGTTTAGATGACGCAAACTGGCGTTCAACGCCAGCTCTCTGCCCAATTCTGGCGTCCAGCGCCAGAAACAAGTTGCAAAGTGGAGTTCAACGCCCAAAATGGCACAAAAGCTGGCGTTCAACTCCAAGAATGACCTCTCCACGTGTAGACTTCAAGCTCAGCCCAAGCACACACCAAGTGGGCTCTGGAAGTGGATTTATGCATCAATTACTTACTTCTGTAAACCCTAGTGACTAGTTTATTATAAATAGAACTTGTTATCATTGTATTAGTAGTCTTGGTTACTCCGGTTCCCCTCTGGGGCCGAGACCAATGAACTCTATTATCACTTATGTATTTTCAATGGTAGAGTTTCTGCACTCCATAGATTAAGGTGTGGAGCTCTGCTGTTCCTCAAGGATTAATGCAAAGTACTACTGTTTTCTATTCAATTCAACTTATTCAGTTTCTAAGATATTCATTCGCACTTCAACCTGAATGTGATGAACGTGACAATCATCATCATTCCCTATGAACGCGTGCCTGACAACCACTTCCATTCTACATTAGATTGAATGGGTATCTCTTAGATCTCTTAATCAGAATCTTTGTGGTATAAGCTAGATTGATGGCGGCATTCATGAGAGTCCGGAAAGTCTAAACCTTGTCCGTGGTATTCCGAGTAGGACTCTGGGATTGAATGACTGTGACGAACTCCAAACTCGCGAGTGCTAGGCGTAGTGACAGACGCAAAAGGATAGTAAATTCTATTCCAGTATGATCGAGAACCTCCAAGATGATTAGCCATGCAGTGACAGCGCATCGGACCATTTTCACAAGAGAGGAATAGGATGCAACCAACAATAAGGGTGATGCCTCCAGACAATTAGCCGTGCTGTGACAGAGCATTTGGACCATTTTCCCGAGAGGATTGAAAGTAGCCATTGGCACCGGTGACATCCTTACATAAAGCCAGCCATAGAAAGGAGTAAGACGGATTGGATGAAGACAGCAGGAAAGCAGAGGTTCAGAGGAATGAATGCATCTCCATACGCTTATCTGAAATTCTCACCAATGATTTACATAAGTATTTCTATCCTTATTTTAGTATTAATTTCGAAAACTCCATAACTATTTTATATCCGCCTGACTGAGATTTACAAGGTAACTATAGCTTGCTTCATACCAACAATCTCCGTGGGATCGACCCTTACTCACGTAAGGTTTATTACTTGGACGACCCAGTGCACTTGCTGGTTAGTTATGCGAAGTTGTGAAGATATGTTTAGACCATGGTTCTGTGCATCCGTTTTTGGTGCCATCGCCAGGGAATCAATTTCAAACAATAATTCACAACCTGAGTAACAATTTCGCATACCAAGTTTTTGGCGCCATTGCCGGGGATTGTTAGAGTTTGGACAATTGATGGTTCATCTTGTTGCTCAGATTGGGTAACTTTCTTTTTGTTTTCTTTTCAAAAAGTTTTCAAAAAAAATTTTTTTTCAAAAAAATCTTTCAAAAATTTCTCCTTTGTTTTCAAAAAAAAAAATTTTTTAAATGTTTTCAAAAAAATTTTTTCTTCAGAATTTTTAAGAATGAATTCTAGTGTTTCATAAAGCATGTTGAAGCCTGACTGGCTGTAAAGCCATGCCTGTAGGGCATGTTAGGCGTGTCATGTCTAAGTTACATACTAAAGCTTGGCTAGCTATTAAGCCATGCCTGACCCTTTGATTGGAGCTTTAGACTAAAGAGCATAAGATTCGTGGAATTCATATTAAAAATTTTGGAATCCTTATTTTTCTTTTTCAAAATGATTTTCGAAAAAATTAAAAGAAAATACAAAAAAAAATCATAAAATCATAAAAATCAAAAATATTTTTGTGTTTCTTGTTTGAGTCTTGAGTCATGTTATAAGTTTGGTGTCAATTGCATACTCATCTTGCATTTTTTTTCAAAAATTTTCATGCATTCATAGTGTTCTTCATGATCTTCAAGTTGTTCTTGGTAAGTCTTCTTGTTTGATCTTTGCATTTGCATGGTTTGTGTCTTTTCATGTTTTTCATATGCATTCTTGAATTCTTAGGGTCTAAGCATTAAAGAATTCTAAGTTTGGTGTCTTGCATGTTTTCTTTGCATTAAAAATTTTTCAAAAATATGTTCTTGATGTTCATCATGATCTTCATAGTGTTCTTGGTGTTCATCCTAACATTCATAGTATTCTTGCATGCATTCATTGTTTTGATCTAAAAATTTCATGCATTGCATCATTTTAGTGTTTTTCTCTCTCATCATTAAAAATTCAAAAATAAAAAAAAATATCCTTCCCTTTTTCTTCTCATCAAATTCGAAAATTTCAGTTGACTTTTTCAAAAATTTTTAAAATCAAGTTGTTTCTTATGAGTCAAATCAAATTTTCAATTTGAAAATCTTATCTTTTTCAAAATCTTTTTCAAAAATCAAATCTTTTTCATTTTTCTTAGTTATTTTCAAAAATTCTAAAAACATTTTTCAAAAAAAAAAATCTTTTTCTATTTTTATCACATAATTTTCGAAAATAACATCATCAATTAATGTTTTGATTCAAAAATTTCAAGTTTGTTACTTGCTTGTTAAGAAAGATTCAAACTTTAAGTTCTAGAATCATATCTTGTGATTTTTTGTGAATCAAGTCATTAATTGTGATTTTAAAAATCAAATCTTTTTCAAAAACTAATTTCAATCATATCTTTTCAAAAATATCTTCTTATCTTACCTTTTTCAAAAATTTGATTTCAAAATATCTTTTCTAACTTCTTATCTTCTTATCTTTTCAAAATTGATTTTCAAAATTTGTTTCAACTAACTAACTAACTCTTTGTTTGTTTCTTACCTTTTTCAAAACTACCTAACTAACTCTCTAATTTTCGAAAATATCTTCCCTCTTTTTCAAAATTTCTTTTTAATTAGACTAATTATTTTATTTTTTATTTGAATTTTCGAAAAACTACTAACCTTTTTCAAAAACTATTTTCGAAAATCACTAACTCTTTTTCAAAAATTATTTTCGAAAATCCTTCTCCCTCATCTCCTTCTATTTATTTATTCATCTACTAACACTTCTCTTCATCTCACATCTCTGCTCCTATCATCACCTTGGTGTTTGGATTCTTCATTCTTCTTCACCCCTATTCCTTTTCTTCTTCTACTAACAATAAGGAACCTCTTTACTGTGACATAGAGGATTCCTCTTCTTTTCTTTTTCTCTTCTCTTTCTTATGAGCAAGGACAAAGAAAAAGGCATTCTTGTTGAAGCTGATCCAGAACCTGAAAGGACTCTGAAGAGAAAACTAAGAGAAGCTAAATTACAACAATCCAGAGACAACCTTATTGAAAATTTCGAACAAGTAAAGGAGATGGCAGCCGAACCCAACAACAATAATGCAAGGAGAATGCTTGGTGACTTTACTGCACCTAATTCCAATTTATATGGAAGAAGCATCTCCATTCCTACCATTGGAGCAAATAATTTTGAGCTGAAACCTCAGCTAGTTTCTCTGATGCAGCAGAACTGCAAGTTTCATGGACTTCCATCTGAAGATCCTTTTCAGTTCTTAACTGAATTCTTGCAGATCTGTGATACTGTTAAGACTAATGGAGTAGATCCTGAAGTCTACAGGCTCATGCTTTTCCCTTTTGCTGTAAGAGACAAAGCTAGAATATGGTTGGACTCTCAATCCAAAGACAGCCTGAACTCTTGGGATAAGCTGGTCACGGCTTTCTTAGCCAAGTTCTTTCCTCCTCAAAAGCTGAGCAAGCTTAGAGCTGATGTTCAAACCTTCAGACAGAAAGAAGGTGAATCCCTCTATGAAGCTTGGGAAAGATACAAGCAGCTGACCAAAAAGTGTCCTTCTGACATGCTTTCAGAATGGACCATCCTGGATATATTCTATGATGGTTTATCTGAGCTATCAAAGATGTCATTGGATACTTCTGCAGGTGGATCCATTCACCTAAAGAAAACGCCTGCAGAAGCTCAAGAACTCATTGACATGGTTGCTAATAACCAGTTTATGTACACTTCTGAGAGGAATCCTGTGAGTAATGGGATGCCTATGAAGAAGGGAGTTCTTGAAATTGATACTCTGAATGCCATATTGGCTCAGAATAAAATATTGACTCAGCAAGTCAATATGATTTCTCAGAGTCTGAATGGAATGCAAGCTGCATCCAACAGTACTCAAGAGGCATCTTCTGAGGAAGAAGCTTATGATCCTGAGAACCCTGCAATAGCAGAGTTAAAATACATGGGTGAACCATATGGAAACACCTACAATCCATCATGGAGAAATCACCCAAATCTTTCATGGAAGGATCAAAAGCCTCAACAAGGCTTTAATAATGGTGGAAGAAATAGGTTTAGCAATAGCAAGCCTTTTCCATCATCCACTCAGCAACAAACAGAGAATTCTGAGCAGAATTCATCTAGCTTAGCAAATTTAGTCTCTGATCTATCTAAGGCCACTGTGAGTTTCATGAATGAAACAAGGTCTTCCATTAAAAATTTGGAAGCACAAGTGGGCCAGCTGAGTAAAAGGATCACTGAAATCCCTCCTAGTACTCTCCCAAGCAATACAGAAGAGAATCCAAAAGGAGAGTGCAAGGCCATTGAATTAATTACCATGGCTGAACCCACAAGAGAGGAGAAGGACGTGAATCCCAAGGAGGAAGACCTCCTGGGACGTCCAGTGATCAATAAGGAGCTTCCCTCTGAGGAACCTAAGGAATCTGAGACTCATCTAGAGACCATAGAGATTCCTTTGAACCTCCTTATGCCATTCATGAGCTCTGATGAGTATTCCTCTTCTGAAGAGAATGAGGATGTTACTGAAGAGCAAGCTGCCAAGTTCCTTGGTGCAATCATGAAGCTAAATGCCAAATTATTTGGTATTGAAACTTGGGAAGATGAACCTCCCTTGTTCACCAATGAACTAAGTGATCTGGATCAACTGACATTGCCTCAGAAGAGACAGGATCCTGGAAAGTTCATAATACCTTGTACCATAGGCACCATGATCTTTAAGGCTCTGTGTGACCTTGGTTCAGGAATAAACCTCATGCCCCTCTCTGTAATAGAGAAAATGGGAATCTATGGGGTGCAAGCTGCTAAAATCTCATTAGAGATGGCAGACAATTCAAGAAAACAGGCTTATGGACAAGTAGAGGACGTGTTAGTAAAGGTTGAAGGCCTTTACATCCCTACTGATTTCATAGTCCTGGATACTGGAAAGGAAGAGGATGAATCCATCATCCTAGGAAGACCTTTCCTAGCCACAGCAAGAGCTGTGATTGATGTGGACAGAGGAGAATTGATCCTTCAATTAAATAAGGACAACCTTGTGTTTACAACTCAAGGATCTCTCTCTGCATCCATGGAGAGGAAGCAGAAAAAGCTTCTCTCAAAGCAGAGTCAACCAAAGCCCCCACAGTCAAACTCTAAGTTTGGTGTTGGGAGGCCACAACCAAACTCTAAGTTTGGTGTCAAACCCCCATATCCAAACTCTAAGTTTGGTATTGGGAGGTCTCAACAAAGCTTTGCACATCTATGAGGCTCCATGAGAGCCCACTGTCAAGCTATTGACATTAAAGAAGCGCTTGTTGGGAGGCAACCCAATGTTTATTTATCTAATTTTATTTTTGTCTTTCATGTTTTCTTAGGTTCATGATCATGTGGAGTCACAAAATAAACGAAAAATTTAGAAACAGAATCAAAAACAGCGGAAGAAAAATCACACCCTGGAGGAAGCACCTGTCTGGCGTTCAACACCAGAACAAAGCATGGTTCTGGCGCTGAACGCCCAAAATGGGCAGTATCTGGGCGCTGAACGCCCAAAATGGGCAGTATCTGGGCGCTGAACGCCAGAATTGCACCCTGGAGAAGAGCTGGCGCTGAACGCCCAGAACAAGCATGGTTCTGGCGTTCAACGCCAGAAATGGGCAACAAATGGGCGTTGAACGCCCAAAATGGGCACCAACCTGGCGCTGAACGCCCAGAGTTGTGTGCAAGGGCATTTTACATGCCTAATTTGGTGCAAGGTTTTAAATCCTTGAACACCTCAGGATCTGTGGACTCCACAGGATCATCTCAGGATCTGTGGACCCCACAGGATCCCCACCTACCTCCACTCACTCTCTTCTCTCTTCTCAATCATCCTCTATTCCCAATAAACACTCTTCCCCAAAATCCTTCACCTATCACCTCCATCTCTCTTTCCTATTAACCCTTCACCACTCACATCCACCCACTCTTCCCCATAAACCTACCCAATAAACTCCACCTACCTTCAAAATTCAAATCAATTTCCCACCCAAACCCACCCATATGGCCGAACCTTAACCCCCCCTCCCTTCCCTATATAAAGCCTTCCATTCTTCCTCATTTTCCCATAACACAACCCTCTCTTCTCTTCTTGGCCGAAACACACCTCCCCCCTCTTCTCCATCTTTTCTTCTTCTTCTTCATCTAATTCTTTATTTTCTTGCTCGAGGGCGAGCAATATTCTAAGTTTGGTGTGGTAAAAGCATAAGCTTTTTGTTTTTCCATTACCATTGATGGCACCTAAGACCGGAGAATCCTCTAGAAAAGGGAAAGGGGAGACAAAAACTTCCACCTCCGAGTCATGGGAGATGGAAAGATTCATCTCCAAAGCTCATCAAGACCACTTCTATGATGTTGTGGCCAAGAAGAAGGTGATCCCCGAGGTCCCTTTCAAACTCAAAAGAAATGAGTATCCGGAGATCCGACATGAAATTCAAAGAAGAGGTTGGGAAGTTCTAACAAATCCCATCCAACAAGTCGGCATCCTAATGGTTCAAGAGTTCTATGCCAATGCATGGATCACCAAGAACCATGATCAAAGTAAGAACCCGGATCCAAAGAACTATGTTACAATGGTTCGGGGGAAATACTTGGATTTTAGTCTAGAAAATGTGAGGTTGGCGTTTAACTTGCCTATGATGCAAGGAGATGAACGCCCCTACACTAGAAGGGTCAACTTTAATCAAAGGTTGGACCAAGTCCTCATGGACATATGTATGGAAGGAGCTCAATGGAAGATTGACTCCAAAGGCAAGCCGGTTCAACTAAGAAGATTGGACCTCAAGCCTGTGGCTAGAGGATGGTTGGAGTTCATCCAACGCTCCATCATCTCCACTAGCAACCGATCTGAAGTTACTGTGGATCGGGCCATCATGATCCATAGCATCATGATTGGAGAAGAAGTAGAGGTTCATGAAGTCATCTCCCTTGAACTCTACAAAATAGCCAAAAAGCCCTCTCCTGGGGCAAGGCTAGCTTTTCCTCATCTTATCTGCCATCTATGTTACTCAGCTGGAGCTTCCATAGAAGGAGACATTCACATTGAGGAAGAGAAGCCCATCACTAAGAAAAAGATGGAGCAAGCAAGAGAGCCCATTCATGGAGCTCAAGAGGCGCAGGAAGCTCATCACCATGAGATCCCGGAGATGCCTCATATGCATTTTCCTCCACAAAACTATTGGGAGCAAATCAACACCTCCCTAGGAGAATTAAGTTCCAACATGGGACAACTAAGGGTGGAACATCAAGAGCACTCCATCATCCTTCATGAAATAAGAGAAGATCAAAAAGCAATGAGGGAGGAGCAACAAAGACAAGGAAGAGACATAGAAGAGCTCAAGGACATCATTGGTTCCTCAAGAAGGAAACGCTACCATCACTAAGGTGGACTCATTCCTTGTTCTTACTTTCTCTGTTTTTCATTTTCTCTATGATAAGTGCTTATCTATGTTTGTGTCTTCATTACATGATCATTAGTAGTTAGTAACTTTGTCTTAAAGTTATGAATGTCCTATGAATCCATCACCTCTCTTAAATGAAAAATGTTTTAATTCAAAAGAACAAGAAGTACATGAGTTTTGAATTTATCCTTGAACTTAGTTTAATTATATTGATGTGGTGACAATGCTTCTTGTTTTCTGAATGTATGCTTGAACAGTGCATATGTCTTTTGAAGTTGTTGTTTAAGAATGTTAAATATGTTGGCTCTTGAAAGAATGATGACTATAATCTGAAAAATCATAAAAATGATTCTTGAAGCAAGAAAAAGCAGCAAAGAACAAAGCTTGCAGGAAAAAAAAGGGCGAAAAAAAAAATAGAAAGAAAGAGAAAAAGCAAGCAGAAAAAGCCAAAAGCTCTTAAAACCAAGAGGCAAGAGCAAAAAGCCAATAACTCTTAAAACCAAAAGGCAAGGGCAAATAAAGAGGATCTCAAGGCTTTGAGCATCAGTGGATAAGAGGGCCTACAAGAATAAAATCCTGGTCTAAGCGGCTAAACCAAGCTGTCCCTAACCATGTGCTTGTGGCGTGTAGGTGTCAAGTGAAAACTTGAGACTGAGCGGTTAAAGTCAAGGTCCAAAGCAAAAAAAGAGTGTGCTTAAGAACCCTGGACACCTCTAATTGGGGACTTTAGCAAAGCTGAGTCACAATCTGAAAAGGTTCACCCAATTATGTGTCTGTGGCATTTATGTATCCGGTGGTAATACTGGAAAACAAAGTGCTTAGGGCCACGGCCAAGACTCATAAAATAGTTGTGTTCAAGAATCATCATACTGAACTAGGAGAATCAATAACACTATCTGAACTCTGAGTTCCTATAGATGCCAATCATTCTGAACCTCAATGGATAAAGTGAGATGCCAGAACTATTCAAGAGGCAAAAAGCTACAAGTCCCGCTCATCTGATTGAAGCTATGTTTCATTGATAGTTTGGAATTTATAGTATATTCTTTTCTTTTTATCCTATTTGATTTTCAGTTGCTTGGGGACAAGCAACAATTTAAGTTTGGTGTTGTGATGAGCGGATAATTTATACGCTTTTTGGCATTGTTTTTAGTATGTTTTTAGTAGGATCTAGTTACTTTTAGGGATGTTTTCATTACATTTCTGGACTTTACTATGAGTTTGTGTGTTTTTCTGTGATTTCAGGTATTTTCTGGCTAAAATTGAGGGACTTGAGCAAAAATCAGATTCAGAGGTTGAAGAAGGACTGCTGATGCTGTTGGATTCTGACCTCCCTGCACTCAAAATGGATTTTCTGGAGCTACGGAACTCAAAATGGCGCGCTTCCAATTGCGTTGGAAAGTAGACATACAGAGCTTTCCAGCAATATATAATAGTCCATACTTTACCCGAGTTTAGACGACGCAAACTGGCGTTCAACGCCAGCTCTCTGCCCAATTCTGGCGTCCAGCGCCAGAAACAAGTTGCAAAGTGGAGTTCAACGCCCAAAATGGCACAAAAGCTGGCGTTCAACTCCAAGAATGACCTCTCCACGTGTAGACTTCAAGCTCAGCCCAAGCACACACCAAGTGGGCCCCGGAAGTGGATTTATGCATCAATTACTTACTTCTGTAAACCCTAGTGACTAGTTTATTATAAATAGAATTTGTTATCATTGTATTAGTAGTCTTGGTTACTCCGGTTCCCCTCTGGGGCCGAGACCAATGAACTCCATTATCACTTATGTATTTTCAATGGTAGAGTTTCTGCACTCCATAGATTAAGGTGTGGAGCTCTGCTGTTCCTCAAGGATTAATGCAAAGTACTACTGTTTTCTATTCAATTCAACTTATTCAGTTTCTAAGATATTCATTCGCACTTCAACCTGAATGTGATGAACGTGACAATCATCATCATTCCCTATGAACGCGTGCCTGACAACCACTTCCGTTCTACATTAGATTGAATGAGTATCTCTTAGATCTCTTAATCAGAATCTTCGTGGTATAAGCTAGATTGATGGCGGCATTCATGAGAGTCCGGAAAGTCTAAACCTTGTCCGTGGTATTCCGAGTAGGACTCTGGGATTGAATGACTGTGACGAACTCCAAACTCGCGAGTGCTGGGCGTAGTGACAGACGCAAAAGGATAGTAAATTCTATTCTAGTATGATCGAGAACCTCCAAGATGATTAGCCATGCAGTGACAGCGCATCGGACCATTTTCACAAGAGAGGAATAGGATGCAACCAACGACAAGGGTGATGCCTCCAGACGATTAGCCGTGCTGTGACAGAGCATTAGGACCATTTTCCCGAGAGGATTGAAAGTAGCCATTGGCACCGGTGACATCCTTACATAAAGCCAGCCATAGAAAGGAGTAAGACAGATTGGATGAAGACAGTAGGAAAGCAGAGGTTCAGAGGAATGAATGCATCTCCATACGCTTATCTGAAATTCTCACCAATGATTTACATAAGTATTTCTATCCTTATTTTAGTATTAATTTCGAAAACTCCATAACTATTTTATATCCGCCTGACTGAGATTTACAAGGTGACCATAGCTTGCTTCATACCAACAATCTCCGTGGGATTGACCCTTACTCACGTAAGGTTTATTACTTGGACGACCCAGTGCACTTGCTGGTTAGTTATGCGAAGTTGTGAAGATATGTTTAGACCATGGTTCTGTGCATCCGTTTTTGGTGCCATCGCCAGGGAATCAATTTCGAACAATAATTCACAACCTGAGTAACAATTTCGCATACCATCAATCCAATGCCAAGGAGGATGAAGGGCAGCTTATGCAATTCGCTATTGGGCAGTGTCTCACCACAGAGAAAGGTAGGAAGTGGAAAAGGTTAGCAAGACAAGGTGCTGGAGGGTCAGATACTAAAAGTGAATCCAAAAGAAGGTTGATGAGTGGTATAGCTGAAAGATCTACAAAGAAAGCAAGAACATAGGATGAAAATGCAGTTGAACAGATGGTGGAGGGTGCCAGCCTATAAATGGCACCCAAGGCGCCATGAGAACTATAGTTTGGAATTGTCGAGGTTTGGGGAGACCCCTGACAATTCACACCCTAAAAGGGATCTGTAAATCCCACTCCCCCGAGATTGTGTTTATAAGTGAAGCAAAGAACCAATCGATAGGTGGAAGCAAAACTTCGGGTATGCGGCTACGAAAACTGGCATATTGTTAACTCGGCAGGAGTGGCAGGAGGACTTGTGCTAGCTTGAAAGGACAGCATCAATGTTCAAATTATTAACAGTGGAGAACTCTTTGTGGCAGCCGAAATTAAGGAAGTCGGAAGCAGTGAGGTATGGGTGTTCATTGGTGTCAATTTGAGTTGTTCGGAACAAATTCGATCCTTATAGTTTGAGGAGCTTACAACAATGAGCCAACACTTGGGAGGAAAAGTGGTAATAGCAGGCGATTTCAATGCTATAACAAGCCAAGCGGAAAAGGAGGGTGGAGGCCAAAAATCAGCAACCACCATTGCAACATTCACTAATTTTATTGACAGTAACGAATTAGTGGATATTGGAATGGTGGGATGCCCTTTCACGTGGACAAATCGAAGACAAGGAGAGGATTTGGGGAAGGAGAGGCTTGACCACTATTTAGTTAAGATGGGATGGAAGCTGAAGTTTCCGAATGCAGTGGTGCACAGGCTCACAGAGTCAGGCTCGGATCATGCTCCAATCTTGATGGAAACCGAACCTCAATCCTGGCATAGTAAAAGGCATTTTAAATACCAGAAACATTAGTGTAGAGAAGAGGATGTCAAGAGAATTGTCAGTGAAGTGTGGAGAATGGAAGTTGTAGGCTTGGCTATGTTCTCCTTGGCCCAAAAGTTGAAAGATTGTAGACATAGACTAGTTCAATGGCAGAAAACTCACAAAGCAAACTCCCGGAAAGAAATTGAGGACCTTCAAGCTAAACTAGAGGAGTTGCGGGTGGCTGGAATCAATGGGGGGGAGAGGAGGTTACCAGTTTGGAGGAGAAGTTGGAGCTGGCATATTTGAAAGAAGAGAGCTATTGGCGAGAAAAATCTAGAGTCAAGTGGCTAAAAGAAGGAGATTAGAACACTAGATTCTTTCACAAGAAATTTCAATCAAGGGTGCGAAGGAACAAAATTTGGAGATTAGTAGAGAGGGACAATGAGATTGCATCGAAATCGGAGGATATTGCAAAGGTAGCTGAAGACTACTTTTGCGATATTTTTACTTCTTCTTGTTCGGCTGATCCGAATCCATACTTAGAGGATTTGGAGCCTAAGGTTACAGCTTTCATGAACCGCAGGCTCCAAAGGCCGGTAACTATGGATGAGGTCAAAAGAGCTACATTTAGTGTTCATGCTCAGAGTGCTCCTGGTGATGACGGGTTTACAGCTAAGTTTTTTCACTTTTTCTGGGATATAATTGGAGGTGACATTTTTAAGGCAGTGAGAAGTTTCTTTCACAGTGGAAGAATTCTAAAAAGCTTCAATCATACTCAAATTTGTTTGATTTCAAAGGTGCCAGATGCCAGTGACATGACTCAGGTACGACCGATTAGTTTGTCTTCAGTTATGTATAAAATTATTTCTAAAATTATGGTGCACCGATTACAAGGTATTATGAATAAAATTATAAGCCCAAATCAGAGTGCGTTTCTCAAAGGTAGACTTATTTCAGATAATATTCTAATTGCCCACGAATGTATGCACTATTTGAAAAATAAGAGAAGTGGGGAAGAGCATGAGATAGCTATTAAACTAGACATGAGCAAGGCTTATGATAGGGTTGAATGGCATTTCTTATGGTATATTATGAATAAGCTGGGCTTTGATGCTAAATGATTAACTGGACTAAGGAATTGGTAACGACTGTTTCTTACTCTGTTGTTGTGGAAGGTCAACCTTTTGGCTATTTTAGGCCAAATAGGGGCATCCGACAGGGTGACCCCCTATCTCCATATCTCTTTCTTTTTTGTGCAGAAGGACTTTCCTTCTTGCTACACAAGGCAGAGCAAAACAGATTAATTCAAGGAGTTCAAGTTAATCGAAGATGCCAAACAGTTAATCACATTTTGTTTACTGATGATTCAATCCTTTTTTGCAAGAGAGCACCTAATACAAGCCAAAGTATTCTAGAATTGCTAGAGATCTATGAGGGTTTCAGTGGGCAAAAAGTCAATTTGAATAAGTCGGCCATCTTTTTCAGTCACAACACACCTCAGAACACAAGACTAGCAATTGCTCAGACACTAAATATTGAACATATCGGAGTACAAGACAAATACCTGGGGCTGTCCTCCATAGTCCAAAAATCAAAGAAAGCAACCTTTGGAGCTATCAAGGATAAAGTTCAGAAGAGGATTATGGGTTGGAAAAGAAGTCTATTGTCATCAGGTGGCAGAACACGCTATTGAGAGCGGTGGGTGAGGCGATTCCTATTTATACACTCTCTTGTTTCAAGCTTCTAGACACGCTGTTGACTGAGATTCATAGCATGCTCTTGCAATTTTGGTGGGGTCAAAAAGGCATAGAATGAAGAATGGTTTGGATTAAATGGGACACAATGACGAAATCGAAAAAAGATGGAGGGCTGGGGATCAAGGACCTAAGGGCACAAAATTTGGCCTTATTGGGCAAGCAATGTTGGCGTCTAATGAAATACCGTAATTCTACTCTATCAAGAATGCTCAAGGCTAAATATTTCAGATATACAGATTTTCTACATGCAGATATAAGAAGCATACCGTCGTGGGGCTGGAGAAGTGTTCTTGAAGGGCGCAAGGTGATCGAGAAAGGCTTGTTATGGAAAATAGGCTCTGGTACTCATGTCCGCATCTTTCATGACCCTTGGCTCCCACCACCAGTGCCCTTTAATGTCCCTCAAAATGCACTCACAATCCAGCCAAATCTGCAAGTGTATTACGTTAGTGCGTTACTAAATCCTGATAGAAGCTGGAACAGAAATCTGATTGAGTCAATTTTTTCAGTTGATATATGCAATAATTTTTTTTCAATCAAACCAACAGAGGAGGAGGATGAAGTTAATTGGTGCTGGATAAAATCTGGTATATATGAAGTTAGGTCAGGATACAAAATTGCTTATGGATTCTTTCATTCTCCTAATTCATTGAGGCCCCAGAACATACAGAACAACAAAGTATGGAATAGCATTTGGGAATTGAAATTACCTCATAAAATTAAGATTTTTCTATGGAAGAGTCTTCATGAAAAGCTTCCGGTGTTACAACAAGTTCATAGCCGGTTCGCATCCACCCCTGCCACTTGTCCAAGATGCATGTTGAAGGCTGAATCAATTTCTTATGCTTTGTTTCAATGCCCCCTGTCTTCAATAATCTGGAGCCTAAACTTAATAACCCCTGACCTATGGATGAGAGAAGAAGAGACCTTTTTCAATTGGTGGCAACATGCCTTATCTTGGGCAGCGGCTCCATTCGACGGTAGACAAAAGACCCTCTTCATAGCGGCGCTGTGTTGGAGCACTTGGAAAGCGAGGAATCAGTGTGTTTTTGAGAAGGTAATAAGCCCGGCACCAGAGATAGTGAAAGAAGCCAACAGTTTAGTCCATGAACTCGTGAGCCATACCTGATGGATGCTGCTAATTCTCTTTACTCTTACTTTACTCTTTTCTAAGCTCTTAATCTTTTAGTCACAGTTGATGATAAATGGGATTACCCAATTCTTTTGTACTTCCTTATGGAAACACCTTTATTTTATATTAATAAAATAACATTTATCTTTGGAAAAAAATATATGATAAATATTACATCGTGAGAATGGTAAAGACTTAAGTTTTAAAAACTCAAATACTTCTTTTATATATATATTCTAAAATCGAAGATCTGATACCATAATGTAACACTCTTTCTGAATAAAAACTTATTATATAAGCTTATAACGAGATATAATATTTGATTATAATTATACAAATACGATCATTAAATCAAATACAACACGTCTAGCTTCCAAGCACAAATATAATATACTTTGCAAAAATAGTTATAAAAATCTACAAGTTATTTATACACAACTACAAGTTATATATACACGATCTTGTAGAATACACACACTTGAAATAATCCGCTTTCCACGAGTTCTTAGTGAGTTTGATCTGAAACCATGGATTTTTTTTAAATAAATACTTTATTTACCAAAATAAATAATTTGTAGTTTTTTTATGGAAATCCATCACATCTTTTGTTTTGTTTACCGTATAAACGAAATAAGGTAGTAAATAGTTGACGTGTATATTTTGTTTACAATGTTAATACGTGTATTATTATTTTGTTTACACTGTAAATTAAATAAGTGTATTATAAAAAAAATATGATTAAAACAATATTAATATAATCTTTATTTTTAAATTAATCTAATTTTTAAAAGTTATATCTTAAAACTGTTACCCTACCTATTTAAAATTAGTGATTTAAAATTGTCTATTTAAAATGAGTGCATTATTTTCTTAAAAACTAACCCATTTGAATTAATACTCGCAAAGAGAACATAAAAAAATCAAATTGGATTGATTTAAATTTAAAGAAAATAAAATAAAATTGTACATGTTCAGGCTCCATGATGAAAAGAAACCCAGGAATTAAATCGTTGAGTATGTGAGAGAATATCAGACATAGACAATTATTATATTAAAAGAATCCTGAAGTTGATAGAATAGATAAAACAGAAAAAAAAAAAGTGGGAGAAATAACCGCGTTTCTTCTCATCATGAACCAGAACATTTAACTTTCCATCCCTTCTCTCATTATGGAATCTGAATACATAACTTATCATTCTTAATATTCTCTCACGTACTCGATGTTTCCATTTTTACAACGTAACTTTTCATCCCTCGTACAACCTTATTTCAAATTTAAATCAATGCAATGCAACTTGTTTTTATATACTATTCTTGAGTACTAATTCAAATAGATCGGTTTTAAAAAAATAATGTATTGATTTGAAATGGAGAATTTCAAATTACTAGTTTTAAATATGTAGGGTAGCAATTTTAAGATATAACTTTTAAAAATTAGATAAATAAAAATTAAGTTGATATTGTTTTAATCGTAAATTTTTTTTATAATAATACAGTTATTTTGTTTACCGTGTAAACAAAATAATAATGCACATATTTCGTTCACACTATAAAACGAAATATACACGTCACTTGTTTACTGCCTTATTTCGTTTACCGTATAAACTAAATACGTACATTATCATTTCGTTTATATTGTAAACGATATAAAAGATGTGATGAATTTTCGAAAAAATACTACAAATTATTTATTTTGATAAATAAAATATTTATTTTATTTATTTAAAAAAATCCTTTAAACCACATGCATATACATATGGATGATAGAAGAAGAGAACTTTTTCAATTGGTGGCAACAAGTCTTATCTTGGGCAGCGGCTCCATTCGACGGTAGACAAAAGACCCTCTTTATAGCGGCGTTGTGTTGGAGTACTTGGAAGGCGAGAAATTAGTGTGTTTTTGAGAAGGTAATAAGCTCGGCACCAGAGATAGTGAAAGAAGCCAACAGATTAGTGCATGAACTCGTGAACCATACCTAATGGATGCTGCTAATTCTCTTTACTCTTAATTTACTCTTTTCTAAGCTCTTAATCTTTCAGTCACAGTTGATGATAAATGAGATTACCCAATTCTTTTGTACTTCCTTATAGAAACACCTTTATTTTATAGTAATAAAATAACATTTATCTTTGAAAAAAAAAATATATGATAAAGATTACGTCGTGAGAATGGTAAAGACTTAATATATATATTCTAAAATCGAAGATCTGATACCATAAATGTAACACTCTTTTTGAATAAAAACTTATTATATAAGCTTATAACGAGATATAATATTTGATTATAATTATACGAATACGATCATTAAATCAAATACAACACGACTAGCTTCCAAGCACAAATATAATATACTTTGCAAAAATAGTTATAAAAATCTACAATTTATTTATACACATCTACATGTTATATATACATGATCTTGTAGAATACACACACTTGAAATAATCCGCTTTTCACGAGTTCTTAGTAAGTTTGATCTGAAATCATGGATTTTTTTTAAATAAATACTTTATTTACCAAAATAAATAATTTGTAATTTTTTTGCGGAAATTCATCACATCTTTTGTTTTGTTTACCGTATAAATGAAATAAGGCAGTAAATAGTTGACGTGTATATTTCGTTTACAATGTTAATACGTGTATTATTATTTCGTTTACACTATAAATTAAATAAGTGTATTATAAAAAAAATATGATTAAAACAATATTAATATAATCTTTATTTTTAAATTAATCTAATTTTTAAAAGTTATATCTTAAAACTGTTATCCTACCTATTTAAAATTAGTGATTTAAAATTGTCTATTTGAAATGAGTGCATTATTTTCTTAAAAACTAACCCATTTGAATTAATACTCACAAAGAGTACATAAAGAATCAAATTGGATTGATTTAAATTTATAGAAAATAAAATAAAATTGTACATGTTCAGGTTCTATGATGAAAAGAAACCCAGGAATTAAATCGTTGAGTATGTGAGAGAATATCAGACATAGACAATTATTATATTAAAAGAATCCTGAAATTGATAGAATAGATAAAACAGAAAAAAAGTGGGAGAAATAACCGCGTTTCTTCTCATCATGAACCAGAACATTTAACTTTCCATCCCTTCTCTCATTATGGAATCTGAATACATAACTTATTCCTAATATTCCATCACGTACTCGATATTTCCATTTTTACAACGTAACTTTTCATCCCTCGTACAACCTTATTTCAAATTTAAATCAATGCAATGCAGTTTGTTTTTATATACTATTCTTGAGTACTAATTCAAATAGATCAATTTTAAAATAATAATGTATTGATTTGAAATGGAGAATTTCAAATTACTAGTTTTAAATATGTAGGGTAGCAATTTTAAGAAATAACTTTTAAAAATTAGATTAATAAAAATTAAATTGATATTATTTTAATCGTAATCTTTTTATAATAATACAGTTATTTTGTTTACCGTGTAAACAAAATAATAATGCACGTATTTCTAGGGGTGGCAACACTACCCGAACCCGCGGGTACCCACCCACCCCTACCCGCTCGGGGCGGGTTTGAGCGGGGCGGGGCGGGGTCGGGTTTAGGTTAAACCCGCCCCTACCCGCCCCGGTATATATAATATATATATATATATATATATATATATATATATATATATATATATATATAAATATATATATTTTTAATATATAATATATGTAACATCTATAAAATAATTAGTAAAATAATTAATAATATTATATCATATATAAATTTTTACTTTAATTTATGTTATGTATGTAAATGGTGGTTATATAATTTTTAAAATTTTATTTTATTTGTTAGATTTAATAATTATAGGGGCGGGTAGGGGCGGGGCGGGTACCCGCAGGAGCGGGTTAGGGTTTAGCATTTTACTACCCGCGAGTAGGGCGGGGCGGGTTTCATGCGGGTTATTTGTAGGGCGGGGCGGGGTCGGGTAGAGCAAAAACCCGCCCCTACCCACCCCGTTGCCATCCCTACGTATTTCGTTCACACTGTAAAACGAAATATACACGTCACTTGTTTACTGTCTTATTTTGTTTACCGTATAAACTAAATACGTACATTATCATTTCGTTTATATTGTAAACGATATAAAAGATGTGATGAATTTTCGTAAAAATACTACAAATTATTTATTTTGATAAATAAAATATTTATTTTATTTATTTAAAAAAAATCTCTTAAACCACATGCATATACATATGGATAAGAGAAGAAGAGACATTTTTCAATTGGTGGCAACAAGTCTTATCTTGGACAGCGGCTCCATTCGACGGTAGACAAAAGACTCTCTTCATAGCGGCGCTGTGTTGGAGCATTTGAAAAATGAGAAATCAGTGTGTTTTGATAAGGTAATAAGCTCGGCACGAGAGATAGTGAAAGATGCCAAAAATTTAGTGCATGAACTCTTGAGCCATACCTAATGGATGCTGCTAATTCTCTTTACTCTTACTTTACTCTTTTCTAAACTCTTAGTCTTTCAGTCACAGTTGATGATAAATGGGATTACCCAATTCTTTTGTACTTCCTTACGGAAACACCTTTATTTTATATTAATAAAATAACATTTATCTTTGGAAAAAAAATATATGATAAAGATTACGTTGTGAGAATAGTAAAGACTTAACATATATATATATTCTAAAATCGAAGATCTGATACCATAATGTAACACTCTTTTTGAATAAAACTTTTTATATAAGCTTATAACGAGATATAATATTTGATTATAATTATACAAATATGATCATTAAATCAAATACAACACGTCTAGCTTCCAAGCACAAATATAATATACTTTACAGAAATAATTATAAAAATCTACAAGTTATTTATACACATCTACAAGTTATATATACACGATCTTGTAGAATACACACACTTGAAATAATCCGCTTTCCACGAGTTCTTAGTGAGTTTGATCTGAAACCATGGATTTTTTTTAAATAAATACTTTATTTACCAAAATAAATAATTTGTAATTTTTTATGGAAATCCATCACATCTTTTGTTTTGTTTACCATATAAACGAAATAAGGCAGTAAATAGTTGACGTGTATATTTGGTTTACAATGTTAATACGTGTATTATTATTTCGTTTACACTGTAAATTAAATAAATGTATTATAAAAAAAATATGATTAAAACAATATTAATATAATCTTTATTTTTAAATTAATCTAATTTTTAAAAGTTATATCTTAAACTGTTACCTTACCTATCTAAAATTAGTGATTTAAAATTGTCTATTTGAAATGAGTGCATTATTTTCTTAAAAACTAACCCATTTGAATTAATACTCACAAAGGGTACATAAAAAAATCAAATTGGATTGATTTAAATTTAAAGAAAATAAAATAAAATTGTACATGTTCAGGTTCCATGATGAAAAGAAACCCAGGAAGTAAATCGTTGAGTATGTGAGAGAATATCAGACATAGACAATTATTATATTAAAAGAATCATGAAGTTGATAGAATAGATAAAACAGAAAAAAAGTGGGAGAAATAACCGCGTTTCTTCTCATCATGAACCAGAACATTTAACTTTCCATCCCTTCTCTCATTATGGAATCTGAATACATAACTTATCATTCCTAATATTCTCTCACGTACTCGATGTTTCTATTTTTACAACGTAACTTTTCATCCCTCGTACAACCTTATTTTAAATTTAAATCAATGCAATGCAGTTTGTTTTTAAATACTATTTTTGATTACTAATTCAAATAGATAAATTTTAAAAAAATAATGTATTGATTTGAAATGGAGAATTTCAAATTACTAGTTTTAAATATGTAGGGTAGCAATTTTAAGATATAACTTTTAAAAATTAGATTAATAAAAATTAAATTGATATTGTTTTAATCGTAAATTTTTTTATAATTATACAGTTATTTTGTTTACCGTGTAAACAAAATAATAATGTACGTATTTCATTCACACTGTAAAACAAAATATACACGTCACTTGTTTACTACCTTATTTTGTTTACCGTATAAACTAAATGTGTACATTATCATTTCGTTTATATTGTAAACGATATAAAAGATGTGATGAATTTTCATAAAAATACTACAAATTATTTATTTTGATAAATAAAATATTTATTTTATTTATTTAAAAAATCTTTCAAACCACATGCATATACATATGGATGAGAGAAGAAGAGACATTTTTCAATTGGTGGCAACAAGTCTTATCTTGGGCAGCGGCTCCATTCGACGGTAGACAAAAGACCCTCTTCATAGCAGCGCTATGTTGGAGCACTTAAAAAACGAGAAATTAGTGTGTTTTTGAGAAGGTAATAAGCCTGGCACCAGAGATAGTGAAAGATGCCAACAATTTAGTGTATGAACTCGTGAGCCATACCTGATGAATGCTGCTAATTCTCTTTACTCTTACTTTACTCTTTTCTAAACTCTTAATCTTTCGGTTACAGTTGATGATAAATGGGATTACTCAATTCTTTTGTACTTCCTTGCGGAAACACCTTTATTTTATTTTAATAAAATAACATTTATCTTTGGAAAAAAAATATATGATAAAGATTACATCGTGAGAATGGTAAAGACTTATTTTATTTATATATATATATATATATTCTAAAATCGAAGATCTGATACCATAAAATATTTATTTATTTATTTAAAAAAAATTCCTTAAACCTCATGCATATACATACAGATATAGTGAGAATTTAAAATTCTCAATAAATATGATAAATTTTTTAATTTATGCTGATTTAGCTGTTAGTCACGAAAA
Source organism: Arachis hypogaea (assembly GCF_003086295.3). Lineage (NCBI taxonomy): Eukaryota > Viridiplantae > Streptophyta > Magnoliopsida > Fabales > Fabaceae > Arachis > Arachis hypogaea. The sequence goes on from NC_092049.1 coordinate 101,213,559, forward strand.
ATATCATAGCTATTACATTCGTATATGAATTCTTACATTTATATATAAATATGTCTTATATGGTAATTTTATTTTTCTTTCCACTTTTCTTCATCTGTTTGTCTCACACATAAAAGACATTTTTAAAAATTTTTTATCTCTTGACGTGTCTCACAGCATTGTGATAACAAAGTAGGAATTACGACATACCAACCAAAACATCTTGTCTTCTTAATGATGGACCGTCTGTCTTTTATATTTTTTTTTATCATAATTAATTAAAAAATAATATTGCATTATGACAAATTAAATAATATAATAAACAAAAAATAATAATCACAACCAACAATAAAAGTAACACTACATGTAATAATAATAATATCATAGAAGATTTAAATAATAATAATAATAATAATAATAATAATAATAATAATAATAATAATAATTAACGTAACAGAAATAAAAGACTAATAATAATAATAATAATAAATAGAAATAACAATAACAATAATAATAAATAAATAATAATAACAACGATAGTAATAATAATTAATGAATAATTATAATACTAAAAGTAAATTAATAAAAATATAACAATAATAGCTTAGCAATATTAATATTAATAAATAATTATAAAGCATTAATAAAGTAAATAAATGATAAATAACATAAAAATAAATAAATAAATTGACAAAAATCTGCACCTGAATCGAAAAAATAAAACACAGATAAAACATTAATGATATATATATAATTATAATAATATATATAATAGCCAAGAAATTTATTTAACAGAAATAGTATATCTGTCTTAAAACTTTATTACTGCTAATTTTTTTTATTTTTTCTTTCTCTTTCTCTCTCTTGAATCTCTGGTACCCTCATTCTCCTCTTCCCCCCCCCTCCCCCTTCTCTCCTGAATCTCTTGGCACCCTCATTTTCTACCCCCTCTTTTCTAAATCTCTCGACATCCTCATTCTCCTCCCCCAAAACACACACCCACATCTCTTGGCACCCTCGTTCTCTATCCCCTCTTTTCTAAATCTCTCGACATCCTCATTCTCCTCCCCCAAAACACACACCCACACACATTCTCTCTTTCATTTCTAAATTTCTTGGAACCCTCATTATCTCTCCAACACACACACACCCCGATGCAGAAATTTCTTGACACCCTCGTTCTCTCCTCCCCAACACACACGCACGTACGCATGCACGCACACACATTTTTGATACCCTCATTCTCCTCTGCCAACACACACACTCTCTCTCTCTCTCTCTCTTCTGAATCTCTCGACACCCTCATTCTCCTCCCACCCTCTCTCTTTTGAATCTATTGACATCCTCATTCCTCTCCCTCAAAACTCTCTCTCTCTCTCTCTCCCATTTCTAAATATCTCAGTACTTTCATTCTCTTCCCAACACACACACCCACGCAAAAATTTTTCGACAGTCTCATTCTCTCCTCCCTCAACACACACGCACATACATTTTTGATACCCTCATTCTCCTTCCCAACATACACACATACAATGAATAAAAGAAAAAAAAGACATAGGGGAAATTAATACACACATTAATTTCTGGTGAGCATTTTAGTCCCCAAAAAAATTCTGAAGTGGCACGTTTAGTATCTAATGTGTCCGGTAAGTTGTACAGGTGTTCTTCATAGACAAATTGGTCGCCATCCTTGTCAGCAAGACGACGCCATTTTGGGGTGAGGCGCGAAACGCAGCATTCCAGTCTCTTCTCCTCTACTTCAATCCTAACGCGTTACCTCCTCACCTCCTAACTCATCACCAACATCACAATCGTTACAGCTTGAACTCATTCCTTAATCTTTATAGTGCGACCATGAACCCTTTCCCAACGAAATTGGGCTTGCTACTGGGCCTGTTGTACTCCCTCTCTAACTCAATGACAAAATTCATCGCCTCAATTTTTCAAAACTCAAGAAAATTGGAAGGAAACCCAGAAATAACAATGGTAGAAATGGCTCCTTGCAACAAAAACATTAGCTCTGGCAAGGGCAAAACGACAGTAGCTAGGCCGCTGGTGCACGAAATTGTGATCATCAACAATGGCGCCAAAGACTTGGTGCTCTCAAACGTGAATCACACTTTGTCACAACTTCGCACAACTAACCAGCAAGTGCACTGGGTCGTCCAAGTAATAAACCTTACGTGAGTAAGGGTCGATCCCACGGAGATTGTCGGCCTGAAGCAAGCTATGGTCACCTTGTAAATCTCAGTCAAGCGGATTCAATTGGTTTTAGAGATTTGATAATTAAAAGATAAATAAAACGTAAAATAAAGATAGAGATACTTATGTAATTCATTGGTGAGAATTTCAGATAAGCGTGTAGAGATGCTTTCGTTCCTCCTAAACATCTGCTTTCCTGCTGTCTTCATCCAATCATTCCTACTCCCTTCCATGGCAAGCTGTATGTTGGGCATCACCGTTGTCAATGGCTACATCCCGTCCTCTCTGTGAAAATGGTCCAATGCACTGTCACTGCATGGCTAATCATCTGTCGATTCTCGATCATACTGGAATAGGATTTACTATCCTTTTGCGTCTGTCACTACGCCCAGCACTCGCGAGTTTGAATCTCGTCACAGCCATCCCTTCCCAGATCCTACTCAGAATACCACAGACAAGGTTTAGACTTTCTGGATCTCAGGAATGGCCATCCATGGGTTCTAACTTATACCACAAAGATTCTAATATCTCGGACTCGGTCCTCTGTATTAGATATCTAAGAGATATTCATTCTAGCTTGTTTGCATGTAGAACGGAAGTGTTTGTCAGGCACGCGTTCGTAAGTGAGAATGATGATGAGTGTCACATAATCATCACATTCATCATGTTCTTGGATGCGAATGAACATCTTAGAATAGGAATAAGCTTGAATTGAATAGAAAAATAATAGTACTTTGCATTAATTCATGAGGAACAGCAGAGCTCCACACCTTAATCTCTGGTGTGTAGAAACTCTACCGTTGAAAATACATAAGAACAAGGTCCAGGCATGGCCGAATGGCCAGCCCCCAAGTCTAAGGAAAAATGTTCCAAAGATGTTCCAAAGATTCTTTAAATACAATAGTAAAAAGTCCTATTTATACTAAACTAGTTACTAGGGTTTACAGAAATGAGTAAATGATGCAGAAATCCACTTCCGGGCCCACTTGGTGTGTGCTTGGACTGAGCATTGAGCTTTACACGTGTAGAGGCTTCTCTTGGAGTTGAACGCCAGTTTATAAACTGTTTCTGGCGTTTAACTCCACTTTGCAACCTGTTTCTGGCGTTTAACTCCAAAATGGAACATGGAACTGGCGTTGAACGCCAGTTTGCATCATCTAAATTCGGGCAAAGTATGGACTATTATATATTGCTGGAAAGCCCTGGATGTCTACTTTCCAACGCAATTAAGAGGGTGCCATTTGGAGTTCTGTAGCTCCAGAAAATCCACTTTGAGTGCAGGGAGGTCAGAATCCAACAGCATCTGTAGTCCTTCTTCAGCCTCTGAATCTGATTTTTGCTCAAGTCCCTCAATTTCAGCCAGAAATTACCTGAAATCACAAAAAAAATACACAAACTCATAGTAAAGTTCAGAAATATGATTTTTATTTAAAAACTAATAAAAATATACTAAAAACTAACTAAATCATACTGAAAACTATGTAAAAACAATGCCAAAAAGCGTATAAATTATCCGCTCATCACAACACCAAACTTAAATTATTGCTTGTCCCCAAGCAACTAAAAATCAAATAGGATAAAAAGAAGAGAATATACTATAAATTCCAAAATATCAATGAAACTTAGCTCCAATCAGATGAGCGGGACTTGTAGCTTTTTGCCTCTTGAATAGTTTTGGCATCTCACTTTATCCATTGAAGTTCAGAATGATTGACATCTATAGGAACTTAGAATTTAGATAGTGTTATTGATTCTCCTAGTTCAGTATGTTAATTCTTGAACACAGCTACTTTATGAGTCTTGGCCGTGGCCCTAAGCACTTTGTTTTCCAGTATTACCACCGGATACATAAATGCCACAGACACATAACTGGGTGAACCTTTTCAGATTGTGACTCAGCTTTGCTAAAGTCCCCAATTAGAGGTGTCCAGAGTTCTCAAGCACACTCTTTTTTTGCTTTGGATCTTGACTTTAACTGCTCAGTCTCAAGTTTTCACTTGACACCTTCACGCCACAAGCACATGGTTAAGGATAGCTTGGTTTAGCCGCTTAGGCCAGGATTTTATTCCTTTAGGCCCTCCTATCCACTCATGCTCAAAGCCTTGGATTCTTTTTATTACCTTTGCCTTTTGGTTTTAAGGGTTATTGGCTTTTTGCTCTTGCCTTTTGGTTTAAAGAGCTTTTGGCTTTTTCTGCTTGCTTTTTCTTTTTCTTTTTCTTCTTTTTTTTGCCATTTTTTTTCTTTTTTTTTGCAAGCTTTTGTATTCACTGCTTTTTCTTGCTTCAAGAATCAATTTTATGATTTTGCAGATCATCAAATAACATTTCTCCTTTTTCATCATTCTTTCAAGAGCCAACATATTTAACATTCATTAAACATCAAATTCAAAAGACATATGCACTGTTCAAGCATTCATTCAGAAAACAAAAAGTATTGTCACCACATCAAAATAATTAAACTAGTTTCAAGGATGAATTCGAAACCATGTACTTCTTGTTCTTTTGTTTTTAGAAAAAAAAAATTTTTATTTAAGAGAGGTGATGGATTCATAGGACATTCATAACTTTAAGGCATAGACACTTAGACACTAGTGATCATATAGTGAAGACACAAACATAAATAAAACATAAAGCTCAACAATTGAAAAACAGTAAAATAAATAGACAGGAAGATTAAGGAATGAGTCTACCTTAGTGAGGATGGCGTCTTCCTCTTCTTGAAGAACCAATGGTGCTTTTGAGCTCCTCTATGTCTCTTCCTTGTCTTTGTTGCTCCATCCCTAGTGATTTTGGTGCTCCTATCCTTAGTTTCTCCCAATAGTTGTGTGGAGGAAAATGTATCCCTTGAGGTATCTCAGGGATTTCTTGGTGAGGAAATTCCTCATGCTCTTGTTGTGCAGTCAAATGCTCTACCACTGAGCTGTAGACCCTTGAGATGAATCTCTCCATCTCCCATGACTCGGAAGTGGAAGCTTTTGTCTTTCTTTTCCTCTTTCTAGAGGTTTCTCCGGCCTTAGGTACCATAAATGGTTATGGAAAAACAAAAAGCAATGCTTTTACCACACCAAACTTAAAAGGTTTGCTCGTCCCCGAGCAAAAGAAGAAAGGAAGTAGTAGAAGAAGAAGAAAATGGAGGAGATTGAGGTGTGTGAATGGTTCGGCCAATGGGGGTTTAAGGTGGTTATGATGTGTGAAAAGGAAGGAGTGATGGTTTGAATTTGAGTGGGTGGGTGTAGGTGGGTGTATGATGGTTTTGGAGGGGAATTGGAGGTGATTGCTGATGGGTATTTGGGGAAGAGAGTTATGAAAAGGTGTGAAGAGGAGAGAAGAAGTGGTGGGGATCCTATGGGGTCCACAGATCCTGTGGGGATCCTGTGGGGTCCACAGATCCAGTGGGACCAAGGACTTAATATCCCTACTCCAATTAGGCATGTAAAACGCCCTTGCTGTGCAATCCTGGCGTTTAACGCTAGACTGCTGCTTGTTTCTGGCGTTAAACGCCCAAATGTAGCCTGTTTCTGGCGTTTAACGCCAGGCAGATGCTTGTTTCTGGCGTTAAATGCTAGCTTGGTGCTTGTTTCTGGCGTTAAACGCCAGACAGATGCTTGTTTCTGGCGTTTAAACGCCAGAATGCTCCTCCTCCAGGGTGTGCTATTTTTAATGCTGTTTTTCATTCTGTTTTTGATTTTTCAGTAGTTTTTGTGACTCCACATGATCATCAACCTAATAAAACACGAAATAACAAAAAGAAAATAAAATAGATATGATTAAATAACATTGGGTTGCCTCCCAACAAGTGCTTTTTTAATGTCAATAGCTTAACAGTGAGCTCTCATGGAGCCTCACAGATAATCAGAGCAAGGTTGGAACCTCCCAACACCAAACTTAGAGTTTGGTTGTGACCTCCCAACACCAAACTTAGAGTTTGACTGTGGGGGCTTTGGTTGACTCTGCAGTGAGAGAAGATTTTCATGTTTCGTCTCCATGGTTACAGAGGGAGATCCTTGAGTTTTAAACACAAGGTTGTCCTCATTAAGTTGAAGGACTAACTCTCCTCTGTCCACATCAATCACAGCTCTTGCTGTGGCTAGGAAGGGTCTTCCAAGGATGATGGAGTCATCCTCATCCTTTCCAGTGTCTAGGATTATGAAATCAGCAGGGATGTAAAGGCCTTCAACCTTTACTAATACGTCCTCTACTTGTCCATAAGCCTGTTTTCTTGAGTTGTCTGCCATCTCTAATGAGATTCTGGCAGATTGCACCTCAAAGATCCCAAGTTTCTCCATTACAGAGAGTGCCATTAAGTTTATTCCTGACCCCAGGTCACACAGAGCTTTCTCAAAGGTCATGGTGCCTATGTTACAGGGAATTAGGAATTTACCAGGATCCTGTTTCTTTTGAGGTAATTTCTACCTATCCAATGCATTCAGTTCATTGGTGAGCAAGGGAGGTTCATCTTCCCAAGTCTCATTACCAAATAATTTGGCATTTAACTTCATGATTGCACCAAGGTACTTAGCAACTTGCTCTTCAGTAACTTCTTCATTCTCATCAGAAGAAGAATACTCATCAGAGCTCATGAAGGGCAGAAGGAGGTTCAATGGAATCTCTATGGTCTCTAGATGAGCCTCAGATTCCTTTGGTTCCTCAAGGGGATACTCCCTATTGGTCACTGAACGTCCCAGGAGGTCTTCCTCACTAGGATTCACGTCCTCTCCCTTCCTTGTAGGTTCGGCCATGTTGGTTAAATCAATGGCCTTGCACTCTCTCTTTGGATTCTCTTCTGTATTGCTTGGGAGAGTACTAGGAGGAGTTTCAGTGACCCTTTTACTCAGCTGGCCCACTTGTGCCTCCAAATTTCTAATGGAGGACCTTGTTTCATTTATGAAACTCACAGTGGCCTTAGATAGATCAGAGACTATATTTGCTAAGCTAGATGGGTTCTGCTCAGAATTCTCTGTCTGTTGCTGAGTGGATGATGGAAAAGGTTTGCTATTGCTAAACCTGTTTCTTCCACCATTATTAAAGCCTTGTTGAGGCTTTTGTTGATCCTTCCATGAGAAATTTGGATGATTTCTCCATGAGGGATTATAGGTGTTTCCATAGGGTTCACCATGTAATTCACCTCTGCTATTGCAGGGTTCTCAGGATCACAAGCTTCTTCTTCAGAAGATGGCTCTATAGTACTGTTGGATGATTCCTTCAATCCATTCAGACTCTGAGAGATCATATTGACTTGCTGAGTTAATATTTTGTTCTGAGCCAATATGGCATTCAGAGTATCAATTTCAAGAACTCCCTTCCTCTGAGGCGTCCCATTACTCACAGGATTTCTTTCAGAAGTGTACATGAACTGGTTATTTGCAACCATGTCAATGAGTTCCTGAGCTTCTGCAGGCGTTTTCTTTAGGTGAATGGATCTACCTACAGAATGGTCCAATGACATCTTTGATAGTTCAGACAGACCATCATAGAATATATCCAGGATGGTCCATTCTGAAAGCATGTCAGAAGAACACTTTTTGGTCAGTTCCTTGTATCTCTCCTAAGCTTCATAGAGGGATTCACCTTCTTTTTGTTTGAAGGTTTGAACATCCACTCTAAGCTTACTAAGCTTTTGAGGAGGAAAGAACTTGGCTAAGAAAGCTGTGACCAGCTTATCCCAAGAGTTCAGGCTATCTTTAGGTTGAGAATCCAACCATATTCTAGCTCTGTCTCTTACAGCAAACGGGAAAAGCATAAGCCTGTAGACTTCGGGATCAAACCCATTGGTCTTAACAGTGTCACAGATCTGCAAGAATTCAGTTAAGAACTGAAAAGGATCTTCTGATGGAAGTCCATGAAACTTGCAGTTTTGTTGCATCAGAGAAACTAATTGAGGTTTCAGCTCAAAATTGTTTATTCCAATGGCAGAGATTGAGATACTTCTTCCATGTAGATTGGAATTTGGTGTAATAAAGTCACCAAGCATCTTCCTTGCATTGTTATTATTTTCGGCCATGTCTCCTTCTTTTTCAAAAATTTCTGTCAGATTTTCTCTAGAGAGTTGTGCTTTAACTTTCCTTAGCTTCCTCTTCAGAGTCCTTTCAGGTTCAGGATCAGCTTCAACAAGAATGTTCTTATCCTTGTTCCTGCTCATATGAAAAAGAAGAGAACAGAAAATATGGAATCCTCTATGTCACAGTATAGAGATTCCTTATGTAAGTATAAGAAGAGAATAGTGGAGGAAGGAAAAGATAAGAATCCAAACACAAGGGAGAGGAATGAGTTCGAATTCTTGGGTGAAAGAGGGGTGTTAGTAGATGAATAAATAAACAGAAGGGGATGAGAGATGAGAGAATTCGAAAATTAAATAAATTAAATTAAAAAAATATTTTTGTTTTAAATTAAATTTAATGTTAGAATTCGAAAATACAAAAAAAGAAAAATTAAATTAAATTAAAGTAAAAATTAAAACAATTAGTTAATAAAAAGGAATTTTGAAAAAGAGGGAAGGGATTTTCGAAAATTAGAAAGAGAGAGTTAGTTAGGTAGTTTTGAAAAAGATATGAATCAAACAAAAAGATAAGATTAATTGAAAAAGATTTGAAAATCAATTTTGAAAAGATAAGAAGCTAGAAAATAAGTTAGAAAAGATTTTGAAATTAATTTTGAAAAGATGTGATTGAAACTTATTTTGAAAAAGATTTGAAAAAGAACTTTAAAAAGATTTGATTTTGAAAATTAAAGTTGATTACTTGACTAATAAGAAACAAAAAGATATGATTTTGAAATTTAAAGATTGAACCTTTCTTAATAGGCAAGTAACAACTTGAAAATTTTTTGAATCAATCACATTAATTGTTAGTAAAGATTTTGAAATTATGAAATAAAATAAGAAAAATATTTTAAAAATAAATTTGAAATTTTCGAAAATTATGAAAGAAAAATGAAAAAGATTTGATTTTTGAAAAAGATTTGAAAAAGATAGAATTTTAAATTGAAAATTTGATTAGACTCATAAGAAACAACTAAATTTTAAAAAATTTTGACTAAATCAAATCAAATTTTCGAAATTTATGTGTGAAAGAGGGAAAGATATTTTTTTATTTTTGAATTTTTAATAAAGAAAGAAAAACATCAAAAAGACTCAATGCATGAAAATTTTGGATCAAAACAAATGATGCATGCAAGAACACTATGAATGTCAAGATGAACACCAAGAACACTTTGAATGTCAAGATGAACACCAAGAACTTATTTTTGAAAATTTTTAAGAAAAGAAAAATATGCAAGACACCAAACTTAGAAATTTTTAATGTTGAGACACTAACAAATTGAAAATGCATATGAGAAACAAGAAAAGACACAAAACAAGAAAATATGAAGATCAAACAAGAAGACTTGTCAAGAGCAACTTGAAGATCATGAAGAACACATGCATGAGTTTTCAAAAAATGCACAAAATTTAAAAACATGCAATTGACACCAAACTTAAAATTTGACTCAAGACTCAAACAAGAAACATCAAATTTTTTTGGTTTTTATGATTTTATTAATTTTTTTTGGATTTTTCGAAAATTCTTTTGAAAAGGAAAATAAGGATTTCAAAATTTTTAATAGGAATTCCAGGAATCTTGCAATGTTAGTCTAAAGCTCCAGTCCAGGAATTAGACATGGCTTACTAGCCAGCCAAGCTTTCAGTGAAAGCTCCGGTCCAAAACACTAGACATGGCCAATGGCCAGCCAAGCTTCAGCAGAACATTATATTCAACAGCGAATTTGCTAAGAAAGACAAAGAAGCTCTTCTCTTGAGAATAAGTGAAACCTCGGTCCAAAAGATTAGACATGGCTTAACAGCCAGCCAGGATTCAACATATCTCTTGAAACTCTAGAATTCATTCTTAAAAATTCTGAAGAACATAGAATAATTTATTTTTTAAAATTTTTTTTTATTTTTTGAAAATAAGAAATAAAATAGCTTAAAAATAAAATAAAATTACCTAATCTGAGCAACAAGATGAACTGTCAGTTGTCCAAACTCGAACAATCCCCGGCAACGGCGCCAAAAACTTGGTGCACGAAATTGTGATCATCAACAATGGCGCCAAAGACTTGGTGCTCTCAAACGTGAATCACACTTTGTCACAACTTCGCACAACTAACCAGCAAGTGCATTGGGTCGTCCAAGTAATAAACCTTACGTGAGTAAGGGTCGATCCCACGAAGATTGTCGGCCTGAAGCAAGCTATGGTCACCTTGTAAATCTCAATCAGGCGGATTCAATTGGTTTTAGAGATTTGATTATTAAAAGATAAATAAAACGTAAAATAAAGATAGAGATACTTATGTAATTCATTGGTGAGAATTTCAGATAAGCGTGTAGAGATGCTTTCATTCCTCCTGAACATCTGCTTTCCTGCTGTCTTCATCCAATCATTCCTACTCCCTTCCATGGCAAGCTGTATGTTGGGCATCACCGTTGTCAATGGCTACATCTCGTCCTCTCTGTGAAAATGGTCCAATGCGCTGTCACTGCATGGCTAACTCATCTGTTGGTTCTCGATCATACTAGAATAGGATTTACTATCCTTTTGCGTCTGTCACTACGCCCAGCACTCGCGAGTTTGAAGCTCGTCACAGCCATCCCTTCCCATATCCTACTCGGAATACCACAGACAAGGTTTAGACTTTCTGGATCTCAGGAATGGCCGTCCATGGGTTCTAACTTATACCACGAAGATTCTAATATCTCAGACTCGGTCCTCTGTATTAGATATCTAAGAGATATTCATTCTAGCTTGTTTGCATGTAGAACGGAAGTGTTTGTCAGGCACGCGTTTGTAAGTGAGAATGATGATGGGTGTCACATAATCATCACATTCATCATGTTCTTGGGCGCGAATGAACATCTTAGAATAGGAATAAGCTTGAATTGAATAGAAAAACAATAGTACTTTGCATTAACTCATGAGGAACAGCAGAGCTCCACACCTTAATCTCTGGTGTGTAGAAACTCTACCGTTGAAAATACATAAGAACAAGGTCCAGGCATGGCCGAATGGCCAGCCCCCAAGTCTAAGGAAAAACGTTCCAAAGATGTTCCAAAGATTCTTTAAATACAATTGTAAAAAGTCCTATTTATACTAAACTAGTTACTAGGGTTTACAGAAATGAGTAAATGATGCAGAAATCCACTTCCGGGGCCCACTTGGTGTGTGCTTGGGCTGAGCATTGAGCTTTACACGTGTAGAGGCTTCTCTTGGAGTTGAACGCCAGTTTGTAACCTGTTTCTGGCGTTTAACTCCACTTTGCAACCTGTTTCTGGCGTTTAACTCCAGAATGCAACATGGAACTGGCGTTGAACGCCAGTTTGCGTCATCTAAACTCGGATGTCTACTTTCCAACGCAATTGAGAGCGTGCCATTTGAAGTTCTGTAGCTTCAGAAAATCCACTTTGAGTGCAGAGAGGTCAGAATCCAACAGCATCTGCAGTCCTTCTTCAGCCTCTAAATCTGATTTTTGCTCAAGTCCCTCAATTTCAGTCAGAAATTACCTGAAATCATAGAAAAACACACAAACTCATAGTAAAGTCCAGAAATGTGATTTTTATTTAAAAACTAATAAAAATATACTGAAAACTAACTAAATCATACTGAAAACTATGTAAAAATAATGCCAAAAAGCGTATAAATTATCCGCTCATCAGCCGCAATTGGAGAAACATTGTTGATAGATCTAAGAAGCTCCAACAATGGTTGGAAACCTAACAGTGACCACAGCAACAGCACGGTGTCAGTAGCAGCAATAAAAACTCGCAGTAGCTCTACCTATGATGGAGAAGACAACCATGGTAGCAGCAATGACCAGAACTAACAACAACCCTGACAACTCCCTTTCTTGCATAGCGTTAATGACCACATTTTCTTCTTGCCTTGTTGGTGACGGGTTCTAACAATAGTGTCGTCAATGACAATAACAACCACCTTTGCATCAATAACAACACCTTCAACCATGGACGGTGTCTCTAGTAGCAGCATTGAGGATCAAAGTAGGGGAGCGGCAAAGCAACATGAACCGGTGGCAAGTGTTGTGAGTGTGAGAGACTATGTTGAGGAGGGGGAAAGCGGCGCGGCGCCGAGACAGAGGTTGGCAAGAAGCTATGGCAGAGAGGGTTGAGACTTTGAGTGCTTAAGAATTGAGAGTTATTGTGTGCTGTGAGTGTGAGAGAGAAAGTTAGGGAGGGGGCTTTGAAGGCCTTAGGGGTTTTCTTTATATATATATATAAAATGACGTCGTATTGCTAACAAGGACGACGACTTATTTGTCCATTTGTGTCATACCGATACGTCACGGGCCATATGGGCGTCTAAACGTGCCACTTCATCATTTTTCACCAAGTACAAACGGAGCATGCCAGGGACTGATTTGTCCGTCGGAAAAAAATTTTAAAGATGTTTTTGTGTATTAATTTTCTAAGGGAACTAAAGTGTCTACTTTTAAAATCCTCAAGGACTGATTTGGGTAATTACTTTTATTTTTTTCTTTAAACTTTATTACATTAAACTCATTGCGTGTATTATTTTATAATTGGCTAAAATAATTTTAATTGTATATTATAATTAGTAAAAATTGGCATCTATATTATTGTCTTATATTTGTATAAAAAATAGAATAAAATCAAATATATTATGTCAAATATTTATTTAAAAAAATGTTACAGAAGGCAACTGAGAAGGAAATGGATCTGCGACTAGGGACGACCAACGACATTAGAGACAACGATAGGGGTGGAGATGCAACGACAATATCGGTGATCCATTACCATTATGTTTTTGTTCTGCTCTATTCTACACAATGTGTCTCTATTTCTGCTTTGCATTTTCTTTCCCAAAAAGTTTATGAGAGAAGAGAAATATGTAGTGCGAAAATAAAAAAGAAGTGAAAGATATTTTTGTCCATACAAAACAAAGAGTGTGTCATTAGTTAAATTGGGTATGTGTTTAGCTTTATGCAATGTTAAAATTTAAACTTTTATTGTTCAAATTAGATTCATTTATTTGAATTCAGAAAAAAAGTAAAATATGAAAGCCAGAAATTAATTTAATAATAGAAAAAAATTGGTGTAATTCAAAGATATGGTGCATGGTGTGTAATGCATAGATGTAGATCTACAAGTGTACATATTTGCCAAATGCAACTTTCATTTTGCAGAAGACAATATAATTAATGAAATGGTTGCTACCAAACGCAACCTGCATTTTGAAGAAAACAAAAAAAAAAGTGAGATGGTCGCTGCCAAACGCAAGTTGCGTTTTGCAAGAAAGGAAATCGGAGGGTGGACGTGTTTCTGTTTTCCCCTGCATGCACACCGGAGCTAGCATTAACCACATCGGAACTCCCCAAACGCAACCTGTATTTTGCAGGTAGTCAGAGACAAACGTGACCTGCGTTTTTCAAGTGGTCAAAGCAAAACTTCATTGCATGTTAGATACGTGCATTTGGAGAGGTCTTTATATCTGCGTTTTAGAGAGGTATTTGGATGAATTTGAATGTGAATAAAGCTCAGGAAAAAAATTTCCCATACGTAGTGTAAGAAAAAGAAGTTTGAAGTGAGTGAGTTGAAGGAAGGAAGAAGAAACTCACAAAGTGGAAGAAGCTTGAGTGAGTACGGAGTAAAATTAGTGAGAAAAAATTATTTGTGATTTTATATTATCTCAAGAACATATTATTGAGTATTTGGATCATTCTCAATGGGTAAGTATATTTTTATATTTTGATTATGAATAAATTTATTTGTTTGTATTATTATTATTATTATTATTATTATTATTATTATTATTATTATTATTATATTCCGGGTTATGAGCACCAGTATTAGGCACCGGGCTATGAGCAACAATTTCAGGTATTATTATTATTATTAGTTTGATGGTGCTAATATTATTTAGGTATTGGCATATGAGCAGCAGTTTCAGGTACCGACATATGACCAATAGTTTCAGGTGCCGGCATATGACCAATATTATTGGTTTTTGGTTTACGAGCAACAACAATAGTTGCCAATTGATCAACAACAACAGTACATACCGGAACCACAACCACAGCAGCCAGCAGAGCCATACATACCACTGATGGTAATTTCAGCCGACGGCCACTTCAGTCTATTGGTTGGAATTGATGACATCAATTTGTCTCAGGTACTGAGAGACACAAATTATCTATTTGAGCCATCTCAGCAAAGGCCTGCTGCTTCTGAGCCGTCTGTTGGTCGTCGCAAAGTATCAGGTCATGCTAGTGACTTCTCGATGGATCAATCGCCGCGTCTTGTTGATCTTTCTCGTCCTTCCTCACCGCTGTGTACGGAGTTATTTGATTTGGATGAATATCCACAGCAGAAAGAGGCAATTGGAGGAGATGACCTACAGCACGAGTATTATTATGGTGGTGCGAGTGCTCTGGGATCGAGTGCTTCTGGTATCTATGACATTGGCAGAATCAGCATGCCAGATATTGGTGCTTCTGAGGGTTGTGGTGGTGGCGGACCTAGTGGTCTGGATGCAGGTGTTTTTGAGGATCGTCTATATTATCTACGGAAACAGATTGCTCCCTCGGATAAATACACCCCATCTCATTAATTGAAGAAGGCACCGAAGAAGTGGCATGTTGCAGTTTTCTTCACTTGTTATTTGTTTGAGTTTACTTTTGGACGGTTCTTACCATTTATGTCTTTATTGTTGTACGTGTGATGTTATCTTTGGATGTTTCTATTTATTTTTATGTTTTGTATAGTTGATTGTATATTTAGATGTTTCTATTTTCTCTCATCTTTATTATTGTAAGTTTAGTTATGTTTTATTTTGACGCATACATAGGTAAAAAAGTTACATAAGAAAGTGTTCATGCTTACATACATAAGTAAGTTCCAGGCTAGATTAAAATACTTAAATACATAAAAAAGTTGCATAAGAAAGTGAAAAATACAAGAGAAAGCTTAACCACTATTGACCTCCAGCAGAGCTTGCACCTGCGCGGTGAGGACATTGGCTACAGCTATGTCTCTCTCGTCCATATATAGTACATTGGCAAGGACCACGCATATCCCACGATTGTCCTGCGCGGTGAGGACATTCGGTCGTCCTTTGGTCACGTGCCTCAATGTCCAATTGGCGATCACCTTCGCTACTTCATATCTAGCCCATGTAGATGGGTCACCCATCGGAACAAACTCGCCTTTGTAGACCTTGCAAATTTCAGACATCTTATACATGTCATGTACATATACTTGCCAATCAAGATGCTGGTTAGCGCAACATCCATCTCTCAACACCGATATCATCATATGACCCTAACGATGAACCCCGTCAAATGCCAACACCCATCTCTCAACACCGATATCATCGCACCATCGAGTATAAGCCTCACCCTGCTCTGTAAGTCTTTGGTAGTTTTTATTGTACTCCTGTTTCGTCCTAGAATAGCCTGTAGAACAAACCATGTAATCATAAGCAGACACGAAAAATTACTATGAATAGGACCATAACAACAAATTCAAATACCTGTGTTAACCACGAGTTTATGTAAGTATGGAGCCTTGAACCTCCTTAAGAAGTTGGACCCGATGCGCCTGATGCATAACATATGCCATGCTCTTGGTGGTGACCATGCACTGTTACTACAAGCTATTGCTGCATCGATAGAGTTATGGCAGTCAGAAATAATGCCCACGCCATCAATAGTAACAACATAACTGTGCAAATTAGTAAGGAAAAACTCCCACGCGTCTACCGTCTCACCCTCCGTGGTGGCAAAAGCAATCGACACAATGTTTTGATTCCTGTCTTGTGCCACCGCAACCAAAAGTGCACCTTTATCTTTTTCATACAGGTGTGTGCCATCAACCTGCACCAATGGCTTGCAGTGTCTAAATGATGTAATACCTTGATAGAAGCTCCAAAAAATGCGATGGAGAACTCTTACATCATTCACCTCCTCACTCTCATGATAAGCAAGGAGTGTTTTTATCTGAACACAAGACCTTGGCATCTTCACAGTCATTACTTTCAACCATAATGGTAGAGACTGGTAAGAAACTTTCCAATCACCGAAAACTTTTGCAATAGATTTCTACTTTGCCAACCAATCCTTGCGGTAACTTACAGTGTATTTAAACCTAGATTGAACTTCTACAATAATAGACTTCTCCTTTATAGAAGGATCTGCTTCAACCAATAGCCTAATAGCATCTACAATCGTGTATGAGTCCAACTTGCCATGATCTTGTGAAATTGTCCCCATGGTGCACGTGTGTTTGTCATTGTATCCCCTGATCTCCCAACAATCTTTCTTTCGAATCAAGCTAGCTCGGACAAGCCAATTACACCTTACACCATACCCCTTGCATTTTGCATGGAATGTCTGCGGCTCACACTCATACACAACGTAATAAATTCCTCTAAAGATAGTGTAGCTTTTGATTGCAAATATCACCGACTCTCTAGAACTAAATTCCATTCCGACACTAAACTCGCCATCTTCTGCTGCAACATTACCTTCATCTACGACATGCGAACCACCGTTAGTCAGTCAAGGCAAATAAAAGAAATAGTAGTGGTAACTTTAATTAATAAACAGAACATACCCATATTCGCATAATTAGAAAAATCTGGGGCATACATGGCTGCGAGATCTAGAGTTCGCATAAAATACAAAACACTAAAGGGGTGTTGGTTTACAAGTGCATCTGCTTCATTTTGCACTGCTGGATTATCTGCCTCGTCTCCGTCCTCGTTTTCGTCATCGACATCGTAGTTGGCTTCGAACTCCTCTCCATTGTCGTTGTTATCTTCTTCCCAATCTATATCTTCGAACTCATCAACATTCAACTCCTCGCCAACTACGTCTAGCCCCGAGTGTTGTTCAAACTCAACGTACAACTCTATTATCAGCACGTGAAATCAGGTTTGTTGATAAATATAGAACATCTGCTGTATACATGCGTCGTCAATGATGGACATTTTTTGAAACTGTATCATCCCATCAAATACTTGTACATGATTTCTGTATAAAATGTTGCTACTTTGAAATGTGACTTTGTATGTGTAACACCCTAACTTTTAGCACCTTGGTGCACGAAATAAGAACTCGCACAACTGAACCAGCAAGTGCAATGGGTCGTCCAAGTAATACCTGAGGTGAGTCAGGGTCGATCCCACGGAGATTGTAGTTTTGAATCAAGCTATGGACACCTTGTAGATCTTAGTCAGGCGATTAGAAAAGATATTTTGTTGAGATAAACGCATAAAACAGAAATAGGGATGAAATTACTTAATTTGAGTGAAACCAGTGATAAGAGAATGGTTGAGGCTTCGGAGATGCTTTATTCTTCTAGATCAACCTTTCCTACTGTCTTTCTCCAACTGTGAGTGATTCTTTCCATGACAGGATGTAAGTGATCAACGCCGGTTTAATGGCTGCCAATCTTCCTCCTTCAGGCCAAACACCAGGTTTAGTGTGCGCCCAATCTGAATAAAGGTGAAGCTCCTGCAGTTCATCCCCTTGATGATCCTACTCAAAACGCCATAGACAAGGTCGAATCTTCCGAATCAGAGAATGTTGCGCCTTTGGTTCTAGCCTCTACCACAAAGACCCTAATCTCCCCAAACCTCGGTTGAACTGGTGTCTCGAAAAGTCCCCAACGAAATCGTGGATTAGCCATCTAAGAGATGTATAATCAAGCTTGTGGTTCAGTGATCTCCTATTACAGACTCACACTGAACCCATGTAGAATGAGGATGAGTTTCACTGATTATCTCATTCATAAGGTTGAAGAACGAAGATACATCTTAGAATATAGTCATACACGAATTGAATAGAACAGTAGTACTTTTATTAATCCATGAAAATCAGCAGAGCTCCTAACCTTAACCTAGGAGGTTTAGTGACTCATGCTGATAGAAAAATACAATGGTAAACGTGAAAGTGGGCAAGAGTCCTCTAACAAAGGTGAACTCTTGTCTGTATATACTAATCTAATGACTAAGGATTACAGAAATAAGATAAACTAAGTTGATAGTGCGAAAATCCACTTCTAGGGCCCACTTGGTGAGTGTTTGGGCTGAGCTTGAGTGTCTCCCACGAACTAGGGTCCCTTAGGGGAATTGAACGCTGGCTAGGGACCCCCTTTTGGGCGTTGGACGCAAGGAATGGGACAAATGGCTGGCGTTGAACACCAGTTTTGGGCCCTCATTTGCGAAGCAAAGTATAGACTATTATATATTTCTGGAAAGCCCTAGATGTTATCTTTCTATAACCGTTGAGAGAGCACCATTTGGACTTCTGTAGCTCTAGAAAAGCTCTTTCGAGTGCATAGAGGTCAGATCCTGACAGCATCTGCAGTGCTTTCTCTATCTCTGAATCAGACTTTTGCTCAAGCTCCTCAATTTCAGCCAGAAAATACTTGAAATCATAAAAAAACACACAAAATCAAAGTAGAATGCAAAAATATGAATTTTTCACTAAAACCTATGAAAATATATTAAAACTTAAATAAAACATAATAAAAACTATATGAAAGTAATGCCAAAAAGCGTATAAAATATTCGTTCATCACACCTTATGATTGTACTAAAAGCCTAGGTGTCACGTAACTCTAAACCTTTTTATTCTATACTATCTTTATTTAATATTGAGCCTTCATGAATACGACTGATACCTTAATTAAGAAATCGAAAGGAGTCTTCATTTTAAATCACTTAACCACAAAAGTATATATTCACATAACTTTATACACATAGACTTGTTTCAAGATTCTCAAAAATAAATCCCACCCCTCTAAAAAACTAAAAATAATAAACGATGAGGGAAAAATAAATTCTAACAACTCAACTCGTGAATATAATCTTCTATGCTCCTGTAGCTCCGCACTAAACCTTCGCACCTATAGGTGAAAGAGGTGGAAATAGGGGGTAAGAACTGGGGAGTTCTTAGTAGGATCGGGGTTAGAAGTTTAGTTCATTTTATATATACTTGGTCAGCAATAACAGTCAACAAACGACAATCCAATTCAACAATTATAGAATACAGAATTCGAACAGCCATTTAGCACACCTACAATCACAGAAAACACACTCACATACAAATATGCGCAAACAGACATGATGCATGTCTATTCCTATCACAGGTAATAAGCTCATCTGTCGGTTTCGACCAGCTCCCGACATAACTCAGCAACCTTTGACTGAGTTTGGTTTCTAGTGCCATAACCTCTGTAAGCAATGTCTGTCTTACAAGTGCGACTCTCTTGAGCCGATGTATGAAAATATGACCTCTGTAAGCAACCTCTGTCTTACAGATGCGACCATCCCCTGGATTAGCCGATGTATCTCTGGAAGCAAATCTCAGTGGATTCACCACCATATCTGCTCATTTTTAGCAGGTACACAATCATCTCAGCTCGTTCTCAATGCTAAACAATATCTCTACTTATCCCATTTTCTTTTCATTCTTTCTTTTTTTTCTTTTCTGTGCTCTGCCTTCCTATGGCAGGGATTCCTTTAGATTCTTTTAATCTTTGCTCTCTGCTCTCTGCTCTCCTGTGGCAGAGGTTTTCTTAATATTTTTCTTTCCTTTTTCTTTTCTTTATTCTTCTTTTCTTTCCTATTATTCCATAATATAAATTATTTTCGTATTATTCCCTCGCCTCTCCCTAAGTGTCTTATCGAAAAGATTACCCCTGAACTTTACTTATTACCCAAAATACCCGAAAACTTATACAATTGCAAATTATACCTCGATTTGTATATACAAATACAATATTACCCTTCAAAAATAAAATTTAATTACTAATCTTTCTTTTATACCAAAACTGAAACCCTTAACCCTTTTCTTTTAAAATATTACTTGTATTTTAGTCCGTTTTCGAATTTTTCGGTTACTGATTTTTCACAGCTTTTAGTTTAATCTTTTGTCCATCGAAACTTATCAATTTTAATCAATAATTCTCATTCACAACAGCTCCAAAATCATCAAAATAACCCCTCTGCATGGTCGAACTGTAATTCACAAACAACGACAATAATTTCACAAAATTTCAACGTAAACTTAATCAAACCCAAACAGTAATCAATCAAATCAACATTCACTTATCAAATTCACATTTAATTATTATAAAGTTACCAAATCCTATCTCCGTACGAAATCAAACCAATGAGACCTCCGGAGAAATTTTCTGACTGAGTTGCTGAAGAAGAAAACGTCAGGAATCGTCTGTACTTCCTAGAACTCCAATTGGCCGAACTCAAAGGGAAGAGGAGCTACGTTACTGTTAACTTCTACCGAACAAAAGTGATACCAATGTGTAAAGAAGAAAGATACAAACACTTTTACCGGATTATATTTTTTATTGGAATTACAGATCACAAGAAATCAAAGCTGGAATTTTTTGTGTAGGTCACGATTTTCTCATGCAAGCATTCGGTCTCTCTTTCCATATGAAAGGAAAAGAAGTCAATGAATTTTGATGATGATTATATGTGATTAGAAAAGTGTTTCAGCTTGAGAAATATTAGGTGTCATAGTTTAATAAAGAAATAAAATATATGTCATATATATATATAGAGAGAGAGAGAGTCAAGCTCCATTTCCTTTTCTTTGATTCTTTTGAAGGCTACATTAGATATCTTTCTGAATAATAATAAAAGTTTAATTTTGTCTATCAAAATAATTTTTTATAAATAATTCAAATTAATAGAATAAGTCATAATTAAATTAAATTTTAATAATTATAAAATTCTATTTAATTATTTTTGTTAAAAATATTTTTTTTAAAAAAAACAAAATCTCAATATAATATAATAACTCATAAATAACTAATGATTTAATTTTCAAAAATTCGAAGTGTTACATCCTATTCCACTTATAAAAATTTTCGTCCTCGAAAATTAGCAAATTACACAAAACATTACATAATTTCAACACTGTATTTTTTTGAAATACTTTATGAAAAAAGCAAAAAGTTTCAACTCATATTGATAAATATATAATTTCAAATACTTGGGTTTTCATATGACATAAAGATGATAAAGTTGAAGTGTGGTTGCAAAGTAAAAATTAAAAGGTAGACTTGATATCTCAAGAAAAGCGGATATCTCAAGGAATTCAAGCAAACATATGCAGTTAAGATCGAATGAAAAACACATATGAACAATGTAAACCCCGTTAAATTAGTAGATAATTAGTCAATAAATTAGTTTTTAATAAAGAAAATTAGAAATACGAATATAATATTAAATTAGGATAGAGCTCATCGAAATGAGAATTTTGACACTAATTTCGAAAAAAACGGTCTAAGATTGGACCGAACGGACCAAACCGGTTGAATCGGGATCAAACCGAGCCCGTGGGCCCAACCGGCCCAGCACTTAAGAAGACCGAAGCCTTCTCTTTTCTCTCATTCAGCATAAACAAAGATGAAAGACTTCCAGGGAAGGAAAGAAGAGAAACCCGAACCCTTACGGTAAATTCAATTTGCCGTAACTCCTCCGTCCGAGCTCTGATCGCCGCACCGTTTGTGGCCACGCGTCCAGCGCGTCGAGCTTTATGTTTCTACCGGAAAAATTTCATAGGTAAGCCATTAATTACACTCATCCACTCTTTTCCCCCAATTTTTTGAAAAATTGAAAGAGATGTTGAATTTCTTTGATTTTTTATGTTTTAGGATCCAATTAGCTTGAGAAAAACGTTCACTCTTGCTTATGTGAAGCTTGGGTAAGGTAAAGATATAATAATTCTATCTAAATATTCTGAATTTTTGTTTTGGAAATTAAATTGGGTATATATGTGTATGAATGTGTATTAGGTTGTGAATAAATAATTGGAGCTTGAAATTGTGAATACCGAAACTTGGAGGAAGCTGTGTAGTTGAGGTTTTGGGGCTGTGATTGGTTTTAATTGAATTGCCTTGACCGTTACGTGGGAATCGGCCAAGGTATGGTTTAGGTTTCTTGCATTTAATATATAATGTTCTGTGAAAACTTAGGTTAGATAACCATAGGATAAGTTGGAATGTAGGTATATATTTAATGTTTAGTATTTTGACAATGGACATGGTTGATTTAGCTTGTTGGATAATTGAAGATTTGATGAATTATTATGGTTTGAAAATGAGTATGTATTGTTGTTGATTCAAGTAATAAATTGTTGTGGTGATTGTTTGATGATAAAGAAGAATTTGTTGAGTTGAGAATTTTAGGTATGATAAAGAATGGGAATTGAAATTTTGAATGAAATGAGGTTTAAGAGGTTTGTTGCACTTTGGTTTTAAACTAAACTTCGGCGGGCTATAACTTGACTTTCGGAACCTCAAATTGATTTCAACTTGTTTTAAATGAAAATTGGATTCATGAAGTTTATACCGTTCGAAGAATGCAAGAAAAACGATTTAAAACGATTGAGTTATGCCCGTCGGAAGTTTGGATGTGAAATATGTAATTTTGCTGCTAATTTACCATGGATTTGCAGCTTTCTGGTTGATCTGCCAATATTTTTTGAAGAAACGTACGTCACGCGTACGCGTGGCCCTTGTTTCAGCAAACATGATTTTTTGAGTTTTAAACTTTATTTCAAACCTCTAAACCTCTATTTTTATTCCTTTAGTCATTAATAATAGTATTAAACTTGATAATCATATGAAGTTAGGAAATAGGGTTAACTTGGAGATGAAGTAAAGTTGAAAAGTGAAGAATTGACTATGAAATGTTACGGATGATCATGTATGATACTTGGCTTCAATGATTAAATGATCTGGGATATGAGATTCCCTGGATAAAGTACTGTAGCTTGCCACCACGTGTACCAGATTAAAAACTCGATACTCTGTTGACCCTACGATGTAAGGGTGACCGGACACTTATAAATTCCCGGGAATGTTAACCCCCATTGAGCAATATTGATTATTTGAGAAAAAGCTATGCATAGACTCTTGGGGATGCACGTCGAGGGACAGTCTAAGGTTTTTGGACTTGTCGGGTTGGCTGGATAACCGACAGATGAGCCTCATCAGCCATATGAGAGGCATGCATCATATGCATACTACATGAACTACTTGTTTGTGCTTTAACTGGGTGTGCCTAAGTGTACTTGCAATGCTAAATATATATTTGTTACCTGCAGTATTTGTAACCTCCTTGTGCTTGTCTTTATCTGTTTATTTGTCTGTGAAATGCTGACGGAGATGGGGGTATGGAGGAATGGCAGTATGGGACTTATATTTAAGATTAAGTTAAGTTAGGCATTGGGTACTCTTAGAAAACCACCTTTTATGACTTCTGTTTAATACTTTAAGCTCTGTAATCTGAGTGTCGGCGTTCTAGGATTGCCTCTGGCATTCTCAGGACCTTAAATATTATGTGTGTGGTGTAAGACCCAAGACCTTTGAAAAAGGGCTATCATTAGCTAATTTCAAATTCAGTGTTTCTGTAGCCTTAATTTCGGAAATCATTTTATTAAAGATAATTAAGGCAAGTTTTGATTTATTGGATTTGAGACGAGTTATGATTATTATCCAATTTTATAATTATTGGGTTATTTTCTATATTCATATTATAAATTTGGCAGTTATGAAATAAGAGGGGTTTTACATGATTTGGATTAGATAAGTAATATTTTAAATATTAATACTACTGTTTTGAGGAAATAAAGGATTTAATTATATTACTCCTAATTATTTGATTTGGATATTTTATTAAAAATAATTTGCAAAATTGGTGAGCAAATAGTATTTTCTATATGCAATTAGTGTTGGATTTAAAATTGGATTTCAAGTACTATATTATTCCCAATTTTATGTGAAATTGCTAAATTACCCCTAATCCTAATTTTACTCAAAAACCCTAACCCTAAAACCCTACCCGGTTACCTGTTGCTCCCTCCTTGTCCCAGCAGCCAAACATACACGGTTCCCCCTTTCCCTTCCATGAAAAAAAGACACAGGAGCAGAAAGAGAGGAAGAGAAAGGAATCTGCGTCAGTGGCACTGGGAAGGCTGTCGCCTGTCCTCATTGCGAGTTACCGTCCCTGAGCTGCAGCACCATGGAGCCAGCTTCGTCGCGCTACCTCGGCCATCTGTGCTATCGCCGCCGCCGCTGGTTCACCTGGCGCCGCCGTCGAAGTTGAAGCACGGGGAGAGAGGGTTCGCGAGTGAGAGAGAGGTGATGGCCTGGATCTGCCGCGCCTAGTCTCTTCTGCGAAGTCACCATCGTCGTCCAAGCCCGTCACCGCCACTCGCATCGTTGCCATCTCTGCCCAGCGCCGCCGCAGATGATAGGTCGCCGGGAACCACCACTGAAGCCCGTGTAGTCATCATCCTTGCCAACAGCGAGAGAGGAGCAAGATGAACCCTTCTGTTTCTGTTGTTCTGGTCCGCTGAGAAAGGAAAGATGCTGCCTTTGTACTTCACGCGTCGCCGACGAACACGGAGAAGAGGAGCTGTGTCCGCGTCACTGCCGTTTGAGGGGCTGTGCGTGGCCGCCGTTGTACCGCCCTGCTTCACCGTGACTGAGCTCTGTCACTCCCTGCTCTTTGGGCTTGTGATGTTGTTGCGGAAATTGCTACAGGAAGAGGAACAGGCTGAGTCACCGTGCTTTGGGCCACCGGGAGTGGTTATGTGGCTTCCGGGATCACCGCCGGAGCTCCGGGCTGAGCTTCTGCCACTTGAGACCCTGCTGCCTCTGTGTTCCACCGCCGGTAAGAGTTTTGAGTTCGGTTTCTGCTCTTTCGGAATTCCGGAAAGGTTATTAATGCCATGTGATTGTAACAGTTGCCGTCACCGGGACTTTTGCTCGCGATTGTCACTTGGGGTTACTGATGGAGCCGCTGCTGGGTTGATATGGAACTGCGACTGCTTCGTTTTGTTAATTCAGTGAGTGTTTATGTTTCAAAAAGTCCCGCGTTAGTATTCGTATGTGTTTGATTAATGAATGAGTTTTGGTAACGTGGGATCGAGTCCTAATTATTATATATTGCGAATAGTGTTGCTATGGTTATTGCGAAAGTGGCTGGGAGCTGAGGTTTTGGTTGTTGATTTCGGACTGAGGCGGAAAGGACTCTGTGAGATGTTTGGGTTATGGAATTGCGTTTTGAGGTAGGGGCGCTTTCCAAAAACTATAGTTTATTATTGGAATTATTACATATGGGTACTGATGTGAGATATTGTGTATTTGGTAATTGTATCTGCCTTATGTATTATTTAATTGACTCGAATGACTATGGATGTTGGTTTGGCTGAATTATTGTGCGGCTTGTGAAATGTAATGTTTGAAGTTGATTCTTTAAAGATTTGAAATAAGTTTAATCCGTTAAGGATTGGTTTGAATTGAGTCAATTATTTTGATGATGTGAAAGATAGAATACTCTTGAAATTCAGCCTGGGTTGCTTTAATTGATTTGGTTTTGATAAATGACTTATCGCTGAACTGATTCTTTAAAGCTTTGGAAATGAGTTAATTCGGTTGATATTGGTGTGATTTTGAAACGGTTTCTTTGAGATATGCCAATGAGGCGACTGTTGGATTTAGTTTAATTTTGAATTGATTTTGGATTTTGGGCGGTTGGAAAAGGATTGTGGAATGGTTTTGTTGGGACCCGAACCGGGTGGCAAAGTCCAAGTTTTAGGGGAGATGCTGCCGGAATTTCTATAAAATCCGAGTCTTTATTGAAAGGTTGTTTGGAAAAATGATGAGTTAAAGACTTCTGCTATTTTATTTGAATTATCAAGAAAAGGATGATTCATGCTTTCGAAATGAGTTAGTAAAGAGGGAATTGTGATTTAGTCTTGCTTCTTAAGAAAGGCATTGTATCTCTTTCAAGAGAACGTTATTTAGATGAAACTTGTGTTTTAAAGCTGTTTGAATGCGAAAAGGGTTTATGCCTTTGGATTTGACTTGGGGGTTTCAATTAAAGGAGTTTCAATGACTTTGAAAGAACCTGAATGTCTATTGACAAGTTTTATTTTGAAATGTTTTGAGAAAGGTTTTAAGTACTCTTTGAACTCTGAACTTTTGTAAGACTAAAACAATTTTGAACAGTTGAAATGCTTTAGAATTTATCATGGGGGTTGAAGCTGGTTTTGCCTAAGTAAAGGAAACGGCTTTGAAAGAAGTAAATGATTACGTGACTCGGTTTGGCTTAGATCCTATTTTATTACTCAAATTGGAAAGCCAATGTTTTAATGATTTTAAATGAATTTGGCGAAATGAGTTATGTTATTCTCCCCTAAAGACTTGGGACTCTGCCGAGAAACTTTTGTTATAAAATTCCATTGTTGGATGGGTGATTTTGAATATCTCAAAGAGGCTTTTAACTTGCCATGATTATGAAAGTTTTGGAAAGAGGATGCCGAGAGTGGCATTGTTTTAAAAGGGGAATTTACCTTGAGTAAAAGTGGCTTATGAGCTTGAGATGATTTGAGAAATGAGATCTTTAAAGCCAAGGCTGAAAAGAGTTGAAACTTGATTTCAAAGTGAAATGAATTGAGAAAATGATTTATGGCTTAAATGCCGATTTCATAAATCTGATGATTTTGAATGGTGGAAGTGCTGTTTTATTATGAGCCGGAATGGCTATGTATGATTATGAATATTGACTGGTTCTGGATTGAACCGTGAGCCGGAATGGCTGTGTGTGATTATCAATATTGGCTGGTTCTGGACTGAACCGTAAGCTGGATGGCTGAGATGGATGTTGATCCATGGATGAGAATGAATGCATGTATATGCTAAATTATTGATAATTGTGATTTTTGCACTTCCACTATTGGAGATGAGGGTTTCCCTGGGTAGTAGCAATGGCTAGCCACCATGTGCTCCAGGTTGAGACTCGAAGCTCTGTTAACCCAATGTCGTAAGTGTGGCCGGGCACTGTGAAAGGCCCGGATGAGCTCGCCCCCATAAATATTCACCAGTGATGGTGATGGATAAATATTCACCAGTGAGGGTGATGGATATGGATCATGATTATGATCAAGTTTATGATGAGTATAACTCGAGTTGGGGATGCACGACAGAGGGACAGTCCAATGGTTAGCTACCAGGACTTGTCGGGTTGCCTCTATAACCGACAGATGATATCATCAGCCACTAGGGACAGGCATGCATCATATGCATCTATGTGACATTGTTTGGGTGTGCATATTGTACTTGGTTTGCCTATGTGATTAATTGCTAATTGTTCTACTTGCAATAACTGTTTGTTTGTGCTTGCATCCTCCTATCTGTGTTTGCAATTGGAACTCTGTTGGATTGTGGTGATTTGGTTGAGGGTTGGATTGTTTGGGCCTAGGGCCGTGGTTGGACTGTTTGGGCCTAGGGCCGTGGTTGGAAAGAGATGAATTGACGGTTGATTTCGGTTTTGTGTTTCTGGTTTGGAATAAAATTATGAAAGGCTATTTTGGTTATGCATAGATAAACCGTTTTGAAAGGCTTTTGAGTTTTTGAGCATTGAATGGTTCCTCTTTCAGAAAAGATGACCTTACTTTTACTGTAAATCGTTGTTTTTGAAAAGAGGCATAAGATGGTTATTAATCACTGGTGCGATTATCTTCACGTATCCTATTACAGTAATTCCCAAAAACCCTCTACTGAGAACCCTTTCGAGGATGATGTTCTCACCCCCCCCCCTACATTTTTCCCCTTTCAGGATATGGGCGCAGAAGTTACGAAGAGTTTATCTAGTTGTTGTTGAGATGCTCTGTATTGCTTTAGATTATTATTCTTGTACCCTCGCCTTTATCTTGATATAATCTGTAAGAGGGATAGGGATTGTATTGGATTATGTTTGTAATATTACTTATATATATGTACGTATATATATGGATGTACTCTTTATGAGTTTTGTGAGTTGTATGGTATTTATGGATGTATTATATCGGATGAAAGTATTTTTGGATCGGTATTGCGATTTAAAGTTTTAAACAGGCTCATATTTTAGTATTAAATA
Source organism: Arachis hypogaea (assembly GCF_003086295.3). Taxonomy (NCBI): domain Eukaryota; kingdom Viridiplantae; phylum Streptophyta; class Magnoliopsida; order Fabales; family Fabaceae; genus Arachis; species Arachis hypogaea. Next base: position 101,241,710 of record NC_092049.1, read on the forward strand.
ATATAAATCACGTCGTAATGTCCGAACTATCAGAGTCGCGCAGCCGGAAGTGTGAGCTTTGGTAGTTAGGGTGTTACATGTGGCACCTTTACCATACTGAGAACCTCTGGTTCTCACCCCATACTATGTTGTTTTTCAGATGCAGGTCAAGAGGCATCTCGTTGGGCGTCTGGACTCCTGAAGCGAAGTGGTTACTGGGTTATTTTGTTGTACAGTGATGTATATATGAGTATTTAGCTTTCTCTCTGCATAACTTGTTCTTTTGATCCGCTTAGAGGTTTATGGAGAGGCAGAATTTTGTTTATATACATTTGGGTTTTGGATATGGATATTATATATATATATATATTCTCCGGCCAGCCTTGGCTTCGCGGGCTGAGTTAGGAGCTTGTTATTTTGTATCTTTGCCACTTTATTCCTACTTTTATTATCTTGTGCTTGATAGTTATAGTTTTCTTAGCATGCAAGTTAACTCGTTTCCTGAACATTGTGCTTTTACTTCGCGAATTTTATTTCACCTATTCTTTAAGGCTCCTAGTATATTACAATCTTTCTGCTATTATACGTATATGTTATATTTCAGAGGTCGTAATACCACACCACCTTTGTTTTATGACTTAAGCGTAAAGCTCAGTGTGGTAGGGTGATACAAACAAGGAACAGGATTGAAGAATAATTAGTTCACTTTTTTAAGAAAGAAACCTCAAATAAAACTTTATGACAAATCATGGAGAAAGATGATACTTAACCGAGCAACCTCGAGACGCAACTTCTAATGCTTCCAAAACCCACGATTTCTATTATTTCTATTTCGTCCATGACAACCCATTAGTGTTCCCATATACATAAATCATTAGTATTAAGTTGACCAGACCTAATACCATGAGGAATGTAACGGTTGACTAACAGCATTAATCAATAAACAGTCATACATCTGAAACTCAAACTCTTGTCATTAAGACAAGTCTTACCGCATGATAGACACTTAGAGTATGCAGTGAAGCATAGTCAGTCCATTCCCGAAGCTCTAATAGGAACGAACTGCTCTAATACCATAATATAACACCCTAACTTTTAGCACCTCATGATCGTACTAAAAGCTTAGGCGTCACGTACCTCTAAACCTTTTTATTCTATACTATCTTTATTTAATATTGAGCATTCATGAATACGACCGATACTTTAATTAAGAAATTGAAAGGAGTCTTCATTTTAAATCACTTAACCACAAAAGTATATATTCATGTAGCTTTATATACATAGACTTATTTCAAGATTCTCAAAAATAAATCCTACCCCTCTAAAAAACTAAAAACAACAAACGATAAGGAGAAAATAAATTCTAACAACTCAACTCGTGAATATAATCTTCTATGCTCCTGTAGCTCCGCACTAAACTTTCGCACATGTAGCTGAAAGAGGTGGAAATAAGGGGTAGGGGAGTTTTTAGTAGGATCGACATTAGAAGTTTAGTTCATTTTATATATATTTGGTCAGCAATAACAGTCAACAAGTGACAATCCAATTCAACAATTATAGAACATAGAATTCGAACATTCATTTAGCACACCTACAATCACAGGAAACACACTCACAAACAAATATGCGCAAATAGGCATGATGCATGTCTATTCTTATCGTAGGTAATGAGCTCATCTGTCGGTTTCGACCGGCTCCCGACGTAACTCAGCAACCTTTGTATGAGTTTGGTTTTCAGTGTCATAACCCCTGTAAGCAACCTCGGTCTTACAGATGAGGCTCTCTCTAGCCAATGTATGTATCGATAATCTCTGTAAGCAACCTCTATTTTACAGGTGCAACCATCTCTTGGATTGGTCGATGTATCTCTGGAAGCAAATCTCAGTGAACTCACCACCATATCTCTGCTCATTTTTAGGAGGTACACAATCATCTCAACTCGTTTCAATACCAAACAATATCTCTACTTATCTCCTTTTCTTTTTATTCTTTCCTTTTTTTTTCTTTTCTGTGTTCTGCCCTCCTGTGGAAGTGATTCCTTTAGATTCTTTTAATATTTGCTCTTTGCTCTCCTGTGGCAGAAGTTTTCTTAATATTTTTCTTTCCTTTTTCTTTTTTTTTCTTCTTCTTTTCTTTCTTATTATTCCATAATATAAATTATTTTCGCATTATTCACTCACCTCTCCCTAACTGTGTTATGGAAAGGAATTATAAAGTTCTTTAATTAAGTCTGCATTCTCTAAAATTTTAAAGATTACTCTGCTTACTTGCTTTCTCATTAATATTACATATTATAATATTCTTACAAAATAATATCTTTGATAAATACTAATTATAATAATGATTTATTTTAATATAAATGAGTAATTTTAAAGAAGTATTTAAAATAATATTTATAATCTTCTTTCAAAACTTAGTTATAAAACCTTATTTTTAAACTTTTATTAATTACTTTCTAAATCACAAACTTTTTAATATTCTATTTTCAACATCAATATTTTATAAATTATATTTGAACCCTCACTTATTTTCATATTTATAAAAATAATCTGAACTTTTATAAAATATCTATTTTACTCCTGAACTTTACTTATTACCCAAAATACCCAAAAACTTATACAATTGCAAATTGTACCTCGATTTTTATATACAAATACAATATTACCCTTCAAAAATAAAAATTACTAATCTTTCTTTTATACCAAAACCGAAACCCTTAATCCTTTTCTTTCAAAATATTACTTGTATTTTAATCCGTTTTCGAGTTTTTCGGTTACCGATTTTACACAGCTTTTAGTTTAATCTCTCGGTCATCAAAACTTATCAATTTTAATCAATAATTCTCATTCACAACAGCCCCAAAATCATCAAAATAACCTCAGCTGGGCTATTCTATACAACCGTACCGCAATTCACAAACAACAACAATAATTTCACAAAATTTCAACGTAAACTTAATCAAATTCAATCAGCAATCAATCAAACTAACATTCACTTATTAAATTTACATTTAATTATTATAAAGTTACCAAACCCTACCTTCGTACGAAATTAAACCAACGGGACCTCTGAAAAAAATTTTTGACCGAGTTGTTGAAGAAGAAAATGTCAAGAATTGTCTGTGCTTCCTAGAATTTCAATTGATCGGACTTAAGAAGAAAAGGAGCTACGTCATTGTCAACTTCTATCAATCAAAAATAATGCCAACTTATAAAAAAAGAGAATATGAATATTTTTATCAGTATAAATTTTTTTATTAGAATTACGAATCATAAGAAATAGAAGCCAAATTTTTTTATGTAGGTCACGGTTTTTTCATGCAAGCATTCGGTTTCTCTCTCTCCGTATGAAAGGAAAAGAAGCCAATGAATTTTGATGATGATTATATGTGATTAGGGAAGTGTTTCAGCTTGAAGAATATTAGATGTCATGTTTTAATAAAGAAATGAAACATATGTCGTGATTATATATATAGATATACATAGTAAGTCAAGTTTCATTTCCTTTTTTTTTTATTCCTTTGAAGGCTACATTAGATCCCTTCCATCATTATCATCATCATCATAATAATAATAAATTTAATTTTTGTCTATCAAAATAATTTTTGTCTATCAAAATAATTTTTGATAAATAATTTAAATTAATAAAATAAATCATAATTAAATTAAACTTTAATAATTATAAAATTTTATTTAATTATTTTTGTTAAAAATAAATTTTTTTAAACAAAATATCAATATAATATAAATAACTCATAAATAACTAATTATTTAATTTTTAAAAATCCGGAATGTTACAGTATATTTTTACAAAGACTATTTTGTAACTTTACAAAATTTATGGTGCATGAAATGGCAAAAAAAAATAAAAAATAAAAACAGACATTCACAAACAAAAATCACTCCTTCGTATTTGTTTGATATAATCCCACCCTTATAATAACTCGCAAATTTATAATACCTTTCATAATTTCAACTTCCATTTCACCTAATCCAGTTTTTTTTGACACTACAAATTGTCAAAAAACTCACAAGTATAAAAGAAAGAGGAAAGAGAGGGAGAAATACAAATGAATTGGCAATGATATTTATAGGCAAAATCCTCATTTAAAATATTTTTTCCTATACAAAACACAAACTGCATTTTGTAGCTTTTGAATAAAAAAAATTGATATTATATCAATGTAATTACTTTACACACATTCATTTCAACATCAAATACCACATTTCTTTGCATATAAAAAAAATCAGCCTATTAAAATTGTATTTAATTTAAAGATAGCTTCTAATATAAAATAATATTTTATTTTAGTTATGTATTTTTTTTAAGTTTAATTAATTTTATATTTGACACTCAATTATTTTTTTCCAAAAAAAAATAAATTGACAAGTTCAAATTATAACATTTTAAATTTTGGTTGATATTTTCATCTCATATTTAGTTCTAATATTTATATTGAATTTGAATTAAATGGTTTTTTATTAAAAATTATAAATTTAAAATAATATTAAATAATTAATTATTAATAAAAGTTATCAACATCAAAATTAAAAAGAGAAATAACATAAATTAGTCTCTAAAATTTTTTGCCAGATACTTTAAACTTTAACAAATTTTAATCACTAAATAAGTTCTTAAACTTTTATAGCATTGGACAAATCAATCCTCGCATCGTATTGTTCATTTATATAAAGAGACTTACATAAAAGTTTTATAAATTATTAAGAACTGTTGTATCTTTTATTAAATAACAATAAACATTAATTTGTCTAATTCTTTACCAAATTTAACATAAAAATTAATATGTTTTAATGTTTAATAAAATAAAAATTAAGAATTGATTTAGTTATTACAATTTGTTGTGAATTAAATTATCCGATTAAAATTTTTTAGAAACAGATTTGAAATATTAATCAATTAAAAAATTAAATTAAACTAATTTGGTTAAATATAATTTGTTAACCATAAAACTTTTTACCACAAAAATCATCATAAATACATCACATGTGTTAAAAAAAAAACATAATTAAGGTGAATGCATCTAAATCTTTTCCATTTCCAAAAGAAAAATTAGTATTTAATATTATTTTAATTTATCATTAAAAATTTTTTTTTTTTTAATTTACTTAGTAAAAAATTCCCCTCTTGAGCACCTTCCCCAGATCCAATTACAATCGCAGTTCATCAAAAATTCAAAATTGAAGCCAGGGTAATGGGTATAAGGAGGCGGAGTACCAAATGCACATTGTGGTGAATAACGTAATCACTTTCTATTATGCATAATCCGCCTTACCTTCTTGGTCCTCAAACATCACACATACTAAAACCTTAAACAAGTAAACAACAACTAGAAAGCTATCATAGCCATAAATTCTTGATTGAAAAAGAAAAGAACAAACCACAATAGATAGATCCCGAAATTGCAAGAGAAATTAACCAGCTGGGCGCTGGCCACAACCATTACCTGTACAACCAATTAATACCAAGAAGAAACAGATTCCAAAAATCAAAAGCCGTTTAGTTTCCATTTCCAGAACCATACAGCATTCTCCCAACTTCGAACGACACGAAAGCATCAACGCAAGCGTATTGAACCTGCTCCGCCGTGAGCCACGCGTTATCCCAGCGGCTCCGACTGATCCTCTTAGGCTTCTCGATCTCCAATCCGAGCACTCTCTCCGCGAGCCTCTTCAGGCCCGCTCTTTTCATCTCACTCTCACCCAGCACGCTCTCCGCCAGACCTCTCAGGTCAACGAAATTCTTCACGTTGAGGTTGTAGTCTTCCAGAAGCTTCTCCACGTCCTCCTCGATTCCCACGCCGAGGAACGTGTGTCCCTCGTTGACGAGAAAGTCAACGAGAGACTGCGGAACCGAGGGAGAGTGGAGGATCTGGAAGACGAGGCAGCGGTTGCCGACGCAGAGCTGGAGAGTGGCGACTGGGTTGTCGGAGTTGCGGTGGGTGTTGGGACGCCACTCGATGTCGAGGCCGACGAGGACAGTGGTGGTGGTGGTGGTGGTGGAGTGGTGGTTGAGAGTGTCGGAGAGCCAGGTGTCGACGTGGGAGGGAGAGGTGGTGAGGAGAGTGTGGATGGTGTGGGTGTGGAAGACGACGTCGTAGAGGTTGTAGTCATCGTAAGGAAGGTTGTGGTCAACGACGCTGATGATGGCGAGTGTTGTCCCACTCCCTTGAGTGGGTGCGTCGTGGTTCTCGTGGTGGTTGGGGTCTCCCATTGAGAAGAGTTGTTGGAGCTGTCAGCTGTGGCCTATGAAGGATACTCCAATGAAATTATCGATTTTGTATTGAGGATATCGTTTTGAATTCAAATCAGATTTGGGAGATTTAGAACAAGTGTCCTCTGGAGTGAAATGGTGATTGGTGTGGTTGAGCCTTTGGGGCGCTACTTTTGATTTTTCAAATAAAGGTTTATAGTTGGATTTTAAAATAAATAAATTAATTAAATTTATGATTAACTAATATATGTATTTTTAAAATTATTAAAATATAAAATGTAAATAATTCTAAAAATATATATATGAAAAAATAATTAAAAAATATTCAAATGAAATCAGAATTTATTATTTTTTATTATTATTTTTAGAGTAAATAACTATTTTTAACTATGAAAGATTCAAGTATTGATAAATTCATTCATAAAAAAACAAAATTAACGATATACCCACTAAAAATAGATTTAGGTTGACAAAATTACCCATACTCTAAAATCTATTCAGAATTTTTAAATTACCTTTTCTAACATTTCACCATCACTGCAAGGACGGATGTCTATATATAATTGTGGGGGCAACCGCCCCCACTACAATTTGAACATTTTTTTAATAGTATATAATAATAAAATTTATTTGTCCCACTAAATTATTGAATTTGACCCAACAATAATTTTTTATTTAATTTTTGGTATTTCATAGTCAATTTAAAATTTTCATATTAGAAATCATTAGAATGATCAATTCTCAATTTAAATGAAATTTGTGCTTTTTCTTAGAAATCGACTCGAAAGAATATTCTTTATCTTTTTTTATATTAATTTTAATTTTTTTCCATAACAATTACATTAATTGAAAGAACTTTTTCAATTATAAATCTCAATAAGAATTAGCTTATAATTGTATGAGAAGTAAATTTCTAAATAAGTATTTACTTATATATATGTAAGGATAATACTACATATCCAAGTCTTTTTATGAACTAAGTCTAACCAAGTTAAACAATAATACTTGAAGTAAGTCTAACCAAAATTTTGTGTCTCTGTCCATCAGTGTCTTGTCATATCCTGTTCTCAGTGTCTTGTCATATCCTGTTTTTAGAAACAAACGCAGCCTTAGACTAACTTTGGTGGACTTGGTTAACAAAAGAACATGAATATATAGCATTATCCTATATAAAAAGATAGATATTTGGATTGTATTGTGAAAAGAGAGCTTACTTAATTTTTTTAAAATACGAAATCTAAATAATAAAATTCTAAATTATATGTTATTATTTAAATTACTATTTTAGTGTTTTAATTTGTAAATTAGATATTTTAAAAATAACCATATTATATATACATAGAAAATAATTACCCATATATATATATATATATATATATATATATATATATATATATAAATAAAAAATATACATTAAAAATAAATTAAACAATACATATATTTATATACAAATATATAATGATTAATGAATAATTTGATAACTGATTTTTATGTATAAATAATATTTTTATTATAAAAATTATTTTATATATATATATATATATATATTGTCTCCACTATCAAAATTTTCTAAATCTGCCACTGCCATCACCCCATTTAATCCCACAACCTTTTTTTTCTTTTTTCCTTTCACCGCCAACGCAACACCCGCATCCGTCATCATCTGATCATATCACCAATGAGCTCCGTTGAGTCCATTTTTGTTGTTGTCAGTATACCAAGAATTGATCTAATAACTGTAATGTCCATCTTCTTTATTCACTATCTACAATGTCCATTTTATTCCTCTTCTTATTCTGACACGTCAACCAACCATCTTGTGACACGTGGTATTAACCCACCACGTCATCATTCAACTGACGGAATGACTAATGTGACCAAGTCGTGTATCTTTCGGGAACGATTTTGATTAACTTTATCTTTCGATGACCAAAATAGAGATCGAAGTATCTTTCAGGGACGATTTTGATTATTAACTCAAGAATGATTGTAACTGAATTTTGTTTTAAGCATGAGGTGGCATTGGAGTAGGTATTGCGGTGGTGGAGTGTTGCGGAAATAATTCAACAAGAAGGTGAGTGTGGTGGTAGAAGAGGAAGAGGAAGAGGAAGAAGAAGAGAAAGATAGAAAGTGAGATTGGGTTAGGTAAAGAAGGGATAATTTGGAAATTCTAAATAATTTTTTAGAATTTGGATAGTTTTGTCAACTGGAATCTATATTCTATGGGTACAACGTTAATTTTATTTTTTCATTGATAGATTTGTCAGCACTTTAATCTTTCGTAGTTAGAAATGGTTATTTACCCTTATTTTAAACTATTAATTCAATTTCTTTAGTTTAATAATTCAATAACATACTTTTAAGTTTTAACCCACATTTTTAAAACTTGCATAGTTAAATAATGACAAAAATAATAAATTATGATGATCTTTTAATATTTTTCAATAATAAAATTAGTTTATTATTATTAAAAAAAGTCCGTTTATAGTTACTTAATTAAACTAATATGTTAAGAAATAAGAATATTTTTATGGAGACTAGAAAGAGTCTGTTGGTCGAAAATAATTTATTTCGAGAAACGAGTGTATTTGAGAAGTTAGTAAGCGTGTTTCTTCAAAGAAGAGCTTGCATCGAGAGAGAATCTTTAGCAAGGGATGTTGAGCAAGAGTCAAAACTACCACGTTTGGTCAACAAGTTGTTCGATGTGTTTAGTCGAGGGATCCAAGTTTTGAAGGTTACTTCTACCAGTTAGTTTAGACAAACAAAAGAAGCGGAAATAATTATTGATGGATTAATGTACGTGGGGAGTTACATTTCAATCTGATTGGTTGAAGATTTCTATAAATAGGATAAGACTCGAAGGCACAAAGGTTGAAACTTTGCTTCAGAAAATACTCACTCACACTCATATTTGCATTCGAGTTTCTTTTCTGTAGAGTTTCTTCCACCATTTTTATCTTTCCATTTACATTTTCTGTAAACTTTATTTTTCTTGCAAGTTTATCTTTCAAGCAACATTTAATTTCCTTGTCCAATTTTACGTTCCAGTATCTTTATTTTCCATTTTAAAAGTCCTTTGATCGAATCGAAGGTATTTTTCTGTTTCATTTAAATTCAATGCAAATCATTTCAAATTTAGTAAATTTATTTTTCAAGGTCTTTATTTATTGTTTTCAAATTTTCTTAAGTTTTTGTCTGATCGAAAGATTTTTGATGCACTTTGAGAAAACTGGTACTTACAAAGAGGGGTAGGTTTCGCTCCCAGACCATTAGATATCGAACCACCTTCGATTTGTTAAAAATTGATAAAATAAATTGGCACGTTCAGTGAGACAATTTTGAAAAAATTAAGTGTGTCAAATAATTTTATGTGACCATAGTGTATGCAATTAAGAAGTGGAAGGATAATACACATGGCGGATGAGGTTTCGAATGTTAATGGTGGTTCAACCACAAATGATACTGCACCAGTAGTTGCACAATCTTCAGACATTACTTCACGTTCAGAAGGAGTGGTAGTAAGTAAAATCGTGGTGTTTACCAGTGGCCAGACAGGGATTAATGGGCGTAATACACGCCCACGTGGTAACCCAATACCAACACAACCCTAAGTAACCGCTGGTTGGCCTCTTTATGGCCTTCCTCCAGGTTATACGCCACCAGTAAGTGGTTTTATCCCTCCAATTTAATTTGGAGGCATGGTTGGAGTGAACAATGTTCAAATGCCACAACAATATCCTGAGTATTCTCGAGATTTTAATGTGGGTTTTACATCGAATGCTTCCAATTCAATGGTCGCATTTTGACAACATGTAGAAGAAAGTCATCATGATTTGGTTAATTTGTTGACCCAACAATGACCACAATCCTAAATCCTATGATGGCATATTATGAGACGAAGTTTGAGTGTCTTGTAAGACAAGTAGAGCAGATTGCTTGAATTGTTAACTATGATATAGTTGAAAGGTAAAATAGAGGAGGAAACTATGATGATTTTGAAAACTTGCTTCAAAATGATGCCCTCAGAGGCAGGAAAAATCCTCAATTGATTTCTCGTGGCCATAATGTCGATGATGTATTGGCTCGATTACATGCTAATCAAGTTGGTGGGCGATATCAAGTCACGAAAATTGTGAAAGACGTCCTCAATAGGGTTGGATTCAATGTGGGTTTCATGAATCGACCCTATTTTGTGTCAGCTTTTCCCTCCTACTGTTCAAATGGTAGAAGTGCCAAGGGGAGTAAAAACACTAAAATAGTCATAAAGTTTGCTGGAGAAGTTGGGAGATCAACTACTGAACACGTTGCTCGATATTTAGTCGAGATTGGAAACTTGGCAATGATGAAAATTTGAAAATAAAGTTGTTTCCTTCTTCGTTAACGAAGAATGCATTTACCTGATTTTTGAATCTTAGACCAAATTCGATAACAACTTGGGCACAGTTAGAGAATGCTTTTCATGCCCAATTTTATCGGGAAAAATTGAACGTAGCAGTTACTAACTTAGTGGCTTTAAAACGTGAGGATGGCCAATCCATTGATGATTATATGATCCATTTAAAAAATGCTAGGAGTCGATGCTATGTGTCTCTTCCTGAAAGTGAATTAGTGAAAATAGAAACTATGGGATTAGGTTTTTACATGCGTCAAAAGTTGCTTAATGTTCATATACCTTATTTGGCTCATTTGGCTGAAAGAGTACGTCAGGTTGAAATTCTTAAGAAAGAAAAAGAAAAATATAAGAATGATGAGAGAAAGTTGAAAAGTAAGTCTTTTTCTCGAAAAGAAAAAGTGTCTTATGTAGCAATGGAATCCTTGGGTGAGGAATCCGATTTAGAGGCAGAAGTCAATTTGGCTGAACTAAAGAAAGAACCACCCTAAGTTTGTTCCTTACTTAGGAAAATCTCAATTAGTGATAAATCGAGTGATTCAAAATATAAGAGTGGAAAGAAATATAGTTTTGATATTTCGAAATCGGATCAAATATTCAATGTGTTGCTTAAAGATAAATAGTTAGTTTTACCTAAAAGCAGAACTTTGCTTTCGATAAAAAGTTTAAAAGGGAAATCTTACTGTAAGTTTCATCAAGCAACTAGCCATTCGACTAATAATTGTGTCCGTTTCAGGGATTTGATACAAGAGGCGATCATGGAAGGGCGGTTGAAATTCGATGATGGAAAGAAAGAAATGAAGGTTAATTTTGATCCCTTCGATACTGGAGCCAGTTTTGCTGAACCATATTTCGGTGTAAATATGGTTGGATTTTCTTATGATTTTGATACTGCCTTGGGAGACTTCGAGTCTAATGTTCGATCAGTCTATCCTAGCATAGGAGATGGGCTGTTAGAATTTTTGATGCATCAAAAACTGAAGGATCGGGTCGTATCTCTGTGTCCTTGATGTAATGCAGTTTTTGATACTAAAGTCGCAATAATCTTTGAGAAAGACAGAATGAAAAAGAAATTGGCTCATAGAGAGGAGCAAGCTCGGCAGAAGCATCTAACTCGACGAATAGAGGAATAGAGTTCTGGAGGCCCTCAGAGAAATTCTATTATACCTTTGAATCGTTCTCAGGCTCTGGGTGTGCAATAGATTCGAAATTGTCAGGAATTTCACAACAGGGACGCTCAGTACAGGCATAATCCACAATGGGGCCATCGAGGACCTCCTCAAGGTCGATACCCTTATTTCCGTGGCTGAGACAGAGGGAATCAAAGGGGAAGAGGAAAAGGTGGATGTCAGTTACCAAAGGCGTCTCAAGGTGATAAAGCTAAGGGGGCAACCCCTTCTGTTCACTCCCGGGTGGTGTTCCCAGTTGATAGAGAAACATACCCAAAGAAAATTCCATCTCCTGCCAAGTTGGATAAAAGCAAGGCTGTGATAGTCACTCCTGAGATCGACAAAGAGAAGGTTGCTGATTTGGATAAGGAGTATTTCAAGGAAGGGAAAGATGAGGGAAAGATGAGATGGTCAGTACTATCTCAATTATCCCAACTAAATATCTGGGAGAATATGAAGGAAATCCAGGTGAGGATTATGATGTCGATGACGAAGAAGCTTTCTCGATTATTCTATATGAGGATGAACCAGGCTATTTTTAAAGGCCTTCTGAGAGGCAGAAGTCTCATCTTTGCGCATTGCATATTACAACGATGATGAGTGGGATTAAAGTGAGTAATGTTTTAATCGATGGAGGAGCAGCAATTAGCCTTTTGCCAAAAAGGATGTTAATGAAGGTAGGAAAGCATCCTGATGATCTAATTTCCACTAATATTTTTGTGACAGATTATAGTGGAGTTTCTACTCCTACAAAAGGGTTAGTTACCCTTGGGGTGTAGGTTGGGTCCTCTGATCGAAACACTGTCTTCGTGGTTGTGTCATTGAAGGTTAGCTATAACGCCTTATTGGTGCGTGATTGGATCCATGGAGTTAGAGTTGTACCATCTACTGTGCATCAAAGCGTCCTTTTATGGACAGAAGAAGGGAAACCTGAAGTGGTCAAGGCTGATTCAAATCTGTATGTCAAACAATTGCATGTTGATTTCAGGGTGTATAGTTCTAAATTGAAGCCTTTGAATGTCGACAGGGTGCTTAATTCCTTCAATTGTGAAGGTTTTTTCTTGACTTCAGAGGGTTTGAATGTGAAGCTCTGCCATCCACAACTTGATGCTCCTCCAATTGGTTAGGACTGTTTAGCATAAGTGGTGATTTGAAGACGTCCCTCCATGGTTGATGAACGAGACGTCTCGAATTACCTAGTAACTTTAAGAAATTATCTACATAGTTTTTCTTCTGTTGAAAATAAAGTGGTTCTTCTGATGAAGTTGAATCATCTAGGGATTTAGTTTCCTCTTTCCCAGTTTGTAGTACAAATTCAATTTCTTTAATCGAATTTAGTCATGGCTTAAGTTCCTTTTGTTTTCCTAGTTTTAATAATGTTATCGATCAAACTACTGTTGATATAGCAGAAGTCCATTGTATCGAAAACAACTCAGTTGTTGAATTGGATAATAATAATAATAAAGTATTTTCAGTTCCAATAAATCTGTTGATTTATCTTTTGATTGCATCTATGATTTGAAATTTTGGGTTTCAAGAAATATTTAGTAAAAGATGATGAAGTTACAAAAGGTTTCGAGTCACAGGATCCTTTGGAAGAAGTTAATTTGGGATCTGTTAATGATGTTCGGATCACTTACATATGTAAGAACCTTGTGGAACCATTTCCAATAGAATTACTCACTCCTTTATATGAATTCAAAGATTTCTTTGCTTGAGATTATCATGAGATGCCTGGTCTTGATCGTTCTCTTGTGGAACATCGATTAGCATTAAAGTCATTTGCTTGACCAGTAAAGCAAACGCCTCGACGTTTTGCTCCTGAAATCAATCAAAAGATTAAAGAGAAAATTGAACGTTTGATTAAAGCAAAATTCATTTGAACTGCACGTTACATGGAATGGGTCTCGAACATTGTTCCCGTAATGAAGAAGAATGGAAAGTTGCGAGTATGCATTGATTTTTGATATTTGAATCATGCTACTCCAAAGGATGAATATTTTATACCCATAGCAGATATGTTAATTGATTCTACAGCGGGTAATGAAATTCTGAGTTTTATGGATGGTTACTCAGGATATAACCAGATTTTCATTGCAGAGGATGATGTATCCAAAACCACTTTTCGATGTCCTAGAGCATTGGGATGTATGAATGAGTGGTTGTGCCGTTCGGTTTAAAGAATGCTGGTGTTACATATCAATGTGCCATGAATACTATTTTCCATGTGTTTATTGGAGTATTTATGGAAGTTTATATCGATGATGTCATGGTTAAGTCCAATTCAGTAAATTAACATCTCAATCATTTAAGGCAGGCGTTTAAAACGATGCGGTAAAAAGGGTTAAAAATAAATCCTTTGAAATGTGCATTCAATGTGTCTCCAGGGAATTTCCTAGAATTTGTAGTTCACAAAAAGGGGATTTCCATTAATAAAAACAAAGCTAATGCAATCTTAGAATTGCCTCCTCAAGTGCATCATTTCTTGGAAAGGTTAATTATCTTAGAAGGTTTATATCAAACTTTTCAGGTTGAACTCGAATATTTGCACCCCTAGTAAAGCTTAAAAATGAAACACAGTATGAGTGGACAAGAGAGCATCAAGAAGCATTTGAATCGATCAAGGCTTATTTGTCTAAAGCTCCAATAATGGCAACTGTTCGTCCTCATGAGCCTTTAAAATTGTATATCACAGCATCTTCGAATACTATTAGATGCATATTGGCTCAAGATGATGAAGAAGGACATGAATGTGCCATTTATTATTTTAGTAGAGTGTTAACTAAAATCGAGACGAGGTACTCTCCCATTGAAAAATTGTGTTTGTCTTTCTATTATGCTTGCATGAATTTAAAATGTTACATGGTTGCAAAAACTGTGAAGGTGATTGCACAAACATATTTGGTCAAATACATGTTATCCTATCTTATGCTAAAAGGTCGATTAGAAAAATGGATGCTTGCATTGACAGAATTTGATTTGCAATACACACCGGCTAAGACTGTGAAAGGTCAGGTCATTGCAGATTTTCTAGTAGATCATTTGAATAATCTCAATGACCGGGGGGCAAATGTGATCGATGTAGTATCCAATTGTTGGAAATTATATTTTGATGGTCCAAAACACAAGGATGGTACTGGAGTTGAAATTTTAATTATTTCCCTAAAAGGTGTTCCATCAGAATTTCTTTTCGAATTAAAATATCCTTGTTCGAATAATATAGCCAAATATGAGGCTTTGATATTGGGCCTCAAAATTTTGGCTGGTAAAGGGGATTTAGATATTCAAATTCTTGGAGATTCCCAGTTTGTTTTAAAATAGTTGTCTAAAAAATTCAAATGTAATAATGAGAAATTACAAAAGTATCTATTGATAGCATGGGAGTTACTGGCATCTTTTTGAAAAATATCATTGGTTCACATTTCAAGGATGTGGAATGAAATTGCTAATGAATTAGCCCAAATTGCATCGAAGTATAAGGTATTTCCTGAAACGCTAGAAAAACTGGCAAGAGTTCGTCGGATCTTGGTACCCTTTGAAGAAAGAGAGGCTTTAGCCTTGGATGAATGGGATGACGACGATTGGAGAAAGCCAGTTGCTGAATATCTAAAAGATCCTAGCATTTGGGTTTAAAGGAAAGTAAAGTTAAAAGTAATGAATTTTGTGTTGATGGCTGATGAGTTGTATGGAAAAGGCATCGATGGAAGTCTTTCTAGATGTTTAAGTCAGTCAGATAAATATATTGCTTTGGGAGAAGTTCATAAGGGTATATGTGGTGCCCATCAGGCTGGAATGAAAATGAAGTGGGTATTTCGACGAGATCATGTTTATTAGCCTTCCATGATCAAAGATTGTATTGATTATGCAAGAGCATATCAAGAATGCCAACAACATGGAGTAATACAACAAATCCCAGCTTTTGAATTACATTCGATTATTAAGCCATTACCTTTTCAAGGTTGGGCTTTGTTTTTGATCGGAGTAATACACCCGCCTTCGTCAAAAAATCATAAGTTTATCCTAGTGGCAATTGATTATTTCACCAAGTGGATGGAAGCCATTCCTTTAATCGAAGTAGGGAAAAATAAAATTATAGACTTTATTGAAGAATATATAATTCATCAATTTGGGATTTCCCAAACTTTAAGCACCGATCAAGGAACTATGTTTACTGGTCAACGTCTTAAAAATTTTGCAGCTTCGAGGAATATCACTATGATAACTTCAATCCCATATTATGCACAAGCAAATGGTCAAGTTGAGGTAGCGAATAAAATATTGATCAATTTGATTAAAAAGAAAATTGGTCGTAAACCTCAGACTTGGCATGAGATTTTGAGCCAAGTATTGTGGGCTTATCAAAATTCACCCGGAGATTCAACGGGTACTTCTCCTTATAAGTTGGTATATGGTCATGATGCAGTATTGCCATTAAAAATTAATCTTAATACATTAAGAATAATGAGGCAAGATGATTTACCAATCAAATATTACTAGAATGCAATGTACAACGAGTTAAGTGACTTAAATCAAGAATGTATAGCACTTGAAAATATGGTCTACCAAAAGAACAGCATTGCTTGAAGTTATAATCGTCGAGTTAAAGAAAAGTGTTTTAGTATAGGAGAGTTGGTGTTAAAGATTATATTTCCAACTGAAAAGAAATCGAAATTTCTTGGTAAGTGGTCTCATAATTGGGAAGGACCTTTTCAAGTAGTCAACTTGTATTCCGGGAATGCATATCGAATTAAAGATATCGATTCGGGAAGTGTGATTATGTCGATAAATGAAAAATACTTAAAACAGTATCGATGCATGTAGTATTAAATCTTAATATATATGAAGAAAAGGGAAGTACAGGTGTTAAAAGTCTATCAAAAATTAAATCTTCTAAAAAAAGGGTGTTAAAAGATCTTCGAGCTCCATTCGAAGTTGTGCTCTTTCATCATTGAGAGCAAAATAAGCTCTGGATTCTTCATGTTCATCATATTGAGCTCTATCATATCTCCTTCCAATATCTTCTTGCTTGGTTTCCAATTCACAGAGTTCTTTGAAGAGCTCTTGTCTCTCTTGTTGCGCTACTGTGTAGGGCTCTGTTAACTCAACCCTTCGTGCTCGAATCCTGGCAAGTTCTCTTTCGAGTTCTTTTTCTCGTCTATCAAAGTAAGCTTGAGTATTTGCAGCTTGAGCAATTCTCAATTCATATTCTTTGTATGATGTTTGAATTGATTGAAGGACAGCGCTAACTTCTTGCAATTCTGTTTCGATTTTAGCCACTCTCTCTTGAGCTTCTTTCAACCTGTCTTGAGTGGTGGCACAGTTGTTTGAAATCTTGAGAAATTTTCTACTATAGAAGAGAATTGAGAAGGAACTTGGAATTCAAGGAAAGAACTCAAAAGTTCAGACAAAAGGCTGCACAAGTCAGACTATGCAAACCATTCATCAACATTATAGGTTAGTAGCTTTAAGAGAGAAGTTAATTGCTCAAGAGTTGTGGAGTTGAGTCTTGAAAGAAGATTCGATTTGGATAGGTCTTTAGTAACTGGCCCCGGAGCAGGAATCTCGTGAATCTCTTCCTCTTGAGTGATTTTTGTCAAAATGGCCACTAACTTAGCCAACTTAGTTTCCTAAAAGTTAGGATTCTATGAAGAAGAAGGTCCAGTTGGCTTTATTGGACTGGGTGTTTTGTGAGGTGGAGGTGTAATTTCTCTGGTGTTTGGAATACTGGCTTCTGGAATAGAAGAAGTGAGAGTTTGTGCAGTTGGAGATTCAAGAATTGAGTCAGTATTGATAGGAGAAGGAGGATTGAAAATATGTACAGCTTGAGGGGATGGAGGTTGTTCTTGAGTCAGATCGACTAAATTTGGTGTTTCAACAGTCGTTGGGAGGATGATCTAAATGGGTTCCACTAAAATCACAGTTTGAGCAGAAGAATGGGACTCTTGTGGCTCTAATCTAGGCTGGTCCCCTTGTTTTTCTAGTTCAGGGACAAGTGAGGAAGAAGAAATAGATTGAGTAACCTCCTCAACCTGAGATATGAAAAACTTGTTTACAGGTGAAATATTTCAGGTTTAATTAAGAAATTTTAAATCAATAAAATTATACATGAATGGGTTTCCTACGAATGAGGTGTGGGAATGGACAGTCTCTAATGAATCCTCTGAATCTGACTCATTAGAGGAAGCGAAGATGTCTGTTTGGGATGGTTGTTCACTTTTATCAGAGGAGCTTTCACTCGATTATTGAATCTGAATGGAGATCAAAAAGTTGAGAACAAGGTATGTTCAAAAAATGTGGTAATGAAAACTTAGAAAGAGATTCGATTAAAGGTTTACCTTTTTATAAGCTTTTGTAGAAACTTTTTTAATCTTCTTTTGTGATTGCTTGTGCTGCACTGTGGCTTCAATTTTTCTTTTCGAGGTCCTTTTTTGGTGAGCCTTCAGCAACTGGGAGAATATTTATTGAGGAATTTTTTATCTCATCAAAAGTGCGACTATATTGGGAAAAATACTTGGTCCACCATTCGACAAAAGATTTAGTGACAAATGAACTACGCATATAGAGAAGATGAGCGTAGTTGTTTCGATGTTGTTGATTGACAGCAAGGCAATTATCAATGCTTTTCTTTGATCTAAATTCGATATAACAGAGAGCATTGTCATTTCGAAGAATAGGTACAGGGATGGCTTGAGAGAAGCCCATCTGTCTAGCAACATAATGGGGGGCATTGACGGGCGAAAAATTGCCGATTAAAAATTTATAATAAGAATAGCGTTCCAAGTACAGTTCTTAACTGACAAAAATTCCACTTATCAATTTAAAAAGAGTTGTCACAATTTAAGAACAAAATACTGGGAGTAGAATTCCCAGGTCGTCTCCCAACGAGTTGACAAAAGAGTGCAATTTATTGGTCAGGAGTTTTTTGAGAAATTTTTAGAGTTGGAGAACCGAAAAATAAAATGATTATTAATTAAAGCAATAGAATTTAACAAGTGAATTTATATAATTAAAATAAAAGGCCTTGACCGGGAGAAGATTAATTGGAAGTTCTATCGTTGTTGAATTTTTCCAAGTGTAATAGTAAGAGGTTGTTGTTTTCACTTAGTTAACCTTTACCGAATAAAGGAAAGTCAAGTAATTGAGCCGACTTTGATTCACAAGTCCTAATCCTCTCCTATGGAAGGATTAGCGTTAGTGACTAGAGAGTTAGCCAACACTTCCAATTAAAATTAACACTTGAGTATTCCAACTCAAGGGTCTCCTATTAATCAACTCCCAAGTCAAGTTAGGAGTCTACTCCATTGACATGAATGCCATTTTCATAAATGATAAAAGGGAATGAAAAGAAGACATGGAAATTCAAATAAAATAATAACAGAAAATTAATTAAAGGTAAAAATAACTCTTTGCATTAATACTTTCCAAACTCAAAGATATCCAAATGTAATTCTGAACAGGGTAAATGGGTGATTAAAAGAGTAAGAAAATAAGGAAACAAACTAGAATGATGAAAACTTCAACGGAGATAGTAACTCTTCTCAATATCCCAATCAAAAGCATAAAATTCTAAAACTATGAATATGAAGAACCCTAGAGGAAGAAGTGTTTTTTCTCTAAGATTCAAAACTAAACTAAAAACTGTGTAAAAGTGAATATTTGTTGAGTCTCTGCTTGTTCCCTGGCTCTAGTCTGCGTTTCTGGGCCGAAAACTGGGTCCACACTCAGCCCAAAATTGCCCCCAACATTTTCTGCAATTTCTGCACGTGGCGCACGTCACGCGTACGCGTCAGTCACGCGTACGCGTCGATGGTCCTCTTCACGTGTCACGTGTACGCGTCAGTTACACGCACACGTTGCTGTGCAATTTTGCTTGTCACACGTACGCGTTAGGTACGCGTACGCGTCGCTGTGAAAAGCTCCAAGTCACGCGCATGCGTGAGCCATGTGTGCGCGTCGATCCTCGCTGGTCATCTCCTTTGTTTCTTGTGTTCCTTCCATTTTTGCAAGCTTCCTCTCCATCCTCTAAGCCATTCCTGCCCTATGTAGCCTAAAAACACTTAACACACAGATCACGTCATCAAATGGTATACAGAGGAATTAAAAATACACTTTAAAGGCTTAGGAAGCAAGTTTTCAATTATAGAACAAAATTGGGAAGGATTTGTAAAATCATGCAAATTTATGAATAAGTGTGCAAAGAATTGATAAAAACCAATCAAATTAGCACAAGATAAACCATAAAATAGTGGTTTATCAGGCATAAAGGGTCACCTTGAACTATTCTTTCTTATATGGAGGTAACCAATCGGAATTACCTGAACAACAAGGAGATTTGCCCAAGTTGTGTTGGCTACTTCGTTTTCTTCATCATCAGAAGGAAAAAGAAGGCGCTCAAACCATGCTGGGCCACAGTTTCGACGCAGGAAGAAAGTAAATTTCAAATCATTATTGTTAAAGCTCTTGCAGGGGTGGAAGACTGAAAAGACAATCCAAAATAAGTCTTCAGTCGATTTGACATTTTCAAAGTTTGGTTGAAAAGGGGCCAATCGAAATCCTTCAATGTGTTATTTTTCTGAAGCACTGCCCCCGTCTTGCTTCATGTAGTTTCCGAACACAACGTTTAACCAAAGTTGTAGGAGCCAAAGAGGGCCACCTACACTGATCGATGAGTTGGCTCGGAGACAATCAACTAAATACCCAAGTTCATCATACAAATGCCTCAAAATCAATTTGGCTAAATTGAATTTGTGACCTTCATGCAAAAAGGCAGCCAAAGGAAGAGATCTTAGGATTGTTCCAAAAAGGATTTTTTGGGGTCGATAAAAGGAGCGATGAAGAGATCTTGTTTGAAGAGTAAATCTTCCCCTTTGGCGTTGGAAAAGAAATCGAATTTCTTGCTGGCACGTTCCAAAGTCTGAATGGGGCCAACAAAACAGCACGTCTCATTATCTACAGTGAAAGGAATAAGAATCCTCTTGTCAGTAGGCAAAAGTTGAGGATCTTCAATAATTTCATCATTGAATTGGTTTAGTACTTGCAGGGTTGGTGGTTCATAAGCTTGAGTTATAGGACCTTTGCCCTTTTCTTGGGCAGTGGGGGTCTTCTGAACTAAAGGAGAAGCCATTGATGGTTCATAAGTTGGTGATGATAGAGTTGATTGCAGAAGGTGGAATCGTGCAGAAAGTTCAGAGAAGAGAGGAAGATGAAGATTGAAAATAGAAATTTAATGGTTGTAAAATCCGGTTAATTAATGACTAATTAACTCATAAATTAAAATTTATTCTAGAAAATTAGAAATATAAATTTTATGGTTTAATATGATAGAGAAAATTAAAACGAAAATTTTTGACACAAATTTTAAAGAATTCGGCCTAAGATTGGGCCATTGGCCCAACCCAAGTTCATTAAATACATAGAAGCCAGCTTCCTCTTCTTCTCCAAAGAGAAACACACACTGCACATACACTTGGCGTCGAGCTCTACAAAGCCCATAAGGTTGTGCAAGAGGTGAGCCACATTTTCTTGCTTGTCTTCCCAGCCTTGATTTCAAAAATCTTGAGTGAAAATGTTGAAATTGTGAGCTCTTTTGTGTTATAAGATCCAATTAACTTGAAGGGAAGGCTTAGTCTTGCCTCTTTGATCCTTGGGTAAGGTAGTGTGCATGTGAATGTTGAAGCTTAATTGAAGTCTTGGAAGGCTTGGAATGGGCTTTTGGTATTGAAAATCTATTCTTGGATGTGTCGAAGCCTTGAGAGCTTGTAAAAAGGTGAAATTGGAAGTGTTTCGGGTTGAGCGGGAAATCGACCAAGGTATGATTTCGGTTTCCTGTATCTAAAATATAATGTAATGTGAAAATTTAGGCTAATGATCCTAGGATAGGGATTGGATGGTTGATGTTGATGATTGGCTTGAAAATGATTATGATGCATTTGGCTAATATCCTTGGAGGTTATGAATTTGGTGTTCTTGTTGATGAATGTATGAATTGTTTATGATATATATTAGGTTGTGTATAATGATTTAGTGAAATTGAAGTTGATATTGTATTTGATATGGATATTTAGTGAGTTATATTGATTGTTGAGAAATTGGAAATGTTGGGTTGGTTTTAAAAAGAATTTGGAAGTGTATGTTTTGAAAATTGGAGGTTTGTGAATTTTGTGAAATTAGTGGTTTTTGGCCCAGCTTTTAAGGAGCATAACTTGGTCTCCAGACTCCCAATTTCTGTCAAATTTGTTTAGAAATAAAATTGGGTCCGAGATGTTTATGCCGTTCGAAGAACGGAGGAAAAATGTTTTATAATGAGGAAGTTATGCTCGATCGAAGTTTGGTGCGAAAATTGGATAAAATGGGACTTAGCAGCTTTTTGTATTTCTGCATAACATGCGTACGCATGCATCTCGTGCGCGAGCAAAATCGCATGTCCATGCGTACGCGTTGCCCACGCGTGGGTGTGACATGAGGATTTTGCGTATGCGAAACTCTCATGCGCGACTAGTCGATTCTGCCTGGTCAGCATGCGTGCCTGAGAAAGAGCAATGCGTACGTGTAATGGGCTAAAATGCGTGCTCACGCGTACGTGTGGCCCATGCATACGCGTGACGGGGAATTTCTTTGGCGATCACACGTATGCATGACCCTATTTTCCAGTAAGTATGATTTTTGTGTTTTTAAAACCAAATTTCAAGGCTCTAAACCCCCATTTTCATCCTTTAAGTCTCAATTCATAATAGAATGCCTAGTGATTAAGAAGAAGCTAGGGAATGGGGTAAATTGTAAATGAAGAAAAGGGTAAATTATGAGGAATTATGACTAATGATGATTATATGAGTTGTTGAGGATGAAGGTGGAAGTGTTGTGAATGATATGAGCCGAATGGCCGTATATGATAATGAGTTATGGTTGGTTATGAATTATGATTATAAGCCGGATGGCTAAGATAAATATTGATTTATGGCTGAGCATGAATGCATATATGCTGGTTGATTGATATTGTGATTGTTGCACTTTCACCTATCTGAGATACGATTTTTCCTGGTTGAAAGCAGTGGCTAGCCACCACGTGCTCCACGTTGAGACTCGATACTCTGTTGACCCTATGTCGTAAGTATGGCCAGACACTATGAAAGTTCCGGATGAGCTCGCCCCCGTGGATAAACACCAGTGAGGGTGTTGTATATATGTGATTATGATTATGTTTGTGAATAACTCGAGTTGGGGATGCGCGACAGAGGGACAGTCCAATGGTTAGCTACCAGGACTTGTCGGGTTGGCTTTATAACCGACAGATGAGACTCATCAGCCACTAGGACAGGCATGCATCATATGCATTTATATGTTTGTTTGGTGTGATTTGTTTGGAATGCCTAATTGACTGCATAAATACTTGCTACTTGTTTAACTACTGTATCTGCTTCCTGTTTGTGATTTCCTTGCTTGATATAATTGTGTTTGCATATAAAATTATCGGTGGCGGTTGGGAGATTCGGAGGAGTTGGAAAGGGGAGTTTTAGTTAGACTGAAGATCCTTAGTTAGTTGCCCATTTTCGTTTCTCATGGTTTAGTTATGTTTATATGCTTTAATTATGAATTGGGAGTTCTAGGATTGCCTTCGGCTTTCCCAAGACATTATATGTTAAATATGTGGGCACTGTTACCATGCTGAGAACCTCCGGTTCTCACCCATGTAGATTTTCTGATTTTCAGATGCAGGACGTGAGGCTCCTCGATGAGGCATGCTGGAGACTTTGATTTTAGCGAAGATCCTTAGCTCTCAAGACTTTATTTTGGTTTTATGTACTTACTTAGATACTTATTATCTCCACTGTTTATATATAAACTGTATTAACTCCTCTTAGAGGTTATTTTGGAGACTCGGGTTTTGTAACTCAGTATTTTGGGTTTTCTTTTGGGCTGTTCCTATATATCTATATATGTATAACTATGTGCTCGGATTGGTTACCTTCGCGAATCGAGACCTGAGCTTTGCTAGCTGTATCTCGACACTCTATTGTATATATACTCGTGTTAGCTTATTCTTTATCTGCTTCGTTACGTTATCGATCGTAGTGTTGCGCCTTTCAATTTAAAGATTTTGTTTTATTCCTTTTTCTTCAAAGGCTCATAGTTATAAAAAAATTTCACACTACTATATATATAAAATTTTATTTTTAGAGGTCGTAATACCTCGCCACCTCTGTTTTATGACTTAAGCATAAAACTCTGTGTGGTAGGGTGTTACAATGGTGAATGATGATAGAAGTTTAATTCAGTAAAATAAAAAGGTGCTCTGCCGTTTCATATGATGAAGTTTAAAATTTGAAATTGGGTAACTTCTTGGAGAAGGCGAAGTGGCGGAGAGAGAAGCTGAGCATAGTGGGAAACATGTTGGGATATGTGCGAGTAAATGAAAAGTAATGAATTTCATTTATGATTAATTAATTTTTGGTGGCGTCATAATAAGTGTAGTTACGATTAAGTGTTTTGTTTTAGGATGATATCGAAAAAGAAAAACACATTAATCCTAAGGGGCAATTTGTTGGTCGAAAATAATTTATTTCGAGAAACGAGTGTATTCAAGAAGTTAGTAAGCGTGTGTCTTCGAAGAAGAGCTTGCATCGAGAGAGAATCATTAGGAAGGGATGTTGAGCAAGAGTTAGAACTACCACGTTTGGTCAACAAGCTGTTCGATGTGTTAAGTCGAGGAATCCAAGTTTCGAAGGTTATTTCTAACAGTTACTTTGGACAAACAAAAGAAGCAGGAACGGTTATTGATGGATTAATGTACATGGGGAGTTATATTTCAATCTGATTGGTTGAAAATTTCTATAAATAGGAAAAGACTCGAAGGCACAAAGGTTGGAACTTTGCTTCAGAAAATACTCAAGCACACTCATATCCCAGTAAATTTTTGAGTCTGCGTTTGAGTTTCTTTTCTGTAGAGTTCCTTCCACCATTTTTATCTTTCCATTTACATTTTCTGCAAACTTTATTTTTCTTGCAAGTTTATCTTTCAAGCAACATTTAATTTCATTGTCCAATTTTATGTTCCATTATCTTTATTTTCCATTTCAAAAGCCCTTTGATCGAATCGAAGGCATTTTTCTATTTCATTTAAATTCAATGCAAATCATTTCAAATTCAGTTAATTTTTTTTTCAAGGTCTTTATTTATTGTTTTCAGATTTTCTTAAGTTTTTGTCCGATCGAAAGGTCTTTAATGCACTTTGAGAAAACTGGTACTCGCAAAGAGGAGTAGGTTTTGCTCCCAGACCATTAGATATTGAACCACCTTCGATTTGCTAAAAATTGATAAAACAGAGTCATACAACCAACTTCCAAAGTTGTTGAATGTAATAGAGCGTTGTTTGGTTGGTATAATACATAATCTCCAATCTTTGGAACTTTGACTCTATGCAATTCGATAAAGTATTCTGAATATTTTCTTCTTGTATTACAATATTCACTTCTTATATCTATTGATGATACTCATTTTTATGAAAAATATGTAAGGATTCTATTAAAGGTGATATAACCTGCCAAGTCACCTACTTCATGATTCATATATAGTCATGTACAAAAAATGGTAAGTTCATGAGCATTGTTGATCTCCACGAGTATCACTAACATATCTCTAAGTCAAGGAATAATGGGATCTACCTGATATGCATGGTGGTACTAGACTTGTCAGTTATCAGTAGACTATAAATCAACCAAAGGATTTAATATCGTGTATATTGTTTAAGAACATCAAGTAGCGCATTGATGAGCGGATAATTTATATGCTTTTTGGTATTGTTTTTAGTATGTTTTTAGTATATTTTAGTTAGTTTTTATTATGTTTTTATTAGTTTTTAAATAAAAATCACATTTTTGGACTTTACTATGAGTTTGTGTGTTTTTCTGTGATTTCAGGTATTTTCTGGCTGAAATTGAGGGACCTGAGCAAAAATCGGGTTCAGAGGCTGAAAAAGGACTGCAGATGCTGTTGGATTCTGACCTCCCTGCACTCGAAGTGGATTTTCTGGAGCTACAGAAGCCCAATTGGCGCGTTCTCAATTGCGTTGGAAAGTAGACATCCTGGGCTTTCCAGCAATATATAATAGTTCATACTTTGCCTAAGATTTGATGGCCCAAACCGGCGTTCCAAGTCAGCATAAAAATTCTGGCGTCAAAACGCCAAAACTGGCATAAAAGCTGGAGTTAAACGCCCAAACTAGCACCAAAGCTGGCGTTTAACTCCAAGAAAAGTCTCTACACGTGAAAGCTTCAATGTTCAGCCCAAGCACACACCAAGTGGGCCCGGAAGTGGATTCTGCATCATTTACTCAGTTCTGTAAATCATAGGTTACTAATTTTCTACAAATAGGACCTTTTGCTATTGTATTTTACAGACTTGAACACACTTGATCATACTTTTCATCTTGGAACTTGTATGTTCAAGAAAAGTAGCAATGATTAGCTTTTCTTCCCATTATCTGAAACAAGTACCACAATAAATATAATTCATCAACAAGCATAAAGCAAAATCAATGAATATAATTTTCTATACAAATCGTTTTCTTCACCCAACTATCATGCGAACAAACTCTGCTAGAATTACCTAAGTCTTGGCTGCTTCTCCCCAACTCTTGGAGAGACTACTACGATTTGGGAGAATTGGAACTGCGCTAGGTTTTATGTTCGAATTGTGAAGAGTTAAATTGATGCCTTAAAAAATTTGGCCACATCATCTAACAGCTACAGTGCCATGTATCATTTAAAATTGCTATAACAGTTTTTCGGTGACGAAAAACGTTGGAAAGACCAAATTGAAGCACGGGTCAAAATTTCAGGATACAATTTGAGTCGATTAAAAGTTTAAGGGCTAAATTGCGTCGGAGATCAAATTTTAGGGACCATTTTGAATATTAACACCTAATTGATAATAAAAATAAAAAATTTTGATAATCTTTTAATATTTTTTTAAATATTTATATAAATTATTAAATACAAATGAAAATAAAAATGTATACAATTTAATTATAATTATTAGAAATCTGTATATTATTATTTTTATTTATTCCATATATTTATTATAACTATCATTAATAATTATTAATTAAAATGATAAACAACTTACACGGTAATGAAGGAATTTTAGTTCAAATTCTAAAAGTTGTAGAAAGAACAAAAAATAATATTTAGAGATGGGTGCCCCAATTCTTCATAGTTTCAAAATTTATTGAATGAAGTAGAACATGTACGCCAGCATCATTAGAATTTATGTAATAACTCTTCATTTACCAACTTCGTAAATCGTAAGATGACTTCTTTCGGACTTTATTTCAATATAGTAAATTATTATATATTCAAGCGGTTCAACAGCTGTTTTTCTTTTATTTTTAAAAAATTAATTTTTATATTTTTATTTTTAAATTATAAATTGATGAATAAACTCCCACAGCACAAAATTGAAGAAAAAAAAAAAACAGAACACACTCATAGAAAATTACTGACGAGGTCCATTAATAAACTTTTTCAAAACATCTATATATTTCAGAATCTTATATATTAAAGAGAGAACATTACTACGACAATACAATACAAAACCAAAAAGAAAAATAACAGTTTTATTTCTCTTGCTTTATAGTAGTTTGCAAGAGATGACGGAGGCCATTTGTCAAAGCAGACTCAGAGAACAACGATGCTTGAAGTATGCCGAAACCCTGCACCACACAGATAAGTAAGAATCATTATTAGATAAAGTTCGTAAAGAGCATTAATCCGAAAAACTAAGAATTGAACTTAAAAATAAAATAAAATAACGAATCAAACACAATCATAGCGTACTTCTTTCAAGCCTATACGCACAGTCCTTTGTTCCAAGTCAGAGATCGCAGAAACATCTGCTCCATTAAAATAAGATAAACACAAACTAGAGAACATTTTACTCACAGCTAAATCATCAGTTACCATAAACTTATGAGGACCTTCCACAAATCCTTTATATGTTAGGTTTATATTGTCATAAGTACACGCTTCAGGTTCATTAAATTTATAATTGAATGAATCATAAAACGTTGATGCAGAATATGTTGGAAGGAAGATAGCATTTTTTGAAGAAACCATGTGTGTCCAAGGAGGATGATCGAGGTAGTATTGGAGCCTACGAGACGTAAAGTACTTGCCTTCTCCCAAAAGAAGATGCATGCTCTTATATAATTGCTCTAAGCAGCTAGAAGAAGGAGATGGTAGCAGAATATTCAACAACCCTACTAGAGGGTAAGTGAGAAAGCTTAAGATAAAGTTTGCAAAATCTTCCTCTCCCTGAACCATCACAATCTTCTTACTTGATTTACTTACTATTACCTTCAAATCCAAATTCATAGCGGAATCATTAGGTAACTTCCCAATGTCTAACTCGGGCAAGGCCGGGTACCACTGATGAAAATCAGGAAGGGCCCGTTTCTTTAGTAAGAAAACATCCGTTAAAGGGGTCTTCGACGACAGAGAACACTTCAGAAGATCCAGTAACTGTACTCAAAACAATTCATCCAGAATTAAGATATATTAAAATCAATAAAACCAATATGAGAAGAAGAATTAAATTACCACATTCTTGCTAACAATCACAGTTTGTTCCAAAACAGCATTGATGTTTTGAACTCCGTGATTCTGAAGAAGCGGTAGAGTATTTTCAATGGCATTAGGCATCACATAAAGATCATTACGAATGATGAATTCAGTTTCCTTGACAAATCCATTATCAAATTCCCCACCAAGACTTGTTAAGATTGTCGCGAAGAAAGTTGAAGACCTGCAAAAGCATTTTTCAATCTCGAAAGCACTCGAACAACTACATGTTACACCCAACGTGAAGTACTTCAAGGTTTCTGAATCGTTGACGTTCAGTTTCAGCTTCCGTCGATACAGCTCCAGCGGCATGTTCCTTGGATGCAGTAGCATCTCCTTACAGATCTCGTTCCTCAAACACTCTTTGTCGAGCTTTGCAACACTTTCGTAGAGTGTGGTCAAACATCCAACTCTAACTGCCGGAATATTTGATTCCTCCCCCGCAAGTCTTACAATGGCACCTAATGGCAACGTTAAGAAACTAAAGAGAGCGTCCACAAAGTCCTTCCCAGCCTCAGCGAAAAGGACAATGTTTTTCTCTTTGTGTATCAAGAGTTTCAAGCTAACTTCATTCCCTGCTTTAGTAGAGCTAGAAGACATGATAGCAAAATATTTGAATACTGTAACAAGTATCTACTACTAGCCAGAGAGTTTAACTTGTTTCAGTTTAGATACTATATATAAGGTTGTATAAATAGATGTTAATAATAGGCACTGATATTTGGAAATTGTAAAGTCTTTTTGTGTGCTTTGAGAAGCGTAAACGGTCACGTATAACTAAGGGAATTTGTTGGTGAATTGAACGGTTCCACATTAATATTATCCTAATAACCTTGGTATTTCGGACTTTCACACAAAAATGCAGTTAATAATAGGTTTAATTATTCTTTGACATTGGAATCTTATCGAATTTTTAATTAACTCTTTATTTTTTTATTTTTTAATTAAATTTTTATACCGTATTAAAATTTTGTAATTACTGTATGATAAAAGGAAAATGTTATTTGTATACTAAAATCAGCCACTAAAATCAGCACCAATGTATTTATGTGTGGTTTAATTTATTTTCAATGGATATTTGTATTTTAGCATATATTTTATACTGATGACTGATTTTGATAGCTGATTTTAGTGTACACTTAGCATAACCGATAATAAAATATTAGAATTATAAGAGTCTATCCTTAACCAATACAAAATATTTAGTCAAATGATAAGTATACTCATTTTATTTAATATAATAGAAATTTAATTATAAAAATTGATATAATATAAAAATTTAATTAAAAATAAAGGTTAAACTACTAAAACACTCGAATAATTTTGTAGCTGACAAAAATGCACCAGAATTTTATTATTGACAAAAATATTTTTAAATAATTTAAAAATACAATAAAAATGTCCAAAAATGATGTTATTATTTTGTAACTAGCAAACAACTTTTGTATTTAATAAACTACTTATGTACTTGATCCAAAATTTTGTAGAAATATTTAGATAATTATTTAAAAAATACACACGAAAAAAGAGTCAACATTCAATCTCTAAACCATTTTTGAGAATACATATTTAATGTTGAGTATTTTTATCACATTTTTAAAAGATAATACTTAATTTGATCCCTAAATTAGCATACACGTTAATAGAACGCTGTTATGGAGACTCGAACCCGTAATTTTTAAGTAAGTATGAGGAGACTATGCCATTTGAGTTATAACTCATTTGCGAATAAAAATTACTTTGGTTGCTATTATTAAGAAAGTAATAAACCCACTGTTTTAATTAAAATTTTAAATTTATAATTACTCCCTTGCTATTGTTAAGAAAGTAATTAATGAGTTATAACTCAAATGGCATAATCTTCTCATAAACGAAAAATTTTAATTAAAATTTTAAATTTATAATAATTTTAATATATTAAATACATTAAAAATATAAAATATTTACTATTGTTATAACTAGTTTCTAACACAACTAGAGAATTTTATTCCTAAAAACTCGTTTTAGTCTCTTTCAAAATTGATGAAAAAATTAAAGGTATTTACTTTTTATAATTAAATCCAACTTTTGTTTATTATACAAGTAAAAAAAAAATCCTAAAAGAAAACAGCATATAAATAAGAAAAACTTTATTTTCATATGATATTTAGTACTCCCTTCATATTTTTATTTTGGTTTCTAAGACGAAAGAGAAAAGAAAACAGCATATAAACAATAAAAACTTTATTTTCATCATCATATTTATTGAAACACACTTGAGATTTGAGAAAAACAAAACAAACACAGAAAACAGATACTCTAAAAATACAGGGTATCTCGTTACATATTTCCAGCACGCAAAAGGCTTCGAAAATTATCTTCAATGAAGTAGTAACCATTGATGCTGACAAATTCAATGTAGTAAAACCATACTCTCCTCCAATAAGGATTGATGCATAAAACTGTTACAATTACCAACAATATTGTTGTGTAAGCAATACAAAAACTCACCCAGAAATCAAGCATGTCCAGCCAATTACCATTGTCCTCATCCGTGTCAGTTCCATTTGGTAACTTTTCATATGGTTTTGCATTAGGATTGCAACTTCTTGGCAGTGGAGGTCCACAAAGGAAAGGATTACCCTCATAGCTGCTATCATCAAATGTTGAAAACTGACCTTTCATTTCAGGTGTTGAACCTGATAAGTTGTTGTGTGCTACACTGAACACAGCAAGGGAGCTTAGTTCAGTTAGTTGAGGAGGGATATTACCACCTAAATTATTGAAAGAAAGATCCAAACTTTCAATTTGTGCTAAGCTAGAGAATGTAGTTGGAATTTTCCCTCTCAAGTCATTGTGGGACAAATTCAATGCTCTAATTGTTGTCAAATTCCCTAGCTCAGATGGAATTGTCCCGTTTAATCTGTTATCAGACAAGTCGATTCCAGACATATAAGCAAGGACTATTCCCGTATAAATGTAGGATCGTTTCTTGGTAGTGAAGTTTGCTCTCTCTTGCACAAATGGCAACACGAACACGCCCCTACTCGGAAAGATACCGTTCAATATATTCAGCAAGTGCTCAGGGTCTTGATTCTGAAAAGGCATTTTGCCTAAGCAACTAGGTATTGAACCAAAAAAGTTGTTATGAGAAAGGTCTAA
This sequence comes from Arachis hypogaea, assembly GCF_003086295.3. Lineage (NCBI taxonomy): Eukaryota > Viridiplantae > Streptophyta > Magnoliopsida > Fabales > Fabaceae > Arachis > Arachis hypogaea. The sequence goes on from NC_092049.1 coordinate 101,273,233, forward strand.
TATGCTTAAATCCATCAAGTGGCATATCTGCTTTGGTATTTGTCCACCAAAATGGTTATCATTAAGAAGAAGAATGCTCAACTGTGAGCTTGTAAGGTCTTGTATCAAATCTCCAATGCTTTTAGTTATTTGGTTGTAACTAAGGTCAAGCATCAATATGGAAGAACCTTCCTTGAACATTCGTTTTGGCAATTCACTTAACTTGTTGCTACTTAAGTGAATAAAGCTCAGAGTCACAGGAGATTCAACAAATGATGGAACAGAACCTGTGAAGTTGTTTTGTGAGAGATCTAAATATGTTAGAGAAATGAGTTGTGCAATTTCTGGTGGTATTGATCCTTCTAAATGATTATTGGACATTGAAAGTGCCTTCAAACTTAACAGTTTTGCTATCCCTCTGCTTGGAAGCTCTCCCACAAAGTGATTGTTGCTTATATCCATTACTTCCAATGAGATTGATATGTTAAAAGATATGCTACCCGTAAAGCTATTTCCATCCAAATACAAATTCACCATTTGCCTGAGCCTTGACAAAGTTGGGAACACGGCTCCACCAAGGTGGTTGTTCGAAAGTTTCAAGAGGCTGAGCATCGAACTAGCAGCGGATACATTTTTAAGTAATTCTCCAGACAAGTAATTATCAGAGAGATCCAATGTAACCAGCGAGCTCATTCGTCCAAATTCATGAGGAATTGAGCCATGAATATCATTCATAGACATGTTTAGAAATGTTAAGTTCGGAAAGATTGAACTGATGTTGTTGCTTGGGATTTGTCCTGCTATCGCATTGTCAGATACATCAATTTTTCTCAAGCTAACAAGAGGACTGGATGGTAGCTTGAAACTACCTGTGAAGGAACAACTTCCAAGAAGAAGGTCCGTCAGTTTTGTGTTGTTTTCCAACAACCAATTCGGAAACTCTCCTCCCAATCTAGTACCACTCAAATCCAAATAAGTTAAGTTGTATTGGTAAAGAAGAAAATTTGGAAAAGGAAGAGATTTGGCTTCAGTCTTGGAAGACAAACTTAGCACTTGCAATTGAAATTTTGGAAGGAAACTATTCAAAGTAGTGTGTGAGTCTAAAATGGCTTTGTTCCCATCCCCATATATGAACTTGAGATTTGAATAATTGGCAAATGGTGTGAATGAAATAGGAAATTCAAATTGGTTTCTTTCAAAGTTAAGATATTCAAGTGATGTAAGGCTTGCAAGGTTTGAACCAAAATTGCCTGTGAAGTGATTATAAGAAAGGTCCAACCTCCTGAGAGATGACATATTCGCAAATGATGGCGGAAGTGGCCCCTGCATTTCATTGTAACTCAGATCTAGCTCCTCCATCCTCCTAAGCTCAAAGAAACCTATGAAATTTAATTTGGATGGCACTGCCATGTTAAAAATACAGATAATAGAAGTACTATATAAGTACATTAGAATAAGCTAAAATTAGATAAAAACAACGAGTCTATGAAACAGTAGTTGTAAACCATGTGATTTATGTAAGAATATTTATTATTATAGATATTGTTCTGGACTATTTCTCTAAGCCTAATACGAAGAAGGACTAAAATAATTCTGGACAGATACATTTGTTTAATGCTCAATTTAAATGTACTATGGTTGCAATCATGTGTTTAGAGCTCAATTTAAATCTGACAAATTCATTTAGCACTTCAGAAACACAAAATAGACAGATAAAATTTTACCAGCATCAGGGAGGGTGCCCTTGATTCCACACCCAGTTATAGACAAAACTCTGATAGAAGTCAATACTCCAATGCTTTTGAAAAACTCATTTACTAGGGTAGAATCATTCAGAAACAAGCGTTCCAGGTTACTCAAATCACGAAAATCTACAAAATGAAAAACAAAAAGAGAATAACATTAACTTAATTTTCAATAAAGAGAACGAAATTATAAAGGATAAACTAATAGTAGGTGTTCTTACCTGCAGCAACAACTATTTCTTTGAATTGATTATTGGTCAGAGAAAGCTCCCTAACAGACTCGAAAGCGGTGAGTGACTTCCTTAACATGCTTCCATATATCTTATTTGAATCTAAAGAAAGGACTTCCAAATTTAAAATTCTTGAGCCTGAAAATATACAAGGATGGTTAATTAAAACTCCAACTTCTAACTTTTAAGTAGGCACAGGATGATAAAGAAAACTTGTCTTGGTATGATTATGCAGTTGGTCATAACTATGTATGTGGATGCATAATATGGAACATAATTATAAGACAAGACCAAATTGCATAAATACCTTGGTGGACAAGACTATTGATGTTGTTATTACTTAGATCTAAAATCTTCAAATTGCTTGAACCCAACACTCCTGCTTGACATAAACACAGGGTTTAATTGAATATACTTTCACTAAACAAAGCATATATTTCTTGACACAAAATATAACTGTAGCGTATGAAACTGGCCAGTTATATTCAACGATCCTGCCAATTGGTTGGAGCTTAAATCAAGGGATTTGAGATGTTGAAGCCCACTCAATAAGGAAATAAAATTATTACTTAAACCACAAGAACCTAATACAAGGAATTGTAGATTGATTGGCCACTCAAATCCTTCTTTTTCTGTGCAATTTCATTAGGTTGTACATAATTAGCAAACAGTGAAGATGATCATAAGATTTATATTAAATATCTCATTCATTAGAAGGTGACAAACCTAGATACCATAGGTGGTTGTCACTAAAGGAGTTTCCTGATAAGCTAAGGATCTCCAAGGAGCTTAATTTGGATATACCTACAAATATATACATTGATTATTGTTACATAATTAGATAATAACGAAAGCCTAGCCACTAGAAATCGTCTAGTGGTGAAGGGGTTCTTAATCAAATCTTATTATTGTCAATCTAACTAAAAATAAATGACAACTAAAAAAAATTTGAAACAGAAAAGAAATTCGTTGTCTGTAAAGTGTGACGTTACTAAGAATCGACAGCAAAGTCATTTGGTTGACTCTTAAATCCAGAGACTTAAGGGATGAAAGTCCAGACAAAGAGGCTGCAATATCATTCTTCCCACTGAAGTTGTTCCAGCTCATGTCAAGTACCTCAAGATTGATCAGCTTGGAGAATAAACCTGCAAGGGACACACTGTTATTGTTCTGTCCAATATTAGCTACAATGCCTAGAAATTATTTGTGATGAAAGTTTAGGTGAGTTTGTCACCGCACCAAAAATCTATTACATCTATTATTAGTTTTACAACTAAAACGTGCCACATGTCATTCTCTTATTACAATAGAAATAATTTTTTTTTTAAAATTAAAAAGTCCTCTCCTTCTCGCCCTCTCTTTTTCTATCTCTTTCATTCCTTTACCCACTCTATCTCTTTTATATATTATTATCAATCATTAATTATAAATTTGATAATCAAAATATATAACATACTATTTTCTAATTGTAATTAAAATTAAAAATAAAATATAACTATATTATATATATTACTATTTCACAACCAAAATATGTTACATGTTAAAATTAAAATGAAATATTCCACTAAAATTAATAAATACCCTTCTTCCATTCTGTTATCTACCTTTCTCTCTTTCTCTATTTTTCTCTACCCTTCTCACTCTATATATAACTTATAATTTATATTTATATTACTAATTTGATAAACTAAAATATGTCACGAAGTATTCTGATCTTTCATTACAATTATAATAAAATCTTTTCTTCTAAAATTAATAAACTTCCTCTCTCATTTTTTTTATCTTTCTCTCTTTTTTTCCATTTTCTATCTCTTTCTACATTTATATTCTATAAAAAATAAAATTAATAGAATGACATAAATCAAATAAATTCATAAAATTATAAAAGAATATTAAATTTATAATTAAATATAATTAAAAAATAATTCCGTAATATTATTCTCATAAATATTTTATTATTATTATAAGCATATTTTTTTAATTCTTTTATTTAATCGATCTCGGACCCTATATCAAGGCGAAATGCTTGGGCACTAAACTGTGCTTTTTACATGCCTACCAGAGAGAGTACTTACTAACTATAAAGTACAAAGACTCGCATAGTTTCGTTGGCTACAGCTAATCAAATGCATGATATGCTTATGCAAAATATCTCGGTAAAAGAAAACATAGTTTACCTTGGATATAAAGCGTTGAGTCTGAGATCAATCCAGTAGCAGACAAACTCAGGTTTTTCAACAATTTAAATCCACCCAGAGCTGAAAGCACGTCATTACTCAAATTATTACCACTCACATCAAGAACCTCCAGACCAAGCAAATTCGATGAGAGTGTTTGAAAAGCTGCATGTAATGATGTGGAAGAAGTTGCCTCGAACCAGTTTGAAGCTAATGATAAAGACTTGAGAGATGAAAAGCCATCCACGCATGATAGAATGGCAGTGGAAGTATTCAATGAGTTATCTCCTAAGTCAAGAACCTCCAGATTATTTAATCTCATCCCTGCAATGTAAAGTAAATATATAGCAATGTTATTTTGTACATCAAAACTGTGTCAACTTAAATACGGTAGATTCTAACCACATCTCATACTAGACATAATTAATAAGATTGTATTAAAATAATCCTATGATTTCAACTGCAGCAATTAAGTCTCTAATACTGACAAAAGTATATCACATTAGTCCCTAAAAAGACGCTCAGCCATTTGATAAAAAAAAAGATCGGAAGGCTAACATTGTGCACTTTTAAACTGTCCCAATAAATAGTGACACATGAAAAAAAAAAATCTGAGTAATTTGAAATTGATCAAGTTATAGAAAATGATTGACCTTCGTTTTGGAGACAGTAAGTTATGCCATTAGATCCCAACTTGAGGCTCTTGAGATCTTCAAATACTAGAAAATGTGTGTAATTTGGATGCCAATATTTAAAAGCGACAACAGAGAGGTCAAGTTTGGTGACTCGGCGTGTTGTGGAGTTGCAATCTACCCTCTCCCATTGGCAACAATCTGTGCCATCTACCCAACTTAAAGGCATGTGAAATTGGGCATTGAGAGCAAGCAGTGCTTCTCTCTCAATGTTCCAGCAACCTTCACAGTACATCACTCCCATCAAAATCAGAGCCATGGCAAACCCGCTCACACTACTTCTCATTTTTGCTTTCATATGTTGTATTAGAATGGAGTTTGGGTTCATATAGAGGATGCTCCTATTTCCATTGGTTATGGAAGAAGAATGTTTGTGTTAACTGTACTAGTATTTTCGTTTCTTTTAATCCTGAGATAACTAATTTTGAAACGCGGTGTGATTACTGATTCGTCAAAATAAGTAACATGCTTTTTGACTTGTTAATCAAAAGAAGACTTATTGACGACGTTTAAGAATTGGAAATAGCTTAATAAAATAAATTAACTTTTATATAAAATATTAATCATATTAGATATATATCAAAATTAATTATTCGTGTAAAAAATATATATATTTAAAATAAATTATATTTCATATATATTTATTTACAAATATATAATGACTAATTTAATAGTAAAATTTTAGCAGAAATTATTTTTAATATAGAAATAAAGATGGTGTTTTGTTTGAATATTGACATTTAAAATGTATTACAATATTGTGAAAATATTCAACGCACCTCCTACTTGTTTTAACATACCTCCTACGTGTTTCAACATACCTCCGCATATTAGCTGGGATGTTGCCATATGTTCAACTTGCTTCCATGTGTTGCATCATGTCTTTTCATCTCCAAAATCCACTAACTTATAATTACACCAAATAATTCTATTTCTAACAAAAACATCAATATTTTTTTATATAAAAAAATTAATTAGTCAAATTTTAGTATGTACATAATATTTTAATAATATATATATAAAAATATAAATATAATATTAAAAATATATAAAATAATACATATATCACAAATATATAATCATTAATTTTTAATATATATATAATTTTTATGTTAACTAAATACTTACTAAAAAATCGAAAACACCTTTGAATAGAATTTTAGGAGTCAAATTAAAATATAAATTTTTTATAATAAAATCTAATAAGAAGTGCATGTTAATTTAATATAAAAAATAAAAATGAGAATGGTATATCAAACTTACCTATTATCTTTGTAATTAAGATTACAAAAAACACCTAAACATTGTAAGTGACTTTTTTTTTTCAGTCAAGAAAGGGATATCTGACTTGAAATTTTTTTTTTGGAGTTTCGAGCTATGTGGCTATTATATATCAGTCAATATAAATCATACAGTATGCATTTTCCTGGTGTTTGTCATATTCGGCCATTGGTAATTTGGTATTCAATGCAGGGATCTCTTTTTCTCACAAATTGTGGATTTCACGCGTTTTCATCTTCTTCGTGTGACATGCAGGATGCACCGATGCAGCAGTTGACGGAACAGTTCACTTGTGGGGTGAACGGGGATATAGCAAAAAATTTCAATCTGCACTAAAATTATCGAATCAAATTTAATATCAACAATTTTTAAGTTACAATCCAATTTGATTCACATATTTGAGAGTTGAATCGGATTATATTTTCGATATATCCATAAAATATACAAAAATTTTAAAAAGTTTATTTTTATTAAAAATATCAATAAAATTTTTTTTTTATTCTTTTAAACATATTTACTCTTAAAATAATATTAAAGGTTAAGTACGATTTTGGTTCCTACCGTAAAGGTCGAAAATTTGTTTCGTCTCCAAGGTTTTTTTGCTTATAAATCGTCCCTAAGATTTAACCTAATTTTAAAAATATCCTTCGGACAATTATACCCTTACTCCCTATCACTGTTTCGTCATCTCCTCCATTGCTCTGCTTCTTCATCCCTGCTTCATCTTTAGCAGCATCTTGATTCCAGATTCAAGCCAAATCAGAAGCAGAAATTCACCCAATCAACATAGCATGACATTGTAGCAACATCAACATATCCAAAACACATACCATCAATAGACAAACTTGATATTCCACGAGCAAAAAAATTTCACAACAAAAAATTTAGATATTCCAAATCAGAATCACCAAGCAAAAAATTCAGATATTCCACAACAAATTTAGATTATGTAAGACAAATAAGAAATTCAGTTCATAAAGAAGAAGAAGAAATGATGCGGGGAGCAGTGATGAGCGGGGAGGAGAGCAACAAGGAGAGTGGCAAGTAAGGAGGAACAACAGCGAGCGGTGAGGGGCGAGGACCGGCGGTAATGGCGGCAATGGAGGACGTGAATCCCTTCAGCTCGCGCATCCTTCTCTCTCTTCGAGGTTAGCAACAGTGGCTCAACGACGGCGACGAACCTAGTACAACGACACGGTTCAACGGCGGCGACGAACACAGTACGACGGCGGCTCCCTCCTTCCCTCCCCCCCTTTTCCCCTTTCCCCTCGTGAAGGGAGAAGATCGAAGCAGCAGCGAAAGCAGAAAAGATAATGGAAGCAGCAACAGTATGAGAAAATAGAAGAAGAAGAAAAGAAGAATGGAGTAATAAGGAAGTTAAAAAAATAAAAAGAGGGCAAAAGCTGTAACCGTCGAGGAGGAGTGCCAAAAGGTAGGGGGCACAATCGCCATTTCATGCGAATTTCAAATCATAAAATGATGGGCATTTAATGTCCAGCGCGGAAGCCAAGGAGACAGCACCAGCGAAGAAACGAACCAAACACACGTGAGGAACACAAACGCCATCAACGAGATCCCGAGAAGAGGAACACGTCCCGACTCGGCGAGTAGGACAAACGGGCCCAGCCACGAGCTTCAAACCTCAAGGTTGGCACGTTGGGGGCACTGTTACGGACCGCCACGAGTCCAGCCCAACTGGTCGACGGGTCAGAGCCGGACCCGTCCCTCATAACAGGGAAAACCCGACGGGTTGGTTCCCAACACCCGACCCAAAGTGCGCCCGACTCGCCAACTGGGCGGCCCAAGTCACCATGACAAACGACCGGTCGGGTCGGTACCTTCGGGGAAGCACCCGAAGCCCCGACCCGAAAAACCGGAACGACCTGCTCCCCCCACGTGGACCAAGACGGCTCAAGGAAGCTCCTTGGACATTGGGCTAGGTCACCTATGGGCCCATCCAGCACAGTATATAAGGGAAGAGACCAGCTCTTCCCCCAAGGTACGTAAACATCTTACCTAATTTGGTTATCACCTCGTACGGACACTGACTTGATCGTCGGAGTGTCCTTGCAGGTGGCCACCCCCCATCTACACCGCCTCCGGCATCGCCAGCTTTTCAACCCGCATCTCCACACCCGCTCATCCTCTTATTGCCCCCCGACCCGTCGAGCACCCGAGATCACTCAGGTCCCGAACATTGGTGCCGTCTGTGGGGATCCTGGAGCAGACATGGAGTGACTCCCCACGTCGGAGGAACTTCGCGAGGGAGGAGGGGCCCGCCTGAGTAGGGCGAGCTCGATAGCTCGCGCCGGCGAACAACCACGATCCTCCATTCAGCCAAACCAACCAATCTACACCAAGACTCCTGAAAGACGTCCCTTCGGAGGGACGGGAGCTAATAGCGCCAAGATTATGCAGGAGCTTAGACACAGAGTACAAAACCTTGAGAGGGAGCTGGCTGCGAGGAGTCGATCCCACCGAGATGTCAGCTGATCCCGCACCCGCTCCCCCTCCCGAAGATACGAAAGCCGAGAAAGGAGTTCAAAAAATCACGAAGATGAAGAGTATACGCAGGAGACCTCCTGGTCTACCCGAGGTAGGTCCAAAAGCCATGGGGAGTCCGAAAAGGGAAAAGCCAGGAAGCGGCTGGAACCCATTATCATGGGAGCCACTCCTTTCCACCCTTCGATCCTCAAGGTCCGGCTTCTAAGGAATTTCGACAAGCCGACGGACATGAGGTACGATGGGACTAAGGACCCTCAGGAACACCTCACGGCATTTGAAGCAAAAATGAATCTGGAAGGGGTAGGCAATGCGGTCAGGTGCCGAGCATTCCCTGTGACGCTTTGGTGCACGAATTGTAAATCACACTTTTTATAACTCGTACCACTAACCAGCAAGTGCACTGGGTCGTCCAAGTAATACCTTACGTGAGTAAGGGTCGATCCCACAGAAATTGTTGGCTTGAAGCAAGCTATGGTTATTTTGTAACTCTTAGTCAGGATATCAATTGTAATTATCAGTTGACTTGCAAATGAACAAGAGAGCATGGATTAAATAATACTTATTATGCAGTTATGGAGAATATGTTGGAGTTTTGGAGATGCTTTGTCTTCTGAATCTCTGCTTTCCCCCTGTCTTCTTCTTCACGCACGCAAGGTTCCTCCTATGGCAAGCTGTGTGTTGGTGGATCACCGTTGTCAATGGCTACCATCCGTCCTCTCAGTGAAAATGGTCCAGGTGCGCTGTCACCGCACGGCTAATCATCTGTCGGTTCTCACTCATGCTGGAATATGATCCATTGATCCTTTTGCATTTGTCACTACGCCCAACCCTTGTGAGTTTGAAGCTCGTCACAGTCATTCAATCCCTAAATCCTACTCGGAATACCATAGACAAGGTTTAGACTTTCCGAGTTCTCAAGAATGCTGCCAATGGATTCTAGCTTATACCACGAAGATTCTGATTAAGGAATCCACGAGATACTCATTCAATCGAAGGTAGAACGGAAGTGGTTGTCAGGCACGCGTTCATAGGTTGAGAATGGTGATGAGTAGTGTAAAATTCAAAATTGCCAAAACCAATACATGAATGAAAAAAATGAAACAATTTACAGAAAATTAGGCAGCATTCCGGCTAAAATTGGATGTTCCCGGGTAAGAAACAGCAGAAAAATAGTTCATATGAGATCAAAAAGCGCTGCAAAGAGTCACAAATAATAGGAGTAGTAAAGAATAGTCTAACAGCAGCATGAAACATTAAAGAACAGCATATGAACAGTATTAACATCACAGCCAGATCAAAATTGCAGAATAGGTAAAACAAGTAACAAGAACGGCGCAATTATCAGGCCTAAATCCACTAACCACATCCTAGCTACCTAACCACCTAGAATCCACTACAAACATGCATCTCTAACTATCTTAAGTTGAACAGAATCCGAAAAATATGCAACTAGCTACGGATGATAGAGAAATCGGTGTTCGGCGGAACCTGGTATGTGTATGAACAGAGGTGAGGGCAGAGAGATGGTGGTGGTGACGCGGCGGCGCTGAGAGGGAGCACGACGGCGCGGTGGTGGAGCAGGGGCGGGGTGGAGGTTGGGGTTGAGTTAGGGGTAAAGGGCGGTGATGGAAAGAAGGTTGGGGCGAGGGTGGTGGTGGTGGGAGACAGCGCCATTTTGACTATCGGTTTTCCAGTCGGTAAAGAAATTCACAAATATATGATCGCGTTGTAAGTATAGCTTCTAAACCGGCAAGGAATCCCTTTCGTACAAATGTTTGGTTGTCACAAGTATCAAACCCCTTTGAAATTGATAACCGAAGTATTGAAATCTCGGGCCGTCTTCTCAAGGAACTGCAGGGAGGTGTTCTTATTATTGGTTATGAGTCTTGTAAATTGGGGGTTTTTAAAATAAGGAACAGGTAATTTAATTGACAAGAAAAATAAAATAATAATAATAAAATCTCTTGGCAAGGTATTAGAACTGGAAATTTTGTCCTTGTTATCCTTATCAGGTGTGATGAGAATTGGATTCTTCTCCCACTCAGTTAAGTCAAGTGGACTAATTAATTTGATCCTCAGGTCCTAGTCAATTCCTATGGAAAGACTAGAGTTATTGGAGTACAAATTAATCAACAACTCCCAATTTCAACCACAGCTTTATTTGATAACTCAAGCGTCACCAATTACTTAACCAAAGCCAAAAGGAAGGAAATATCTAAATTAAATTAAAAGCATTCATAAATAGAATAAAACGATCATAAAATGAAATACCTCAAATAATATTAATTAAGAAAATCGTAACATGAATGTAGCATAAGCTAAATTGAAAAGATAAATAATAATTAAAGGTATATAATAAAAATAGAAAATAAATAAGGGGAACATTAAACCTGGAAATTGAAAAGAAATAATCCTAATTCCTTTAAGAGGAATCCTAATCCTAAATCCTAAGAGAGAGGAGAGAACCTCCCTCTCTAAAAACTACATCTAAATTATGAGAAGTGAATGACCGATGACCTCCCTCATGAATGGATGCATTCCTCCACTTTATAGCCTCTAATCTGTGTCTTCTGGACTTGGATCTGGGCCAAAAGGGTTTCAGAAATCGCTGGGGGCGTTTTTCTGCAGTTTCTGCATGTGGCGTCTGTCACGCGTGCGCATGGGTCACGCGTTTGCTTCGGTCACGCGTACGCGTCATTTGCGTTCTGCTCAAGGCACGCGTCGATGCCTTTTCGCGGTAGGCACGCGGCCGCGTCGTCCATGCGTTCGCGTCGCTGTCCTTTTCTTCAAAACTCCATTTTTGTGCTTTCCTTCCATTTTTGTATGTTTCCTTTCTGTCCTCTAAGCCATTCTTGCCTTAGGAGATCTGAAAATACTTAACACACAAATAACGGCATCGAATGGTAATAAAGGGTAATTAAAATTAATATTTTTAAAGCATAGGAAACATGTTTTTCACATATATCACGTAATAAGGAAGGGAAAGTAAAACCATGCAATTCACATGAATAAGTGGGTGAAGGATTGAATAAATCACTTAAATTGAGCACAAAATACATCATAAAATATGGGTTTATCAACCATCTTCACGTTTCAAAGCCACCAAGTCAGTGACTGTCACATTCAATTCTTCTCTAAAATATTGAGAATGAAAAGCACTCTCTAATTGTGCCCAAGTTACAATCGAATTAGGCCTAAGATTAGAAAACCAAGTAAATGCATTCTTTGTTAAGAAGAGGGAAAAAATTTCATCTTCAAGTTTTCATCATTCGCTAAATTTTCCAATTCAACCATATATCGAATAATATGCTCAGTAGTCGATTCACCAACTTCTCCTGCAAACTTTGTTACTATTTTAGGGTTTTTTCACGCCCCTAGGCACCTCTGTCGCTTGCATAACAGCAGGAAAAGCAGAGACAAAATATGGTCAATTCATGAAACCCACATTGAATCTGACTTTATTAAGCACATCATCAACAATTCTAGTAACTTAGTATCTCTCACGATGTTGATTGGCTCGCATTCGAGCCAACACTTCATCTGCGTTTTGATCACGTTGAACCACTCAAGGAATATCTCCTTCGAAATGCATATTACCATCCCTATTTCTAGGCATATTCATCATATCCTGTCGGTTCATTTACATATTTTGTTGATCACCTTTATTATAATCAACAATTTAAACAATCTGCTCAACTTGTCTAGTAAGACGCTCAAATTTTGACTCATGATCAGCTATCATAGGGTTTAATATAGTAGTCATTTGCTGGGTCAATAAATTGACCAAATCATTATGACTTTCATCGACATGTTGTCGAAAAGCAGCCATCGAACCAAGACCATTCGATGTGGAACCCACTTGATAGTCACGAGAAAACTCAGGATGTAATGAAGGAACCGAATTGCTAATTGACGTATTTCCAAATCTAATTGGAGGAGCATAACCATCCAATGGTGGATTATAACCTAGAGGCAGGTCATAAGGAGGTCAACCAACAGTTACTGGTGGTTATAATGAAGGTGATCAAAGCAATTCGTGGGCATAGGTTTCGCCCGTTATTTCCAACTAGGGGATTAGTAACCATTGCATTCTCTACTAATGTACTACTTTCAGAAAGTGACGTCATCTCTGCTTATGTTTGTACAACTATAGCAACATTACGATTTGCAGATGATTCAGCATTAATATTAGAAACTTCGTCTGCCATACGTATAATTCTACCATTTCTAAGTTGATACACTAGATCATTACAAAAACTTTTTGACACACTTAATTTTTAAAACTGTCCCACTGGGTGTGCCAATTTGTTTTACAGATTTTTAACAAATTTGTATGGTTCGATATCTAATGAGTTAGGAGCGAAACTTACTCCTCTTGCGAGTACCAATTTTCAAAAGTGTATCAAAGGTTCTTTTAATTTGTTAAAATAATAAAGAAAAATCTGAAAAGAAAAGAAAATAACTTTGGGAATAAAATTACTAGAAACAAAAGAGACAACATTTAATTCAAAGAAAGCAATAAATTACCTTCGATAAAATCAAAGGACTTTGAAATCAAATACAAAGTAAAGAATCTTAAAGGAAAATAGAAAGAACAAATTTGCTGAAAAGTAAATTTGTAAAAAAATAAAGATTACAAGAAATTTAAAGTAAATGTAAAAGTTATGGGAACCCTACAGAAAAGGAAGCTCTTAGCAAACTTAGGAATTCGCTGGGAACATGAGAGTGCGAGAGTATTTTCTGAAATGAGATTTTAACCCCTGTTTCTTCCAATCTTCAACTATTTATAAAATTCTTCAACCAATCAAATTTCAAATACATTTCTCACGTGCATTAATCTTTAAGTACCTGTTCCTGCACTTTGAATGATGTTAACAACTGCCAACAATTATCTTCGATAAGATTTGTTAATCAACCTCATCTCTCTCATCAATAAATCCCTTTTGATGAGTCCTTTATCCTTTGAAAAGAACTTATCGAGCATTCACCTCGATATCTCGAAATTTATTTTATTTTTGACTAACAAAAACATTATAAAATTTTACAATAAAACACTAAGTTGTTACAAAAGGTAACATTATTTGTAACAAATTATTTCTTATTACAAAATATTCTTATTCTATAATAACAACAAAATTTTATTATAAAAAAATAATTATTTACAACAATTTTAAATTTGATATAAAAAATTGTTACAAATACTCTATTTTTTTTAGTGAGACTAATCCCACATATAATCCGAATTCCCAACAGCCACAATTGTATTCAATCAAGCACTCACAATGTTTAACCGTTAGATACCTTCACGAGTTTTGGTCCATGGCTTTGAAGCTAGAAGAACATTAAATATTTTTTTTACGGTAGCGTGAAACTAATGTTTAATAGTACAATCATACTAGGTGCATACAGAAATTAACTATTAAAAAAAATATGTTAGAATACAAAATATATATTAAAAATAAATTAACTGATATATATATTTGTAATTGGCTTCCTAGATTTTTTCTATATAAATACATAATAATTAATTTTGATAGCAGAAATAATATTTTTTTAGTCGTAATATGTTGTCAGCAATAGTCTATAACAACTAATAAGAACTAGTACTGAATTTTCTCTGATCATGAGGTTGGAACGTTTATTGTGTTACAAACATGTCAACGTTTTCCTATGAGATGTACTAATAAAGTAATAAGCCATCTTGCATATCGTATAATTTAATCTCTCGTATTCTAAAATGAACAATAATACCTAAAATAGTAACATTCCCATGATTGAAGATAACATCCTAACTCTCTCCGAAACGTGCACCAAATGCTTGAAGCTTGATGTTCATTTCCAAGCTCTGAAAATGAGTTTGGACCCACAAAAAATGTTCCTCCGAATATGGGTTTGAGTTCTAAGCATAAGTGATTAGAAAGTGTCATATAACATAGATTATATGATTTTACCAAAAAACACAGATTATATGAGATGTATATAATATAATGGAGAATGTTTGTTGATCAATGCTTTTAGTAAAAACAAAAAGGTGAAAAATTAGTTAGTGTAAATAATACATAAGCAAAGAAAGGGTAATGATAGGGAGACAAAAAAAAACAGCCAGAACTTAGCTTATTTAGCATTCATTAATTGTCGTAACAATTAATGAATGTTAAATAAGGCAAGTTATGATTGTTTTTGGTTGATTTTTTTTTGTTACCAAACATTTTCACAAAGTAAAAATAACCCATTAAAAAAAATAAAAATAAGAAAAAAAATATTGGTCACAAAACATTTCTCTAATATAAAAGACATAAAATTATTACTTTAAACTTTTGAATCAATATAACGGCAAATCACATTTACTCTATTAGTTTAAGTTAGTCCAACTTAAGGTCTAATAATCTCTTCATAAATGTGAAAAGTTAGAACTTAGAACTGTAACTAGAAGTATAAAGATACACCTCAAACAAATTGGTGGGGTATGTGTCCCTTCTCAGCATTTTTTTTTTTTTTGAGATGAAATATAGCTTCATATGCAATCACTTCTCCCTCTCTTCAAGTTTTTTCATAACTTATAACCATTAACATTACACCATCAGTTACAAAACCTTCCACCTTGAGAATTTCTCAGCCAAGAAAACCAAAAAAAAGGTATCAATTTGCTTAAAGCCCATTTGTTAAGACCCAGATTCTTGTTGTTATCATATTATATTATGAAGACAATTCCATGGCCAACCATAGGGGTGGTGATTTCTTGGTACAGTTCCAACATTGGTGTTCTCCTTCTGAACAAGTACTTGCTAAGCAACTATGGTTTCAAGTACCCTGTTTTCCTCACCATGTGTCACATGATGATGTGTTCTCTTCTCAGCTTCATTGCCATTTCAATAATGCAAGTTGTCCCTTTGCAGAACATACAATCAAAGAGACAGTTTGCCAAGATTTGTTTCCTTAGCCTTGTTTTCTGCTTCTCTGTCGTGTGTGGAAACATATCGCTTAACTACATTCCAGTGTCCTTTAACCAGGCCATCGGCGCCACCACGCCGTTCTTCACCGCCGTTTTTGCCTATTTCATGACCAGCAAAAGAGAGGCTTGGGTTACATATTGTACCCTGTTGCCTGTTGTTGGAGGAGTCATCATAGCTACTGGGGTAAATTTATTTATTGACTAAATATCCAAATTAGTTCCTAAAAATTTCTAAATCAAACATTTTAATTTTCAATAAATTTTTATTACTTTAGAGGCTCTCAAAACGGATTGATTCCTTTATAAAGAGGACTAATTTTTCTTATAATGATATTTATTGAGGATCTAGCTGCTTTATAATAAAATTTATTAGAGACTTATTTGTCCATGTGCATATTAAACATTTAATTACTAATGATAAAAAGACTAAATTGTCTAACTTAAAGACTTCCAAAGTAATAAATTTTTATTGGAGATCAAAATGTCTAATATGGAATTGGTTGGGGATAAATTTGGGTATATACTCCTATATCTGCCATAAATTTCATGTTTTTTTTAGCTTTTATGTGGTGTTTTTACTGTTGAGAATCCAAGGGAAGTAGATAACAATTGATGATGCCTACTCATAAATTGATGAAATAATTGAAGTTTAGAAAAAATATGTAAATATCCGCATCCATGAACAATGGTTGAAATTTTTTCCATCTTTGTTTCAACCTTTTTTAATACAGCAGCTAATTTGTGCATTAGTGACTGAAAACCTATGCTTATGGTTGGTTATGGGAAGCTGATAGAGATAATAACTTCAACAAAAACATGCAGTAGGGTTTCTTGTATGGATACATGTCTATGCTTGCAAGAGATTCTTGATTGTGGAGTAGAAAAAAAAATAATACATCTCTTAATTTCCTCTTCCTTCACTTAAGCATGTCAATTAAATAGAAATCATATTTAACCTCTAATTCATTTTCTTCGCTTTCCCCTTAACTCCCAAACAAGTGATCCATTTTGTAGATTTTTCATTATTAACACATCTTATGGTGAGAAATTAATTCTAGCATAATTTTATATTGCTAGGTAAGATAGACCAGTCAGAATGTTTCTTTAGCTAGGAAAGTAGTATTCCAATTAAAAAGTTCTGATAAGCCAATTACTAGGGAAAAGACAAGATACCCTAAAAATGCAAGAATATTCAGCTTGCTTGATATGTAACAAGTCCATTGCACCAGTTTTCCAGCATCAACAGCTTTAAAGTTCTCCTCCTTATTTCAGTCTACCTAACTTTTTTATTATTTTTATGGTTATGAACTAAGCCTTTGCAAACAATTGCTTGTATTAATTATATTAGTCCTTATCTATATTTAATTGTTCAAAATTTGTGCTCATTTTAATTTATTCATTTGATCGTTCACATTTTAAATTGTGTTTTAGTTTAGTCTTCTATTAATATCAATCAGTCACGTTAAGAAAAGTAAGATTATGTCACTAATTCATTATGCCAATTGCCATTTCAACTTCATGTTATTAGTTACGTCACTTTGGATAATTACTCACTGACACTGACATTGGCACTATAACACATCATCAAATGTGATAGGACCTTATAATAATCAAAGCAATTATCCTCTTTGTCACATGTAAGCGATGTAACTCTTTTAATATATATATTTTTTTATTACTGACATTGGCACTATAACACATCATCAAATGTGATAGGACCTTATAATAATCAAAGCAATTATCCTCTTTGTCACATGTAAGCGATGTAACTCTTTTAATATATATTTTTTTTTATTTTGTGATGCAGGGTGAACGAAGTTTCCATCTGTTTGGGTTTTTGATTTGTGTTTCATCAACTGCTGCCAGAGCATTCAAATCGGTGCTTCAATCTATTTTGTTGTCCTCAGAGGGGTAATGAGTTTATCTATTTTCTCCTTAATATAATAATCGATATTAGTTGCGTTTAGCAAGAGTTTCAATTTTAGGATAGAAATATATACTAAGATAAAAATTAAAAAAAAAAAAACTTCCATGCACAAATATTCTGCATTAATGCAAGCTCTAAAGAAGCACTACCCTCAAGATATAGTATAGAGGATAGAAAATATTTTGTTCCAAATGAACAAGATATTGAGGAATTGTCCATACGTGAAATAATAATTATTGATATAGGCCCTTTCCACAAAAAAGGGAATCTTTTGTTACAATAGAAACAGAAGTGATATTGATTATTCAAGAATCAAAGTCGATTTGCTTTAAAAAAAGAGGATATCAATGAACCTCTATGAAATGGTTTCACGGGATTCAGCCAATTGTCTTGATCGTGGGATATCATTGAAACATAGGAATCCGTGTTATCAAAAGAACAGTCTAACCTGATAATTTACATCGGTGATTGTTTTTATGACTTGAATTCGTAATCTTAAAGTAATACGAAAAATCGGAAATAACTCAACCATTACTCTAAAACTCCACTTCAGATATTAAGATAAAGATAAGCCATAAGAAGTTATATCTTTCTTACAAGACAAACATTTTCTGTGTTTATGATTTGTGTGTTTCAATAACTCTATTTCTATACCAAAACAGCTACTAAGCGTGCATAAAGAACATTTCATCTCTTATGACACAGCACCCAGGTGGTGTTAACATCCCAAATAGCAAATATCAACCATTTTAATTTTGCTACTTTGATGATGGTTTTCAGGGAAAAGTTGAATTCTATGAACCTTCTACTTTACATGGCACCTATAGCAATGTTGGTGTTGCTTCCAGCAACATTACTGATGGAGAAGAATGTGATTGGGACCACAGTGGATCTTGCAAGAAATGATATCAGAATTGTATGGTATCTGCTGTTCAGCTCCTCTCTTGCATATTTTGTTAACTTGACCAATTTTTTGGTCACAAAACATACAAGTGCACTCACCCTTCAGGTATTTCCCAATAGCATGTTTTCCAATCAAATACATTTTGAGGGGTTTTTCTTGTCATTGGATGAATATAGTAGCTCCTCTAAAGTAAAATAGACTCAATTAAAAAACATGATGAGTGCATTCACCACTAATTAGATCAGATAACTAATAAAGTGCACAATAATTATAGCTTACTTAACAGAAATTATTCTATCCTTTTAAAAAAAATCAAATTTTCTTTAAAGTTTTCTTTCATTATCATTTGATAAAGAAATATCCTACATAACGGCTTATCGCAAGATATTTGTTCACCGAACTGCCATTTTCAGTATAGTATTTACAAGGAACAATATTCTGTATCACTCACCATTATTAAATTTCATGTGCACATCAGCATATGGTGAGATTAAGAAAAGTGTGCATAGAAGAGTGACTTTGATACTTCTTTGCTTTGGGGTCAGATATCAACTCCATAAAGCAATAAATTAATAAACTAAAGACTCATCACATTGTAACACCCTCACTAATAGAATATCACACTTCCACTGCACCACTCTGATGGCGAGGTCATTAAAGTAAAGGCTCCTATCATATATAGACGAGCAGGAGAGTCTCTATAATGCCCTCGCTGTCAGTGTAGCGCAGTGGAAGCATAATATTCTGTTAGTAAGGGATACACATGATTTAGGAGATGCATTCAGTTCCTTAAGTCATCTGTGGTGTAAACCAACTAAATATAAATGTGATTTGCCAAATCTTTTCACAGGTTCTAGGAAATGCAAAGGGGGCAGTTGCAGTGGTTGTCTCAATTCTGATATTCAAGAATCCAATTTCAGTTATAGGAATGATGGGCTATGCACTCACAGTCACTGGAGTCATTCTGTACAGTGAAACCAAGAAGAGGTATAGCTGAAATTTTGAAAAAGAAAAAAAAAATTTAAACACAATTACCAATCAAAGAGTACATAATACACCATACAAGCGAAAGGACCATTGGAGAATATGAACTTTCAGCAATTGTGTTATGTTAATAGGAAAAGGAAAATTTCACCTATTTCTTTTTTTAATCATTTATTTTAGCATGTATGTACGTGTCCACAGAGCAAGACTTGAAGGTCATTATACTTCTTACATTTGTTACCTACACGATATTCACAAGAATGTAGCACCAAAAACAATGAATGAATACCCGAATTAGATTCCTACATACCTTCATATTTTGAGAGATGATGTTTCTTTTGTGTTCTTCTATCTGGCAAATTTTAAACCTTCCAGTTATGTTTCTTTTGGGTCTTGATCTGAATATTTCCTTAGGAGTATACCAAAATGCACTAAGACCGCAACAAAATAAAATTATAAAACAAAAATGTAGCCAACATCTACAAAAGGATTTTCTTTTCTTTAAGGGATTAACGGAGGGGACACATTTTGCAAGGAAAGATAAACCTTTTTGTCAAACAATTCAGTAGCATACATACGAAGCATGTAAGTTACTATATCAAAATTTCTAACCATCTTAGTTTCTATCGCTTATTGAAACAACTAACCTATTTAGACACCAGGGATTGGATACTTAGTAGTAAGATCTTCAACTTTACTACGCAACTTTGAGACTTTGTCTCCCAAAGGAAACTCTGGAGATGTTACGAACTTCAAAAAGTCTTGTAGTTTTGTCCCTGAGACCAGACTCTTGGCTTCGAGACTTATCTGCACACCCTCATGAATCAAGTCTGCTATTAATGTGAATTCTTTCTCCCCAAGTCCTCTTGTCGTCATTGCAGGCGATCCAATGCGAATGCCTCCCGGAACTAGGGCGCTTTTGTCGCCTTTTGTGATTTGGCATGTCAGTGAAATGTAGCATAATCATCACCAAGAATACATTAGAAAATAATACATTAAGGATCTCACCTGGCACTGAATTCTTGTTGAGGGTTATGGAAGCCATGTCCAGAATCTTCTCCACTCGGGCGCCATCAATACCCTAAAGGATGTAATGCCAATTAATATGATACATAGCCAGAATAAGGAAAGGGTGGTAATTTTTTATATTATGCAATATGATCATGTCTTTTTACATATAAAAGCATGTGAAGCTTTACAATGCAATTTACACTGCAAGTTTGCAAGAAAAGAGAGAATTAAGAATCTACTCTGACAATTTAAACAAAATGAGAGCAGAGGCTTACAGATGGCCGCAGATCAACAAGAACCAGGTGGTTATCACTACCACCAGAGACCAGTTTATACCCATGCTCGATTAACTGGTTAGCCAGAGCTCTACAGTTAGACACCACCTGCAAGATGGCAGCCACATGCATGCTTGGTGGTTAGGAAGTAGCTTAATATGCCCAATTCTAACCAACAATGAAAAGACATATACCTGATTCTGGTAAATTTTAAATTCCTGAGATTGGGCATGCTTCAAGCAAACTGCTAGTCCTCCAATAGTGTGGTTATGAGGACCACCCTATTCAATTGATTCAGCACAATATTAGAATCTCAAACTAACAAAGGTAAAGAAAACATAAATATGTCAGACTGCATAGGTGTATACGATCCTCGCATCCTCTCAATAAGCTAGCGGGACATTGCTAATTTACCTGAAGGCCAGGAAAAACGGCATTGTTGATGGCAGACTCTAGATCGACACCATGCACGGGATCTTTCTTGAAGAATATCATTCCACCTCTTGGACCTCTCAAGGACTGGAGGGAAAAATATATAATGGATTAAGTAACCAGTATGTTTCGTAAGTATGACAACGAAAAATTACATGTTAGATGGATTCGAATAAAACAATAACATGGTTTTTTAAAAAACAAAAACACAATATGGAAAAGCCTCATGATAGACCTTATGGGTTGTGGTGGTCACAATATCACAAAACTCAAAGGGATTAGCAAGCACAGATGCAGCAACAAGCCCACTTATATGAGCCATATCCATCATAAGAAAAGCGCCTACTTCATCTGCAATCTTCACGAGTATAAGACATAATTAGCTTCTTGCCAATCATGATGTGAGGACATATCATGAGCAAGATAAATTCCAGAAAATAATCAGATAGAAAACATACTTTTCTGAAGTGACGGTAGTCAATGTCTCGAGGATAAGCACTAGCACCAGCAATAATGAGTTTTGGCCGGAAGATAATAGCAGTTTTCTCCAACATATCATAATCAATAAGACCTTATATGATTCCAAAAAAGGTTAAAATTTTATCAAAGAAATTAGCAACTATATCTGCACTAATTCAATTACAAAAAAATACCTGTTGACTCATCAAGTCGATAAGGCATAGATTCAAAATAAATTGATGTTCCTGATACACGTCTTTTAGGTGTCATGAATCCATGCGACAAATGTCCCCCATGAGGCAAGTCCAAACCCTAGCAACTTACCATAGTAAGTTAAGACCATCACAGACCACTATATAGTGTTGGTTAAATTAAAGTAAATGAAAAGTAGTTTACCATTATTCGATCATGCGGTTTGAGAATTGCAGTATATACTGCAAAATTAGCTGGGGAACCAGATAATGGTTGAACATTTACACCCCACTTCTCTCCATCTACATGGAATGCAGCTAGTGCCCTTTCTTGGCATAGGATCTCAAGCTCGTCAATAAACTCATTACCACCATAGTACCTTACAAGTATAACGAGTACCCAATCAGTAAGATTAAAGAAGGAAAAAGGAACCAAACTTTTAAGTTTAATAATATGAAAAAGTAAATGGTGACTCTACCTTTTACCCGGTAGCCCTTCAGAGTACTTGTTTGTGAGGCATGAACCAACTGCTTCCATCACTGCTCTAGAAGTAAAATTCTCAGAGGCAATAAGCTCTAGACTTTTAAATTGTCGGTCCTTTTCCTTGTCAATAATTTCACGAACCTCGGGATCAGCTTCACTCAAGCCGTAGTCCAAGAACTTGCTTCCATCCCCTGATATTTGCATAGTCGCCATTTAAATACCATATATACATCTGGCTAAGATGTTATTGAGAATTCTTTCAATCAAATGGTAGAAGCATAGTTACCTCCGATTTCGGGCACTGAGACAGACAAAGATGATGGAGCCCCTGTGACTAAACTACCTTCAACAGGAGATGCTTTGCATGGTTTTGCATTGTGGAACGTTAGTTGAGGGATAAATCCATTACCGCCATACCCTTTATTTGAAGGGAAAGACATCCCCTTGGTCCAAACGGGTTGCTGCAGAGAACCCATCATTGCAACTCCAACAGTTGCCTGCATCCTTATCTTATGATTGAATATATCAGAGCTGCAACCCTACCTACATAGTTCAGAGGTCATTTACAAAAACATTAGGAAAGATTTTTACATAGCAAGCTACGGAAGTTAGTTTTCTTGCAAGGGAGCAAGGTTTCGAACAGCCTATCAAACAAGCATGTGTCTATTCCAAGTGTTCGAAGTTCAAACTTGATACTAAACCCTTAAAACCCCTATTTTAACACCATAGCATCACAAAGCTTAAATATTTACCATCCTCTGAACACTCCAAAATTCAAAACAACATGCACGTGGTATAAGATTTATAAAAAAAAAGAGAAGGCCCCCAAAGTTTTAGTTATTATGGAACAACAGGAAAGTTAGTTACTAAAATCTTGTGAAGTTTTAGAGCATTCGTAACTAGTTAGATATATGAAGTGGAAAGTTAAGAGATGAATGGAATTGATACCTGAGAGTTGATTCGAGATGGAGAGTGGCGGGGTGGATGAGTAAAGTTGGGAACTAGGCGGCGCGTCTTTGCTACTGTCTCAGAGGTCAGAGCAGCGAGTACTCAAGTATCACTATCGCACGTACATGAGTTAAAAAAAAAAAAAAAAGAAAGAATAAACAATTAAATAATACCCAAAAATTCAAATCACTCGCAAAACTAATTCCAAAAACAGAAAAGTTTTATATTCATGTAATTTTTTCTTCCAAATTATCCAAGTAACTTCAATCAAGACGCGCTTCCCCAACCCTTTATATGTTTATTATACACGCGCATCATATAACGTAAATTTTGTTCTCTTCTCGCGTTTTCGTTCTTCTTCTTCTCTATTGGTGTTCTTCTTCTTCTTCAACCTAATAAAATTCGTCGTTCTCCTTTTCTTCTCTGCTCGCATTCTTTATTATTGATCTGCATTGAATTCAACATAATAAGCTCCGTCGTTTTTTTTCTTCTTCGTTTTCTTCTTCGATCTACACTTTTGAATGGAAATAATGAATGATTCAACTTCAAATCAGTTGAATGAGGTTATTACGTTGAGACAACTAGGAAATGATTACTGCATGCTGTCACAATAATCTTAAACACTGAACAAAGTAAAAGGAGGCCACCGAACCGAACAACATTCATTTGGTGAATCAAAATCTCAAAGGCCACCGAACCAAACAATGTTCATGTAGTGAATAAATGATGATCAACTTTCAATCAATAAGAATAGTATTTCTCCTCCTCTTCCTCCTCCTCCTTCTTCTTTTAAATTCGCGTATGTAGGTTCTTCTTCTGCTTCTTCTTCTTCTTGCATGCAGATTCTTCTTCTTCTTTCGTTATAATCATCACCAACAACACCAACATTTTGCTTGGTTAAGTGGAGTTACTCATTTTGATTCACTTAATTGTTAATGTATTCAATTGAGTCCTTGTGCATGCAGAAATATTTTTCTTACTGATTGAATGTTTATCACGTTTTATTCAGCACATGATTGATGTTCGGTTCAGTGGTGTTGGTCATTTCGCTTCACCTAATTGTTATGTGTTCAATTGACTTTTTTTGCATGGAAAAATGCTATTCTTGATGATTGAATGTTTATGACGTTTTATTCAGCACATGAATGTTGCTCGGTTAAGTGGAGTTGCTCATTTTGATTTACTTGATTGTTAGTGTGTTCAATTGAGTCCTTGTGCATGTAGAAATATTTTTCTTGATGATTAAATGTTTATGACGTTTTATTCAGCACATGAATGATGTTCGGTTCAGTGGAGTTGGCCATTTCAGTTTATTTCTGTTCTGCACAATTTAAAACTCTTCCTCCTCACCTTCTACTGCTTCTTCACTAGGGAGAGAAAGAGGAAAAGACAAAAAAAAATACAATAGCAATAACAACAAAAGAATGAAGATAAGGAGAAACCACGTGAAGAAGAACGAACGCGAAAAAGAAAGAGGAGAATGAGGGGGAGGAGGAAGGCGAATCTCTGTTGCTGTTTTTGTTCGTTTCTGGTTGTTTCTTGCCAAATCTTCTCGCGATTCTTCTCCAGTAGTGGTTTTCACAGAGAACGTGACTGAAGTTTGAGTAATTTTGAGAGAGATTCGAAGAGAAAGAGCAATTTTGTGTTGAGGAAGAAGTTACGTTTTTTCATAATGAGCGCGAAGTAACGAAGGGTTTTCGAGCGCATGTTTTCACTCATCATTAATGTGTGTGACTCTATTTGAACTTGGACCAACTTGGTTACATGGTTACATGGATGTGTAGCGCGCCCGTTCCCGAAAATACTAATAATTAAAAAACTTTTCATAATTTTTTAAAACGGAATAAAAGAATAAAATATTAAATATATATTCTAAAAAAATTTGAGATATAAAATTTTGACATAATTTTTTACAAACAGTATTAAATTAACAAAATTTTTTCATCTTTATAATTTAATAATTTTATATCAAGTGAATGTTTTTAAAAAAATTTATTGTGAATGACTAATTTTTTAAAAAAAATAAAAAAATTAGAAATCAAATTTTGTTTTTAATTTTTGTATCTTCTAAATATTTATTCAAATGTTGCTATAAAAAGTTAGATCAAATGGATAAATCATTTGTTAAATTCAAAAATTGTTTGTCACTTATAAAAAAATAATATTTTATATTAATTATATTTCTCGCATATTCAAATCATTCAGGGAATATTTTGTCGATAATATTTTAGAGACTTTTTTGTCAGTATCTAAATTTTTCAGGTATCGGTAGTTATCCTCTAAGTTTAAAAATTAAGAAATTATCAATTTTAAAAATAAATTAAGATAATTTTAAATATTAAAATTAATTTTTTTAAGTAGAAAAATTTGGGTTTCGCTCATCAGAATACAATCAAAATCGAATGAATTTTATGATGTATTTATAGGAGTTTTTAGTCATAAATTTTTTATTAAAAATGTTATATGAATAGAAAAAGTATATATATATAATGCGCACATTATTTCACTTTTTTTTAGTGTTAAGCCTTAAAATAGTCTTTAAAGTTATACTTGAGTTTTAAAGTAGTCCATGAACTTAATAGTTATCCAATTTCATTTTTGAAGTTGTATGTTGGGATCCACAGTCATTCTTCTAGCAATTTCCGTCTATCTGGTTCCACCGAAAAATTAATTTGGACTCCTCTGTGTCACACTAACAAAGAGTAAACAACGTAGTATTTGTTGTGGCACGTAAATAACGTAAAACGACGTCGTTTCACTCTTAAAACTTTACTCCCTCAACGTTAAACTAACCATATTTTCTCTAACTCTCAAAACACAACATAAACAGAGGTCTATTATTCTTCCCTACACTCATCAATGGCATTTGTGCGATTGCTGTAACCGCAACGATTTTTTTCAAAAACCATTGCTCTGGAGGATTGGTTTCATCATCTTCATCAGACAGAGAGTACTAAAAGCTGATTTCTCTGAAACAGGTAAGCAAAAAAAAGAAAAAAAATATTTGATAATAAGAGAGCTCTATTTTTTTATAATGTTGTTAATTTAATATTTTCAGTAGTTGAATAGATTTTCTTCGAGTGTAATGTGTAGGTATACATACTTGTGTTTTGTGCTATTTGCTAGGGCTTGATCGGAACTAGGTTTCTTAATGGTTAGGTGATGAACGGATTTTTGACGGTTTAGAATTCCTCAATGAATTCTCGTTGCAAGTATAGTTTCTAAACCAACAAATAATCCTTTCATGCAAAAAATTGTTTGTCACAAGTAACAAACCCTAATAAAAATAATAACCGAAGTATTCAAATCTCGGGTCGTCTCTCAAGGAATTGCAAGGAAGTGTACTTATAATTGGTTATGGGAAAGTATCTTTTTGGGTTTTTAAAATGTTGAACAAGGAATTTAAATGACACGAAAATAAACTAACAATTAAGAAAAGTCCTAGCAAGGATTGATAATCGGAAGTCCTATCCTTATTATCAATGTCAATTGTGATGGTAACTGTAAATTGCACTCACTTAGTTAACCTCTAACAAATGAAGGTAAGTCAAGTGAGAAAATCAACTTGAATTCACAAGTCCTAATCAAAGACTAGAGTTAGTGAAGTTCAAGCCAACTAGCTAGTTTCAATCACCAACCAACAAGAGACTTTGATGATTCAAGAGTCTCTAATTAATCAATTCAAGCTAAGAATATAAAAATCTAACTTAAAACCCTCCCAAGCATTTTATCACTTGGAAGGCACAACATAAAAACATAGAAAACAAATAAGGAATATTAAATCTAAACAGTTAATTGCAAACATCAATAATAACAAACGAAGAA
This sequence comes from Arachis hypogaea, assembly GCF_003086295.3. Lineage (NCBI taxonomy): Eukaryota > Viridiplantae > Streptophyta > Magnoliopsida > Fabales > Fabaceae > Arachis > Arachis hypogaea. The sequence continues at coordinate 101,300,234 of NC_092049.1, forward strand.
AGGAACAATAATTATGAAATACCTCAAATTGCATTAAAAGGGAAATTGAATCTAACATGAGAATTCATAAACTAAAGTGGCAACATAAGGTAATCAACAAGGGAAATAAATAAACTAGAATCCTAGAACAATTAAAAGTAGAAGAGAAACTAAATTGAAATAAGATAAAATTCAGAAATTGAAAAGGAATAAATTAAGAACCCTAAAACCTAGAGAGAGGAGAGAGCCTCTCTCTCTAGAAAACTACATCTAAAACCTCAAATTATGTAAATGAAAGTTGTATCTTGATTCCTCCACTCTGAAGCCTCTAATCTGTGTTTTCGAGCTTGGAACTGGGCCAAAAGGAGCCCAGATATCGCCCCCAGCGCTTTCTGCAGATTGCAGCACGTGACGCTTTGTCACGCATACGCGTCAGTCACGCGTACGCGTCACTGCCAGCTTCTCAAAACATCATTTTCTTGCGTTCCTTCTACTTTTGCATGCTTCATTTCCTTCCTCTAAGCCATTCCTGCCCTATAAAGCCTGTAATCACTTAACACACATATCAAGGCATCGAATGGTAATAAGAGAGGATTAAAATTAGCAAATTCAGGGCCAAAGAAGAATGTTTTCAATCAAAGCACAGAATTAGGAAGAAAAATGTAAAACATGCAATTTATATGAATAAGTGTGAGTTTAGTGGATAAAATCCACTCAATTAAGCACAAGATAAACCCTAAAAATGGGGTTTATCAATCTCCCCACATTTAAACATTAGCATGTCCTCATGCTAAGCTCAAGAGAACCAAAATAGAGTGAAGAGGAATGGTAAAACTTATGAAATGCAACCTATCTATATGAATACAACTAAATGCAAAATGCTTTTACCTACTTGGTCAAAAGTAAACAAGTTCTCCAAGACAAACATAAATCAAATTCCACTAATTCAAATCACACAATAAAAGACAAGTAAACTTGTAAGAAGATAGCTCATGAAAGCCAAGAACACAGAATCAAGCATTGAACCCTCACTAGAAGTGTATATGCACTCTAATTGCTCAAGTGTCTAAGGTTAATCCACTCTACTCTTCTCTAGTTATGCTTTCTAAAACTTTGTTCTTCATCTAACCAATCAACAAATATTTAATGTACAAATACAAACATCATGAGGTCTTTTCAAGGTTGTAATGGGGCTACGGTAAGGGTGAGGATACATGTATGGCCAAGTGAGTTATACTTTGAATCTTTGACTAACCTAAATTTTTACGTAACACACACACACATACTCTATATAATTCTAAAATCATGTCTAGCTACCCAAAATCTCACTTTTGTATATTTCACATACTCATGCATCAATTTTTTTAATTCCATCACATGTGCATTGATCTTTTTATTGAACTTAGTATTGGGGTGATTTTATCCCCTATTCATTCATTTCTTTTCTTCTCTCTTTTTTTTTTATCATAAATGAAAACATAATATATCAATGCATATGGTTTTTCTGATTTCACATGAGTAAGCACCCAAAATTTCTAATATTTGTCAGTAAAAACACAACACACTCTCATCAATCCAAGTTTCCATATTTCCCCACACTTAGTTGACACACACTATCTTAAGCTAACCAAAGATTCAACTCGGGTAATTAATTGTTTTTCCGCTTAAGGCTAGTGATGTGGTCATATAAAGAACAAATGGGGATTAAAAAGGCTCAAAGTGGCAAACAAAGGTAAATGAAATGGTGGGCTATTTGGAATAAGTGAGCTAATAACAAATTATGGCTTCAATCATATGTATGCATGAATATACACTAAACAATGGACATATATAATGGAACAAACCATAGATTGCAATCAAAGAGAAAAAAACACACAAAAATAAAAATCATAGTTAAATAATATAACCATACAATTAAGCTCAAAATCTCACAGGTTTTGTGTTCTTAGCTATAAACCATGTTCCAAATTACAATCTTCAAACAAGTTTAACAAAAAAAAGGTTTTAATTTAAATTAGTGAAATGCTATAAAAAGGATCTTGAAAAAGAACTTATCACTCCAACCAAGTAGTGGTAGAAGAACATGCACAAAATCAAACAAACATGCAATCAAACATACAAATGCAACAACTAATTTAACAAGGAAAATTAAACATTGGTGTTGAAATAGGAAATAACTAACCCACGGAAGTCGGTATTGACCTCCCCACACTTAAAGATTGCACCGTCCTTGGTGTATGCTAAGATGTGCAGGTAGACGGGCTGCTACAACTGATACTTTTCTCCAAAGATTGTGCAGGTGGACTTGTCTGTTGTCCCATTGAAACGTCTTCCGGTTCCCTTCCTGGTGGCTATCCTGAAAGAAGAGGAAAAAGAAGAAAAGTAACCCAGAAATAAATATAAGAAAACAAATAAAGTATGGGTTGGTTAATGCCAAATAATGAGGATCTCAATTACATGGTAGCTATAACATGCAAGTGAGAAAACAGTAGAAGCAAATGGCATATCAATAGTGCAAAAAATTACAACAATAGGAAAGAGATAGTGGGTCATGAAAGACAATATAAATTCATGTCAATGAAAAAAGAATACAAGTATCATAAAAGATTAGCATTGACTTAAATAATATCACCCAATCAGAATAAAACAAGTCATGAAGCACCAGAATAATGCAAGAGATATTCAACAGTTGAGCAAGAAAATTCAACACCAAAGAAAAAGTATCAAATTTAGAAAAAAAATAAAAACATGCACAAAATTAAAATGCAATGAGTGAAGGTATGAAAATGCAATATGTAAAAGAGAATGAAATAGAATAAGGATGAGAAGTTAAAGGAATGAAGAAGAAGAAAGTAAGAAAGGAGGAGGAAAGAAGGAGAAAGGCGAAAAGAAAGTAGTAAGAATTGAAAAACAGGGCGCGACGCATGCGCGCACATCATGCGTACGCATGCAAACTGAAATGGCCATGCGACGCGTAAGCGTCGCCCACGCGTACGGATGGGTGCCCGAAGAAGAAAAGTGACGCGCGAGCGTCGATCACGCGTACGTGTAACAACTCGTGCGATTCTAGCACAGTGGCAGCCCAACTTTCTGTTCAATTTGCTCTTTACGCCGATTTTCATGCCCACGCGTACGCGTCGTTGACGCTTACGCGTGGGTTGAAAAATTTGCAGGGGACGCGTATGCGTGAGGCACGCGTACGCGTGGGGTGGCTTGTGCGCCACGCACCCCTCCCGCGTGTCTCCATCGCAACTCTCTGTTCATTTTCAATATGTTGCGCATACACACACGACGCGTGCGCGTCATAGACGCTAGCGCGTCGATTCCTCTCTTTTTTTTTAACCTATGAAATATGAAGCAAAATAATAGTAAACATGAAGAATTGGAAATTAACACTGACAAAAATAAAATAAAACTAATAAAAAGGAAGATCATACCATGGTGGGTTGTCTCCCACCTAGCACTTTTAGTTAAAGTCCTTAAATTGGACATTTGGTGAGCTCCTGGTCATGGTGACTTGTGCTTGAACTCATCTTGAAACTGCCACCAACGCTTGAACTTCGAATAAGCTTCAACTTCTCCAAATAAATTCACCAAGCCTTGATGAAGTTTTCTACAAGCTTTGAGCTCCCAAAGTTGATCCTCTTGTATGCCCGGATCCCAAGTCATGTTTCTACACCCGTCTTGAAGTGGCTCATCATCGCTCTAACCGGGTGGCAAGCAATCCGAATTCTCAATGCAATACCAAACTCTTCTCTTAGACCCAACCAAATGTTCACTAGTTCCACCCTTGCATCTAGCTCTTGAAGTATCAACCTTGATGAGCCTTGATTTGCAACTCCAACCACTAAACATCCTTCTCTTACGCTTAATGCCACAAAGCCTCCTAAGTTGGCCATCCATTTCAAGAATACCATATTCAAGTGGGACAGTAAAGCAAATAGAGATAAGTCTTACCCACTCAAATGAAGGAGTAGATGGCAACCTAGGTGGAGAAGTCTCCAACGTTCTTGACAAAGCGTACTCAACTCCCGTCCAACCATTTCGAAGGACTTCTACTTCCACATCATTCTCAAACTTACTCAGAGAAGGTTCTTCATTTTCAAGTTCTTCCTCACTGAATTCATCTAACTCTTCTCCGTCACTCAAATCATAACCATGAGGTTGAGAGAAATCTACCTCAATGTTGCTTTCAATTTCATCAGGAGAAGGTTCTTCAATTTCATCACCAAGGGAACTTGCTTCTTGATCTATTCCGTCCAATTCTTCATAGGGAATATGCCATGGAGGTTGTGCACTAGCCTCTTTGACATCAATTTCAGTCTTCTTGGAGGAATACTCTACAACGCTTGATTCTCATGGAGGTTCGGCATCTCCTAAGTCTTCAACCACTTCTTCCTCTTCAACTATTACGGCTTCCTCCACTTGTTCCAATACAAAGTCATGTTCCTCATTGTCCACCGGAGTTTCTAGTATCTCCTTCATGCTATACTCTTCTATTGATTCTCCACATGTAGCTATGGGAGTTCCTTGAGTTTCCAAATGTTGGAAAGCTAATCGATTTACTACCTCGGTCAAGGCAGCCGTGAATTCTAGTACTTCCCTTTGTATCTCTCTTTGCCCTTGAATAAGAACACTTAAAGTGTCATGCATTGAAGATTGGGGTGGATATGAAGGTTCATTATTTGGGAGGAAAGATTCATGATAATAAAGATGTGGCGGTTCAACATTCTCCATCTTTTCTACTTGTTGCACAACACACTTCAATCCTTGGTTCTCAAGTTGAGATTCTTTAGCCATGAGAGCTTCGTGTGCTTTCCGGCTTCCCACTTGCTCCAATTGATGAAGGGTTGCTTGAAATCGATCCAGTGTTTTCTTGAGATGATCCCTTGACTCTTGTTCTGCTTGGATAACATAATTAGGATCATATGGCTCTTGGATTGATGGATATGGACATGGTGTATATGGAGGTGATGGTTCTTGGAAGTAATTGGGTTGGAATTGGGGTGGTTCTATATATGATTCATATGGCTCATAAGGTGGTTGGTATGGTGGATAAGGGTTAGAATCATATGAGAGTGTTTGGTGGTAAGGGGCTTGTGAGTATGGTGGTTCAAAGCTATGTTAAGGAAGGGGTTCATATGCATATAGTGGGGCTTGTTGGTAACTACAAGGGGTCCACCATATCCACTGTCTTGGTACGCACCTTGGAATGGCTCTTGCTCATAGTAAATTGGTGGAGGTTGATTGTCACGAAAAGGTCCACCATAACCATTGTCTTGGGATGCATCATAGAATGGTTGTTGCTCATGGCACATTGGAGGAGGTTGTTGCCGAAAGGGTTGATCAAATCCTTGTGGCTCCTCCCATCTTTGATTGTTCCAACCTTGATGCATGTTCTCATTGTAGCTTCCATTCACTACAACATAATTTGAACCAAACTCGTAGCCAAAGGGATGAGAATTCATAGTAGCAAGTAAAAACAAAAACTAATAAGAATTAATAAAAATAAACTCCTAAAACTAGAAACACTAACAAAGAAACGAAAAAGCAAAATTATTCAAAATATTCACAATAACCAATAATAAGGCACACGTTTGTAATTTCCCGGCAACGGCGCCATTTTGATGAACGGATTTTTGACGGTTTAGAATTTCTCAATGAATTCTCGTTGCAAGTATAGTTTCTAAACCAACAAATAATCATTTCATGCAAAAAATTGTTTGTCACAAGTAACAAACCCCAATAAAAATAATAACCGAAGTATTCAAACCTCGGGTCGTCTCTCAAGGAATTGTAGGGAAGTGTACTTATAATTGGTTATGGGAAAGTATCTTTTTGGGTTTTTAAAATGTTGAACAAGGAATTTAAATGACACAAAAATAAACTAACAATTAAGAAAAGTCCTAGCAAGGATTGATAATTGGAAGTCCTATCCTTATTATCAATGTCAATTGTGATGGTAATTGTAAATTGCACTCACTTAGTTAACCTCTAACCAATGAAGGTAAGTCAAGTGAGAAAATCAACTTGAATTCACAAGTCCTAATCAAAGACTAGAGTTAGTGAAGTTCAAGCCAACTAGCTAGTCTCAATCACCAACCAACAAGAGACTTTGATGATTCAAGAGTCTCCAATTAATCAATTCAAGCTAAGAATATAAAAATCTAACTTAAAACCCTCCCAAGCATTTTATCAAACACTTGGAAGGCACAACATAAAAACATAGAAAACAAACAAGAAATATTAAATCTAAACAATCAATTGCAAACATCAATAATAACAAACGAAGAAAGGAATAATAATTATGAAATACCTCAAATTGCATTAAAAGGGAAATTGAATCTAACATGAGAATTCATAAACTAAAATGGCAACATAAGGTAATCAACAAGGGAAATAAATAAACTAGAATCCTAGAACAATTAAAAGTAGAAGAGAAACTAAATTGAAATAAGATAAAATTCAGAAATTGAAAAGGAATAAATTAAGAACCCTAAAACCTAGAGAGAGGAGAGAGCCTCTCCCTCTAGAAAACTATATATAAAATCTCAAATTATGTAAATGAAAGTTGTATCTTGATCCCTTCACTCTGAAGCCTCTAATCTGTATTTTCGGGCTTGGAACTGGGCCAAAAGGAGCCCAGAAATCGACCCCAACCCTTTCTGCAGATTGCAGCACGTGACACTGTCGCTTGGGAAAAATCCTTGTCACACGTATGCGTCAGTCACGCATACGCGTCATTGCCAACTTCTCAAAACATCATTTTCTTGCGTTTCTTCCACTTTTGCATGCTTCATTTCCTTCCTCTAAGCCATTCCTGCCCTATAAAGCCTGTAATCACTTAACACACATATCAAGGCATCGAATGGTAATAAGAGATGATTAAAATTAGCAAATTCAGGGCCAAAGAAGCATGTTTTCAATCAAAGCACAGAATTAGGAAGGAAAATGTAAAACATGCAATTTATATGAATAAGTGTGAGTTTAGTGGATAAAAACCACTCAATTAAGCACAAGATAAACCCTAAAAATGGGGTTTATCATTAGGCCAATAAAATTATAGATTGACTAACAGTTATTTGTTAAGGTGGAAACTTGTTTTTTTATGTGTTAGTATTTACTGCATTTATAGTTGAGAATAGGATTTTATATTTTAGCCGTGGAGTTTTCAATTTGTTAATGTGGTTGAAAATAATGAGTCTGATCATTCAATTTTTTTTTAAATTGCAGATGGATTATCCTTTGATTACCATTATATTTCACCATAGAGGATCATTTATCACAGAGCATGATGGAAGTATGTCTTACAACGGTGGAGAGATTTCTGAGTTGCCAGAAGTTGTTATTGACACACTGGATGTCTCTTTTGTCTGAGACTACCACAAGAACATTGGGTATGACAAGCTGACTCAATCTTGGTGGCTAGTACCTAATAGACCTTTACAAACTGATCTAAGAGCTATCACTGATGATAAGGAGCTCATAGAGATGTATTACCTTGCTCAGAAGAAGAACAAGGGAGTTATCCATGTGTACGACGAACATGGAGTCTCTAAACCCTTATATAATGAGGAAGCAGAACCAGTATCATCTAAAGGCAAGGAGTTTATGGTGATACAAAACCTTATTCCCACCCCAAACCCCACAACCAATGTCACAACCAAACTAATTTCCACCACAACACCATTAACTCTAGCTTCTGAACCAAGTCACACCACTATCCCTACCCAAAAAAAATCTCCACAACAAAACCTATTAGTAAATTGTATCTAGGACTAAAACAAAAGATCCCACCTATTGTAATTTTTGATGGTAAACCAAACTCACTACAAAAAATATTGGCCCAACCTACTACATGTTAGTACTAAGTCCAACCTACCACAAAAAATAATGGCCCAACCCAGTAGAAATAAGTCCAACCTACCACCAAAAACAATGGCCCAACCCACTGTAATTTCTAAATCATGGTCCAAATTGAAGGAGACCAAGAAGTCTGACGTACCAAAGAGAGGCTCTAAGAATCTAAAAAGTGCAGCACCACATGCAAGGAAGCATTTAACAAGAGCAACTACTACTGGACCTATTGAAAGATCATCTGTTAAGGAAAAATAGCCCCAAACTGTGTTTACGACTTCCTCTAGCTCAAATGAATCCTTAGATAGCCATGACAAGGATGATAGTGTAGAGGATGAACCATATCGACCTGGTGGTGATGAGGTGTCTAGTGAGGAAGAAGAAGTGGTTATAAAGAGATCAATAGGAAAGAAGACTGATGTTAAACTGAGAACTAGGATAGATAAAAAACTTACTAAACAAAAGAGAGCTGTTATGGTTGAGGATGATGGTCTTGTGTGTGCAGACTCAGGGTCTGAGGATGATGAACTAATTTTTGGATCGATTCTTGAGTTTGGTGATATTGGACCATATTATGATGCCCAAGATGAAGCTTATCATGAATCTGATGGTGAAGACTCATGGCACTCGGAAAAAAATGAAGAATCCTCTGAAACTCAGAGGATGAGTTGAAGGAGGTTGATTCTGATGAGGTCTTTCCCGTGTTTAGAGAAGGAGGTCAGTATGGAGAGCTTACGCTTGAGGTTGGAATGACATTCACTACAAAGATGGAGTTCAAAGAGGTTGTGCATGAGTATTGTATTCAGGAGGGTAGGAGGATCTGGTTTAAGAAAAATGATAGTGTAAGGATGAGAGCTCTGATTGGCTTGTGTATGCTTCTAATAACAGTGAGAGAAATTGCTGGTAGATCAAGACCTTCATGGATGACCACACTTGTGCGACAGAGACCAAAAATAGACTGGCTAATAGAAAGTGTCTAGCCTGCAAATTGCTGAAAAAGCTAAGGAAGTATCCTGATGAGCGGATAATTTATACGTTTTTTGGCATTGTTTTTAGTATGTTTTTAGTATATTTTAGTTAGTTTTCATTATATTTTTATTAGTTTTTAAATAAAAATCACATTTCTGGACTTTACTATAAGTTTGTGTGTTTTTCTGTGATTTCAGGTATTTTCTAGCTGAAATTGAGGGACCTGAGCAAAAATCTGATTCAGAGGCTGAAAAAGGACTGCAGATGCTGTTGGATTCTGACCTCCCTGCACTCGAAGTGGATTTTCTGGAGCTACAGAAGCCCAACTGGCACGCTCTCAATTGCGTTGGAAATTAGACATCCTGGGCTTTCCAGCAATATATAATAATCCATACTTTTCCCGAGATTTGATGGCCCAAATTGGCGTTCCAAGTCAGCATAGAAATTCTGGCGTCAAAACGCCAGAACTAGCATAAAAACTGGAGTTAAACGCCCAAACTAGCACAAAAGCTGGGGTTTAACTCCAACAAAAGTCTCTACATGTGAAAGCTTCAATGCTCAGCCCAAGCACACACCAAGTGGGCCCGAAAAGTGGATTCTGCATCATTTACTCATTTCTGTAAACCCTAGGTTACTATTTTTCTACAAATAGGACCTTTTGCTATTGTATTTCATAGACTTTTACACACTTGATCATACTTTTGATCTCTTGATCACGTTTGGGGGCTGGCTATTCGGCCATGCCTGGACCTTTTGTTCTTATGTATTCTCAACGGTAAAGTTTCTACACACCATAGATTAAGGTGTGGAGCTCTGCTGTTCTTCATGAATTAATGCAAAGTACTATTGTTTTTATATTCAACTCAACTCTATTTCTTCTCTAAGATATACACTCGTTCTTCAACCTGAAGAAGGTGATGATCTGTGACACTCATCATCATTCTCACCTATGAACGCGTGCCTGACAACCACTTCCGTTCTACTTGTAATAGCTTGAGTGCGTATCTTTTAGCCTCCTAGTTCATGACACATGGTTGCCTCGCTTGACAACCGAGCCTTCCATTCCGTGAGATCAGAGTCTTCATGGTATAGGCTAGAATCAATTGGCAGCATTCTTGAGATCCGAAAAGTCTAAACCTTGTCTGTGGTATTCCGAGTAGGATCTGGGAAGGAATGACTGTGACGAGCTTCAAACTCACGAGTGGAACAAAGCATCTTCATACGCTTATCTGAAATTCCTACCAATGAATTACATAAGTATCTCTATCCTATTTTATATTTTATTCATCTTTTAATTATCAATTCTCCATAACCATTTGAATCCGCCTGACTGAGATTTACAAGATGACCATAGCTTGCTTCAAGCTGACAATCTCCGTGGGATCGACCCTTACTCACGTAAGGTTTATTACTTGGACGACCTAGTGCACTTGCTGGTTAGTTGTGCGGAGTTGTGACAAAGAGTTGAGATTACAATTGTGCGTACCAAGTTGTTGGCGCCATTGATGATCACAATTTCGTGCACCATATCCTAATCTAAAACACTCTGAGGTTGCACAATATTTTAAGATAAAATGTGATTTAGATCTGAACAAGTCTTCACTGACTAGGGCTTTAGGACATGCTAGATGTCATTTATGCAACTTTAAGGGCTATTCTGATTCTCGATAACAAGTCTTATAACTAATGTTTTTATTGAATCAGGGCTTCATCCATGCAGTTAAGGAAGTATTTCCAGATGTCCATCACATATGTTGTGTTTGGCATTTATGGAAGAACTTTGATAAGCAATGAAAGGATCTCCAGCTTAGAAGGCTACTGTGGGATTGTGCAAGGTGTACTAGCCAGGATGGATTCTTTGAAATTATTAAAAAGATTGAGAAGGTTAATAAGGATGCTTGGGATTATTTGAACAAGTGGCCTAGAGACTGTTGGAGCCGGACTTTCTTCAATAATGCACTTAAAATAGACAACATCTGCAATAATGCTTGTGAAGTCTTCAACTCTAGGATCAAAGAAGCTAGAGCCAAACCTATTATCACACTCTTAGAAGAAGTTAGGATGTATGCATTGAGGTCTATAGCTAGGATCAAAGTCAAGCTTAATTCGAACATTGAAATTCTACCTCTAATGTAGTGCAATAGATTAGAAAAGATAAGGAAGGAGTAAAAAAATTGGGTATTTATGTGGTCTGACATAAACTATAAAAAATTCAAAGTTCATGGTTGGCGAACCAACATAGTTGTGGACTTGGGTAAGAAGCTCTACACATGTGGTTTCTAGCAATTGAGTGATAATATTTTTTTAACATGTTGATTGTTATCTTATTATTGCTATCCATGAGTCGCAATTGAGTTTATAGTTGGATTATTATTATTATCTTTGTTGTTGTGTTAATTCTGTTTAGGGATGCCATGTGTGCATGCTTGTGCTGCATTGGTAAGAGCAGATAAAAGACCGGATGAATTTTATCATAAGTGGTTGACTATAGAAGCATATAATGACATATATGCCTTTCATATCAATCCAATTCCAGGTCAAGCACTATGAAAAAAGTCACCATATAACAGACTACAAGCACCAAAATTTAGAAAGAAGCCAGGGCCAATTAAGAAAAAAAGAAGAAAGGATGCAGATGAGGAGCCAATGCAAGTGGGAGTAAGAAGCAGAAGACCAAGTTGAAAAGAATTTATAAAAAAGGTCACTTTTGTTATTGTGGTGAAGCATGACACACCAAAAGAAATTGTGCAAAGAGAGCTACTGATGAAGAGGCTGTTGCTGCTGTTGTAGAGGCTGCTGCTGCTGCTACAGAGGATGCTGTTGCTGCAGAGGCTACTACTACTAATGGTGGTGAAGGTCAAGCCAACAATTTTGCTCCAATTGGATCGGTAAATGGTGGTGAAGCCACCCCTGTTCCACAACCTCAAAGTGAAATCCAGCTTGAACTCAACCATCCTTGTCAGAAACTGATGACTCTCAACAGGTTCACAATATTAAATGACATTGATTTTATTAAATAATATTCTTATCAATTTTACTAACTATTTTACATGTTTCTGCTGATAGGTTTCATCCACTCCTATTAGGCCACCTGTAACACCCTAATTAGCCTAAGCTTTACCTCGCGTCGTAAAGCGAAGGTTAATCAGAGCTTACGATAGTTCTAAGCTCATACAATATATATATATAAGGGAGAATATAATGTAGAAGTCCGATGAAAGATATAGCTCAAAGTTAGGATTTAAAAGTGCAAAACGTACTAACGAAGCATCTAACTTAAAGCATGAGAAACAGGTGTGATATAAACAAGGATAATAGTATAATAGTGTAATATCATAAGAAATCTAGCCACGACTCGCGGAGTTTAAGCTGGCTAGCCATATACAAACCATACAGAAACCTGACAGTAAAAACAGCTTATACAGTTTTGTTCTCTCAAATACAAGCCTCTAGGCAAAACCAAAATATAAAAGTGAGAGACATATAAACAAAATAAACCAAAAAGACTCCAAAAGAATCCAAGATCCTCCGCTTCTGTCACCATTCAAAACAACTCACCGAGGTGGGTTGCGACCTGCATCTGAAAAACACAACAGAAATATGGTATGAGAACTGGAGGTTCTCAGTATGGTAACAGTGCCCAGTGATGTAGGATATAAGACCCCGAGACGCCAAAGGAAATCCTAAGCTCCATATCCATCACAAGATTCAAACTTAAGGCATACTAAAACAATTAAGCATAATTATATAAAACCTTAACATAAATAAACTGGGTACTACATCTTAGGGGAGTTTCTAATTTAAACCAATACCGCTGTCCCACAGCCTTCACCAGCCTACCCTCCATGCGATCCCATCGCCTCCGCCTTTCAAACCTCCTCAATCCCAGTAGAAAGCACAATTATATACAATGCAAGTAAAACACAAGTAGGAGCATAATAAGCAATTAATTCAAGTAGCAATTAGGCATGTTATACAAATAGGCAAACAATCTCAAGTCGGCAAAGCATATAAACTGATAGAAAATGCACATGATAAATGCCTGCCCTACTGGCTATGATATCACATTGTCGGTTCAACTACCAACTCGACACATCTCCGTGGAGATGTTGCCCTTCGGAATCATGGTGTGGGAACCCCCGAGATATAGTGCTCAGATCACTATCCAGGGTTTTGCGCCTGTACGCTCTGATGATCCGAAGGGATGCGAGCGGGATCTATTGCCACCGGCCTCACATCTAAGCGCAAGCAGGATGAACCACCGCCCTTACGCCGTCGCTGCTACCTCGACAGGCGGGATCCAACCTCGGCCCTTAGCGGGCGCATAGCGTCTCATAATCTCAATGAAAAGTAGTGCAGTGGTTTTCAAAAATATTTTTAATACAAGATGGATCCATCACTTCATTCAGAGCCCTCGACTCTTTTCAACCACTGTTCATTCACATTTCAGTTTTGAACTCAACAGTTCCTTAATCCTCATCTCATTTCTCAACCATTCACCACATAATATTAAACCACCTTCAGTACGCCAAAAACCTAGGCCTCCGTTTTCTAAATTTTTCCAAATAATATCGTCTAAGACCCTTAATATCCTTTCCCATTTTCAAGTATCCAAAAAATATGCCCAAAAGTCTTAAAAAAGTGTTATAGAAGCTTACAACCTTGTTGGGGAGGTAGAATAGTTGAAAACAAAGCGAAATTTGAGAAACAGTGCGTGTGCGGCCGCACAGGGGTGTGCGCGCACGCTCCTGAAAACTTGAAAATCTGTTCACTCACACAACCTGTGCCAGCGCCCCCAACAGACTGGCCTTCCCAATGTGTGCGTCCGCACAGGCCTGTACGTACGCACAGGTTGAAATTCTTCCTTAGATATGTGCGTGCACAAGCTGTGCTAGCGCTGCAAATAGAACGTATTTCTCTGCCTGTGTGTGCGCACAGGTGTGTGCGTCCGCACAGATCAAAATTTACGCAGGTTGTGCGTCCGCACAAGGCTGTGCGTGCGCACATATCAGAAATCATAAAATTCTGCAACTTTGCAGAATTTCAGATTTTTCACACCAACTTTGAATGATCATAACTTCCTCTACAAAATTCTAAATTTTACAAACTTTATATCGATTTAAAGGGTTTTCAAAGATCTTTAATTCTAAATAAATTTCACCCGATTTTGAAAATCAGGGCAAAAGTTATAATCAGATAAAGTTCACCAAAAACTAACTTTTACCCAAAATTACAATTTCCACAATTCCTTTATAAAACACAACCAAGACCAAACCAAACTATTCCAAATTCCAATTCTCATCAAAATCAGCACCCTATGACATATTACACCAAGCTTACCACATATTTTTTCACTTTACCTCATCCTCAATTGCAACATTAATATATTACATATAATCAAACCGCATTAGCATTTTTCCAACTTTATTACTAATCAATCAACATCAATATCACATTTATCAACACAATTCACTCCTCCACTCCACAAATCATTCATCCTCATCACATCACTATCAATCATCAATATCAACTCAAAAATCATCATTTCATCAAACATCATCATAAAATAACATCCAACAATTCATCAACCATTCAAATCCAATCCTATCCTATGGGTCACTAGCCTAAGTGTCCATGAATATTATATACTACATAGAGGAAACCAAAACCATACCTTGGCCGATTCCCAATATGAACCAAATAATCTTTCAACCAAAATCCAGCCACCAATGTAACTCCAACAAGCACCAACAAGCTCCAAACTCACAATAATCAAGCTATATACATATAAATCACCACAAAATCAACATAGGGCTCAACATAAATCAAAAGTTCACAAGAGTTCAAAACCTCTTACCTTTTCCAACAGATTTGGATGTCAAAACCCAAAGCTAAGCAAGGATTAGAGTGAACCTAAACACCAAGAATCACAAAAACTCACTTAATCCCAAGCCCTAGATACCCAAAATTTTGAGGAGAATAACTGAGAGGGATTCGAGTTTTCCTTATCAGTTTCCTGGGTGGGTTTTGTAGAGCTCATCACAAGGAACGCGTAGCCGCTGACGGCACGCAAATCGGAGCACCGTAGCTCAAGATATTAGCTAGAGAACGAGGGGATGAATAGTACTCTTGGGGTTTCACTTATTCTCTTCAGCAATGTGTGGGTGTGTTTGAGTTTGTTATGAATGATTGGGTTCATTAATGAACCCTTATATATGTTGGGATTGGGCCCAACTTGGGTCCGGTCCAACCCGTTAGCGTTTTTAGCCCGTTTGGCCTAACTTCGGACCAAACCTTTAAAATTAACGCCCCGTTTTCCATTTCTATTGTTTTTCTAAGATTTTGGACTATTTTCACTTTTTCTCATGCGGTACCGGGCAGACTTGAACTGGTTCAACCGGTTCAACTGCCGGTTCACAATTTTTCACGGTTTTTTTGTAGAAAACATATTTTCTGACTCGGAAAGACCTACTGAGTCCAAAAATGATGTTTAAAACCTCAAATTCTCACTCTAACTTTTCGGAATCAAATTTGGGCAATTAATCACTTAATTAACCTGTTTGATTAATCGCGGTTCTTATATTCTCCCCACCAAATAAGAAATTTTGCACTCAAAATTTGAATTACCTGAGAAAAGCTCAGGATAATCCTTTCACATCTCAGACTCCAATTCCCAAGTGTGCTCTTCAACTCCTGCTCGCTCCCAAGTAACTTTAACTAATGGAACATTCTTTCCTCGCAGCTTCTTCACACTAGTGTCATCGATTCTCGCTGGCGTTACTTGGAAAGTCAAGTTCTCTTTCAACTCGACCGATTCAGGCTCCAACACATGAGTCGCATCCGACGTGTACTTACAGAGTTGTGACACGTGGAATACGTTATGTAGGTTAGATAGGTGAGGTGGCAAGGCCACTTGATATGCCACCGGCCCGAATCGCCTTAAAATCTCAAACGGTCCTATATACCTCAGATTCAACTTCTTGGTCTTGATTGCTCTTCCAATTCCAGTTGTCGGTGTAACTCTAAGGAATACGTGCTCTCCCACTTCAAACTCTAACATTTTCCTTCTCTAATCCGCATAACTCTTCTGTCTACTCTGAGCAGTTAGAATCCTTGCACGAATCTTCTTAATGTTCTCAGTAGTCTCTGCTATTAAATTAGAACCCAAAACACTTGCTTCACCAGCTTCATACTAACAAAGTGGAGATTGGCACTTCCGTCCATACAAGGCCTCATACAGAGCCATCCCAATGCTCGCATGAAAGCTGTTGTTGTATGCAAATTCCACCAATGGCATATAACGATCCCAACTCCCGGGTTGATCCAACACACATGCTCTGAGCATATCTTCTAACGTCTGAATAGTCCTTTCCGACTGTCCATCGGTTTGCGGATGATATGTGGTACTGAGACATAGCTTTGTGCTGAAAGCTCTTTGGAAAGCTCTCCAAAATCTTGAAGTGAATTGGGGATCACGGTCTGACACTATGCTCGACGACACACCATGAAACCTTACTATCTCCTTGATGTACAATCTCACCAACTCCTCCATAGAATAGTTTACTCAGATAGGCAGGAAATGAGCGGATTTGGTTAAGCAATCCACGATCACCCAAATCGCATTAAATCCCGACCTAGTCCTCAGTAAACTGGTCACAAAATCCATTGAAATTCCTTCCCACTTCCACTGAGGAATTTCATGTGGTTGTAGCATCCCCGACGGTCTCTGATGTTCTATCTTCACCTTCTGACATGTCAGGCACTTTGATACATGTTCTGCCACATCCTTCTTCATACCGGGCCACTAGAACATAGTCTTCAGATCGTGGTACATCTTAGTACTTCCAAGGAGAATAGAAAATCTGCTCTTGTGCGCTTCTCTCAATATATCTTGCCGTAACGTCCCAACATCCGGCACAATGATCCTACCCTTGAATCTCCACAATCCATCTTGATCCCATGACACTCTCCATTGCTTCCCTTGTTTGATAGCTGGCAACACCTTTGGTAACACGTTATCATTTTGATGAGCCTTTAGGAGTTCAGATTTAAAATCACTTGAGATTTGTAACTGATTTAAGCAAGCTCTTCCGGCATCTTCACCTATATCCAAGTTAAGATCCACAAACTTCTCCACTAGCTCCTCTTCCTTGATTCTCATCCAAGCTATTGTCAAGGACTTCCAACTCAAAGCGTCTGCCACCACATTTGCCATTCCAGGGTGATAACTTAACTCAAAATCATAGTCCTTAAGCAACTCCATCCATCTCCTCTGACGCATATTAAGCTCTTTCTGATCAAAGATGTACTTGAGACTCTTATGATCAGAAAAAGATGCTAAATCTCACTCCGTACAAGTGGTGCCTCCAGATCTTCAATGCAAACACAATCGCCGCTAATTCCAAGTCATGAGTTGGGTAGTTCACCTCATGCGGTCTCAGTTGACGCGATGCGTAAGCAACCACATTCCGGTGTTGCATCAACATGCAACCCAAACCCTTCAGAGAAGCATCACAATACACTTCAAACAGTTCATGCGGTTCCAGTAAGATCAAAAGAGGTGCTGAAGTTAGCTTCTGCTTCAAGGTCTGAAAACTCTCTTCACACTCCGACGTCCAAACAAAAGGCATTTCTTTTCTTGTCAACTTGGTCATCGGTAGTGCAATTCGGGAAAATCCTTCGATCAATCTCCGGTAATATCCAGCTAATCCCAAGAAACTCCTAACTTCTGTTACCGTCGTTGGTCTTTCCCATTCCATCACCACTTCTACCTTAGAAGGATCTACCGCTATACCTCCCTTGCTCACCACATGACCTAGAAATTTCACTTCCTCCTTCCAGAACTCACACTTCGACAACTTAGCATACAATTTCCACTCTTTCAGGATTTGCAGCACAATCCTTAAATGTTCCTCATGTTCCTTTGCCGTCTTGGAGTAAACTAAGATGTCGTCCATAAAGACTACCACGAACTTGTCCAGAAAAGAATGAAAGACTCTGTTCATGTAATCCATGAAAACAACAGGTGCGTTCGTTAACCCGAAGAACATCACCGTAAACTCATAGTGTCCATAACGCATCCTAAACACAGTCTTAGGAATATCATCCTCCTTCACCCTTATCTGATGGTAACTGGATCTCAAGTCAATCTTGGAAAACACTCTAGCTCCTTGCAGTTGATCTATCAAGTCATCTATTCTTGGCAGCGGGTACTTATTCTTCATAGTTACTTTGTTCAGTTGTTGGTAATCCACACACAGTCGCATTCCTCCATCCTTCTTCTTTACCAATAAAAACGGCGCTCCCCACGGTGACACACTCGGTCGAATGAAACTTTTGTTTAGAAGCTCTTACAACTGAGTCTTTAACTCGGCCAGCTCTATCTGAGCCATCCTATAAGGAGCAATTGACAGTGGTCCGGCTCCCGGCACTAATTCAAACGCAAACTCGATTTCCCGTTGAGGTGGGAACTCAGGGATATCTTCTGGAAATACCTTCGGATAATCCTTAACTACCGGAATCTGATCTAAGCCTTGGGTATCGCCCAAAGCGTTAGCAGTTAACAAGATGTAACCCTGACACTCTTCCCCACTACAGTGCACCACTACAAAGTTCAGGTAGTATCCCATGGCTATCACTACTCCACTCTCTCCTTCCGGCATAAATCGAATTGTCCGTTCAAAGCAATCCAACAAAACCCGATTCTTCAACAACCAATCAAATCCCAAAATCATCTCCAACCCAACCATTGGTAAATAGATCAAATGATGCATAAAATCTCTACCCTCAAGTTTGAAACCTACTTGTCTACAACCTGACCTAGTCATAAATGTCTGATGCGGAGTATGTACATGCAGATCAAAAGGTAACTCTGACACTTTCAAGCCTAATTCCTCAACTTTAGCAAACGAGATAAACGAATGCGATGCTTCAATATCATATAATGCTATTAAAGTCTTATCACCAAATAAACAAATACCTCTCATCAACAGATCTTCCTTGGAAGCATCCTTAGCATTCACAGCAAAAACTCGCCCCTGGTGCTGACTCTGACCCGCATTCGGGTTCTTCCCACGAGTGCAATCCCTCGCGATATGACCAGGCAGTCCACAGTTGAAGCACCCACTCTGACTTCCTCTTCCCTTGCCACGCTGAAACTGATCATGAGTGTTCTTCCTGAAACTACCTTGACTTTGATGCGCAGATCCTCCTCTCTTAAAGTTTTGACCCCTCGGGTGGTAATACTTGCCACGTCCCTTGCTAGTATTTTCTCCGTAGGCGTCCTTGGATGCCGCTACGGTCTTGGCATACTCCTCAACCACCCTTGCTTTGTTCACCAAGTCGGAGAAGACACGGATCTCCATAGGGGCCACAGCAGTCATAATGCTATCCTTCAAATCCCTCTGGTACTTAATGCACTTCCAGCTCTTGTAAGCCTCCGGGGCTCCCTGACACACTCAGAAAAATCTACAAAGCTCTTCGAACTTGCTTGTGTAGTCCGCCACAGATAGGGAACCTTGCTTCGGCTGCATCAGTTCCATCTCCTTCGCTTCCCTTGCAGATTCAGGAAAGTATTTCTTATAAAAGGCCGTTCAGAACACATCCCACGGAACATCAGCGTTCTGTAGCTGTAGCAAGCGACACTTTGCTTGCCACCAAGGCTGGGCCTCTCCCGCAAGCTGATAAGTGGCAAACTCTACATACTGATTGTGTGGAACATGTTGCGCCTGTAAAGCACGCTCCATGGCCTGGAACCAGTGGTCCACTTCAGTAGGATTAGTTGATCCTCGGAATGTTGGCAGATGAACCTTGAGGAACATCGCCAAGGTCATCGGAACTCCTCCCGTGTTATTTCCATTTCCCTCAGCATTATCATTGGCATTTCCTTCGCCATTCCCATTACCATTCCCGCTCCCGGCCGGTTGGCCTAACCTCTGCACAGCTTGCAGAGTCGCAGCAGCATTCGCTTCCATGGTGTTCGCTAAGTTAGCCATGGCCGCCATGAACTCGGCATGGTTATCAGCTGGTTGCTCATTCCTACTTTCCCGTGTACGTGTTCGACCTCGCCCGCGAGTGGCCATTAGGGTTCCTGTCTACCCCAAACAATCGATATCAAGGTGATCAGTCTCAATATCAAAAGTCTAGTGCTTCAATTATCCCAAACAGACACTCACAAACAAGCATGCTATGCATATATCAAATAGATAACCTAATAGCATCAAAGAAAAGATACACAGAGTATGCAATGAAGCACAATCGGTCCATCCCTCAGGCTCACAAGGATGAACCACTCTGATACCACTAAATATAACACCCTAATTAGCCTAAGCTTTACCTCGCGTCGTAAAGCAAAGGTTAATCAGAGCTTACGACAGTTCTAAGCTCATATATATATATATATAGGGATAATATAATCTAGAAGCCTGATGAAAGATATAACTCAAAGTTAGGATTTAAAAGCGCAAAACGTACTAACAAAGCGTCTAACTTAAAGCACAAGAAATAGGTGTGATATAAACAAGGATAATAGTATAATAGTGTAATATCATAAAAAATCTAGCCACGACTCGCGGAGTTTAAGCCGGCTAGCCATATACAAACCATACAGAAACCTGACAGTAAAAACAGCTTATATAGTTTTGTTCTCTCAAATACAAGCCTCTAGGCAAAACCAAAATTCAAAAGTGAGAGACATATAAACAAAATAAACCAAAAAGACTCCAAAAGAATCCAAGATCCTCCGCTTCTGTCACCATCCAAAATAACTCACCGAGGTGGGTTACGACCTACATTTGAAAAACACAACAGAAATATGGTATGAGAACCGGAGGTTCTCAGTATGGTAACAGTGCCCAGTGATGTAGGATATAAGACCCCGGGATGCCAAAGGCAATCTTAAGCTCCATATCTATCACAAGATTCAAACTTAAGGCATACTAAAACAATTAAGCATAATTATATAAAACCTTAACATAAATAAACCGGGTACTACATCTTAGGGGAGTTTCTAATCTAAACCAACACCGCTGTCCCACAGCCTTCACCAGCCTACTCTCCATGCGATCCCATCGTCTCCGCCTTTCGAACCTCCTCAATCCCAGTAGAAAGCACAATTATATACAATGCAAGTAAAACACAAGTAGGAGCATAATAAGCAATTAATTCAAGTAGCAATTAGGCATGTTATACAAATAGGCAAATAATCTCAAGTCAGCAAAGCATATAAACAGATAGAAAATGCACATGATGAATGCCTGTTCTACTGGCTGTGATATCACATTGTTGGTTCAACTGCCAACCCAACACATCTCCAAGGAGATGTTGCCCTTCGGAATCATGGTGTGGGAACCCCCGAGATATAGTGCTCAGATCACTATCCAGGGTTTTGCGCTTGTATGCTCTGATGATCCGAAGGGATGCGAGGGGGATCTATTGCCACCGGCATCATATCTAAGTGCAAGCGGGACAAACCACCGCCCTTATGCTGCCGCTGCTACCTCGATAGGCGGGATCCAACCTCGGCCCCTACCGGGCGCATAGCGTCTTATAATCTCAATGAAAAGTAGTGCAGTGGTTTTCAAAAACATTTTTAATACAAGATGGATCCATCACTTCATTTAGAGCCCTCGACTCTTTTCAACCACTGTTCATTCACATTTCAGTTCTGAACTCAACATTTCCTTAATCCTCATCTCATTCCTCAACCATTCACCACATAATATTAAACCACCTTTAGTACTCCAGAAACCTAGGCCTCTGTTTTTCTAAATTTTTCCAAATAATATCGTCTAAGACCCTTAATATCCTTTTCCATTTTCAAGTATCCAAAAATATGCCCAAAAGTCTTAAAAAGGTGTTATAGAAGCTTACAACCTTGTTGGGGAGATAGAATAGTTGAAAACAAAGCAAAATTTGAGAAATAAGGCGTGTGCGGCCGCACAGGAGTGTGCGCGCGCACGCACCTAAGAGTTTTAAAATGTGTGCATACGCACAGGGGTGTGCGTACGCACAGGTGTCAAAACTTGAAAATATGTTCACTCGCACAACTTGTGCCAATGCCCCCAACAGACTGGCCTTCCCAACGTGTGCGTCCGCACAGGCCTGTGCATACGCACAGGTTGAAATTCTTCCTTAAATATGTGCGCGCACAAGCTGTGCTTGCACTGCAAACAGAACGCATTTCTCTGCCTGTGCGTGCGCATAGGCGTGTGCATCCGCACAGATCAAAATTTACGCAGATTGTGCATCCGCACAAGGCTGTGCGTGCGCATATATCAGAAATCATAAAATTCTGCAACTTTACAGAATTTCATATTTTTAACACCAACTTTGAATGATCATAACTTCCTCTACAAAATTCAGAATTTTACAAACTTTATATTGATTTAAAGGGTTTTCAAAGATCTTTAATTCTAAATAAATTTCACTCGATTTTGAAAACCGAGGCAAAAGTTATAATCAGAGAAAGTTCACCAAAAACTAACTTTTACCCAAAATCACAATTTTTACGATTCCTTTATAAAACACAACCAAGACCAAACCAAACAATTCCAAATTCCAATTCTCATCAAAATCAGCACCCTATGACATATTACACCAAGCTTACCACAACACCAAAACTCTCTTCTAAAAAGAAGTTGTCCAAAGCCACAAAATCAACTTCAGAAAACTGCAATCTATCAGTAAGCACTCCACCTGCTACCATCCCACTAGCTAGCACTCCACCAGCAAGGAATTATCCACCTGATTCTATGACAGGTGCAACAAAGGGAACTGCTACAAGGCTTGCAAACTTCTTGAAGTTTGTGTCCAACCCTGAATTCACACCACCCAGAATAAAAAAATAAAATACTTAGATTATTATGTATATGAAACAATTAGTGTTTTTGTCCATCTATTTTGTTTGGATTATTTAATTTCAATATTGTCTTCATTAGGATCATATGGCTTTGTGGCCTTGTAAGGCCTTAATAATGAAAACTTTGACATCATGGATGAACAATATTTCTTGGTGAACAATATTTTGGCTGTTTCATAATATTATGGAAAACAATTATAATATGGATGAATGGATTAGTATTTCATATTATTTCTCAAATTTCCAAAATATGCAAGCACGATGATGTCGCTTACTTTAATTTGCATTTCTTTCAAAAAAAAAAAGACAGGTACAAGTCTAGGAACAACATATGCATATAACATGTCATTTGTTTTTGTCCAGATAAAATTGGCCAAATTACCTATCCAACTTTAAGAGAAGAACAACTCATATAATCAGCAGCATAAATACAAACACCAAAATTCTACCCATTTTTATAACCCTAACTTCAAACTCTAACCTTCCAAGTTTCCAAGCAATCTTCATCTTCTATTCTTTATTGTCAATTGAAGGGTTTGTTCTACCATCACATATTATCACATCTTCCAGAATTTTATCTATCCACAGAAACAACTCACACCACCTCTTACTTACAGGATACACCCACAAAAGTGAATCAGCCAAGTTTATATCCAGAAATACAACAAAAAATAACAACCATTTACATTATAGTTTGGACAACCAAAGAACGATCTCCCTGGGTTAGAATTCGTCCCTAACCATCGCAACACTAGTCTTGACCCGCACCCACATCATTTTAGCAAACGCGAATCTCTGTTTCTAGTTATTCTCCTCATAATGCTTTCAAAAGATCGTGGGTTGTTCGAGCTCCCAGTTACGTTGCTCGTGCTACCCATAACCGTGTGGCTTTGAAGATGGAGAAGCCAAGACAAGAGAATATAACTGAAGAGATGATAAGAGAGTGGGCAATGCAGAGAGTGATCTTCAAATTTGGGGATTAGGTTTTTTAACTTCAATTTAGGGACTAAATTGAATAAAAAAATTTTACTCATCCACGTCAGCTAGCCATTTCGTTGCCAGCGTGTCACAGAAGAGTCTAGATCAGTTTTCCGGTGGAGCCAAGTAGATGAAAATTGCTAGAAGCACGACTGTGGGTCTCGACATTCAACTTCAGGGATGAAATTAGGTAACTATTAAGCTCAGGGACTACTTTGAGACTCGAGTGTAACTTCAAGGGCTACTTTGAGGCTTAACTCCACCTTTTAAGGATAAAGCTTTTGCATATTGGCTATTGTTCCGAGGGTTACCAGAAACTGGGTTGCTTTTGGGCCTGAACGTAAAGTCTAGACTCTTTTTGAGGCAGCGTCTAACTTCTTCTGATATCGAGGTGCTGCCATCTGAGTTCCTCATGAGGAGGTGAGGGTGGTACCTGCAAGGGACTCCGATGCTTAAGTTAGCAAGGGTTTAAACAGGTTTTAAGTAGATTGGGTCTTTAATATACCTGAGGATGTTAGTATATTTATAATGGAAAAGATAACCACCTTTTAAAGTAGTTTCACCTTTAATGGTGGATAACTGTTCCCTTTTTCTAGAGAAGTTGTTAAGATCTTCCTTCTAGATAAGTGAGAGATATCTTAGGAGTTAGTTACTTATTGGAATAAGTAGAGCTGAACTACCGTCGTCGTACGAGGTCAGGTATGTGTAGTAGTTAGATCTCTTGAGTATGCTTCTATTCATTTTGCGCTAGGGTATGAACAGTGCTCCTGCTTGAGTCTGAGCTTTTTGAGGTCGAACTCGAGCATTTGTAGATCCAACTGGTCTATGGCAGATTAAAACATCAGCTCGAACAAACCATCTTCCTTGGAGCAAGGTTGGGCACTCGATGTGTTTTAAAAATCGAGACGTTACGTCTTTTCATAGTTTTGCGCACATTACTCTATGGCTACCTTGATAGCCGTGTGCCATAAATGAGGGGTCGCAAAATTACTCTTTTGCCCTTGGGGTCTTATAAATACCCAAACTCATTTTTCTTTCTTCTTTTTCGCTTCTTTTCTGAAACGTTTGCACTCAACGTTTTTTTCCTCTTTCAATCTTTTCAACTTTCTTTCGTGCAACCACTCTTGCATTCAAGATATCTTTATCTTGAGGCCTAGAAGGCCTTGCTCGCACTTTTGAGAGAAACGTTTGTGTTTTGCTGCTTGTGTGCTTCATTTCATTTTTCAATCAAGGTTGGTCTTCGCCTCTCCCATTTATTTTCTGCACTTTTGTTCTTGGTTGGATAATGTGCTTCTACTTTTGAATTCCTTTTTGTTGATTTGGCAATGATTCTTTGTGTATTTAATGGTTCTATGTTGTATTCGTTTGAGAATTTGCTTTTTTCTTGAACTTTTATTGTTGCCACTGAGAAATTGAGGGAGGGGGGTTTACTTTATGTTGCCCCCAAATGGTTCCATGTTTTCCATTGAAGATGGGACCATTTTCATATCTGTATGTTTGTTTGGCATACAAAGGGCTGCAAGAACTATATCGTTCTTAGTTGATGATGACCCAACCTCTTTTGATTTTGTGTAAATGCTTATGTTGTTATCCCTAGCATGCCAACTTGTAGTGATGATCTTCTTTTATTGTATTATAAGTATAGCTTTTATGTCTCGGTCAGTAATTCATAACAAGTCCTCTAAAGTCCATCTGACTTGACTTGGGTAGATATATATGTTCTTACTCACATCCCTGTTATTGATAACGAATATGTTGAAACCTTTCGTAAGCATCATAGGTTATGTTTAAATTGGAAGGATGAGAGAAGATACGAAATTGTAGTTGCCAATCCTGAAAAGAGGGTCTGTTTTTTTCGACTTGATAAGTCGGAGCATCATTTCATCTATGTGTATGATTGCATTTTCACAACATTAGAAGTTAGCCTTCTATTTTTCGACTTTGAATCTAAGGTCCTTAACCCTTCCCAACTACATCCTAATTCTTGAAGTTTCTTGAAAATATATCAACTTCTTTGTCGAAAACTTGACGTCCTTCCTTCTCTTAAGATCTTTTTTTTACCTTTGTCCTCACCAAACCTTTCAGCTCCAAGAAACAGGGTTGGATCTCCTTTCGAACTATTCAGAGGAGGAAGTTTTTGCCATTTTTATGATTATTTTCATGACTTTAAAAATTACTTATTTAAGATACATTCTGTTGAGGGTGTCCAACCTTTCTTTCCATGACTTTTAAAACGTGGCTTACCAGCTAAAACCTTTTGCCACGCTTTTAAAGTGTGACCTATTCCTTTGTCAAATTAAAAAAAATAAAAAAATAAAAAAATATAAAAATATAAAAAAATTATTTTTTATTGATTTACATGAATTATTTACTTGCTATTATAACCAGTGAAACATCTTAAAAATGAGTCTCTTAAACTTCCAAAAATTATTTAAAAAAGAATTATAATTCTATAACAACTAATAATTTAATTTCCTAGTGATCCTCTCACTCTCATTATTCAAATTTTGTAATTCTGCATTCAGTGATTCTATGGTATTTAAAAATTTTTTTGATTTATATTCTACCGCTTCTTTAGCAGAATAAAAGGATCACCTGACACGTCAACATTCAATAGTTCAATGCATTTGGGATAGTGAAAAGAAATAAATAATCACTCTTATAGCTAATAAATGATCAGTCGACAAAAAAGAATGAGAAAACCACCGAAAGCAAGGACATACTAAAATGTATTTGTGTAATAATAGCTATGAAAATAGGGATGACATAGCTTTCAAATTTGACAGCTACAATAAAAAAACGGGTGGAAAATCACTACAAAATAGAACAAAAATATAAGTGCTTCTACTGAAATAAAACATGAAATCAGAACTAAATAGAATATCCACAATAATAACAGTTAAGGCATAAACTAATGTGCTTCTACTCAATTGCTTATTAGACATAATTCATGATAAGGTTTAAGTATCCATTGTGTATATATATATATATATATATATATATAGAAGTTTTATGGTGGCATTAATTTTGGTGGTTAAAGATAACATAAATTTGACCAACAAATAAAATATTGACACATGATAAAAAAAAATCTAAAACTAAAATGATTCTCTCTTTTTTATAATTTTTTATAATTACTTTTATCAAAATAATTTTTTATAATTTTTTTATAATTATAAAAATAATTTAAAAATATTAAAATAATTTTTTAATTATAGTTTTGATTATTATTTTTATTTTTAAAAAATAATTTCTTATAATTATTTTTATAATTATTTTTATTTTTTAATTATTTTTATTATTATTTTTTTAATAATTTCTAAAAATAATACCAAAATTATTTTTTAAGCATTTTTATTATTATTTTTTATCAAAATAAATTTTTTTATAATTATTTTTTTTATAATTTTGGAAAACTAAAACTAAAATAATATCCTTTCTCTTATAATTTTTTATAATTATTTTTAAACTAACACCAAGAGGGAGAATATCATTTTGGTGTTAGTTTTTTGAAATTATAAAAAAATAATTATAAAAAAATATTTTTTAGAAATAAAAATAATTAAAAAAATAATTTTGGTGTTATTTTTAGAAATTACTAAAAATAATAATAATAAAAATAATTAAAAAATAAAAATAATTATAAAAAATTATTTTAGTAAAAATAATTATAAAAATTATTTTTCTTTAATAAATAAAATAATAATAAAATAATAATTATAAATATAATTATAAAATTATTTTGGTGTTATTTTTTTAAAATTATTTTTTATAATTATGAAAATAATTATAAAAAATTATTTTGATAAAAATAATTATAAAAAATTACAAGAAAGAGAATCATTTTTATTTTAGATTTAATTTTTTTATCATATGTCAATATTTTATTTGTTGGTCAAACTTATGCCACACTTAGCCACCAAAATCAATACCACCAAAGAACTTTTCATATATATATATATATATATATATATATATATATGGTGAAGTCTCTGGTGACCAGAATATTAATGGCTAAAGATGGCTAAGAGTTGACCTTCAAATAAAATAATGACATCTGGTGGATTTAGTTTCACAACTTTTTAATATTCTGAAGGGTGGTTAGGAGTGTGCAATAATTACTAAAAAATTTATATTGTGGATAGAATTGTCATTTGAGGTTACTTTATGTGTTGTTGGGTCTTGAACAAAAATATTATTGGGCCATTATACAAAATAAAATTAAAACTGTTCAAATATAAGGTCTAATAATTTTTTTGGCATAATTGTAAAATAAAATTTATTTTTTCAATAATTTATTCCTTAGTTTGTTTATATTTCTCTAAAAAAAAATAATCGTAAAAAACATTATGATATCCTAAAAATTTTATTAAGGAACAAAATTAATATTTTTTTATGAGATATATTTGTAAGCTTTATTTTTTATATTTGTTTAAAAAATTGTTGGATTGTGAGAGTGTTCGTTTTTTTTAATAATTATACAAAAAATATAATAATGAATTAATATAAATATATTAATATATGTAAAATATATGTTATAAACATTAAAGTCAGCCACCAGTATAAAATATATATTAAAATATAAATACATATTTATTATCTATTATATACTATTAATTTTACAATCAAAATATGTCACATGTCACTTTTTTATTGCAATTAAAATCAAATTTTTCTCTCCAAAATTAAAGAGTTCTCTCCTCCTCTCTCTCTCATTTTCTCTATCTCTCTCATTTCTTCACTCATTCTAATTTGTCCATCAAAATGTACAACATGGCATTCTCTAATTACATTTAAACAAAATTAAAATTTTAAAATTGAATATAATTATATTATATATTATATTTATATATTACCAACTAATTTAATAACTAAAATGTGTCACATGACACTCTCTTACTAAAATTTAGAGAAAATATTTTCTTCCAAAATTACTAAATCTTCTTCTTACATTCTCTTATCTACCTCCTTTTTTTTCTATTTCTCTCTATCTTTCGCACTCTATATATAATTTATATTTTATATTAGAAATTTAACAAATTAAAATGTGTCACCAAATATTTTTTATTGTAATTAAAATAAAAAATTTTTTAGCTTCCAAAATTAACAAACTCCCACTCCCATTCTTCTTTTTTATCTTTCTCTCTCTTTTCTCTCATTCTCTATTTTTCTCTACCATTTTGTTCTACAAAAAATAAAATTAATAACATAATATAATTTAAATAAAAAATCTTATTATATACATATATTTTTATTTAGCTTTAAATTTTTACTGCTTATCTTTCTAATCTATGTTTATACTTTTTTTTAAATATTTATTGTATATAATTTAAAAAAATACTAATATTGTGATTAAAAGTTAGAATTGATATAAATCTTTTTATGCTAATATCTAATTATATTTTTATATATATAGAGTAACAAATATTATTTTTAAATAACAAGCATAAAAATTAATTATTTTTATTTGTGCAACAAACTTAATACCTAATTAAATATAAGAGTATACAAGTTAAATTCTTTCAAATTTTAGATAACGAATGTTAAAATTAATTATTATTAAAAAATTAAACTCTTTCATATGAAATACTAAAAAACTTATTGTTAATTTTGGAAGCTAAAGAAAAAATTTATTTTATTACAATAAAAGAATATTTGACGCATATTTTGATTTGTCAAATTACTAATATAAAATATAAATTATATATAGAGTGCGAATGATAGAGAGAAATAGAAAAAAAGAGAGATAGATAAGAGAACGTAAGAAGGAGGTTTAGTAATTTTGGAAGAAAATATTTTTTCTAAATTTTAATAAGAGAGTGTCATCTGACACATTTTAGTTATTAAATTAGTTAGTAATATATAAATACAATATATAATATAGCTATATTCAATTTTAAAATTTTAATTTTATTTGAATGTAATTAGAGAATGCTATGTTATATATTTTGATTGTCAAATTTATAATTAATAATTAATAATGATATATAAGAGAGATAGAGTGAGTGAAAAAAATGAAAGAGATAGAGAAAGGGTGAGAGAGGAGGGAAGAATTTTTTAATTTTGGAGAGAAAAATTTTATTTTAATTGTAACGAAAAAGTGACATGTGACATATTTTAATTAAAAAATTAGTAGTATATAATAGATATAATAGATGTGTATTTATATTTTAATATGTATTTTATACTAGTGGCTGACTTTAATGACTAATTTTAGTGTACACATACCAAAACCCTTTATTTAGTGAAGTTTTAATCTTGCATGGAATGGTTAATTTCATTGAAAAAAATTTCTACCGTAAATTTTATACAGAATCAATTCTGCAATCAAATCACAAAAATTTACTGAATGATTAATTTACAAAGAAAAAGAGATTACATTATTTGAATCTAAATTTTTTTTAAAAAAATTATGATTGTTTAGCTTGAATTTTGGTCTTTTTTTTAAATTTATGTTTTTTGATCTCTCTCACACACAATTATATATTGACATGTAATTTTTTTATATTATACAAAAGATAACTAATAAAATATAATGGCACAAAATATTTACAAAGACACTATTATCAAACATATTATAAACGATATTGTCAACCTATTAAAAAAAGCAAGAAGATACTTTTTAATTATTAAATTTTTTGATATGTTAATTAAGTTATTAGAATTTTATTAATATACTTAATTTTACAAATGTTAATATATTTATATTAATTCATTATTATTTTTTGTATAATTATTAAAAAAAAACAAACACTCCCACAATCCAACCATTTTTTAAACAAATATAAAAAATAAAGCTTACAAATATATCTCGTAAAAAAAATACTAATTTTGTTTTCTTAATAAAATTTTTAGGGTATTATAATATTTTTTACGATTTTTTTTTTAGAGAAATACAAACAAATTAAGGAACAAATTATTGAAGAAATAAACTTTATTTTACAATCATGCCAAAAAAATTATTGGACTTTATACTTGAGTAGTTTTTGTTGTGATAAGAACGAGCAATGTGGATGTCCATTCCTATGTAAAACTCACATTTTTAAAGAAGGAATGACATTAAATGCATGTTGAAATTAAGCTCCCAATATATGTATAAATAGAGGTCTTTGCCTCTGAGAGAAATACAAGCACACAATTACAAATATTTCCATTTCTCTCTCTCCTTACTTTTAATACTTCTTTCTATCTTTACATATATATACATATTACAACATATAATATTAATGTATATATATAAATTATTATTGAGCTAATTATATTAATGCTAGAGTCTTCTATTTACATATTTTATTTTATATTTACATCTTCCTTATTTATTTAGTTGTTTTACAACACGTTATCAGCACGAGACTCTGATCAAATTTTTAGGAAGACTCAGGTAACAAATTTTCATTATGTCAAAGCTCTCTCATCTTGAATTTCATGCTCTTGATATATCTGAAAATAATTATTTATCATGAATATTAGATGCTGAAATCCATCTTGATTCAATGGATCTTGAAGATACCATTAAGGCTGAAAAATAATGCATCCCAGAAGGATAAAGCCAAATCCATGATTTTTCTTCATCGTCATGTTGACGTATGATTGAAAAATGAATATCCCACGTTAAAAGATCCTGCAGATCTGTGGAAAGACCTTGAAGAAAGGTACAATCATCAAAAGACGGTGATACCTCTTCAAGCCCGATATGTTAGAGAAAACTTTATCGACCTTCCATGCCTCGAATGTGCTCCTGCAGTAGCAATCGAGAAAAATAATTTAAAAAAATATTTTGAGCTAATTTCTTGCTTTCTTGTTGCTGAACGCAACAATGAGTTGCTCTTAAGAAATCATGAAGCGCGCCCAGATGGCGCCGCCCCATTTCCTGAAGCAAATGCGACAAATTATAACCCCAGAAGAGGTAAATGGCAAGATTTTGATAACAAGAAAAAATATAGAAGGAAAAGAAATTATGCTCACAAGAAAAGACCTCACCAGAAGTGGGATAAAGAAAGAAACAATGGGCAAAGTAAATCAATTGAGGATAAATGCTTCCGTTGTGGTGGAAAGGGCCATTGGTCACGTACCTGTCGTACCCCAAGGCACCTAGTTGATCTTTATCAAGTATCCTTGAAAAAGGATGACAAAGGAAAGCAAATAAATTTTCTTTCAAATTATGAAAATTCCACCATTCATTATGATGTATCTAATTTCTTTGAGAATCCTGAAGGAAATATTGGCTATTTGATCAATGATGGAATAGTTTGATATATGTATGTGTTTGTTAAGTATTCATGTGAATAATTTTACTGTGCATGTACTTCTACTCATTTTATTATCATTTGTTTTTTTTTTGAAGAAAAATGGCAAGGACATATTCTGAAGATATTTGCCTTGTGGATAGTGCGAGTTCACACACTATTCTTAAAAGTAATATATATTTTACCCATCTTGTGCCAAAAGATGAATATGTTAATACTATTATTGACTCGGGCAATGTGATAGAAGGCTCCGGAAGAGCTATAATTTTGTTTCCTGGAGGAACAAAATTTATAATAAATAATGCACTATTATCTACCAAGTCTCGAAGAAACTTGTTGAGCTTTAAAGATATTCGCAGAAATGGATATCATATTGAGACTATGAATGAGAGAAATCATAAGTATTTATGTATCACAACTCATGATTTAAATAAAAAGGTTATATTAGAAAAGTTACCCTCATTTTCATCTGGATTGTATTATACCAAGATTAGTGCAATTGAATCACATGCCATTGTAAACCAGAAGTTTACTAGCCCAAATGAATTCATAACTTGGCATGATAGATTGGGTCATCCGGGAACGACCATGATGAGGAGAATTATTGAAAACTCTCATGGACATTCACTAAAGAACCAGAAGATTCTTAAAACTAGTGAATTTTGTTGTGTTGCATGTTCTCAAGGGAAGTTAATTTTAAAGCCATCACCAGTAAAGATTGGATTTGAGTCCCCTGAATTCCTAGAAAGGATTCAAGGTGATATATGTGGACCTATTCATCCACCATGTGGATCTTTTAGATATTTTATGGTCCTGATAGACGCATCTTCGAGATGGTCACATGTGTGCTTATTATCTTCTCGCAACCTGGCGTTTGCGAGATTACTGGCTCAAATTATTCGATTAAAAGCACAATTTTCAGAAAATCCAATCAAAGCAATTCGCCTTGATAATGCTGGTGAATTTACTTCCCAAGATTTTGATGCTTATTGTATGGCTAATGGAATAAGTGTTGAACATCCAGTAGCTTATGTTCACACACAAAATGGGTTAGCAGAATCACTTATTAAGCGCCTCCAATTAATTGCTAGACCCTTGCTTATGAGAACAAATCTCCCAACCTCGGTTTGGAGGCATGCAGTTTTACATGCCGCAGCACTTATTCGTTTGAGGCCAACGAGTTACCATCAGTTCTCTCCTATGCAATTAGCTTTTGGCCAGCAGCCAAATGTTTCCCATTTAAGAATATTTGGGTGTGCGATATATGTTCCCATTGCACCACCTAATCGCACCAAAATAGGACCCCAAAGAAAATTAGGGATATATGTTGGATATGATTTTCCCTCTATAGTGAGGTATCTTGAGATACAAACGGGAGATGTGTTTAAAGCCCGGTTTGTGGATTGTCATTTTGATGAATCAAAATTTTCAACATTAGGGGGAGAGAATAAGCTTCCTGAAAAGAAACTTAATTGGAATGCATCATCGTTGATGCATTTAGATCCTCGATCAGGGCAATGTGAACTAGAAGTTCAAAATATTATACATTTGCAAAGAATAGCAATGAACTGCCTGATGCATTTTTCGATACAAAGAGGATAACCAAATCTTATATACCAGCGGAAAATGCCTCAATTCGAATTGATGTCCCAGTAGGACAAGTAGCCGCTGAAGCAAATTCACGCCAGAAGCGTGGCAGGGCAAAAAATGTCCCAATTCGAATTGATGTCCCAGTAGGACAAATAGCCACTGAAGCAAATACACACCAGAAGCGTGGCAGGCCTGTCGGTTCCAAAGATAAAAATCCTCGAAAGAGAAAAGAGGTAAATACTATTCCTGTTGAAAAAGACATTGTAGAGACACCTGCAGTTGTCCAAAATTCTAATATAGTTTTAACGCCAGAAGACGTTCAGGTACCTGAAAATTGTGAAAATGATGTGAAGGTTGTGGTAGGCTTAGAGAAGGGGGGGTTGAATCTATGCCTTCCTTTTAATTGCTGTTGTTACCCTTTTAAAACAGATTTGCAATTCTGATTCTGTTTTAACTTAGCAGCGGAAATTTATGAGACAATTTATTTTTGTCTCATGAATATCAGAAAACAGAACACAGCAGAGAAGAGAAAAGCTAACACCAGCATGTATCCTGGTTCGGTTGCCTTGTGCTATGCAACCTACATCCAGTCTCCTCCACTACTATGGAAGAATTTCACTATAGTTAACAGTATTACATACACCAATAACACAGGATTGACCCAATCCTTTCACACTCAAGTTCTAACCTAACTTGACATTGGCTATGCTAATACCTAACTATACCTCTTAGTGCTAACCCAACTAAGAAAGGGATACCTCACAGGTACAAGATACAAGACATAAACACACCTAAAGAAATCTGAAAATAACTCTAGGCTTTTCTCTCAAGTGTTTCACTCAGCCTTTTTCCACTCATGGCTTTTACTTGAGTTTTCTCACAATGCCTTTTCTCACTAGAAATTACAGAATGATAAACATTGAAAAGTACATTACAATCAGTAAAACATGAAGGAGATTGACTTCATCAACAACCTCTTTGCTATGTGAAAAACCAGCTTTGCAAACCACTGTTTTAGTTCTTCAGTATTGGCCGAATGCTTCTTTGATAGAAAGCATTATCCAAGTAGAGGAACTTCACAGGGAATACTTCACAGAACACAACTCTCAAACTCTGGTTTTCTCTCCTTGCTTTCTGAATGAACATCAAGCTTCTTTTATCTCCTTGCATGTGGCTGAGTTCTTCTTCCAAGGTCAACACCTTGAGCCTTGAGCTTCACCAACCCACTGTCTCACTTTTTCCCATTAAACCTCACAATGGAAACTTTGCTTCTGACTTCTTCAACTTGACCGAAAGCCATATAAGAGTAACCGAAATTTTCTTCCAATGGTCAACCAAATCTGAACCATAGAGATGCAACTTGGTCCCCAAGAATCTCTTGTGACCGTGGATTTGTAGCAGTGAAGAACATATATCAACTTTCCCTTGAATGCCATTTTCGGATAGAGCAGGGAGTTGGGAAGAAGGGATGAAGATCTGATGCATGCAAGATGATATGGATTACCTTTAACCTAAGCTTGATTTGGATTAGATTTTCTGCTTTAGCTTCTGTGCTTCAAGCTTAGATTTTCTCTTTCTTGCTTCTTTGGTTACTGGCTTATGGAGGAAGCTTTTCTTCTCTTTCTCTTTCTTACTTTACTGAAGTCTTGATGTGACTTGATTAGATAGGAAAAGGACGTTGCTTTTGGTTAAACAAAAGAGAGGGATTTGCATTTCTGAAACCGGATCGGGCTTGGATCGG
Organism: Arachis hypogaea; assembly: GCF_003086295.3. Taxonomy (NCBI): domain Eukaryota; kingdom Viridiplantae; phylum Streptophyta; class Magnoliopsida; order Fabales; family Fabaceae; genus Arachis; species Arachis hypogaea. Next base: position 101,335,452 of record NC_092049.1, read on the forward strand.
GTATTGGTATGCTTGGCCCGATTTAATTTCTTTGGTTTCTTTCTTTGCTTTTGCTTGGGCTCTTTATTTTGCTTTCAGCCCAATATTCTTTGTTGAATGCCTTTTATTCCATTTGGGCTATTAACATTTGGCCTGCAACAATAAACAATTAGTTAATAAGTAAATATAATTAATCAACACTAATTATTTATCTTGCTCAAAAATAATGTTTGTCATCACTAATTAATTTAGTTAATTTCTTAACTCAACAATCTCCCCCTTGATGACAAACATGATTTTAGCAATATACAAAAAGGAAATAAATTGAGTAAGATGTAGGAACTCCCTTTGATTTTTGTCATTTGCTTTTATGTTGCTCCCCCTTTCCTTTTCAAGGTTAGCTCCCCCTGAATTTATGCTCTTCTCTTCTTTCCTGTTTACATATACTTATATGGAACTAAACAGATGCTATGTACCAACCAAAAGTATAGCAAACAGTGATAGTTTAAATGGCCAAAATAGAGCTTTAATACATCAGGGTCAGAATCAGATAGCAACTTCACATAATCAGCCCAACATCAAGCTATTACCATCAGCAAACAGATTCAGCATGTGAAAACAAGTATTAATGCAGCAAAGATTATTCAACATGCAAACTCAAGTATTAATGCAGCAAAAATCCCAAAAAGAGTTAGAGCACAGTTCAAAGTACTAACTAAACTACCAAATGTGCAGTAATATCCAGAGTTATTACAGTCATCCAAAATGAAACAGCTCAAAAGTACTAAAGGAGCAGAATTCATGAGACAAAAAGAGAGCAGCAACAACAGTTTTTATGAGACAAATCCTAGGCATCAAAACCATTCCTCTCCGAAGCAGCTTCCTCTTCAACATCCGTGGCAATGTCTTCATCATTTTGAAGGTTGTCAATGAAAGTCATCAGTACAGCCACCCTATCCCTTGATTTCTTCAGAAAGTTCTCATGCTTGCTAGCCAGCTTCCTTTTCTCTTTGCTCAATTCAATTAAGTGATTCGATTGGGAGACAAACTCTTGAGCAACATCTCTGACCACATTCAGCAGAGTGGATTTCTTCCCAGTGGAGATGGAAGTGCCCTTAGTGGAAGGAGCAGTAGAATCATCTGGAATGAACTCTTCATCATCATCATCTAGAACCACTCTCTCAGATCGAGTTGGTCCTTTTTGCTGTTTCACTGAACCACCTCCCTTTAGATATGAATGTCTATTTTCATATTTCTCATTGGTCAAGTCAACACCAAAATACTCAAAAATGCAAGTTAGAAACATGCCATAAGGAAGAGCTTTGTCCTTTTCACTTCTAACAGAGTCAAACATGTATCTAACCATCAAATATGCAAATGAAATTTCAGTTTTAGTGAGAAGGGCATATAAAACAAGAGTATCAGTGTAGGAAATCCTTTGATATGAGTCGCTTTGAGGCAGAATAATATGATTGACTATTCGGTGCAGTTGAGCACGCTCATATCCTAGGGCTTTGTGAGTGGGTGTAATGCCATCTATTAGGGAGATATGTTCACAAATACTAGCCAGGGCATCATTGTAAGAAACACCAACTCCTTCATCCCACTTAACTGACGTGTAGGCACAGGGCCCAACATCAGTATACTTTAAAGCATCACTAATGGTCTCATTGTTTAAAACGATATATCGGCCCTTAACATACGAATGAGCAGTGCCTTCATGATAAGTCATGTTTGCATAAAACTCTTTGATCAACAAGGAATAAACAGGTTTTTTGATGTCAAAAAGGTGATTCCAGTCCAGAAAAATCAAGTTATCAATAAAAGAAAAACCTTTTCTTTTCAAAGATGGCAAATCAGCGAGAAAAGAGGGACATAGGGTACGATACTGGATAACCTTCTCATAAAAATCATTGTTCATGGCAGATTTGAATCTATAAGGGTTATAGTTCGAATGAGAAGTCAAAAAGTGAGCTTTGTGATCAAAAGGTCCAATGTCTGGTTCTTTAACATTCTGGAGAGGGACTCGAGTGTTACCTCGTTGAGATTGCATTGGAACCGACCTGGATTTTGGTTGTGTTGGTTCGGGTATGGGTTCCTCAGTCGCCTGACGTTTGCCTTTGGAGGAGCCAGGCTTTGCTGAACTTGGTTTTGAGGAGCCAGGCTTGGAAGGTGTGGCCTTTGGTGGTGGCGTCAGCTTGGCAGAGGCATGAAACCTTGGAGTGTTTTTGGTCCGAGCCATGGGGTCACAGCGAGGAGGAGAGGTAGGAGGAGAAGGAAAAGGGGTAAAGGTGCGGTCTTGAGAGCAAGTGGAAGATTTTGTGGGTAGCTTGTAAATCTTTTCACGAGGAGGCCTTTTAGGAATGGTTTTCTTCCTCATTTGGTTAGTTTCAGTCTTTTGAGGGAAGAGAAGCAGTAAAGTAAGTGGATAGAAACCGAAGAGTGTGTGGAGAATTTATGGAGGGAAGAGAGGGAGTGTTGGTAACCGAACCCAAAAAGTGGATTTCCAAAACCATGCAACTGCATCACCATTTGAAAAGACTTGAAAAGACATGACCTCATTCAAGAAAGATTTTATTTGATTTTTAAAAAATAAAAGGGAAGTTAATTTTAAAATTTGAGAAAAACAACAAAATTAACCTGAAACACCTTTTTGGGCCAAAATTAAATCCTCTTGAAAACCTTTTGGGCCACAAAACATTTATTGAAAACCTTTCATGAAACACACAAGTCATCAAAAACTAACAAACAAGATTGTAACATTCATATTTGGGCCTTGAGGTGATATGAAATTGATGAAACACATTTGGACCACTCTTGATCTGAATATTGAGGTTGGCCCAGATTGAGATTCATTTGAAACAAGCCCAGAACACGTTGACTTGATGGAAACGTTCATTACCTGCCCAGAATTGTCTCATGCCTGTTTATGAGACAAAAAGCTCCAGCAAATACATCAGCATTTTTCAAACAAGGAATCATAACTCAAAATTCCTAGACAAGTCCTAAGCATGAAGAATCTATCCTCAGCTAATGGTTTTGTAAAAATATATGCTAATTGCTCCTCTGATTTAACAAATTGAATACTAATATCCCCTTTTTGGACATGTTCTCTTATTGAGTGAAATTTCACTTCAATATGTTTAGTCCTAGAGTGCAAAACTGGATTTTTAGAAATATTAATGGCACTCATATTATCACACAGCAGGGGAATATTTTCAGCCTTTAATTTGTAATCAACAAGCTGTGTTTTTAACCATAAAAGCTGAGAACAACAAGAAGAAGCAGCTATATACTCAGCCTCTGCAGTGGAAAGGGCCACTGTTGGTTGCTTCTTACTTGACCATACATTTAAGGACTTCCCAAGGAAGCAACATCAACCAGAAGTGTTCCTTCTATCAACTCTATCACCAGCAAAATCTGCATCACAATAACCAACTGCAGAAAAATCATCAATCTTAGGATACCAAAGACCAAAATTGGATGTGCCATGAACATATCTAATGATCCTTTTAACTGCAGAAAGATGTGACTCTTTAGGTTTGGATTGGAACCTAGAACACAATCCAACACTTTGCACAATATCGGGTCTAGAGGAAGTTAAGTACATAAGAAAACCAATCATTCCTCTATACCTAGTCTCATCAACATCTTTCTCAGTTTCTCCCTTATCTAATTTTGAATTAGGGTGCATGGGAGTTCCCATGGGTTTGGCATTTTCAAGACCAAATTTCTTAACTAATTCCTTGGCATACTTTTCTTGATGAATGAAAATACCATTTTCAGTTTGTTTAATTTGTAGCCCAAGGAAAAAATTAAGTTCACCCATCATACTCATGTCAAATTCACTTGTCATGAGTTTTCCAAATTCAGAACAAAGGGATTCATTTGCTGATCCAAAAATAATGTCATCAACATATATTTGGACTAGAATAAAAGAATCATTAGAGTTCTTGATGAATAGAGTTGTGTCAGTGGTGCCTCTTTGAAAACCATTTTTCAAAAGAAAAGAGCTAAGTCTCTCATACCAAGCTCTAGGAGCTTGTCTTAAACCATAGAGAGCTTTAGATAGTTTAAAAACATGATCAAAATGCTCTTTATTTTCAAAACCAGGAGCTGCTCCACATACACTTCTCTATCTATTACTCCATTCAAAAATGCACATTTCACATCCATTTGGTATAATTTAAAACCACAAAATGCAGCATAAGCTAAGAGAAGTCTTATGGCTTCCATTCGGGCAACAGGGGCAAAGGATTCATCAAAGTCGATTCCTTCTTCTTGGTCATATCCTTGTGCCACCAGCCTTGCCTTGTTCCTTGCAATGCTACCATCTTCTCCCAACTTGTTCCGGAATATCCACTTGGTGCCGGTCACTTTCTTTCCACTTGGCCTTGGAACCAACGTCCACACTTGGTTCTTTTCAAACTCAAGAAGCTCATCCTCCATAGCCTTAATCCAAGAGGGGTCACTAAGGGCTTCCTTGACGTTTTGAGGCTCTATTTGTGAAAGAAGAGCAATGTTTGAACCTTCATTTGCCTTTCTAGTGGAAGACCTAGTTTGCACTCCATGAGAGACGTCCCCAATGACAAATTCCTCAGGATAATTCTTCAAGAATCTCCATTCACGAGGTCTGGTGGACTTGGAGGCAGATTCAGTCACCAAGGGATTCTGTGTGCTGCTGTCTGCAGAATTTCCTTCAGATTCATGAGACAAAATGGAATTGTCTCTTGAATTTTCAGCATTTGCTATTTCTGGTTCAGATTGTCTAGAATTTTCTTTTCCATGATTCTGAGCAGTTTCATCCTCATTTTGAGCTTGATTTCCTGCATCACCATCTTCCAAAATGCTTTGCACCAAGTTAGTATCACAGAATGTAACATGTATGGACTCTTCAATAATTCTAGCATCTTGATGATAAACTCTATATGCTTTACTAGTTGAGGAATATCCTACAAACAAACACTCATAAGCCTTTGGATCAAATTTTCCCAAATTTTCTTTGTTATTTAAAACAAAACATTTGCATCCAAAGATGTGCAAGTAATCTAAGTTTGGTGGGTAGCCTTTTCAAAGTTCATAAGGGGTTTTCTTCAAAAATTTCCTTATGATTGTTCTATTTAAAATGTGGCAAGCTGTGTTAACCGCTTCAGCCCAAAGGAATTTTGGAACATTGCTCTCACAAAGCATAGCTCTTGTCATCTCTTGTATGCTTCTATTTCTTCTTTCCACAACACCATTTTGTTGTGGTGTTCTTGGACAAGAGAAGTTGTGAGATATTCCAAATTCCTCACAAAAGGATTCAAACAAATTATTTTCAAATTCAGTTCCATGATCGCTTCTTATAGAAGAGATTTTCAAATCCTTTTTATTTTGAATTTTCTTGCAAAAAGGCTCAAAGGCCGAAAAGGCTTCATTTTTGTGTGCAAGGAATAAAACACAACCAAACCTAGTGTAGTCATCCACAATTACTAAACCATAATGTTTACCACCTAGGCTTTGAGTTCTTGTTGGACCAAATAAATCAATGTGTAGCAACTCAAGTGGTCTTTTAGTAGAGATGTCTTCCTTTGGTTTAAAAGAACTTTTTGTTTGCTTTCCCATTTGGCAAGCATCACAAGTGATGTCTTTGTCAAATTTTATCAAAGGAATACCTCTTACTAATTCTTTCTTTACAAGTTTGTTTATTTGAAACATACTTGCATGGCCCAATCTCTTGTGCCATAACCACTTTTCAGATTCTTTAGAGTGAAGACAAGCTACATTTTGATTCTTTAGTTCATCAAGAGTAAGTCCATACATATTATTGAAATGCTTGGCAACAAACATCACTTCATTTGTTTTTTCATTAACAACACAGCATTCAAGCTTTTTGAAAACAACTAAATATCCTAAATCGCACAGCTGACTTATACTCAAAAGATTGTGCTTTAAACCACAAACCAAAAGCACATCATCAATGAAAGTAGATTGCTCATTACCTACTTTTCTAACAGCAATGATTTTACCTTTACCATCATCTCCAAAGGTCACAAAACCTCCATCATACTTATTTAGTTTGATGAAGTAGGTTGACCTTCCAGTCATGTGCCTTGAACATCCACTATCCATGTACCACATGTCCTTTTTGTTCTTGGATGCTAGGCAAATCTGCATTATGAGTTTCAAGTAGCCATAGGTATCCAAATTAATTTGGATCCTTTGAAGTTAATCCATCTTGGTTGCCCAAGTGTATTGAAATCACAAACAAGATTGTAGACTTTGTTTCCTACAACTCTCTTTTCAATGAAGCATTGTGCATATGAGTGACCAAATTTCTTGCAATTAACACAATAATTTTCTGGTGTGTGTTTCTGAAACTGATGTGAGTTATATTGCTTGAAATGATTAAAGCTTTGAAATTTTCTGGTTCTTGGAGGAGATGCATTTCTTTTAACAAACTGATTTTTATTAAAGTTATTCCTCTTTGCAAAAGCATTTTCACCAGAATTTTTTTGAACATTTTTACCTTTCGAATATGAGGTTTTGTTGTAAAATGGTGGTTTCTTGAAAACAGCCTCATTTTTCAAAACATAACCCAAACCTGGCCGGTTTGAACTCGGTTCAGTTTTTGGTGAAGGGTCAGTTTCACTTGTGTATACTTCATCAAATTTTTCTTTAAGTGTTGGAGCATTTTCAATACCAGATTTGTTTGGTATGGTTTTGGTATTTGATGAAGAAGCCACAAAATTTATAGAGGAAATATTAGAAAATGCATCTTCCTTGGCTATGTAGCCTAAACCAGATTTTTCAAACAGTGGTCTTTGACTTGCAAGTAATTTGTCCAAGTTACTAGAACCTTGAGCAAATTTTGCTAAGTCACCATTCAGCCTTTTAATCATATCATTTAATCTTTTATTTTCAGCAATTAACTCATGTGAAGGATCCACAATGTGCTTTCCTTTTAATTTTTCAAGTTCAGATTTTAGAAATCTGTTTTCTTCAATGATGTCTAAAGCACATTCAGTTTCCTTCACTTTTTCTTTTAAAAATTCATTTTCAGCTCTTAACACATCTCTTTCAGATCTGCATTTATTGTATTTATCAAGCAGTTTTGATGTGTTTAAAGTGAGATCATCAATAATAACATGCAAATTCTCAATGGTCAAATCATAATAGTTTACCTCATCAAGATTGTTGTTTCCAGCCATGAAGCAGTCTTTGTCATCTCCTTCAGATTCTTCTTCTTCATTTGAGTCATTCTCAAGATCCTCCCAAGCTGCCATGAGTACTCTCTTCCTTTCCCTCTTGCCTTTGTCCTCCTTTTTGAGCTTTGGACAGTTTGATTTGAAGTGTCCAGCCTCCTTGCAATGATGGCATGTCACCTTGCTCAAGTCCATCTTTTGCTCCTTTAAACTTGAACCCTTGTATTTGCCCTTGCTTTTCATCATCCTTCTAAATCTCCTAGCAAAAAATAAAAGTTCGTCATCTGAAATACCATCACTAGACTCACTCTCTTTTGGTTCTATTTGTGACTTGAGGGCTATTCCCTTTTTCTTTGAGTCTGTGTTTGTGTGTGTGGCTTCATAGGCAAGGAGTTTTCCTCTCAGCTCATCATAGGTTATGGGACTTATGTTGTTACTCTCGGTTAGGACAGTGGCAGTGTTTTCCCACTCTTTTGTGAGGCTTCTAAGGAGTTTTCTCACCAAGGTTTGTTCTGCATAGTTTGTACCCATAGCATCAAGGTTGTTGATTATGATTGAGAATCTCTCAAATGCTTCATCAATGCTTTCTCCATCCTTCATGCTAAACATCTCATACTCTTTTCGCAGCATATCAATCCTCGTTTCTTTGACTTGTTTAGTGCCTTCGTGTGTAACCTGGAGTTTTTCCCAGATTTCTTTGGCTGTCTTGCATCTAGACACCTTCCGGTACTCTTCAAAGCTGATAGCACAGTGAAGAAGGTTGATTGCTTTAGCGTTCAGCTCTATCTTCTTCTTGTCATCTTCATTCCATTCAGCTTCTTCTTTCAGAGTCACCACTCCATCAGCACTTGTTTTTGTTGGGATCTTGGGGCCACTCACAACGATCTTCCATAAGTTGTAGTCAATGGATTGGATGAAGATCCTTATCCTTTCTTTCCAGTAGGAATAGTTCTTTCCGTTAAAGAAAGGTGGCCGGTTGTTTGACTGGCCTTCAGTGAGGGTGTAGGCAATTGTGGTTGTGCCCAGATTGTTCGCCATTGGATCTTTGCTCCAAGCGGTTAAGCTTGATTCTTGAGACCTTAGCTCCTGATACCAATTGAAGGTTGTGGTAGGCTTAGAGAAGGGGGAGTTGAATCTATGCCTTCCTTTTAATTGCTGTTGTTACCCTTTTAAAACAGATTTGCAATTCTGATTCTGTTTTAACTTAGCAGCGGAAATTTATGAGACAATTTATTTTTGTCTCATGAATATCAGAAAACAGAACACAGCAGAGAAGAGAAAAGCTAACACCAGCATGTATCCTGGTTCGGTTGCCTTGTGCTATGCAACCTACATCCAGTCTCCTCCACAACTATGGAAGAATTTCACTATAGTTAACAGTATTACATACACCAATAACACAGGATTGACCCAATCCTTTCACACTCAAGTTCTAACCTAACTTGACATTGGCTATGCTAATACCTAACTATACCTCTTAGTGCTAACCCAACTAAGAAAGGGATACCTCACAGGTACAAGATACAAGACATAAATACACCTAAAGAAATCTGAAAATAACTCTAGGCTTTTCTCTCAAGTGTTTCACTCAGCCTTTTTCCACTCATGGCTTTTACTTGAGTTTTCTCACAATGCCTTTTCTCACTAGAAATTACAGAATGATAAACATTGAAAAGTACATTACAATCAGTAAAACATAAAGGAGATTAACTTCATCAACAACCTCTTTGCTATGTGAAAAACCAGCTTTGCAAACCACTGTTTTAGTTCTTCAGTATTGGCCGAATGCTTCTTTGATAGAAAGCATTATCCAAGTAGAGGAACTTCACAGGGAATACTTCACAGAACACAACTCTCAAACTCTGGTTTTCTCTCCTTGCTTTCTGAATGAACATCAAGCTTCTTTTATCTCCTTGCATGTGGCTGAGTTCTTCTTCCAAGGTCAACACCTTGAGCCTTGAGCTTCACCAACCCACTGTCTCACTTTTTCCCATTAAACCTCACAATGGAAACTTTGCTTCTGACTTCTTCAACTTGACCGAAAGCCATATAAGAGTAACCGAAATTTTCTTCCAATGGTCAACCAAATCTGAACCATAGAGATGCAACTTGGTCCCCAAGAATCTCTTGTGACCGTGGATTTGTAGCAGTGAAGAACATATATCAACTTTCCCTTGAATGCCATTTTCGGATAGAGCAGGGAGTTGGGAAGAAGGGATGAAGATCTGATGCATGCAAGATGATATGGATTACCTTTAACCTAAGCTTGATTTGGATTAGATTTTCTGCTTTAGCTTCTGTACTTCAAGCTTAGATTTTCTCTTTCTTGCTTCTTTGGTTACTGGCTTATGGAGGAAGCTTTTCTTCTCTTTCTCTTTCTTACTTTACTGAAGTCTTGATGTGACTTGATTAGATAGGAAAAGGACGTTGCTTTTGGTTAAACAAAAGAGATGGATTTGCATTTCTGAAACCGGATCGGGCTTGGATCGGGTATTGGTATGCTTGGCCTGATTTAATTTCTTTAGTTTCTTTCTTTGCTTTTGCTTGGGCTCTTTATTTTGCTTTCAGCCCAATATTCTTTGCTGAATGCCTTTTATTCCATTTGGGCTATTAACATTTGGCCTGCAACAATAAACAATTAGTTAATAAGTAAATATAATTAATCAACACTAATTATTTATTTTGCTCAAAAATAATGTTTGTCATCACTAATTAATTTAGTTAATTTCTTAACTCAACATGATGAGATCTCGATAAATTATGTCTTTACAGGAGAGAAATGGGACCGAAATAAGACAATTGTCAATGAAATATTTGCATATAATGTGGCATTAAATATCATGCATGAAAGTAAAGATCTTGAGCCAAGATCAGTCGAAGAATGTCGACTAAGGAATGATTGGCCAAAATGGAAAGAAGCCATGAAGGCTGAGTTAGACTCACTTGCAAAACGTGAAGTCTTTGGACCTGTAGTCCGTACACCTGCAGATGTAAAACCTGTTGGATACAAATGGGTATTTGTGAGAAAACAAAATGAGAAAAATGAAGTTGTGCGCTATAAAGCCTGACTTGTGGCACAAGGTTTCTCACAAAGGCCTGGTATAGATTATGAAGAAACGTATTCCCCTGTAGTGGATGCGATAACATTGCATTATTTGGTCAGTTTATCTGCATATCATAAACTGCATATGCATTTAATGGATGTGGTAACAGCCTATTTATACGGCTCATTAGATCGGGATATCTATATGAAAGTCCCTGAAGGACTAAAAATATCTAAACTATCCAATGAATATTCGCAAGGGTTATACTCAGTCAAATTGCAAAGATCTTTATATGGTCTAAAGCAATCTGGACGAATGTGGTATAATCGTCTTACTGAGTATCTGGCCAAAAACGGATTCAAGAATGATGATATCTGCCCATGTGTTTTCATAAAGAAAACTACATCTAGGTTCATTATAATTGCTGTGTACGTTGATGATTTAAATATCATTGGGACTCCTGAAGAGATTCCAACAATTATAAAAACTCTAAAAGAAGAGTTTGAGATGAAAGATCTTGGAAGAACTAAATTTTGTCTCGGCCTGCAGATCGAGCATATAAAAAATGTGATATTTATTCATCAAACAACATACACAGAAAATATCTTGAAGAGATTTTATATGGATAAGTCACATCCATTAAGTACCCCAATGATCGTAAGATCTTTGGATGTGAAAAAGGATCAATTCCGTCCTAAAGAAGAAAATGAAGATATCCTTGGTCCTGAAGTATCATATCTTAGTGCCATTGAAGCACTAATGTATCTTGCTAATAATACGCGACCTGACATATCATTCGCGGTGAATTTACTAGCAAGATATAGTTCCTCTCCAACCAGAAGACATTGTTGTGGAATCAAACAAATTTTTCGATATCTTCATGGGACGGTTGATATGGGATTGTTTTATCCCTATGGATCCAAGTCACAACTAGTTGGCTATGCGGATGCTGGATACTTGTCTGATCCACATAAAGGGAGGTCTCAAACAGGATATATGTTCACATATGGTGGTACAGCTATATCATGGAGGTCCATGAAACAGACGATAGCAGCAACCTCCTCGAATCATGCTGAAATACTGGCGATTCATGAAACTAGTCGCGAGTGTTTTTGGCTGAGGAGTCTGATTCAATATATTCTGTCATCATGTGGACTGATTGATCATAAGATAGCTCCAACTGTCCTGTTTGAAGATAATACAGCATGCATTGCTCAACTTAAAGGCGGATACATCAAAGGCGATAGAACAAAGCATATTTCTCCCAAATTCTTTTTCACTCATGATCTTCAAAATCAGGGGACTATTGACGTCCAACAGATTCGATCAAGTGACAATCTGGCAGATTTATTTACAAAGTCACTCCCAAAATCCTCCTTTGAAAGATTGGTACATGAGATTGGGATGCGCCGATTTCGAGACATTAAATGATGTCGGCAAGAGGGGGAGACTGTACTCTTTTTTCCTTGGTAAGGTTTTTTCCCATTAGGTTTTTCTTGACAAGGTTTTTAATGAGGCAGTCCCCATCACAAAGGATATTGTACTCTTTTTCCTTCACTAAGGTTTTTCCCACTGGGTTTTCCTTTAGTAAGGTTTTAATGAGGCAATAATCCTAAATGGGCATCCAAAGGGGAGTGTTGTGATAAGAACGAGCAACGTGGATGCCCATTCCCATGTAAAACTCACATTTTCAAAGAAGGAATGACATTAAATGCATATTGAAATTAAGCTCCCAATATATGTATAAATAGAGGCCTTTGCCTCTGAGAGAAATACAAGCACACAATTACAAATATTTCCATTTCTCTCTCTCTCTCTTTACTTTTAATACTTCTTTCTATCTTTACATATATACACATATTACAACATATAATATTAATGTATATATATAAATTATTATTGAGCTAATTATATTAATGCTAGAGTCTTCTATTTACATATTTTATTTTATATTTACATCTTCCTTATTTATTTAGTTGTTTTACAACAATTTTGATTTTATTTTGCTTAATGGTCCAATAATATTTTTGTCCAAGATCTAACAACACATAAGATAACCTTAAATGACAATTCTATCCATAAGGTAACTTTCTAGTAATTAAACCCTTTAGAATATTGAAAAATTGTAAAACCAAACCCACTAAGTATCACTATTACATTTGAAGGTCAACTCTTAGTCATCTTTAGCTATTAATATTCTAGTCACCAGAGACTTCACCTATATATATATATATTATATGAAAGAAAACATAAGTATTATAAAATGAGATTAACTAAGAAGTGATATGTTAAATCAATCTCATCACATCATCTAATGTCAAGTCATTAAGCTTTATGATACATGCAAAAACATTCATGTTATCAAATTGTGTCATGAATGTTTCAATTTAAAGTCAAACTTTCATTAAAATATTGAAAAATGGAAAAATGGAAAAAAATGAAGTAAAAAAAAAAAAAAAAACTAAAATGTAAGTAGCAAAAAATAGAAAGAAGAAAATAGAGGCAGGGGAGGCTTTATTACAAATTGGATCTTAACCCAAATCTCTTATGGTAACAGGGGATGAAATACCAACAATAAAGGGTAGATGCTTATAAGTGTTATAATCTCTCAACTAAGTTGTGCATACTGGAGTATAAAAAATGGTTCCAACAGCATTTAAAAAATAATTGGGGAGAATAAAACCAGAATCAGTGGTGTGCATAATCAATTATAGGAAGAGAAATTGAAAGATTTGATTGAGGCATACCTTTCGCAAAGGAAACATATCCTCAAGCTTCAAACATTTAATTCCTATCAAGATGAAACATAACCAACCCTAATATCACATATCCTCCAATCAAATCTAACCAGTTAGCTTAGCCATATTTTTTGTTTTGAGGCTCTAAAACGAGTTAAATTCCACTTGATCTTTAAGATTGGCGAGTTGTACTAAGTTGATTATTAACCTTTTAATTGTAACAATTTGATCCTACAGATTAAAAAAAGTGTATTAATATAATCTTTTTTTAATGTCGTTAATGAGATAGCTCAAGTCTTGTCATGTTAGATATATTAAAATGACGTTGTACACGTTTTGACGCTAAAAGAGCACTAAATGATATCATTTCAGGATTTAAACAATACTAAAAAGGAAGGGTATAACGTTTTAGTATCGTTTAAACTATCAAACGACATCATTTAGTGTCTTCTTTAGCACCAAAATGCACACAGACGTCGTTTTAATATGTCTAGCATGATAAGACTTAAGCTACATCATTAATGCTGTTGAGTTCCGACGATAGAAGATATACAAAGGACTATATTAATACATTTTTTGAATCTAAAAAATTAAATTGTAACAATTAAAAATTAAAATCTAAATCAGTGTAATTTGTCAATTTCAAAGATCAAAATAGAGTTTAACGAGAGTGGATCCTCTCCATTGAAAAAAAAACTAAATGGTATTCAATATTTAATCTTATCTTTATTGTTTTTTCTCTTTTTTAATTTTGATCCTACTTATAAAATTAAAGAAAAAAAATTATACTTTATTTTCTCAAATATTAAAAAAATTAGAGAGGATCCATTTCCGAGTTTAACTCCTCCAAAACCGCGATATATATCTAGTAGGATATGATGCTCTAAAACGTGGCTTCTAGTACGTTGTGGGAAATATAAATATATATGTGTGTGGATCAGTGGATCCGATGTTGTAAACAGATATTAGTTTGATAACTTTGATTGAATCAATGGCAAACGCATGATATGGCACCTAAATTGCTAATACTTTTTTTTTTTATGTATTTTAGGTATGTCAGCAATTAAGATGTTTTATTGTTTTCTTTTTAATCGTTAAATTATGTATATATTTTATAATTTAAATTAATAGTTGAAAATATTGGAATAATTTAATTTCTAACATATTTAAAATACTTCAAATACTTTTTAATATTTTTGCCACTAGTGAAAATAAACAAATTTCAGTCCAACAAATTAACGTTTAATCCTAATATTTGACTGGAATAATTTAGATTTAATTTTTTCCTTAATATATTTTAATAGATTTGAGTTGATAAGAACTGATGATTTAAATAAGAATAATCAAATTATTACACATATATTCGTTGAAAATCCGATTATGGCCCAACAAACTGAAAGATAACTCTTTCAAACGTGTGTAGGTGTTCATAACTTCATATTATCCCCTCAAGTTGTAAAGTCAATCACCACTTCTACCTTGGTGTTGACCATACTCGAACAGTTGGACTGACCTGCATATGATTCAAATGAGTGTCTATCCTTATCCAAATGACCGATTATATACAAGTCTTAAATAAGCAAACAAATTAAAAATATATAAGTTCTACTTTGAGCTGCTCCGAAACATAGTCAACTTCTGTCAATGAATAATAACTCAAATGGCATAATCTTTCTATATTTAATTAAAAAATTGTGGATTCGAGTTTCATATCTTTAGTAAAAAAAAAATATATAGTCAACTTCTAATTAGATATGTTTATATTTTGAAATCTATTTAAATAAAAATAAAAAAATTTAGAAACCAGCAACTTTATTACATTTTAGTAGCATGTAATTAATAAAAAAAAATGAATAATTTTATACTATTAGATAAAATTTTACACTATCAAAAATATTATTAATAACTATTTAATTACTACAAATCACAAAAATTATTACTCTTAATACTCCTCAATAAAAATATTAAAAATATTTTTTTAATATTTTTTAATAATTAAAATTTAATACATATAATTAATTAAATTATATTATTTTTATTAAAATTAAATCAAATAAATTAATTTAATCAAAAAATTTATAAATTAAATTTTAAATCGATCTAAATTAATATTTTTTATAAAAAATTACTATAATATTTTTATTATAAAAAATAACTAAAATATTTTTATTATATATATATATATATATATATATATATAAATTTTAAAAATTCTAAATTCTAATTCTATGACAACAGAGAAATAAAATATTAAAATTTAAAATTTTTAAAATTAATATATATAATAAAAATATTTTAATTTTTTTTTATAATAAAGATATTGTAATTATTTTTTATAAAAAATATTAATTTAGATTAGTTTAAAATTTGATTCACTAATTTTATTAAAAAATATTTTAAAAGAACACGTTTTAGATCTTTATCTAAATGGGTCTTTTATGCTTTATTTTGAGTTCTCGTAGCTCATGTACAGATAACGTATCCATGTTGTAAACATGTGTAATTGCATTAATTTTTAGCTAATAATATCTAAAAACATAAAACTCTCAAACGAATATCTAATAATTTTTAAAATGTTACGTAAGTTTGTATTTTATTATGAATAACAAAAATTAAAAGAAATAAAAATTTCCAATAATTCTGAAAAAAAAAACAAAAATATGTGTATAAATAAACAATAAAATATGTGTATATCTGACTAAAATTCTAATTTATAATTTTATATATTTTTATATTTATTTTTTTATCAATTTTATATAATAATAATAATTATGATAATTATATATTATATTTGTTTATAAGATATATATACGAAACAAATATATAGAAATTTCTATACCAACCTCCACCCTATCCTATAATAACGGTTAAATGTTTTTAATATTACTTAAAAGATGTGTAATACACTGTATTATTTGGTGATCTGTATTTAGTTGGGTATTTTAATTATTTTAGGAATAAGAGACAGAATGATAATTTTATTATTTTTAAAGATTTAAATAATAGTAAAATTATATAATATCGGTTTTGAACATAAAAAAATTAAGAGTTTGTTTTAAAAATAGTGGTGCTAAAATGACGATAACACAAAAGAATTATTGAACTAAATGAAAATAGCAAGAAGTTCAAAAATGTAATTCAAGTTCATTGGAAAGACAACTTTTTGGTGAGTAATTTTGGACAATTTTTTATGAATAAATTTTATAAGTGCTATTATGCACATTTTTTAATTTGTATTCAAGTAAAATAAGTGATTTGCTTTGTTTGTTGCATAAAAAAATTTGAAAGATTTTATCTAAGGTAATTCTTTAATGTTAGTTCTTTCAATTTTCATCCCTCTGGTCTAAGTTGTCAATAACAAGTTCTTTGAAAGCCTAGTAAGAAAGATCTTTTCTGTGACTTAAGTTGCTAAGAACAAGTTTCTTAGAGGTCGGGTAAGAAAACTCTTCCAATGACTTAGATTGCTAAAAATAGATTTTTTAGAAGAATGTTAGAAAAATCCTTCACAAAGCATCACAACTATAGGTCCTCTGCAAGAAGGTTAAAATCAAACAATTTTTCATTTATTTCAATAATTGAACCTCAAAATATTGAAGAGGTTCTTGAGAATTTATCATGAGTCAAAGCTATAGAAGATGAGTTGAAAGAATTTGAAAATAACAAAGTCTAAACTTTGGTTCCTGATTCAAATGTAAAGCAGGTCATTGGAACCAAAAGGATATTTAAAAATAAGTTAGAAGAAAATGACAAGATTGTTAAAAATAAAGCAAAGTTTGTTGCACGAGGATATGATCAAAAGGGAGGAAGGAATAGATTTCATCATTTCGATGAATCATTTACTAATAAAGACAATAAAGGCTGTTGGTTTGTATATATTGCCTTTTAAGGATTCAAGCTATATCAAATGAATGTATTTTTTTTAATAGTATAATAGATAGGGAAGTATCTGTAATTCAACCTCCGGATTTTGAAAATAAATATTTTTTTAACTATATTTTTAAACTTGCTAAGGTTGTGTATGGTTTGAGACAAACTCCTAAAGTTTGGTATAAAAGGTTTAGCTCTTTCTTTTGAAAATTAATTTTCAAAGAGAAAGCATAGACATAACTCTATTTATTAAAAATTCTAATGACCAATTTATTATTGTTCAAGTATATGTTTATGATATTGTTTTTGATTTAGCTAACGAGTCTTTGAGGCGCAGATTTATAAAGCAAATGTCTAGTGAATTTGATACGAGTATAACAGGAGAATTGACATTCTTTCTTATATTGCAAATTAAACAAACTTCTTAAGGCATCTTTGTGCACCAAAAAAAAAATATGCAAAGGAGCTAGTCAAGAAGTTTGGAACAAAAAGTGCTAAGCTTATGGATACTCCTATGCATTCAAACATAAAGATGGAGAAAGATAAACATGGCAAGAATGGAATGTGACAGAGTATAGAGGGATGGTTGGGTTTTTGATTTATTTAACTTTATCAAGGTCTGGCATCATTGAAAGTGTGGGCTTATGTTCAAGATTTCAGTCTCAACCAAAAGAATTCTACCTTGTTGTAGTAAAAAAATTATTTGATATGTTCATGGGACAACTAACTATAGTTTATGTTTTTCTAAAACTGATTCTTTTAGTCTTATTGCTTTTAGTGATGCTGATTTTGCAAGTGATAGAGTGGATAGACAAAGCACAAGTGGAATATGTTGCTTCCTAGGTAAATTTCTCAATGCTTGGTTTAGCAAGAAGCAAGCTATAGTTGTTCTTTCAACAACTGAGGTCGAATATATAACAGTATCTATCCTTCTGCTCCTCCCAAATTCGATGGTTAAAAACTCAACTAATTGATTATAAGATTAAAGCTGAAAATATTCCACTCATGTTCGACAAACATGAGTGCCATTAACATTTTTAAAAGTCCAATTTTGCACTCTTGTACTAAACATATTAAGGTGAAATATCACTCAATATGTGAACATGTACAAAAGAAAAATATTAATATTCTGTTTATTAAATCAGATTATCAATTACCTGATATTTTGGGAGTAATTTTCTATTATTTCAATGCTCAATTACATCATATCATCATTCACTTTATCCTAACTCAAAGTAATTCCTTTCAACGAGTGACATTTTGTGATACACTAGTGTTATATGCTCTTATTCAAGGGATTCACATCTCTTTTGCATATTTGATTATGAAGTATACGTATAAATATGTGAAGAGTGAGAAAAATGCTTCTTTGCCTTATGTTCTTTTTCTTACAAAGATTTTTGTATATTATAATATTGATTTATTTGTTGAAATTGCCAAGGGGCATAACTCATTCTTGAAAGGAGGTGATGCAATGAGAAAAATTATTGAACAATACACTACTATTAAACTTCGTAAAGATTTCAAAATGTTGGACTCTCCCACTGATCTGAAGAGAAAAATCAAAGGTTTTAAAATTAAGATTCTTTCCAACATTGTTAAGGATGTGCTCCATGAAGTCTCCAACCTTACTAATTTGATGATTATGCGCATTAAAATACAAAGGAGTGATGAAGCTGACCTTGAGTTGAAAATAAGGAAATTCAAGTAAAGGATGTGAATCTTTGAGCAATACTTTAAAGAGCTCAATAATATTTTCTACTTTTTTGAGAAAGAAGAAGAAAAAGGTTCAACTAAGGGATCTGACTCTAATACTTAAGAATATCTCTATGTTGTTGATGTTATTTTTATGAGAATTTTTTAAGTTTTATCTCTTATTTGATTTTCTACACTATTTTATAGATGACTATAATAGATTTTAAACTGTCATTTATTATGAACTGCTATGATTTATATCTTGTTACAGGTACCTTTTTTGTTTTTCTCTTTAATGACAAAAGGGAGAGAAATTAAAGAGATTAAGCTATTTTCTAGTTTTATGAATAAATTTAACTTTTTGTTTTTAAGTTTTTATATCTCTCTTGCTTGCTTTATTCCGGTATCTATCTTCTGTCTTTGCTTACTCTAATACTAACATTTGGATGCTAACTTAATTTTTTTTTGGCTCTGATACCTAATAGTCACATGCACCATATTTTGTCTAATTTCTTCTCTTTTTTATGTATGTTGTTTTAATTTAGGCTCCAGTTCCAAAGCATGTGCTTTTACTCTTAATTGGCTGAATACTTATAAACAGGGAGAGCTTGTTGAAAATTTAGGGAAGTTATTCATTAATCTCTCCTTAAATTATGTTTAATCATGTTTATCATCAAAGAAATAAATATTGAGTAAAGAATTGATTAATTACCTTGTGATGACAAATATAAATTGATAATTTTCTATTATAACTAATCATCATCATCATCATCATCATCATCATTAAAGATGATATCAAACCATATGATCAAGCCAAAGAAAAAAAGATTTCCTCTCTTTAGTGCAAACAACTACACCATTAATTGTGCAACAGTTAGCTTGATCAAATAAGTGATATTTCCAACATTGAAGAGGTAATCAAAGACCTATGAAGTATTCATCCAATGAAGAAGGCAACCCATTCGAGCTAATTTGATCATATACACACAATCGTTGTTTCTTGTTTTTGAGTATGGTTTTACTTTTTCTATTGTCTAAAATTAAGTTATATTAAGAGATACAAAAGGTAAAGAGAGTTGATCACACAAAAGTCATTTATTCTTTTGTTTGAGTATTTGATTTCAAAAGTATACTGGATTAAAGTGTACTTGGTTCTTCTTATCTAAGTTAGGTTAGCACTTAGAGGTTACTAAGTTTAGGTTAGCTTAGGTGTGTTACAAGAGTGTGAGTCTCTTGGAATTGATGTTTGTAATCAATCTTGATTATAGTAAAAATTCTGACATTGTTGTGATGGAGACTGAACATAAGTCACATTACACTTTATGGCATGGTTTTACTCTTCCACATCCCTAATCTCTTCTAATTTCATTTCTGTTTTATTTTGCTACTACAGGATGGGATAAAGATTTATCATTTAATGAACTTACCAATACACTTTTTCTCAACAAACGGATTGAATATTCTAGGGATAACCATATGTGCTAGATGTCACAAGCTTATTCGCGAGTGGCCATGCTTAGCCACCAACAGCTGTACCACCAGAGAACTTGCATTTATTAATTTTATTTTACACTTTCATATATATGTTCCAAACTAGCGATGTCAATATGCTTAACGTTATAGCGCCTTGGCATACTTTATAAGGTCAAAAAAAAGCCTTATAGCTAATAGGGCTAAATTTACAAAAAGCCCACAAGGCCAAAAGTCCCAGAGCTACCCGTGGGCCATCTAGTCCTTTTTTTTACGTTGCTCTTTTAATTTCCATCTCAACAACACATAAAAAATTATACAATATACATCAAGAAATTAAACATGACATTTATTATCTCATCACTCTTCTTCTTATTATCCATTATCAATAATGTCCCTAATAGAAAATTAAAACACCAACAAATTCCTAATTGAATTGCATGCAATAATAGTAGTAGTGTATATCAAATAATAAAATTCTAACAAGATCAAATAAGTTCAAATTATGAACTATAAGAACAAATTCACCATTCAAAATAAAGTTTACACAAAAATTCATCATCTAAATTCATGAATATAGAAGAGAATGCATCGATTTCGTTGACACTTCTTCTTCACGAATTTCACTAATGTCATCATCTAAAATCAACCAATTAAAAAATAATTAGAAACTCAATTTAAAATGTTATTTAAAAAAATAGCACAAATTTTTACTATCATGATTTGGAACAAATCCATAAAACAAATCCATGTAACCAACTCCTTGTGCAAATAAGCATTTGGATGTGTTTATGAAAGGTGAAACTTCTGTATTTTGTTAAAACACGCCTATCAATACTAAATGCAGACTCAAATGCTACCATAGTGATGAGAATACTTAAAACATCTCTGGCTATAACATATGGGGTAAAAAACCTATCCTTATTAGTCTTTCAAAAATTCAGCACATCATACTCCAAATCATCTTCATTGATGTAAATCAAACCTTTCTTTAGATAAATCTCCAATTCATCTTTATCCGTGGAAGTTTGGATTTCACAGTCAAATTTTTTAAACTCTTAAAAGATATAGTATAAAGATAATTTAAGTAATGAATAGGCATAATAGGAGAAAAATAATATTAGATTAGAATTAAATACCTTCATAACTATTTTGCTCTTTTTTGTAAGCCTTCTTTCTTTAGGTGACTTAGTTGATTAGTTACCACTTTGAGAAATTATTGAACCACTAAAAGTATTTATATACTCTCCATACAACTTTTTCAATTTCTCCAATATTTCATTTGTCTTTGATTCAGAGGTTGAAGGATCCAATTTTTTGTAACAAAATCTCAAAAAAATTAATTTTGTTCTTGCCTGATTGGGCTGGGGTATAGCTCGTTCTTTGGTGAAGATAGGCAAACTTTCTGATTGGAGCGTAGGATACGTCGGCGATGGAGGAACAAAGGAGGTGGGTACCTGCAAAAGGCACTCTGACGCTCAAGTAAGTGAAAGGGTATATAGATAAAGTTTATTTCTTGAGAAGATTGCATACCTTCTAAACTTTCCTCGACCTTCTTTATACCTGAGGAGACGAGGTCGACCGTTTCTTCCGAGCAATAACGCCCAGGAAGAGAATTGACTGCATATCTGACGTTACAGGATAAGGATCAGTTATGACTATTATTGATACGTCGGTTATGAATAAGAGTTTTACATTTCCGAGCTATAACTCGTAACCGATATTTACTGGTCATATCACAGCCCCAAGCTTGGCCTGACTTTAAGGAGATAGGTTGAGCTTATAAGTCATTATTAACGAGTTATAGCTCGGGACATGGAGCTCCTAGGTCAACGTGGCTCATTTAAAGTTACCTTTGGCATCTGAAAGGACGTGGTCATGGGAAGCTAAATGGAGTTAATGCTTCTCATGATTTACTGTGTCTATTTATTTTTTTTATAGCTGAGTGCAAGTTCCAAGGTGGCTCTATAGCCGTTGGAAGTGTACTTTATTTAATGGTAGGGATTTCACTATGGAATTGAAAAGTTTATTAAATGAATGGCTAGGGTTCAAGCCCTTCGAACCTGACTACACACTTGGTGTCTTAACTGGTGGCATTTGCAGAAGTTTTTAAAGAGGATGAGTAAAAGAGGTTAGTAAAAACGTTTCCTTTTGCCTCTTAATTTCCCTACTAGTTTTCTACTTTTTCTGAAAAATGAGCAAAAAAAAAGATGAAATCATTGCCCAAGGTCAAATACGATGAGTCCTATGACTGGGTTGATGGTGATGTCAAAATACGGGATTTTCTATTTGTTGACAAAGAGAGTGCTAGTAAAGTGAATTTGATCAGGGTAGCAAGGCCCGGATTTCATCTAGAATTGCTACCATGCAATTGTTTTGATCACGTATTTCATAGGAAAAAGGATTTTGAAAGTTTTTTTATGTATAGTTGTGTAATGGAAGAACTACGTGTGAGACTGCCATTTATCAACTTTGAATGCGATGTCCTGAAACAGATGAACTGCGCACCTTCCCAGGTCCATCCCAATGGCTGGGCATTTATAAAATGTTTCCAGGTTCTGATGCAATTCCTTGAAATTGAACCAAACCTGGAGCTTTTCTTTTCACTATTCCAAGCCAAAGGGATGTGGAAGGGCATGTGGGTGAACTTGAATAGTACCCCAAGTTTCTCTGTGTTTAAATTGTACAAATCTTCTTTCAAAGATTTTAAAGAGATGTTTTTGAAAGTGAAGTCAGTAGATGAGGAGTTTTCATTTTATTTAGATGAACATTTGGGGGATAATTTTGCGATGTATTGGTGTTGCCAACCGCAACATATATTAGGTCCCAAGTTTATAACAACTCGGAATGAATGTATAATATCGTTTCTGATTGAGATGGTGGATAAAGGTGGTCTGATATTGGTGTCTGAGCTGCATCCATGGGAGGAAGATAAGTCGTCTGTAATAAATCATTTTGGTGAGAAGATCAAAATCTATTCGTATTGTTTATATTGGCATTTTTGCTTACTGATAATATTGCTTTTGTGTTACAGCTGGAAAATTTCTAGGAGTATCAGCATCGAGCTTAAGGGCCCGTTTTAAAGCGAAAAACTTTAAAGGATCTTCTTCAAATCCAGAGAAGATGGAGGGTGGAGCTGAGGTTAACCAACCCCCACCCAAGAAAAATGGGATTGTGTTTAAGAAGAGAAAATCGGACATGATGGTCCTCGACACTGAAGAGGACAAGGATGGAATGGTACAGCTCGAGGATTTGTCGAACTTCACTGTGAAACAAGAAAAACTGCATACTTTTGAAAATAATGGGGACGGATCATTCGTTTGGGATCGGAGGTTTTCGTTCAATATTGTTGCAGATGAAGTTGTCCAATCCATGTCAGATATATCTTGGATAGGTGAGGTTGGGAACGTAGGGGTTAATCAATTTCTTCAGGTGAGCTTTATACTTAGTTTTTGTTTTACTGAAATATTATGGTTATCTCAGTCCTGGATTATAATTGTAGGTGTTAGGGTTTTGACTGGCCAGTATAGGCCGTAGCCAAGAGAAGAAGCACAGGAAGGCGGTGCTTAATACTGCCAAAAGTGTTGGTTTGAAGGAACAGCTAGATTCGAAAGAAGCAGCCCTAAGTGAGTTAAAAAAGAAGTTGTCTGATGTTGAAGAGGAATTGAAAGTGGAAAAGAAAAATCGTGAAACATATGCTGAGATGTTGACAAAGAAAGAAAATGACCTTGCAAACGTGAATAACCAAGTGATTGAAGTGACTTTAAAGATGAAAGAGATGGAAACTAACAAAGAAGGGGATATTTTGGATGCATTTGCTGAAGGATTTGAGCAAGCTGTAACCCAGGCCAAGTTTCTTGTTCCTGATGGGGATTTTACTTCAATGGACCCGAGCAAGATAATTCGAGATGGTCAGCTAGTGGATGATGAAGAGGCTGCCAAAGAGGGGGACGAGAATTTGGTAGATTAGTGTTGTATTTTATGGTTAGAGCTTATGCCAAATGCTTTCTTTGGCTTATTTATAGAACATGTTGTACTTTGTTTTGAATATAGCATATGAACGCTCTGTAAGAACTGTGAATCTGAACTGCTGTCTTATTTAATTGTTATTGATGCTTTTGTGATTTATATCTGTTTAATTAGATTTTGTTTGTTCCTAATTATTTTCTGGTACCTTGAGGAGAAAGGGTATGATCACTGCACTTTATCGCTTAAGCGTTGCTTAGCATAGTTTTGTGCATTCAGCCGAAAATGCGACTTTTAGTCTGATCAATAGTCCTTTGTTGAAACAAAGATAATATTGTCGTCTGATAGGCTCAAATCGGTTTAGCCTAATAGTCTGAGAACAAATAGCTTGATTTTCCAGAGCATGTAACATGAAAAGATCTTTATAGAAAAAGATGAATAAAATTTATTTAACGGAGTACCTTTACAAATGGTTCCAGGTAAGCTAGCCTCGTTAAAACCTCCTCGAGCAAAACCCTTTTGGGAAAAAATCTCGAGGTAGAAAAAAGAGTACTAGCATGCTGCTATTGCTAACTGTAATATTGCTTTAAAGAATTAACATTCCAGGTGTTGGGAATTTTGGTTCCATTCAACTGTTCTAGTTTATAAGCTCCTCTTCTGAGGACTTCATGTACTCGGTAAGGGCTGTCTCGGGCTGTAGCAAGCTTTCCGTGGGAGGAAGGTCGGTGAGCCTCTTCAGTTTTTCTCAGCACTAAGTCGCCTACATTAAACGATCTGAGGTGCACCCTCTTGTCGTGTCGTCGGCCAACCTGCTGTTGTAAAGCACGGTGACGAATGGCTACTGTGTTTCGCATTTCTTCGATTAAGTCAAGCTCTGCTCGCCGAGCTTGGTCATGGTGTTCAGCTTGCGTTCGCAGCGAATCTTGTGAAATCTCAATTGGTATCATGGCTTCAGATCCATACACCAGGCGAAATGGGGTTTCAGTTGTGGAATGCACTGTAGTATTGTATGCCCGTAATATTTCCGGAACAAGTTCGGCCCATAGGCCCTTGGCATTGTCGAGCTTTTTCCTCAAGGCTTGCAAGAGGACCTTATTAGCAGCCTTTGCTAATCCATTGGATTGTGGGTGCTCCACAGATGAAAAGTGTTGATTTATCTATAAAAATGCTTTGAAATTATGGTCGGTAAACTAGCAACTATTGTCAGTTACAATATGACAAGGTATACCAAATCTACAGATTATACTTTTCCAAACAAAAGATATCATTTGGGATGATGTGATTTTTGCTAAAGGCTGAGCCTCAATCCATTTAGAAAAATAATCAATTGCGACTACCAAATATTTCTCCTATTTTGGAGCAGTAGGGAAAGGCCCGAGAATATCGATTCCCCACTGATTGAATGGCCAGCTTACCACTAAATGATGTAGGTGTTCGGCTGGTACGTTGATGATCAGAGCATGTTTTTGACAGTTATCACAAGTTTTGACCTTTTGTCGGCTGTCTTCCCACAATGTCGGCCAATAAAAACCAGCTCGGAGTATTTTTTGTGCCAGGCTTCTTGTCCCAGAATGTATTCCACAAATGCCTTCATGAGCTTCGGCTAAAATAAAGCCGTCCTCCGATCTGTCTAAACATTTCAAAAGTGGTCGAGAATAACCTCGCCTATACAGAACATTATTCAATAAGGTAAAGAAAGAGGCCTATCTTTTGAATTTTTTCTAATCTTCAACCTCCTCCGGGATGGACTCATTTCGGAGGTAATGTATATAGGGCTGTTGCCAACTTTTTTCATTGATGATATTAGAAATGTTAGCTGTATCGATGCTTGGCTTATCTAAAGTTGACTGTAAAAGTGTTGCAGTGTGTGCTTGTGTAGTTGCCAGTTTTGATAAAACATCTGCTCTGTGATTTTGATCTCTAGGTATATGATTGATTTCAATCTTAAGAAAGTTGTTTACTAGTTGTTGAACAACATCCAGATATTTTAACAAAATCTGATCTTTTGTTTGAAAACACTGATTTACTTACTGAATGGTAGCACGAATCCCACACCTTCGTATTATTGTACCAACAAGTGCACTGGGTCGTCCAAGTAATACCTGAGCGAGTCAGGGTCGATCCCATAAGGATTGTGGTTTGAAGCAAGCTATGGTTATCTTGCAGGTCTTAGTCAGGCTAAATAAAGAGGTTATTGGTTTGACTGTTTGATAGAGTAAAAGGAATAAAGCAACAAGGGGTAGAAAATACTTTATGAATGAAATTATACTCAGGGATATGAATATAGTTGAGGATTGGAGTTTCTTTGTCTTTCTGGATTAATCTGGTATTACTGCTTCCTTTGCTTGTGAGTGATTTCTTCAATGGCAGGCTGTATGTGATTGACACTGGTTTGAGCAGCTGCCAATACTCCTCCAGATCTGAACCCCAGGTTTAGTACGGATCCATCTCTACTTGAGGCTGAAGTGCGTTAGGTTGTAGCCTCTACCACAGAGACCCTAATCTCCCTAGAAATCGGCTGAACTGATGTCTCGAGAAGTCCCCAACGAAATCGTGGATTAGTTGTCTGAGAGACGTATTTTCAAGCTGGTGGTTCATCATTGTCCGATGAAAGACGCACTCTAAACCCATGTAGAATGTGATAACCTTATGCCAGTTCAACGCATTCATATTGATGAAGAACGAATATACATCTTTGAATTAATCAAACACGAATTAAAGAGGCACAATAATCTTTTATTAATCCATAAAACTCAGTAGGGCTCCTCCCTTCAACCTAGGAGGTTTAAAAACTCATACTGAAAGGAAAATACAAAATAAAAATGTGTATCCTGAATGAGATATGAAAAGTGTCTAAATAACATGAATCTAATCCCTTAAATACTAAACAAATGACTAGTAAGGGTAAAACAGTCTTTTTAGTGCTAAAATCCACTTCTAGAGCCCACTTGGTGAGTGTTTGGGCTGTGTTTTGATGAGATTCACGTGTTATGAGGCTCCTAGGGCGTTGAACGCTGGCTAGGGGGTCCTCTCTGGGGCTTTGGACGTTGGGGTCTGCTCTTTGGGCGCTGGACGCTTGGAAGGGGGTAGGAAGCTGGCGTTAGACGCCAGTTTTGGGCGTTCTAATCCGAAGCAAAGTATGAACTATTATATATTTCTGGAAAGCTCTGGAAGTCAGCTTTCCATAGCCATTGATAGCGCTCCATTTAATTTGGACTTTTGTAACTCTAGAAAAGCTCTTCCGATTGCAAGCTGGTCAAATCTGGACAGCATCTGCAGTTTCTCTGTCTCTGAATTAGACTTCTACTCCAACTCCTCAATTTCAGCCAGAAAATACCTGAAATTGCCCAAAAACACAAAAACTCATAGTAGAATCCAAAAATGTGAATTTAACACTAAAACCTACAAAAACTTAATAAAAACTAAATAAAAACTACTAAAAACTATATGAAAGTGATGTCAAAAAGCGTATAAAATATCCGCTCATAGAGCTGTCCTTGTACAAGCATCACCTAGAGTGCATGGTATCATAAAGCTTCCAGGATCCTTAAGCTTCTCTAGCAAGCTATTTTGAATGACTGCACTACATTCCTCAGTGAGGAGGACTATTTGTGTCTCTTTCCAATCCTTATTATGACTTAAGATATCCTTCATGAACTTAGCATAAGAAGGTATCTATTCAAGAGCTTCTGCAAAAGGGATCTTTATCTCTAATGTTCTAAGATACTCCGCAAAGCGGGCAAACTGTTTATCCCTTTTCTCTTGATAGAGTTTCTGAGAAAATGGCATCTTAGCCTTGTATTCATCAACCTTAGTTGATGAAGGCCGAATGCCATGTGAGTTGGAAGGGGGGTTACTAGCTTGCTTAGGAGGGTTGTTATTAGTCTGTAACTGACCTCCTTTGGATGGGAGTTCAACGCCCATGCTGCTACCTCCTTGGGCATTTAAATGCCTACTCTCTGCCCTTTCCTGGCGTTCAACACCAAGAGGGATACCTCTTTGGGCATTTAAACGCCCAGTCTCTGCCCTTTCCTGGCGTTCAACGCCAGGAGTGGTGCTTCTCTGGGCATTTGAACGCCCAGAACCATCTTGTGCAGAGATATGGTTATCCTCTATGGGCTTTTTGTTCTTATTTGGCTGAGGTTGGGAGCTTAAGGTTTTCCTACTCCTCAGTCGAATGGCCTGGCATTCATCTGTTATCTGCTTAGATAACTGTTGGCTTGTCTGACTTAACTAGGCCTCTACATTTCTGTTAGAAGCCTGAGTTTCTCATAGAGCCTCTTGCAGTTCCAGCATTTGCTGGGCAAGGGCTTGCAGTTGCTGAGTCAATGGGCCATCCTACTCTGGAGGGGTTAGGTTTAGCAACTACTGCCTTAACCTCTCCTTTTATAGAGGCCTCAAGAGATGAGTACAGATGCTGATTAATGGCAACTATCTCAATAAGCTCTTGGGCTTCTTGAATGATCTTTCTCATGTGCATGGAACCACCAGCAGAGTGGTCCAAGGACATTCTAGCCATGTCTGAAAGCCCATAGTAGAAGATGTCTAACTGTACCTATTATGGAAACATTTCAGTGGGACATTTTCTTAACATCCTCTTATACCTCTCCCAAGCATCATAAAGAGATTCACCATCTCCCTATTTGAAACCTTGGATGTCCAGGCTCAGCTGGGTCACCTTTCTTGGGGAGAAGTATTGGTTTAAAAACTTGTCCACTAACTATTTCCCAAGTTTTTAAACTAGCTTTAGGCTGGTTATCCAACTACCTTTTTGCTTGATCCTTTAAAGCAAAAGGAAAGAGCAATAACCCGTAGACCTCTTAGTCTACTCCCTCACTGTCTACTGTGTCAGCAATCCTTAAGAAATCTGCAAGAAATTTTGTAGGTTCTTCCTGAGGAAGCCTAGAATACTGGCAGTTCTACTACACCAGAGTAATAAGTTGAGGGTTTAATTCAAAGCTACTAGCTCTGATTTGACGTATGCTAATGCTTCTTCCATAGAAGTCAGCATTGGGACTTGTATAAAATCCCAGAGTTCTCCTGGGCTCCTCATTTCCACTTGGATTCATGATTAAGAAAGGTAGAAGATGAAGAAGGAAGAAGATAGAAGGAGTAGAAGAAGAGATAAAAGTAGAAAAGATAAATAATAATTAATTTTTTTAATTAATTTCAAAAATTAAAGAAAACAAATTAAAAAGAATTGAATTTTGAATGTTGATTTTTGAAAAATATGGAAGAGAGATAGAAAAAGTAATTTTCGAAAATTGAGAGAGAAGAGTTAGTTAGAAAGTTTTGAAAAAGAAGAGAGAGAAGAGAAGCGATTAAGAAAAGATTTGAATTTAAAAATAAGATAAGAGATAAGATAAGAAGAAATTTGAAATTAGAAAAAGATAAGAAAAGATAAGATGAGAAATTTAAAAAAATTTGAAAAAGATTGAATTTTAAAATTGAAGATTAGAAAAGATAAGATTTTGAAATTTGAGTTTGAAAAAGATTTAATTTTGAAAAGTGAAATTTGAATTCTTAAAAATTGAAATTTGAAATTTTGAAATTTGAATTTTAAATTTTGAAATTTTAAATTTTGAATTTTTGAAATTGAAACAGGATAAGATAGAAATTTGAAAAAGATTTTGAAATTTTTGAAAAGATTTAATTTTTAAAATTTGAATTTTGAAATTTAAATTTTGAATTTTGAAGAATTGAATTTTGAAGTTTGAAATTTGAAAAAGATAAGATAAGATTTTTTTTAATTTTGAAAAAGATAAGATTTTTAAAAAAGATATGATTTTTATTTTTGAAAAAATTGAATTTTGAATTTTTAAATTAAGATAAGATAAAATAAAAAAATTTAAAATTAAAATCTGAATTTTTAGAGGAATTTTCGAATCTTCAATTAAAATAAAGATAAAAAAGATATTTTTTATTTTTGAATTAATAAGGAGAGAGAAAAATAAGTAAAAGATACAAAACTTAAAATTTTTAGATCTAGTACACCCAATTTTCGAAAATTTGGAGGAAAAACACAATGGGACACCAAACTTAAAAATTTTAAGATCAAAACACAAATGAAACACAAGAACACTTGAAGAATAACAAGAACACGAAGACCAAGATTCAAAGAAATTTAAAGAACACAAGAACATAAAAATAACACCAAACTTAAAATATTTAGAAAACTAAATATAAATTTTCAAAAAAATAAAGAAAAATAACAAAAAGACACCAAACTTAAAGAATTGGCACATGATTTAACCAAAAAAAAATTATTTTTGAAAAATTTTTGAAAGAAAGATACCAAAAAAATAAAAAATTGCTGTAAGAACAAAAACAAAGACTCAAAGAAACGAAAATTTACCAAGAACATAAACACAAAGACTCAAGCTAAGAACAAAGATTAAACAAAGAAAATAAAAATTATTTTTGAAAAGCTTTTTGATTTTTTTTTTCGAAAATGGAAGAAGAAAATAAAAATAAAAAACTCAACAAGAACACAAACAAAGACTCAAATTAAGAAAAAAAATTAAACAAAGAAAAGACAAATATTTCTTGAAAAAGGTTTTAAAATTTTTGAAAAAAATAAGGTAGAAGAAAAACAAAAATTAAAAGACTCAAATAAAATAAAATAAAATAAATTACCTGATCTAGGGAGCAAGACAATCCGTCAGTTTGTCCAAACTCAACAATCCCCAGCAACGGCACAAAAAACTTGGTAGCACGAATCCCCAGACCTTCGTACTATTGTACCAGCAAGTGCACTGAGTCGTCCAAGTAATACCTAAGCTACTATGATTATCTTGCAGGTCGTAGTCAGGCTAAATCAACAGGTTATTGGTTTGACTGTTTGAAAGAGTAAAAGGAATAAAGCAACAAAGGGGTAGAAAATACTTTGTGAATGAAATTATACTTAGGGATAGGAATATAGTTGAGGATTGGAGTTGCTTTGTCTTTCTGGATTAACTCTGGTATTACTGCTTCCTTTGCTTGTGAGTGATTTCTTCAATGGCAGGCTGTATGTGATTGACACTGGCTTGAGCAGTTGCCAATAATCCTTTAGATCTGAACCCCAGGTTTAGTGCGGATCCATCTCTACTTAAGGGTAAAGCACGTTAGGTTCTAGCCTCTACCACAGAGACCCTAATCTCCCAAAAAATTGGCTAAACTGATATCTCGAGAAGTCCCCAACAAAATCATGGATTAGCCGTCTGAGAGACGTATATTCAATCTGGTGGTTCATCATTGTCCGATGAAAGACGCACTCTAAACCCATGTAGAATGCGATAACCTTATGCCAGTTCAACGCATTCATATTGATGAAGAACGAATATACATCTTTGAATTAATCAAACACCGATTAAAGTGGCACAGTAATCTTTTATTAATCCATAAAACTCAGCAGGGCTCTTCCCCTCAACCTAGGAGGTTTAGAAACTCATACTGAAAGAAAAATACAAAATAAAAATGTGTATGCTGAATGAGATATGAAAAGTGTCTGAATAACATGAATCTAATCCCTTAAATACTAAACAAATGATTAGTAAGGGTAAAATAGTCCTTTTAGTGCTAAAATCTACTTCTGGGGCCCACTTGGTGAGTGTTCGGGCTTAGCTCTGCTCTTTGGGCGCTGGACGCCTGGAAGGGGGCAGGAAGCTAGCGTTGGATGCCAGTTTTGGGCCTTCTAATTCGAAGCAAAGTATGAACTATTATATATTGCTGGAAGGCTCTGGAAGTCAGCTTTCCATAGCCATTGATAGTGCTCCATTTGGACCTCTGTAGCTCCAGAAAACTCTTTCGAATGCAAGTAGGTCAAATTTGGACAGCATCTGCAGTGCTTTCTCTGTCTCTGAATTAGACTTTTGCTCCACCTCCTCAATTTTAGCCAGAAAATACCTGAAGTTGTCCAAAAACACAAAAACTCATAGTAGAATCCAAAAATATGAATTTAACACTAAAACCTATAAAAAATTAATAAAAACTAAATAAAAACTACTAAAAACTATATGAAAGTGATGTCAAAAAGCGTATAAAATATCTGCTCATCACTGAACAACTAACAATGAATCACAGTAAACTTTTAAGGCAACAATATGCAAATCAATGGCTAACCTGATCCCAGCAATGAGGGTTTCATATTCGGCTTGGTTGTTACTTGCTTTAAAAGAGAATCGAAGAGAGTGTTCCAGAATTATTCCTTCCGGACTTTCAAGTAGTATGCCTGCTCCAGACCCTTGAGGGTTTGAAGCTCCATCAACGAACAAGCTCCATTCTTGGCTTCCTGCCTCCGAGTATGGTTTTGTAAACTCAGCAACAAAATCAGCCAAGTATTGGGATTTGATAGACCCTCTAGGTTGGTACTGAATATCGAATGCTGAAAGTCCGATAAACCACTTGATTAGCCTTCCTGCTAGCTTGGGTTTGGCGAGTATTTGTTGAAGGGGTTGTCCAGTTCTGACATTGATTGTGTGGCTCTAAAAATAAGGTCGGAGCTACCTTGCGGAGAAGACTAGCGCAAAGGTGAGCTTTTCTAACCTCGGGTAGCGAAGCTTGGCATTTTGCAATGATTTGCAAAATAAACTGGCTGTTGAATTTTGTCATTTTCTGCAACAAGAACAGAGCTGATTGCCATATCAATAATAGATAAATACAAATATAATGGCTTCCCGAGTTTAGGTTTTTGTAAAATAGGTGGTTTTGAAAGAAATTGTTTTAAACTTGTGAATGTAGCTTCACAGTTTTCAGCCCATTGAAAATTTATATTTTTTCGCAAACACTGAAAAAAGTTAGAGGATTTAGATGCTAAACATGGCAGAAATCTGGACAATGCCGCTAATCTCCCTGTTAATCGCTGAACTTCCTTGATTATTGTGGGATTGTGCATGTCGAGTATCACTTGAATTTTTACGAGGTTTGCTTCAATGCCTTGGCTGGTGAGGATGAACCCGAGAAATTTTCCTCCACGAACGCCAAAGATGCACTTTTTAGGGTTTAGCCTCATGTTATATGCTCGGATCTGTCCAAAAATTTTAGCAAGATCGTCGATGTGGGAATTGCCGACTTTTGTCTTGGCGACCATGTCGTCAACGTACACCTTAATATTCCGACCTATTTGTTGTTCAAAGATCTTGTTCATCAATCTTTGGTACATCGCTCCTGCATTCTTTAAACCAAAAGGCATAACATTATAGCAGTAATTACCATATTCAGTTATAAAGGCTATTTTTTCTTGGTCTGATGGATGCATAAGGATCTTGCTATAACCAGAGTATGCATCCATGAAACTCAAAGTTCCATAACCGCAGGAGTTATCAACAAAAGTGTCAATGCAGGGTAAGGGGTAAGCATCTTTAGGACATGCCTTGTTTAGGTCAGTAAAGTCGACGCACATGCGCCATTTACCATTACTTTTCTTTACCATAACAACATTGGCTAACCATGTTGTGAACCTGATTTTTGGGATGAAATTTGCGTCGATGAGTGATGAGCGGATAATTTATACGCTTTTTGGTATTGTTTTTAGTATGTTTTTAGTATATTTTAATTAGTTTTTATTATATTTTTATTAGTTTTTATTTAAAATTAACTTTTCTGGACTTTACTATGAGTTTGTGTATTTTTCTGTGATTTCAGGTATTTTCTGGCTGAAATTGAGGAACCTGAGCAAAAATCTGATTCAGAGGCTGAAAAAGGACTGCAGATGCTGTTGGATTCTGTCCTCCCTACACTCAAAGTAAATTTTCTAGAGCTACAGAAGCCCAATTGGCGCGCTCTCAATTGCGTTGGAAAGTAAACATCCTGGGCTTTCCAGCAATATATAATAGTCCATACTTTGCCCGAGATTTGATGGCTCAAACAGGCGTTCCAATTCAGCTCAAGAATTCTGGCGTTTAACGCCGGAACTGGCATAAAAACTGGAGTTAAACGCGCAAACTGGCACAAAAGCTGGCGTTTAACTCCAAGAAAAGTCTCTACACATGAAAGCTTCAATGCTCAGCCCAAGCACACACCAAGTGGGCCCCGGAAGTGGATTTTTACACTAAACACCCTAGCTTACTCGTTTTCTGTAACCCTAGGTCACTAGTTCACTATAAAAACTACTTTTAGTGATTCATCTTGTACCTCATGATACTTTAGACGTTTTTTATTGTATTCTCTATGGCATAAGTCTCTAAACCCCATTGTTGGGGGGTGAGGAGCTCTGCTGTTCTTCATGAATTAATGCAATTACTACTGTTTTTCATTCTATCACGCTTGCTTCTATTCTAAGATATTCATTCGCACTTCAACCTGATGAATGTGATGATCCGTAACACTCATCATCATTCTCACCTATGAACGCGTACCTGACAACCACCTCCGTTCTACCTTAGATTGAATGCATATCTCATAGCCTCATGATTCAGATCAGAGTCTTCATGGTATAAGCTCGAATTATTGGCGGCCATTCCTGAGATCCGAAACGTCTAAACCTTATCTGTGGTATTCTGAGTAGGATCTGGGAAGGGATGGCTGTGACGAGCTTCAAACTCGCGATTGTTGGGCGTGTGACAGACGCAAAAGGATCAATGGATCCTATTCCGACATGATCGAGAACCGACAGATGATTAGCCGTGCGGTGACAGCGCATTTGGAACGTTTTCACTGAGAGGACGGGAAGTAGCCATTGACAACGGTGATGCCCAACATAAAGCTTACCATGGAAGGAGCCTTGCGTGCATGAAGAAGAAGATAGTAGGAAAGCAGAGATTCAGAAGACAAAGCATCTCCAAAGCCTCAACCTGTTCTTCATTACTTCATAACAAGTATTTATTTCATGTTCTTTTACTTTTTACAATTAAATCTGAGAATTATTGATATCCTGACTAAGAGTTACAAGATAACCATAGCTTGCTTCAAGCCGACAATCTTCGTGGGATCGACCCTTACTCACGTAAGGTATTACTTGGACGACCCAGTGCATTTGCTGGTTAGTTGTGCGGAATTGCAAAAGTGTGATTGTGATTTCGTGCACCAAGTTTTTGGCGCCGTTGTCGGGGATTGTTCGAGTTTGGACAACTGACGGTTTATTTTGTTTCTTAGATTAGGAATAATTTATTTTTTGTTGGTTTAGAGTCTTTTATTTGAGTTTAGTTTTATATTTTAAGTTTGGTGTCTTCTTTGTGTTTTCCTTTAAATTTTCGAAAATTTATGTTTGATTTTCTAAAAATTTTAAGTTTGGTGTCTTCTCTGTGTTTTCCTTTAATTTTTCGAAAATTTGTATTCGAATTTCTAAAAATTTTAAGTTTGGTGTTTTTGTGCTTTTAGTTACTTAAAAATTTTTCAAAAAAGTGTTCTTGGTGTTCATCTTGACATTCAAAGTTTTCTTATTTGTTCTCTGTGTTTTGATCTAAAAATTCTAAATTTAGTGTCATTTTGTTGTTTTTCTCTTTCCGCATTAAAATTCAAAAATCAAAAAAATATCCTATCCTTATTTTACTCATAAATTTAAAAATTTTGCATTAATTTAGTCAAAGATTTTCAAAATCATATCTTTTTTTTAGTCAAGTCAAAATTCTAATTTCAAAAATTGATCTTTTCAAATCTTTTTGAAAAATCAAATCTTTTTAATTTCTTCAATCATATCTTTTCAATCATTTTTTTTATAAATTGCGATCATATCTTCTCAATCATATCTTTTTCAAAATAATTTTCAATCATATCTTTTTTTAATAAATTGCAATCATATCTTCTAAATTATATCTTTTTCAAAATAATTTTCAATCATATATTTTTTATTACTTTTTCCAAAATCTTTTTAATTAATTAATTTATTTAATTTCAATTTGCTTTTATTTTATTTCCTTTTTGTTTTCGAAACTTTATTTTATTTTCCATTTATTTTACTTTATTTTATTCGGTTAATTTTAATTAAAATAAAATAAAAACAAAATTATATTTTATTTGCAATCCACATCATCTCCCTTTCTCCATCATGGACCTAAGTGGAAGTGAACAGTTCAGAAGGACTCTGGGGTCATATGCTAACCCCATTACAGCTGCATATGGGAGTAGCATCTGTATACCTCCCATCAAAGCAAGCAGCTTTGAGCTAAATCCTCAGCTCATTATCATGGTGCAGCAAAATTGTCAGTATTCTGGTCTTTCACAGGAAGAACCTACTGAGTCTCTGGCACAGTTTTTACAAATTGCTGACACAGTACGTGATAAAGAAGTGGATCAGGATGTCTACAGATTATTACTGTTTCCATTTGCTGTAAAAGATCAAGCTAAGAGGTGGTTAAATAACCAACCCACAGCAAGCATAAAAACATGGAGACAGTTATCAGACAAATTCTTGAATCAATTTTACCCTCCAAAAAAGATGACACAGCTAAGGCTGGACATCCAAGGCTTTAAACAAGAGGATCATGAATCCCTTTATAATGCCTGGAAGAGGTACAGAGGGATGCTAAGAAAATGCCCCTCTGAAATATTTTCAGAGTGGGTACAGTTAGACATCTTCTATTATGGGCTTACAGAAAAAGCTCAGATGTCCCTAGACCACTCAGCTGGTGGATCTATACACATGAGAAAAATAATTGAAGAAGCTCAAGAGCTCATAGATACAGTTGTAAGAAATCAATATCTGTACTCAAACAGTGAGTCTTCCATAAAAGAAGAGGCTATGTCAGTAACTACTGATCCCAATCCTCAAGAACAGATTGTTGAACTTAATCAACAATTACTCCTTATGACAAAACAATTAGCAGAATTCAAAGAGATGCTCGAAGACACTAAAAATGCTAACAAGAATATAGAAGCACAATTGAATCAGACAAGACAACAGATATCTAAACAGATAACAGAAGAATGCCAAGCTGTCCAACTAAGGAGCGGGAAAACATTGAATAACTCAGCTCAAAGTAGCAAAAAGTCAAGAAAGGAACAAATGACAGAGGATGACCAAACCACTGCCCAAAATCCCTCTGAGGACATCAAGAGCCCAGAGAGGAATAACTCTGGCGTTCAAACGCCAGAAAAGGGGGAAAAGCTGGCGTTAAACGCCCAATGGATGCCCAAATCTGGCGTTCAAACACCAGAAAAGGGTGGGAACCTGGCGTTAAACGCCCATTCAGCCCCCATTCCTGGCATTCAAACGCCAATGAGGGATCAGGCACCTGCAAGTGCTGATAGTAACCTCTCTAAGAAGGCTTCTCCAACCACTTCTGTAGGGAATAAACCTGCAGCAACTAAGGTTGAAGAATATAAAGCCAAGATGCCTTATCCTCAGAAGCTCCGCCAAGCGGAACAGGATAAACAATTTGTCCGCTTTGCAGACTATCTCAGGACTCTTGAAATAAAGATCCTGTTTGCAGAGGCACTTGAGCAAATACCCTCTTATGCTAAGTTCATGAAAGAGATCTTAAGTCATAAGAAAGATTGGAGAGAAACTGAAAGAGTGTTTCTCACTCAAGAATGCAGTGCAGTCATTCTAAAAAGCTTACCAGAAAAGCTTCAAGATCCAAGAAGCTTTATGATACCGTGCACATTAGAGGGTGCTTGCACCAAGACAGCTCTATGTGACCTTGGAGCAAGTATCAACCTAATACCTGCATCCACTATCAGAAAGCTTGGGTTGATTGAAGAAGTCAAACCAACCCGGATATATCTTCAACTTGCTGATAGCTCCATTAAATATCCATCAGGCATCATTGAGGACATGATTGTCAAGGTTGGGCCATTTGCCTTTCCCACTGACTTTGTAGTGCTGGAAATGGAGGAGCACAAGAGTGCAAATCTCATTCTAGGAAGACCTTTCCTAGCAACTGGACGAACTCTTATTGATGTACAAAAAGGGGAAGTGACCCTGAGAGTCAATGAGGATGAGTTCAAGTTAAATGCTGTCAAAGCTATGCAGCATCCAGACACAGCAATTGACTGCATGAGCACTGATATTATTGACTCTTTGGTGGAAGAGATCAATATGACTGAGAGTCTTGAATCAGAGCAAGAGGACATCTTTAAAGATGTTCAGCCGGATTTGAAGGAACCTGAGGAAATAAAAGAACATCTAAAAATCCCTCAGGAAGAGGAGAAACCTCCTAAACCAGAGCTCAAACCACTACCACCATCCCTGAAATATACATTTTTGGGAGAGGGTGACACTTTTCCAGTGATCATAAGCTCTGCTTTAAATCCACAGGAAGAGAAAGCACTAATTCAAGTGCTAAAGACACACAAGACAGCTCTTGGGTGGTCCATAAGTGACCTTAAAGGCATTATCCCAGCAAGATGCATGCACAAAATCCTATTGGAAGATGATGCCAAGCCAGTGGTTCAACCACAGAGGCGGCTAAATCCAGCCATGAAGGAAGTGGTGCAGAAAGAGGTCACTAAGTTACTAGAGGCTGGGATTATTTATCCTATTTCTGATAGCCCCTGGGTGAGCCCTGTCCAAGTTGTCCCCAAGAAGGGAGGCATGATAGTGGTTCATAATGAAAAGAATGAACTGGTTCCCACAAGAACAATTACAGGGTGGCGTATGTGTATTGACTACAGAAGGCTCAATACAGCCACCAGAAAGGATCATTTTCCTTTACCATTCATAGACTAGATGCTAGAGAGACTAGCAGGTCATGAATACTACTGCTTTTTGGATGGCTATTCAGGCTACAACCAAATTGCAGTGGATCCTCAAGACCAAGAGAAAACAGCATTCATATGTCCATCTGGAGTATTTGCTTACAGAAGAATGCCTTTTGGTCTATGCAATGCACCTGCAACCTTTCAGAGGTGCATGCTCTCTATCTTCTCTGATATGATAGAGAAGTTCCTGGAAGTCTTCATGGATGACTTCTCAGTATTTGGAGACTCATTCAGCTCATGTCTTGATCATCTAGCACTTGTCTTGAAAAGGTGCCAAGAGACTAACTTAGTCTTAAACTGGGAAAAATGTCACTTTATGGTGACTGAAGGAATTGTCCTTGGGCACAAAATTTCAAGCAAAGAAATAGAGGTGGATCAAGCCAAGGTAGAGGTAATTGAGAAATTACCACCACCTGCCAATGTTAAGGTAATCAGAAGCTTTCTGGGGCATGCAAGATTCTATAGGAGGTTCATAAAGGATTTTTCAAAAATTGCAAAACCTCTAAGCAACCTGCTAGCTGCTGCCACGCCATTTGTGTTTGACATAGAGTGTCTGCAGGCGTTTGAGACCCTGGAAGCTAAGCTGGTCACAGCACCAGTCATCTCTGCACCTGACTGGATATTACCATTCGAATTAATGTGTGATGCCAGTGACTATGCCATTGGTGCAGTGTTGGGACAAAGGCATAACAAGCTTCTGCACGTCATTTACTATGCCAGTCGTGTTCTAAATGACGCACAAAAGAATTACACAACCACAGAAAAGGAGTTACTTGCAGTGGTTTATGCCATTGACAAGTTTAGATCCTATTTAGTAGGTTCAAAAGTGATTATGTATACTAACCATGCTGCTCTTAAATATCTACTCACAAAGCAGGATTCAAAACCCAGGCTCATAAGATGGGTGTTGCTTCTGCAAGAGTTTGATATAGAAATAAGAGACAGAAAAGGGACAGAGAACTAGGTAGCTGATCACCTGTCCCGGATAGAACCAGTAGCAGGGGCGTCCTTCCCTCCTACTGAGATCTCTTAGACCTTTCCGGATGAGCAACTTTTTGCCATTCAGGAAGCGCCATGGTTTGCAGACATTGCAAATTATAAAGCTGTGAGGTTCATACCCCAGGAGTACAGCAGGTTGCAAAAGAAAAACTAATTTCTGATGCAAAGTACTACTTATGGGATGAACTATATCTCTTTAAGAGATGCGCAGACGGAATGATCCGCAGATGCATCCCTAGAGAGGAGGCACAGAAGATCCTGTGGCATTGCCATGGATCACAGTATAGAGGACATTTCGGAAGTGAGCGAACAGCCACTAAAGTCCTCCAATGTGGCTTCTATTGGCCTACTCTCTATAGAGATTCCCAAGAGTTTGTGCGTAACTGTGACAGTTGCCAAAGAGCTGGTAACTTGCCTCATGGTTATGCCATGCCTCAACAAGGGATCTTAGAGATTGAGTTGTTTGATGTATGGGGTATTGACTTCATGGGTCCTTTCCCACCATCATACTCAAACACTTACATTCTGGTGGCAGTAGACTACGTATCTAAATGGGTGGAAGCTATTGCCACACCCACTAATGATACTAAGACTGTGCTGAAGTTCCTCCAGAAACATATTTTCAGCAGATTTGGTGTTCCCAGAGTACTAATCAGTGATGGGGGCACCCATTTCTGCAATAAATAGCTTTACTCTGCTATGGTTCGATATGGAATTAGCCACAAAGTAGCAACTCCGTATCATCCACAGACAAATGGGCAGGCTGAAGTCTCTAATAGAGAATTAAAGAGAATCCTGGAATGGACTGTAATTGCCCGTAGAAAGGATTGGGCAAAGAGCTTGGATGATGCTCTGTGGGCATACAGAACAGCATTCAAGACTCCTATAGGAACCTCTCCATACCAGCTTGTGTATGGCAAGGCCTATCATCTACCCGTGGAACTAGAACATAAAGCCTACTGGGCAACCAGATTCCTAAACATGGATGCTAAGTTAGCTGGTGAGAAAAGATTGCTCCAGCTAAATGAGCTAGAGGAGTTCAAACTCAATGCTTTTGAAAATGCAAAAATTTATAAGGAAAAAGCAAAAAAATGGCATGACAAGAAATTGTCATCCAGAGTCTTTGAGCCAGGACAAAAAGTTCTGCTGTTCAACTCTAGCCTCAGATTATTCCCCGGGAAATAAAAATCCCGGTGGAGGGGACCATATGTGATCACAGGAGTGTCACCATATGGTTATGTTGAGCTTCAAGATATTGATTCTGATAGAAAGTTCATTGTTAATGGACAG
Organism: Arachis hypogaea; assembly: GCF_003086295.3. Taxonomy (NCBI): domain Eukaryota; kingdom Viridiplantae; phylum Streptophyta; class Magnoliopsida; order Fabales; family Fabaceae; genus Arachis; species Arachis hypogaea. The sequence goes on from NC_092049.1 coordinate 101,376,303, forward strand.
AGAATCAAACATTATCTTGAAATCAATTTTGAGCAAGAATGCTCAAAACTGAATGAAGCTCAGTACAGGTCTAGCTAAAGACAATAAAGAAGCGCTTGCTGGGAGGCAACCCAGCCATTAGCAAGTTATTTGTCTTAATTAATACTTGTAGAAGTTGATATACATTTTTCTTCAAAGGTTAATCATCAAAATTGAAGGAATTCACAGAGTTACAGAAGGATTCAGTGCAAAAAGCAAAGAAAAGGAGCTTGCTGGCAAGAAAACGCCAGTAAAGGGCATTTTGGGCGTTAAATGCCAGAATGGCTACCATTCTGGGCGTTTAACGCCAGAATTGCAGCATCCTGGGAATTCAGCAAAACGCCCAGTGATAAAGGGGTTTCTGGCGTTTAACGCCAGCCAGGGTACCTGGCTGGGCGTTAAATGCCCATAATGGCCAACAATTGGGCGTTAAACGCCAGAATGGATACCATTCTGGGCGTTTAACGCCAGAAAGGCAGGGGAAGGAGATTTTGTTTTCAACTTCAATTTTTTTTTTCAAATTTTCATGTTTTGATTCATACTTTTCTGCATAAACATGTTTCAAACTTTCATCATTCACGCTCAATTTTCAAAAAGTTCAAACATTTTCTAAATCTCTTTTCAATTTTCTTTCAAATCCTTCCCAAATCTTCTTCAAAAACTCAATTATCTTCTTAATTTCTTTCCAAATCTTTTTCAACTCATCATATCATCTTTTAATTCTTAGATGCATAACCAAATTTTCAGATTTAACATCTTTATATCTTTTTCAATTACAAATCTCATCTTTTTCATATCATGATTTTATTTTCTTCCATCAATCATATCTCTATGTCATATCTCTTTCAAATTTTTCGAAATCCCTCCCCTCCTCCTATAAATATACATTCGGCCATCCCCTCCTCTACACCATTCGAATTTGCCTCTTCTCCTCTCTCTCCCCTTTCCTTTCTTTTGCTTGAGGACAAGCAAACCTCTAAGTTTGGTGTGTTTTTTCGTGATCACTGAGCTAAGACTCATCAAGATCATGGCACCTAAGGGAAAACAAACCAAATCAAGAGGCAAGAAAGAGAATACTCCAAAGAGTCTTTGGAATCAAGAGAGGTTCTTAACCAAAGAACATGCAGACCATTACCACAAAATAATGGGTCTGAGGTCAGTGATCCCGGAAGTTAAATTCAATCTGAAAGAGGATGAACATCCGGAGATCCAAGAGCAAATTCGAAACAGAGGATGGGAAATTCTAGCCAATCCTGAGACAAAGGTTGGAAGAAACATGGTTCAGGAATTCTACTCAAATCTGTGGCTGACAGATAAGCAGAGAATAACTGGAACCGCCTTTCATACCTACCGAACCATGGTTAGAGGGAGGCTTATTTACTTCCATCTGGACAAAATAAGAGAGATCTTCAAATTGTCTCAACTACAAGATAATCCAGAATCCTTTAATAGGAGAATGGTGAGAGTAGTTAAGGGGTTGGATCAAGTTCTAGAGGACATATGCCTCCCTGGAACTAAGTGGATAACCAATTCAAAAGGTGTCCCAAACCAACTCAAGAGGGGAGATCTCAAACCAGTTGCAAGAGGCTGGTTGGACTTCATTGGGCGTTCTATATTACCCACTAGCAACCGCTCTGAGGTCATTGTCAAAAGAGCAGTGATGATTCATTGTATTATGCTTGGAAAAGAAGTGGAGATTCATCATCTGATTTCTTGTGAGATTTACACAATTGCAAACAAGAACTCCACTAAAGCCAAACTGGCCTACCCAAGCTTAATTTCTCTGTTATGTAAAGATGCTGGGGTGAGGATGGGAGTAGATGAATTCATCCCAATCGTACACCCAATCACCAAGAAGTCAATGGAAGGACAAGTGCAAGACAACTCCATCAAAAGGAGGGCGCAGGAGTTCCTCCCAGAAATTCCTGAAATTGACTACTGGACCCGCCTAGAAGCATCTGTTACCAAGCTGCAAGAAGCTATGAAACAACTTAAGGAAAAACAGCAGAATCAAAACTGTATGCTCTGCAAACTGCTGAAGGAACAGAAGAAGCAGGGGCGTGAGCTACAGGAGTTGAAGCACCAGAAGCTCTCCCTTGAAGGACCAAGCACCCCATAGATTGAGGGAGCATCAACTCCTCAAAATTAAGGTTGTTAAGTCCTAACTCTGTGATAACCTTTATTATTAAGATTCTATTTTAAGAGTCATTTATTCTTCTGCTTTTAATTTTCTGTCTTCTATTATTATGGGTCTGCGCTTATATTTATTTTTGAGTCTTATTTTTTATTCCATAATCAATAAAAATTTAAAGTTTATGTCTTAAAGCTATGAATGTCCTATGAATCCATCACCTTTCTTAAATAAAAAGTATTTTTAATTGAAAAAGAAAAAGAAGTACATGAATTTCGAATTTTAAAACAGTTTAATTATTTTGATGTGGTGGCAATACTATTGTTTTCTGAATGAATGCTTGAACAGTGCATATTTTTGAATTTGATTGTTTATGAATGTTAAAATTGTTGGCTCTTGAAAGAATGATGGGAAAAGGAGAAATGTTATCTGATGATCTGAAAAATCATAAAATTGATTCTTGAAGCAAGAAAAAGCAGTGAAAAGCTTGCAGAAAAAAAAAGAAGAAGAGGCGAAAAAAAAAAGAGAAAAGAAAAAGAAAGAAAAAGAAAAGAAAGCAGAAAAAACCAATACCCCTTTAAACCAAAAGGCAAGGGTGATAAAAAGGATCCAAGGCTTTGAGCATCAGTGGATAGGAGGGCCCACAGGAATAAAATCCTGGCCTAAGCGGCTAAACCAAGCTGTCCCTAACCATGTGCTTGTGGCGTGAAGGTGTCAAGTGAAAACTTGAGACCGAGCGGTTAAAGTCGAGGTCCAAAGCAAAAAGAAGAGTGTGCTTAAGAACCCTGGACACCTCTAATTGGGGACTCTAGCAAAGCTGAGTCACAATCTGAAAAGGTTCACCCAGTTATGTGTCTGTGGCATTTATGTATCCGGTGGTAATACTGGAAAACAAAGTGCTTAGGGCCACAGCCAAGACTCATAAAGTAGCTGTGTTTAAGAATTAACATACTTAACTAGGAGAATCAATAACACTATCTGGATTATGAGTTCCTATAGATGCCAATCATTCTGAACTTCAAGGAATAAAGTGAGATGCCAAAACTGTTCAGAAGCAAAAAGCTAAAAGCGTCGCTCATCTAATTAATACTGATCTTCATAGATGTTTTTGGAATTCATTGTATATTCTCTTCTTTTTATCCTATTTGATTTTCAGTTGCTTGGGGACAAGCAACAATTTAAGTTTGGTGTTGTGATGAGCGGATAATTTATACGCTTTTTGGCATTGTTTTTAGTATGTTTTTAGTATATTTTAATTAGTTTTTATTATATTTTTATTAGTTTTTATTTAAAATTCACTTTTCTAGACTTTACTATGAGTTTGTATGTTTTTCTGTGATTTCAGGTATTTTCTGGCTGAAATTGAGGGACCTGAGCAAAAATCTGATTCAGAGGCTGAAAAAGGACTGCAGATGCTGTTGGATTCTGACCTCCCTGCACTCAAAGTAGATTTTCTGGAGCTACAGAAGCCCAATTGGTGCGCTCTCAATTGCGTTGAAAAGTAGACATCTTGGGCTTTCTATCAATATATAATAGTCCATACTTTTCACGAGATTTGATGGCCAAATAGGCATTTCAATTCAGCTCAAGAATTCTGGCATTTAACGCCGGAACTAGCATAAAAACTGGAGTTAAACGCCCAAACTGGCACAAAAGCTGGTGTTTAACTCCAAGAAAAGTCTCTACACATGAAAGCTTCAATTCTCAGCCCAAGCACACACCAAGTGGGCCCCGGAAGTAGATTTTTACACTAAACACCCTAGCTTACTCGTTTTCTGTAACCCTAGGTCACCAGTTCACTATAAAAACTACTTTTAGTGATTCATCTTGTACCTCATGACACTTTACACGTTTCTTATTGTATTCTCTACGGCATGAGTCTCTAAACCCCATTGTTGGGGGTGAGAAGCTCTGCTGTTCTTCATGAATTAATGCAATTACTACTGTTTTCTATTCTATCACGCTTGCTTCTATTCTAAGATATTCATTCGCACTTCAACCTGATGAATGTGATGATCCGTGACACTCATCATCATTCTCACCTATGAACGCATGCCTGACAACCACCTCCATTCTACCTTAGATTGAATGCATATCTCTTAGCCTCATGATTCAGATCAGAGTCTTCGTGGTATAAGCTAGAATTATTGGCGGCCATTCCTGAGATCCGGAATGTCTAAACCTTGTCTGTGGTATTCTGAGTAGGATCTGGGAAGGGATGGCTGTGACGAGCTTCAAAATCGTGATTGTTGGGCGTGTGACAGACGCAAAAGGATCAATGGATCCTATTCCGACATGATCGAGAACCGACAGATGATTAGCCATGCGGTGACAGCGCATTTGGAATGTTTTCACTAAGAGGACGGGAAGTAGCCATTGACAACGGTGATGCCCAACATAAAGCTTGCCATGGAAGGAGCCTTGCGTGCATGAAGAAGAAGATAGTAGGAAAGCAGAGATTTAGAAGACAAAGCATCTCCAAAGCCTCAACCTGTTCTTCATTACTGCATAACAAGTATTTATTTCAAGTTCTTTTACTTTTTACAATTAAATATGAGAATTATTGATATCCTGATTAAGAGTTACAAGATAACCATAGCTTGCTTGAAGCCGATAATCTCCGTGGGATCGACCTTTACTCACGTAAGGTATTACTTGGACGACCCAGTGCACTTGCTGGTTAGTTGTGCGGAATTGCAAAAGTGTGATTGTGATTTCGTGCACCAATGAGCTTCTTGGCTTCCGCCATGGATGCAAGTCATTTCTCGGTTCCGAGGTTTCGCTTCTTCTGAGATACTGGTCGGGTTGCTCGACTAATCGCCGGTTTATGCATAATCACAGATGGGTCTATCCCCGGCATATCACCTGAAGTCCAGGCAAATAGGTCGGCATTCTGGCATAAAAAACTGACGAGTTGTTCCTTGTCTTCATATTTGGTGGATGTTCCTACAAAAGTAAACTTCGTCGGATCTCCGATCAAGATGTCCTTTGTCAGCTCTTCATTTGGCATAGGGTGCTCTTCAAAGTCAGCCCTAGGATCTAGCTCGGCTAATATTGGCTGCTCGGCATGTATGGAATTGACTCACGCTGTGCTGTTTCTTTTGATAGGCTTCAAGCTTGTGTTATAGCATTGCCGAGCTTCTTAAAGATCACTGTGAACTGTGGCCACTACATTGTGCTGCACAGGAAACTTGACACAAAGATAAATTATGGAGACAATTGCAGCAAATTTATTTAAAAAAGGTCTACCTAATATGAGATTATAAGGACTAAAATAGCCGACTACAAGATATTGAATATCTTGTGTCTTAGATAATGGCTGCTCACCGAGTGTGGTTTGTAACCACACTGAACCCAAAACGGGAACCCGTTCCCTGAAAATCCGACCAAGTCTCCGACATACGATTGCAAAATGTTAGTGCTCAACTTCATTTTCTCAAACGTGGCGAAAAATAACACATCGGCATTGCTCCCCGGATCAAGTAAAACTTTCCGGACTATTAGGTTCCCCAACTGAATGGAGATGACTACAGGGTCGTCGAAGTTGGTGTCACTGTAATTAAAGTCAGTCGGATGGAAGGTCATTTTTGGAATGTCCTGAACTGGTTGAGGATTGTTAGTGGTATCCCCAACTACCAGCATGGCCCTGTAGGTGCGCTTTCTGGCCGAGCTTGTGTGTCCGCCTCTAGCGTAACCTCCTGACATACAGTTGATCACGCCTCTGGGTTGAGCAGGAGCTTTGTCTTTCTCTCTTGATGACTGACCTGCTTTAGATGGGTCAGAGTTAGGAATTGTTCTCTTCTAGATATGTCCTGCAATAAATTTGTCGAGATGCCCTTGTCTCGCTAAGCGTTCCAGGAGATCTTTAGCAATCACACATTCATCGGTTGTGTGGTCGTGCTTCTTGTGAAAAGTGAAATATTTGGATTTGTCAGTGTTCTTTGGTTCAGGATAATTGCCGGCCATACGAGGGGGTTTAATCAGCTTGGAATTCAGTATTTCCTTAATAATGTCATCCCTCTTTATGTTGAACTGGGTGTATGACTCATAACGAGGAACTGGTTTAAAGGTCTTCTTGTTATCTTGAGGTTTATCATCATCCTTGTTTGTTGCCGACTTATCTGCCTTTCGTGCCTGGCGAAGCTCTTCAATGTCTATCTGTCCCTTGGCCTTCTCACGAAACTTGGCCAAAGTTTTCGACTTAGCCACAGCGATGGCCTACCTGGGCGAAGGCCACTTTTGATGCCATGCAAGTGGACTTCAAGATGAAGATTGGGAATTCTCATAACCACCTTCGTAAAATGAGTAATGTAATCCTTCAGGCTCTCTTACGGACCTTGTTTGATGGTGGTCAAGTAATCGGAATCATGCAAGTATATTGCAGATGCTGCAAAGTGGTCCTCGAATTACATAGCCAACTCCTGGAAGCGTGATATAGAATCTACAGGAAAAGAGCACAACCAGTCAAGTGCAGGACCATCTGAAAAAGACGGAAAACAACGAAACAAAATAGGGTCAGATGCACCGTTGATGATCGTGATAGATCAGAATTTTCTGATGTGTTGCTTCGGATCCCCTAACCCATCATATGGAGTTAAAGTCGTCAGAAGGGTGAATTGTCTAGGAAGTTGAAAATTCATAATGTCAGACTGAACGGCCCTGCAGAGTTGTTGGGCTCAACTTCCTTGGTTTTAGCTCGGGCTCCTTCATTCCCAAGACCTTTGTCATCATCATTCCGAGGTGTCTTAGAGACATGGGTTGACTCCGATTGACGCTCGTGATTCGTCGGTCTCTCCTGATGGTCATTATTGTATTCAAGGCGAGCATTAGCTAATTGCACAATTTGGTGCTGTATCCTTTGATTCTCCTCTGCCATGCGCTGGTTTGCCTCAGCCATGCGTTGGTTTGCCTGCTGAAGCTCGGTTACCATTCGAAGGAGATTGGACGGAGTGGGAGGAGGTGCATCAGCCATGAATGAATGCAAGGGTATTTGGGGCCTATAAAGAGAGGTATCCTAAGTTTTCAGCCCCACGGTGGGCGCCAAATGTTCTTGCCTGATTGGGCCAAGGTATAGCTCGTCCTTTGGTGAAGATCGGCGAACTTCCTGATTGGAGCGTGGTATACGTCGGCGATGGAGGAACAAAGGAGGTAGGTACCTGCAAAAGGCACTCTGACGTTCAAGTAAGTGAAAGGGTATATAGATAAATGTTATTTCTTGAGAAGATTGCATACCTTCTAAACTTTCCTCGACCTTTTTTATACCTGAGGAGACAAGGTCGACCGTTTCTTTCGAGCAATAATGTCCAGGAAGAGAATTGACTGCATATCTGACGTTACAGGATAAGGATCAGTTATGACTATTATTAATACGTCAGTTATGAATAAGAGTTTTACATTTCCGAGCTATAACTCGTAACCGATATTTACTGGTCATATCAAATTTTAATTGAGTATTGAGAATTGCCCCAAAAGACAAGACGATGCTATAATCTTTCCAATATTTATCAAACTTCACCTTCATTCTCAAAGCCATATTCATAATAATAGCATCATCACTAATTTAATTGTCTTCCAAGAGGCTTTCAATTTTCCAAACTTGCATAAATATAAATTTGATGTTGGATATAATTAACCCAAAATGATGTTTGTAGTTTCATAAAATGGCTCCAAGAATTCACACATTTTTTTATAAGTTCCATTCTTCATTTGTCAAACAATGCTAATTGTAAAACCCATAAAATTAGTAAATAATTAGTTAATAAATTAATTATTAATCAAAGAAATTAAAAAATGGAATTTCATAGTTTAATGAAATAGAGCTAATTAAAATAAGAATTTTGACACTAATTTTAAAGAATTTGGCCCAAAATTAGACCGAACGAGCTAAACTGGGCCCGTATTAGGCCTAAGGCCAACCCAATCACCATATAAGTGAAGAACACAGCTCTTCTTCCTTCCCAAATCAGGGGAAACACGTTGAACACAAAGAGGGGGAGAAGAAGAAACTTCAAACCCTAACCCCCTATTCAAACTCACATAACTTTTGATCCGGAGTTCCGATTGATGAGCCGCCAGTGACCACGTGTTCGTCTTGAAATTCTATACAAAATTCATCCAATAATTCGGTAAAAAAATCCTGATTTCATGCCTAGTTCTCTCCTTTTCAGTTTCGTAATCTGAGTTTTGGAATTTGAGAGATTTTGTGATTTTGATAGTTTAGGGGTACTCTAGTGGTAGATAATTACTGGGTTTTGCCTATGTCATCCACGGGTAAGGTGAGAAACTCATATCCCTTGTGAATACTTTAATTTTGTGAAGTTTAGGTATTAATTTGTGGTTATGAATAGAATTATATGTATTATAGATTGAAATTATGTTGAATTGGAGATTGAATTGGTGAAATTGGATGCTTGGGAGTGAACCTTGGAAGCTGAATTTTGATTGGAGAGGTTTGGAGCCTTGGGTTTTGTGGAAATATGGTCAATTGTGACGTTTTGGGATTAACAGAGAATCGGCCAAGGTATGGTTTTGGTTTCTCGTAACTAAAATATAATGTATCATGAAAACCTAGATTAGTTGACCATACTATAAGCATTAAATCATTGTGTTGTTGATGATTGTGATGAATTGATATACATAAGGATTAGTGAGTCTGAGGTTATTGTTGTGCCATATTGGTTGTGGTGTTGGTGTTGTGTTTGATAGAGATAATTGATGATGTATATGATAATGATAATAATGATGATGTATATTGAACTTGAATGGTAGGATTATGTTGTTGCTGAAAATGAATTATTGTGTGAAAGTGATGATATTTGTGAAATTGGGGTCATGGAGTAAAATTGGTGTGTTGAAGAGTGTTTGGACTTGGTTTGATATGATTTGGTAAGTTTTAAAAAGGTTTGAAATGAAATTGTTGTGAAAATTGAGGTTTAGAAACATTTGAGAATTTTGTGAAAAGTTTATTTTTGGCCGAACTTTGGTGAGCCATAACTTGGCTTTCGGACCCTCGATTTCTCTCAAACTTATTTTATATGAAAATTGGGTTCGTGAGATTTATGCCATACGAAGAACGGATGAAAAATAATTTCTAACAAAAAAGTTATGCGCGTCAAAAGTTCGGTGTGTAAAGATGAAATTTTGCAACATTCAAGATTTTTGCCAACTCTACATAACTCGCGTACGCAAGCCTCCCACGCGACGCGGTCATTCGGTTCGGGTTGGCTATTCCGTGTACGCTAGAGATTGCGTGCGTACGCGAGCAGGGGAAAAATGCACCCACGCGTACGTGTGGTCCACGCGTACGCGGGACCCCTGTTTTCAGCAAAGTAAGTTTTATGCTTTAAAACCTAATTTTGAACTTCTAAACCTCTATTTTTACTCCCTAGTGTCCTAAACTTAAATTTAATTATAGGGAGAGTTGAACATTGAGAGGATTTAACGTGCGAGTGAAGAAGGTTTGTGAAGGGGTGATGTAAGTTGAAAAGTTTAACGGGAATGCTGGTTTGTAAATAAATGTGATTGTGGCCCCGAATAGTAGGCAGTGGTGATGTCCACTTGCTCCGGGTATGAGATAAGGATGAAAAATTATGAAAATTGAGTTTAATTATGGAGTTTTGAATGAATGCTGGTTCGTCCCGCTTGCTCTAGGTCAGTGTTTGAGATTTGATCCTAATGATGATTGATTTGGACTGAATGAATGTATGTTTGAGATCCTGGGCAGTAGCAAGGATTGTGGTTCGTCCCGCTTGCTGCGGGTCAGTGATTATGATGCCTAGGTAGTAGCAGCAGAGTGGTTATTCCACTTGGTCCAGGTTGAGCTTTTAAACAGCCGCCTGGGTAGTAGCCACAGTAGTGGTTATTCCACTGGCTCTGGATTAAGCGGGTAGTAGCAAGGAGATTGTAGCTCAAACCCACTTGCTCTGCAGTGGGTGTTTCTGTCCATGGTTAGCTGCCAGGACTTGTCGGGTTGGTTATATAACCGACAGATGATATCATCAGCCATAGAACAGGCATGCATTATATACATTTGTGTATCTTGTTTGATTTTGTTTTAATTGGGCTTGCCTATGTGATTATTATGTCTACTTGCTAAACTTGCTACCTGCTGTAATTGAATTCTACTTGTTTTACTTTGTCTGTATTTTGGTTGTCTGTGCTATGAAGTTCTAGAAGAACGGAGGAAGGCGAGAAGCTAAAGAATCAAGTTAGGTTGATTTAGAATTTTGAACCCTTAACTACCCCACTTTTTTATAGCTTATTTATGGTTGTAAAGAATAGTTTTAAGTTTGAATCTGTTGTCGGAAGTTCTAAGATCACCTTCGACTTTTCTGAGACCTTATATGTTAATTATGTGGCCACTGTTACTATGATGAGAACCTCTGGTTCTCACCCCATACAATATTTATGGTTTTCAGATGCAGGACGTGAGACACCTCGCTGAGGTATTCTGGAAGTTTTCAAAGCGAAGAACTCTTGCCCTTATGGGTTTCTATTTTGTTTTTGATATATAATATATATATATATATATATATATATATATATATATATATATATATATATATATATATATATCATTTCATAGATTATATTATGTCCCTCTTTTGGGACTTTTGGGTTTATCTTGTAATACTTATGTAAATATTCTCCGGTCAACGTTGGCTTTCCTGATTGAGCTTGGAACTTGAATATTTGTATCTTTGACTCTCCCTTTTTATTATTATTATTATTATTATATATATATATATATATATATATATATATATATATATATATCTTACATTTCTTCGTATGCAAGCTTTTCTCGTTATAAAATTCCTTTCAAATATATATATATATATATATACTTTTAGAGGTCATAATAACTTGCCACCTCAGTTTTATGACTTAAGCATAAGACTCGGTGTGGTAGGGTGTTACACTAATTATAAGCTCCATCTATGACACTAAGGATGTCAAACGTTTTTTTAAATCTGATTGCACTTTCCAACATCATATATGTAGAGTTCTATCGAGTTGGAACATCTAAATTTAGAACGACACCTTCTTTAATATCTGCTTGCTGCACACAATCTTTAAATGTTATCATTCTCCTATCTAAAGTTTTGACATATTTCACTCTCTTTAATTTTAAATAAAGCTTCAACAGCCACCTTTAACCTTTCTTGAACAATCAAATTCAAAATGTGAGCGAAACAATATATATGAAAATATTCTCCATTGTAAAGCAAACTATTCTGTTTAAGTAGAGTTTTCAAGATGTTTTGCGTGTTATTATTTACAGATATATTATTCAAAATAATAGAGAATACTTTTTTATCTATACCTTATTGCTTCAAAGAGTTAAATAAGATTGCTTCTAAATTAGTCCCAATGTGGAGAGGAATCATTCGACAAAAAATTAAAATCTTGCTCATTAGTCACTAATTCTCATCAACAAAGTGAGCTGTCAGATGATGTCCACACATTATATATCAAACAAATTCTATTAAGTGTCCTAAATATCTTCTACTTTAATTTTTCCTTTTTTGTTGAATAAATCATTTTAACATCTGATACTAATGTGTTTTTAGAATGCATCACAACCATTGGACTAATGCAATTAATCTAATCTCTAATATACTCATACTTAGCAAAGCTAACCATAAGATCATGTTTCACTATAACTTGAGCTAGTTTTTTTCGATAAACATTCTGGTCAATTTTGGTTGGAGGACCCTCTATATCATCATCAAATCTAATACTGAGGGGTATGAATTTACAAGAAATTATATGATGGCTCAAATGAGAAGTCCCGTAATTATTTTTAGTTTTTAGGTTCCTCCTAATTTTCTATTCATGATTACAAAAGTTACATGCAGCTCTTTCAACATCATCTCTATCTTTTTCAATTTTTTAAAAAAATATCCAAACATTTAAATTTTTGCCAGAGTTAACACTACTAAAAACTTAAATAAGAGTATTAAAAATAATCTCATCATTCATATTTTTAAATTTCTTAATCATATTTAGATAATCAAAACTCCATTTATTAATTTTCTAATCTCATGTGATAATTGAAACCAATAAAACAGAGACATAGATAACATAAAACAAAGCACGAGAATAATTATTAGATACATATAACATAGAGAAAAAATAACTGTCATTCAAAGGATGGAACTTGAGTTCATAGTTCAAGTGGCACAAGAACTTAACAGATCCAATAATAAATTAGTAAGGATGGATCACAGATAAATTAGATAATAAAAAATAGCATTCTAATTCATGAAAAATACAACGAGATTTGGTTGACAGGTTGAGTTCTTACAAATTTTATTTTAAAAATTTTTATTTTAAAATCACATAGAGGGAGAGAAGAAACAAATAAAGTAGAAACTCATAGAGAGGGAAAGAAAAAGCAAAAGAAGAAAAATTCACTTTTGAAGTTCTGAATCAGTTTTGCACTTCTCTCCTAGCGCAGGGAGGAGGAAAATAGTAGAAGAGAGAGACACTGGGAGTTAGGTCTCTAATTTTTTTATTCTTTTCCTTCTCTCTTTCTCTGATTACACTGAATCATTGATAGATAGAATTGTTGATGAGATAGCCACCGATTTTGTCCACCGGGTCCAAGAGGAGGAGCACTGAAGCAGCCACATCTACTAATTGTGTCTTCTTTGGATACTCGCAAGTCACAGACTCGTGTAACAATGACAACAACGACAAGAGCACATAAGCTTTTGTTTGACACTTCGACAATGCATAAGAGCTAGGAGGACCTTTTCTAATTTTTTTTAGGGCCAAACCTATTCCAATTTTTTTGGGGGCTTGATTACTATCAGGACCTTATAAAATATATTTTTGTAGTTTTAAGATTGTGGACTAAAATTAAGTTGAAAGGTTTAAGGTCAGTCTTAGGACCTTAGGCTCAATGCTACTCCAAACTATGTGATTTAACTTGTTTTTAAAATAAAAGTATTTTTATTTTTTTATCACAAAAATCTCTATTTTTATTTTTGTGTAGTAAATGTTGTTATTAAAAATTATTTTAAAAATGTTATTTTTTATTATCTATAATTATTTTAGAAAAAATATTATGGTGGAGAACTTTATTAACATTGAGAATTTAGAATAAAATTGTGAAAAAAATATGTTGTAATTTAGCTATTTTTTATTTGTATTTAAATTATAATTAAATTTTTACTTATTATTGTTTTGTTAGACTAATTTTAATTATTTTTATTTTTTTTATAAAAAATAAATTAAGCAGACTAAGTTACCAGTATGTTAATTTACCATAAAAGATTATTATTTTAAATTCATTTTACTTTAACAAACTTAAGTAATTCTATCTCATTTTTCGAACAAGTCTTGGTAGGTGGAGTAAAATGGGACAAGACAAGACGAGACGGACAGGACAGGCTATCCGCTTTAATTTCTTTAACAAATATATTAAAAATTATTTATTTATTTATAATTACTAAAAAAATTCATAAATATAATCTCATATTTGTTATGAAATTATAGTGTGAAAGGCCTACCATTTAATGTACTAAAGTTACATAATATATGTTTGTACTAATAACAAGTAAGTGGGTTAGATAATCAATAGTTTATTAATTGTTCGATTTCAACTTTTATCTACAAATAGTTGCTATAGATTATAGCTTTAGGACTACAATAAGCATAAGATAGTTAGTTATTAGCTACATAATTTTGTTAGTTTTTGTGTCTAGTTTTTTTGCCTAATTTTTGTGTAATACAAAATATATTCTCATAAATGATCAAGTATTATATTGTGATAATATTATTAATATACAAATCTCTTCTTCTCATATATAAATTGTTAGTGTTGCAAGTGTGAGAAGTGTTGAAATTAGTCCCACATCAAAGAAAACATAGAAGAGTAAGGAGTTTATAAAATGAGAGACACATTAACTTAACACATTAAGGTTTTGAGTTGGATGTGGTGTCTTCTCATCTTATTATGTTCTCTCATTTGATTCCTCCCCGAATTCTTTTTGGTGGTCGAGAGCTCCCCACGGTTGGCCCCAACAAGTGGTATCAGAGCTAATGGTTTAATCGGTTTAGTTTTAAGGGGTATTCAAGGTGAAGCATCGAAAGTCTTTCCGGCAAAGGTGGTTCGGGCAGCGTGTCCCGCGGTGTTTTGCGGCGGTGTGATAGACGAATACCCATGGTGGATGAGCTATAAAGAGGGGGAGTTGATGCTTGATGTGGATGCTCACACTTGAGGGAGAGCTTGTTAGTGTTGCAAGTGTGAGAAGTGTTGAAGTTAGTCCCACATCAAAGAAAGCATGGAAGAGTGAGGAGTTTATAAGATGAGATCCATTAACTTAACACCTTAAGATTTTGAGTTGGATGTGGTGTCTTCTCATCTTATGTTCTCTCATTTGATTCCTCCCCAAAATCTTCTCGGTGGTCGAGAGCTCCCCACGGTTGGCCCCAACATAAATCTCCACTTCTATTTATTTACTTTCATCATATTTTTACAATAATATTAAGTTTGATGTTTTTATGGTGTTTAACTTGTTAATTATTTGATATAAAAATAAAGGAAAATATGGAAAGTCAATGAAATATTTGTACAATGCGTACAATGGAGGTTTAGGGAGTATTAGAGATATAATCATTAGTGTTACCTTTTTTCATCAGCGTAAGCTTCTGGGATGAATGGTATCGTGACATGGTATTAGAGTTCTAGATCCGAAAGGTCAATATTTTGATCCTTGGTGAATCCCAAAATCAGCTTAAGCTTTTGGGATGAGGAATTTTATAACATGAGATGTTTATTATCCATAGTACCCGGATGGTTATTCTGAATATTATGGGTGATATTCATTTTGTAACTCATATAACTCATTGTACACATTGTATAAATAAGTCATTGACTCCCTAGCAGGACTCAAAAATAAAAAATAAGGTCCATAATGGCCTCTCTCACCTTTTAGATAATTTAGGAACTAATGTGTTAGGTATCATAAAATTTTTCATTAAATTTAATGTAGGTGTAATTATAACATACTATATGTAAATTATTATTATTATTATTATTATTATTATTATTATTATTATTATTGTGAAGATGTTACATATATTAATTTGTTAGTATTTAAAATTTTTAATTTAATGCCTGGATGCACTTGTTTTTCATCTTAATTTGTGTGCTTTCACTTAAGACGTAGAGAAAAAAATAAAAAATTCAAAAAAATCATAACTTAATTTTATAAATAAGATATAGGTGGTATAATTTTTAAAAATTAGTAAATTAGATGTAATACATATATATGAGTTGTTTATCCTTTTTGAAACCTATAAAAAATAGAGTACGTGACATGTGTTTGACGTTTTGTTATATATAGGAGATAATATATTTTTTACAAAAAAAATTAAAAATAAAATAAATCTTTTTTTAAAACCTGCAACAAACAAAAGATAAATAAAAAATTAAAGAATTTTTTTGTAATCTACCAAAAATAAAAATTAAAATAATTAAAAATATAAAAATTTATAACTTACGAACAAATTTGTATCCATATTTTAATAATTCACTTGAATTTATTATTTTAGAATATTTTACACTTCTATTTTCTATAACAGATGTTCGTTTTTTATTTTTAGTGTGCGTATAAAAGTGGTAAATCTCAAAAGAATGGCTCAAATCGGTATTTTACTGTATTATGAAAAAATTTTAAATGGGGTGAAATCGTCCAAACCTATTTGTGGAGGAGGAGATTGGAGTCGAAATCCATTTGAGCAGTTTTTGCAAGAGTGAGATGAGTCCAAAATGGTTGAAACATTTTGGTTAATGATCGAAAAATAAAATGTGAAATGAAAATTTAGAAGAAAAAGAGAAGTATTCTTGTCATATCAGGACCCACAAATTATTGAAAAAAAATTTCTTTCCTCATCATCATGTGTCCTACATGTGTGAGAAAAATCTGAGGTTAAATTCAATTTAGAATGTATATTTCTTTTGGAACACAATTGTTGTTTTTAAACTACTCTCAATTTCTATTTTTACTACTTTTAAAGATAAGAAATTAGGAGTGGTAAAAATCTTTAAAATGTGAGAATCTTTGTAGGTATTGTCCTAAATGGAGATCAGAAGATGAAAATTTTTTTCGCAGAAATGGAATGCAAAAAAAAAAAAAATTCAAGATAATTGCAAATATTCGAATGAGATCCCCGTCCTGTCTCCTAAGATTTTTAAATAATACAAATTTATTTAATTATTCTTAATATTTTAGATATTCCTATAAATATTTAAATATCTCATCTATTATATATATATAATTTTAATTAATTTATTATTTTAAAAATTGGACAAGATGTATTTGTATGTTGATTCAATATATTATATGTTTTTTTATTTTTTATAAATTTTTGTTAGACGACCCGCTGATTCTCATGCATGTATGGACTAGAGAGTGGATGTCTGTCCTAGCATCGATTCCAAAACCCTATTTTTCTATTTGCTTTTTGGTAATGTGATGTGATGTGGATATATTTTTGTTTGATTTTACTAATGGAACATAAAAACATGACAAGTGGGATCATTGTGTATGTCCCTCAGTTTAATACAGATGTTCAAAAACAAATCAATTAAGAGAGATGTTGGACGCAGTGAATGGACATAGGGTAAGTACTTAAAAAATGGTCTTGATGAATGTGGATGTATTTTATATTTGTAGATTGATGAATTATTCCATGAAAATCTAATATTTATTCACAACTAATCTTAATAGTTGTTTAGTCTTTATTTTTATACTTAAATGCATTTTTACTAGTTAGTAGACTATAATTTTGTCTTTTTTGTTATTCATGCAATTTGTTTGGGACGCGTACAATTGCGATCGACTTCCTCCCAATTTGATTTTGGTCGACATCCATGATGACAGAATAACGCGGAATACAACGATTCTGCTCATATTATTTGAGTGTATCAAGTAGTATCCTACCAATAATGTCACGACATAGTTCGAGATGAAACAAACCATTCCAAGAGAGCTAAAGAATCTTGGTGGTTCGCATAAAAATGTGCTAACCGATCATAAAAATTTGAATTAGGGAATCAAGCTTGACAAGTGAATAATGATGCGGTAAAACTAATATTCTTATTGTCTTAATCTTAATCCAATCCTTACTTATGAAGCATCTAAGGTTTATATGAGTTGGTACAATCATACCTTTAGTCGTCACGTACTATTGGCCCCTCATCTTTTACAGCTAGCACAAGGCGCCAAAATTCCTGTTGACTAGCCATCGTCGCTACAGCCGTAGCCACAACTACAACCACAACCGCCTTAAGCACTGGGGCTTTCATTTTCTCCTCACTTGGACTAGGAACCATACCTTTATTCTAATACCTCCCCATAGCACACCACATCCTACCTCACCTTGATCACGTAATTGCTGGTAATACATATTATATTCATGTACTATCCTGGAATAGCCCAAAAAAGAATGCATATACACATCATTCATAGAGTTACTCAACATCATCAAATAAAAATAACAGTATTATATTACTATATTTTATGTACCTATGCTGACGATAAGCTTTTCTAAGTATGGTGCATTGAACCTCCTCAAAAAGTTAGATGTTATATGCCTAATGTAATACAATAAAGGTCCTTTGTATTTTTCATACAAGCGTGTGTCGTCTACCTATACAATTAGTTTGTAGTATCTGAATACTCTAGTGTAAGGGTAAAAATTTCAAAAGACTTGAATACTCATCCTCACAGTAGACAAATCCCATTTCAATAGGGGTGAGCACGAGTAGCGGGTACCCGATTAACCGTCCGAATCCGAACTGAACCAATTAAATTGGTTCTGAAACTAACTGGTAATCGGGTCTAACCCGAACCAAACCGATGGCTTTTGTTAGTAATTGGTTCGGGTATCGATTTTGGGGGTGCGGAACCCGAACCAACCCGGGAACCCTATCATATCTTAATTAAATAAAAACATAAAAAAAATATATATATGGATTTTCTATTAGATAATGATTATTCATTATTAATATGTTTGGATTTTAATGAGTTTAGTTTTTAATGTATTTGGTGTTTAACATGTTTGGATCATTTCTATTGATGTTACATATTTATTGTACTTGTTGAATTTTTAAGATAAAAATTTGTTTTTTTTTTATGAATTTCAAAGTCATCGGGTACCAAATTACCCGAACCGAACCAATCCGTTCTTAATCGGTTTGGTTTGGTTCCGGTACATGTACAAAAAAAATACAAATCTGAACCAAACCGACCTGTGCTCACCCCTACATTTCAAACTACACATCTGATGATGATCTCTTTTAATACATTGCTTCAAACCATCTGAGTAACGCTTCAGAAAAAGTTTTCCAACCATCAAAAATTTTTTTCAACTAAGTTTTGTTTAACTGGCTACACTTTGCAGTAACTAATTATGTAATTGAACTTCGACTGACATTTGCTATTAGATATCACATCTTCAGAGATGGATTGGCTTCTACCAATGGTTTTATCGCTTTTGGAATAGTGTTTGAGTCCATATTAGAATGATCCTAAGAAATATTAGTTGCAGCTGTGGCTACTGTTGTACAGCCTTATCTCCCAACAATACTATTTTTTAAGATCCAACTAGCCCTAATAATCCAATCATTCTGTTTCGTATTATGCACATTTGGCGGATAATGTTGTCAATTATATTCAAACTCTTAAACTTGATAGTCAACTCCTCTATTGGGATGGCAATGCAACTCGTATCTAGGGGTATCCGCTCCATCTCTAATTACCTGCGCTGGTGCATGGCGGGGTCGGGTTCTTAATCCCCATCATCATTTTGATCAACAACTTCATAATTGCCTTCAAACTCATACTCACTTTCACTATTGTAGCATTCTTAATTCGTGTTTGAGTCAGGTTCTACAATCTTATAAGGCAACTGTTCGAACTCAACATATAATTCGATAACAAACACTTGTAATCAAGCTTGATGATATATGAAAAATATTTATCATTATGTGCTTGCTTCATTAGTGACATACTTTGTCAGAAATTATATGAACCCATTGAATATTAAAGCAAAATACCTATACAAAATACATACCAACCTCTTCAATTTTTTAGAATCCACCCTTTTTATAAATTACACTCTTAAGTTCCTTAAACAATATTGTGAAAGGAAAAACAAAATCACATAAATTCTCACATATGAATTTCATACCTTTAGGTATTTTAGAGTAAAATTTGACAATTGTCATATAGTTGTAAACAAAATTTATAATTCATTTTCTCCTTTACTAACTCCTTATTTTTTTTAAAGATAAATTTTTGAGGAATAAGAAGAACAAAAAATTGAGAAAAAATCTAGAATAACGAGATTGAGAGAAAGGATACCTGAAGAGACTGAAGATTGATGGTTTAGAAGTTATAGTAAACTCTCGTTGCAAGTATAGTTACTAAACCAAGCAATCAACCTTTCTTACAAACGTTTTGGTTGTCACAAGTAACAAACCCCTAAATAAATTGATAACCGAAGTATTTAAACTTCGGGTCGTCTTCTCAAGGAACTGCAGGAAAGTATGTTCTTATTATTGGTTATGAAGATTGTAAATTGGGGTTTTGAAAGTAAGGAGCAAATAATTTGAATGACAAGTAAAATAAATAAATAACTGTAAAACACACTTTTCGCAAGGTATGAGAAATTGGAAGTCCTATCCTAGTTATCCTGATCAATGGTGATGAGGATTGAGTCTTAATCCGACTTAGTTAGCCTTTACTAAAGCAAAGGAAGATCAAGTGGATTAATTAGTCTGATCTTCATGTTCTAGTCAATTCCTAAGAAAGGACTGGAATTATTGAAGTTCAATTCAATTAGCAAAGATGACAATTATCAATCACGTTGAGTTTGATAACTCCTGAGTTACCGATTTCTTAACCAAGACCAAAAGGGGAAAAGTAAATCTACTGGAATAAAAATGTCTTCAGATTGGAAGCAACAGTAACATAAATAAAAGAGAGCAATAATAAACTGAAATACCTCAAATAACATTAATTAAGAGAATTATCTGTAACATAGAAAAGTTCATAAATTAAATTGAGAAGATAATAAAAAGGAAAGTTGAACCTGATAAAAAGGGACAATCATGAAAGCAAGAAAAATCCTAAATCCTAATCCTAAGAGAGAGGAGAGAACCTCTCTCTAAAAACTACATCTAAATCATGAAAAGTGAATAATTGGAGACTCTCTTCTGAATGGATGTATTTTCCCACTTCATAACCTCTGATTTGTGCTTTCTGGACTTGGATCTGGGCCAAAAAGGGCTTCAGAAATTGCTGGGAGCATTTTCTGTAATTTCTGGTGCATGGCCTCTGTCACGCGTCCGCGTGGGTCACGCGGTCGTGTCATTTGGAGTTTTCCTTGTCACGCGTTCGCTTCGGTCAAGCGCCCGCATCATCTGCGTTTTGCTCGTGGCGCGCGATCGCGTCATTCACGCGTTCACGTCGCTGCCTTTTCGCTCTAGGCATGCGGCCGCGTCGTCCATGCGTTCGCGTCGCTGCCAGCTTCTTCAAAAACTCCATTTTGTGCTTTCCTTCCATTTTTGTATGTTTCCTTTCCATCCTTTAAGTCATTCCTGCCTTAGAAGATCTGAAACTACTCAACACACAAATAACGGCATCGAATGGTAATAAAAGGGTAATTAAAATAATTATTTTTAAAGCATAGGAAACATGTTTTTCACATACATCACATAATAAGGAAGGGAAAGTAAAACCATGCAATTAACATGAATAAGTGAGTGAAGGATTGAATAAATCACTTAAATTGAGCATAAAATATATCATAAAATATGGGTTTATCAACCTCCCCACACTTAAACAATAGCATGTCCTCATGCTAAATCCAAGATAAAGAGTAAGGTAAGGTTGAAGTAGTGGAATCTCATGCAATGCAATCTATTCTAAATGCAACTACCTAAACGAATCATGCAATTCTAATTGTCATCCACTTGTATATAAACTTACATGTAGTTGAATTAATTCTCATTCTCAAGGAATCATATATGTATAGCCAAACCTTAGATAATGTTAAAGCACTTTTACAATTGAGATGGGAAAGAAAAATATTGTACAAAATTGCAAGACAATTAACAATTTAAGTAGAGATATATGTTGATGAGCTATTGAACCCTCACTGGATTTTGTGTTTACTCTCTAGTCACTCAGTGTTTATTGGGTTAATCACTCTATTCTTCTTTTTATCCTTACTTTCTATAACTTTGTTCTTCATCTAACCAATCAATAATTATAGAATACAGACATACAAAAATCATGAGGTCTTTATTTAAGGTTGTAATGGGGTCAAGGTAAAGGTAAGGGTATATGTATAAGGCTAAGTGAGATAATAAGTGAATCCTTGATTAGTCTAAGATCTCACCTAACATACATATTTTGTAATTCAAAGGTTTCTTTACCTATTTACCCAAATTTTCCCACTTTTTATGTTACATGCTCATGCCTTAATTTTAATTTTTATCCCATGTGCATTGCTCTATTTTGCATTTGGGGAATTCTTTTGTATCCCCTTTATTCAAATACTGAAAAATAATTTTTTTTAATGCACATGGTAATTTAATTGCTTTGATTTCACATGAGCATGCTTCCCAAAATTTTATTTTAAAATATTTTTATTCTTTTTAACTTTCTACCTTTGTTTCTATCATCCATGTTCCCATAAGGTTCCCCACACTTAAACAATTACACAATTTCTATCTTAAGCTAACCAAGGATTCAACTTGGGATTTTTATTTTATTTTTCTACTTAAGGATAGTAATGTGGTTTATAGAACAGGAGGGGTTTTAAAGGCTCAAGGGGGCTAACAAGGGTGATGTAAAAGGTAGGTTAATTTGGGATAAGTGAGCTAGAATCAAACAATGGCCTCAATCACTTTCTTGGTATGTATCTATATTCTATAATTGGACATATAGATTAAAACAAAGTAAAGAACACCAGAATAAAAAAGAAGGACGAAACACACAAGAATAAAATATTATGGTTTGAATGTAACCATACAATTAAGCTCAAAACTCACAGGCTGTGTGTTCTCTAGCTCAAGAATCATATATCAGTTATACATGTCATGCAAGTAAAAATTAAGAGTTCCCGTTATTCTCAATGTAAATCTTAGGGTGGCTTTAAAGTTTTAGTGTTTCTCCTTGATGAAATGTTGTTAACTAACTAACATGTAATGCTATATATACAAGGTGTGTGGATTGTTTCTGTTCTGTTCAAGTCTCTAGTTTACTTTCTTTTTGTATTTTCAATTCGAACTAAGCTATCTTATGCTAAAAAGGGTAAACTATACTAATTAATCTACATTTTCTATAATTAATAAGTTAGAATTGCAACTAAACTAAATGGCTAAAATATGAACTAAAGTGCAAAATGCAAACATAGAGTAAAAATACATGAAAAGAGTAATGTATAAGTACTAAGAAATAAAAATAAAGAGCAAAATATAGAAAAATAACAAAATAAAATAGAAAGAGTCTATAGTGGTTCACCAAGAAAAATACGCCAGAGATGGCGACCTCCCCACACTTAAAATAAAGCATCGTCCTCGATGCTCACTCAAGCAGGGTGTGAAGGAGTGTCATCACTGGAAGGATGTGTGGCTGGAGTCTCTGTGGTGGTGGTTTGAGGATCTGCCTGCTGCAGAGGAGGTGCTGACTGGATAGGAACCTCAGGGTCTGCAGCCTGAATCTGATGCGGGGCCTCCTGCTGTGAGGCAGCCTGCTCCGGGCCTGCCTGCTCAGCCTCTCTCTGTGGATGGGTCTCTGCCTCATGATCATCCGGCTCCTCCTCAGATAGCTCTGATGGTGTGTCAGGCTCGGAGGGGATGTCGCCGCCAGAACGGATCATCAGCTTCAGGTGCTCATAACGTCGCTTGTTGCGACGCTCAGATCTCTCACAGCGTTCGGCGGAACCTGGTAGGCGTATGAATGAAAGTGGGGTAGAGAGATGGTAGGGGGTGGTTGTGGTGGCGACGGACGCGGTGGTTGAGGTGGATGGCGCGGCGGTGAACGGCTGTCCGGTGGCAGGGGGTTTTGGGTAGGGAAATGGGGGTAGGGGTTAAGGAGGAAGGAGGGGAGGGGGTGAGGGTAGTGGTGGCTGGCTTGGAGGCGCGCGGTGACGGTGCGGTGGTCAGTGGTTGTTCACGGCGGTGGAAGAAGAAGAAGGAAGAATGAGGGGGAGGTGGCATTGCGGTGGGGTCTGGGGGTTGACGGTGGTTGCGGTGCGGCAGTCGGAGGTGGTGGCTGGGAGTGATTTTGGTGGTTGGGTGGTGGAGGGGTGCAGAGAAGAGAGAAAGGAGAAGGGAGTTGGGGGACGCGAATGGGTAGGGTTTCGCATGGCTGAGGGGGTTAATGAATTTGAATCCACGCGATCGCGTGGGGCACGCGGTCGCGTGGCTGGGGTGGAATGAGGGTTGACGCGATCGCGTGGGTGGCGCGATCACATGGAATGGGAAAAAGGATGAATGACGCGATCGTGTGAGGCACGCGATCGCGTCGCTAGAAATTGTGCTAAACGCACAATTCCAGCGTCGTTTCAGCGCAACTCTCTGTCTACACTAGGGTGCTATGATATCCGCGCGACGCGAACGCGTCACTCACGCTATCGCGTGGGATAGGTGTTGTGCAAGTGACGCGATCGCGTGAATGACGCGACCGCGTGGGTCGTTTTGTGAGAAACGCACAACGGCCGCACGATTCCAGCCCAACTTTCTAGGCGTTGGATCTTTACGCCGATCTCCAGGTCACGCGGCCGCGTGAATGACGCGGACGCGTGGGAAGTATTTTACGCAACTGACGCGATCGCATGAGCGATGCGGTCGCGTCGCACGCCTCTCGTTTTTTTAATATGCAATTATGCAGTATGCAATGCTAATGAATAATATTCATGTTCAATTAGAAAAGAATAAAAATGAATAACACGAAATAAAACTGAAAAAGAAACGACCATACCATGGTGGGTTGTCTCCCACCTAGCACTTTTATTTAAAGTCCTTAAG
This sequence comes from Arachis hypogaea, assembly GCF_003086295.3. Taxonomy (NCBI): domain Eukaryota; kingdom Viridiplantae; phylum Streptophyta; class Magnoliopsida; order Fabales; family Fabaceae; genus Arachis; species Arachis hypogaea. Next base: position 101,400,509 of record NC_092049.1, read on the forward strand.
TTGGACTTGGATGAGCTTCTTGTTATGGTGGCTTATGCTTAAACTCATTGACAAACCCCATTTGTAGGGTTTATCTTGTATTGATTTTTGGGGATTTTATCACCTTTTACCCATATTTATTCAAGAAATAGCATGGTTTTGTATATTCTCCTTTAATTGTGCTTGAATGTGAAAACATGCTTTTTAGGACTCAAAATAGCTAAATTTAATTTACCTTGATTCTATTAGATGCCTTGATATGTTTGTTAAGTGATTTAAGGTTTAGGAGGCAAAGATTGGATCAAGGGAATGAAGAAAGAAAGCATGAAAAGTTGGAGAACTCATGAAGAAATGAAAGAACCGGAAAGCTGTCAAGCCGACCTCTTCGCACTTAATCGGCCATAACTTGAGCTACAGAGGTCCAAATGATGCGGTTCCAGTTGGGTTGGAAAGCTAACATCCGGGGCTTCGAAACGATATAAGATTTGCCATAGTTGCCACACGTATGGTGGCGCACACACGCAAAGTACGCGCACGCGCCGTTGCTGCCACCTAGTTCACTTAAAGCAAAACGTGGCCAACGAATTCTAAAGCCTTGTGGGCCCAATCCAACTCATTTCTGATGCTATTTAACCCAAGGAGTGAAGAGGGAAACATATGTTAGTTACCAATTAGCTTAGTTTAGTAGTGAGAGTTAGTTTCTAGAGAGAGAAGCTCTCTCTTCTCTCTAGAATTAGGATTAGAATTAGGTTTAGTTTTTAGATCTAGGTTTTAATCTTTGCTTTCTTCCACTTCTATCTCTCAATTCTTTGTTGCTACATTCAATCTTCTTCTATTCCTTTGTTGTAATTTCATTTATGTTGTTCTTATGTTTTGTTGTAGATCTACTTTTGCTCCTTCTATTTTCTTTCAATTCAATTAGAGGTAATTCATAATAATTGTGTTCCTTTTGATTGTTGTTGTTAATTCATTACCATAATTGTTGTTAGATTCTATTTTTGTTATCAATTTACTTTGCTTTTCTTTTATGCCTCCCAAGTGTTTGATGAAATGCTTGGTTGGATTCTAGTATAGATTTGTTCCTCTTGGCTATGGTAGAGTAATTAGTGACGCTTGAGTTATCTAATGTCTTTGTTGATTGATAATTAGAAGTTGCTAATTGATTTAGATACCACTAAAGCTAGTCTTTCCCTTGGGAGTTGGCTAGGACTTGTGGAATCAAGTTGATTCATCCACTTGACTTTCCTCCATTATTAGAGGTTAACTAAGTGGTAGCAATGGACAATTGTGGTCACAATCGAGGAGGATAACTAGGATAGGACTTCTAATTCTCACAACCTTGCCAAGTGCTTTTTAGTTGTTAGTTTATTTTCATTGTCATTTACATTTCATGTCTCTTATCCCAAAACCCCAAAATACAATCCATAACTAATAACAAGACACTTTATTGTAATTCCTAGGGAGAACGACCCGAGGTCCAATACTTCGGTTTATAAATTTTAGGGGTTTGTACTAGTGACAAACAACTTTTTGTATGAAAGGATTATTGCTTGGTTTAGAAACTATACTTGCAACGAGAATTCATTTGTGAAATTCTAAACCATCAAAAATCCATTCGTCAAAATGGCGCCGTTTCCGGGGAGTTGCAATGGTGTTATGTTATTGGTTATTGTATATATGTGAATATTGTGAATAGCTTGATTTTTGGATTGCTTGTTAGTTTTGCTTGTTCTAGGACTTTGTTTCATTATTTCTTGTTAGCTTTTGTTTCTTATTTTTTACTTTTACTATGAATTCTCACTTTGGCTATGAGTGTGATTACAACTATGTTGTAGGTAATGGGGGCTACAATGAAGATGTGTATCAAGAATGGGATAACCAAAGGTGGGAAGAGCCACATGCACATGATCAATCTTCATGGCAACAACCTCCACCAATACACTATGAAGAAGAGCCATTCTTTGATACATATCAATCTAATGGCTATGGTGAACTCCCTTGTGACTTTCAAGAACCACCACCATATGCCTATGAGTCATATCCTCAACATGAACCTCAACCACACTCACAAGCCTATTTTCACCAAATACCTCCATATGACCCTAATTCTTATCTACCATACCAACTACCTTATGAGCCATATGAACCTACATGGAACCACCACCATTCCAACATCAATATTTTCAAGAGCCACCTCCTCCATGTTATTACCAAAATGAACCACCTCAATTGTATGAAAATTTTCAACCACAAATGTATGAAAATTTTCAACCACAAGATGAATACCACTTTCCACCACAACCTCCCATGGAAGAATATTCATGTCCATCAATCCAAGAGCCATATGATCCTAATCATATTATCCAAGAGGAACAAGAGTCAAGGGATCATCTCAAGGAAATATTGGATCAACTTCAAGCAACCATGGAGCGTGTTGTGCAACAAGTGGAAATAGTGGAAATTATTGAACCACCACAACTCTACCAAGAAGAACCACCTTCCTACTATGAACCCTTCCCCCAAATTGATGAACCCTTCCATCCACCCCAACCTCCAATGGATGACATCCTTGATGTTCTTGTTCAAGGACAAGAGGAAATGAAAAGGGATGTGCAACAATTCACGGCCGCCTTGGATGAGGTGGTAAACCGGTTAGCATCCCAATGCTTGAACTCTCAAGGAACTCCCATGGCTACATGTGGGGAATCAAATGAAGAGCATAACATAAAAGAGAGATTGATGGAGAATGAGGGAAGTTGCTTTGTATTGGAACAATTGGAGGAAGCTATGATTATTGAAGAAAGGGAAGAATTGGTTGAAGACTTAGGAGATGCGGAGCCTCCATGGGAATCTAGAATTGAAGAAAACCCTTCCAAGATGATTGAAATTGATGCTAGGAAGGAAAGTGCACACCTTCCAAGACATATTCCATATGAAGATTTGGATGGGATAGAGCAAGAAGTGAGTTCCCTTGGTGATGAAGATCAAGCATCAAACCTTAGTGGTGAAGAATCCTTTGAGCATGAAGAACCTTCTCCCAACAAGATGGAAAGCAATATGGAGGTAAATTTTTCTTACCCTCCCATTTATGACTTGAGTAGGAGAAAAGGTTTATATAAAATTGTTGAACAAAGGATTATAATTGAGAAGTCTTGTGAAGAGGTGAAAATCCCTAGAAAAAGGAGGATGGGAATTGAATACGCTTTATCAAAACTCTTGGAGTTGTCTTTGCCTAGGTTGCCATCTACTCCTTCATTTGAGTGGGTGAAATTTATTTCTATTAGCTTTATTATCCCACTTGAATATGGTTTGCTTGAAACGGATGGCCAACTTAGGGAGCTTTGTGGGATGAAGCGTAAACAAAAAAGGTTTTGTGGTTGGCGTTGCAAATCAAGGCTCATTTTGGTTGATACTTCAAGAGTTGAATACAAAGGTGGGAATAGTGCTCAAATAGATGGGTCTAGGAGGATTGTTGGCCACTATATAGAGAATTCACCTTACTCACCACCCGGTTGGACTAATAATGATAATCAACCTCAAGACGGGTATGAAAACAAAGTGTGGGATCCCGGATTACAAGAAGAGGATCAACTTTGGGAGCCCCAAGCTTGTGAAGAACTCCATTAAGACTTGGCTCAATCCATGAAGAATCTTGGGGCACAATGGAGAACCAAGCATTGGTGGGAGTTCCAAGATGAATACAAGCACAAGCCACCTTGATGAGGAGCTCCCCATAAGTCCAACTTAAGGACAATAAACAAAAGTGCTAGGTGGGAGACAACCCACCATGGTAAAATCCTTTCATTTTCTCTTTTGTATATATTGGTAGAATTAGCTTAATTTCATGTTTTGTTTAGTTAGTTGAGTATGTTTGGTAGTTTAAGTATGTTAAATAAGGTTTTATGGTGTTTTGGTAGCTGTTTGGAGGTTTGAAATGCTTGGATTGGTGCAAAAACATAGAAAAAAAAAATTTTGAAAAACAGAGCACCATCCACGCGTACGCGTACATGGCGCGTACGCGCACATACAGCATTTCCGACCATCCACGCGCGCGCGCCATGCGTGCGTACGCGTGGATTGAGAAGTTCCAACCTCCATACATTTTCCAGAGAGTTGTGCCTGCGCCGCGCCAACGTTGTGCCTTTCGCACAAACCAACTCGCGCGTACGCGCACGTGACGCGTACGCGCCACTCTCGAAATAAGCCAACGACGCGCGCGCGCCATGCGTGCGTGCGCGTGGATGCCCTTTCTTCCATCCATTTCTTTTCTTCTCCTCCTTCCATTTCTCCCTTTTTCCTTTCTTCTTCCCTCCTCCTACCCCTCATCCAACACTTCCAAACACCATTGACAACCATTTATTTTAGTTAACAAATTAGTTAGTTAGTTAGTTGATTAGTTAGTTTTAGTTTAGTTTTCATTTTATTTTCTCTCTTTTCATCATAAGTGTTGGAGTATTGACTTTGTTTACTATACCTTGCTATATCCCTTATTGCCTAAATGCTATTTTAGCATGAATGTTTTTAGATAATCTTTGTTGGATTCTATGATTGAGGTTATATTTTGTTATTTGGTTTTGAGTTCTTCATGCCTACCTTTTGAAAAATACCAAGTGATGAGAATTGTCTTCGAGCTTATAACTCTTTTGAATTGCATGTTGTAGCTAGCCACCATGTGATTTGGATCCTTTTCCCTCGATTAGGCAACCTCTTGATGGATGATGTTGTGCATTTACCTTAATGCATTGTGTTCATGATTATATCCATCCATATGTTTGACTTGAATGCTTTCATGCTTCTCTAATGCTTGTCTTACCTTACAAGCTTACTTAAAGCATCTCAAGCACACTAGGATAAGTGAAGTGCATGCTTCTTTTGTGACATAGCTTTTATGCTAATGTGTATTCTAAACCGCGCAATTTAGAATTCACACACCTAATATTTCTTAATGTCACACTAATTCACTCACCTCATTCTAGTGATTTACCTCATTCCAACAATGTATGCTTCCTTGCTTTTATATCTTCTCATCTTATGGTGTTATATTTTTGTTTTTCATAACGAATGCACCACAAGCAACCATGGAAGTGGAAGAAAGAACACATAGCAATCCGGAGAGTCGCCGTACCCCCTTGCTCATCTTTGAGTGCACCGAGGACGGTGCAAACTTTTAAGTGTGGGGAGGTCGTCCGACCGATCGGCAATCTTGGGTGACAAATTTCTAACTCCAATACTTTTGCATTTCATTCTAGGATTTTAGGATTTTTACTTGCATTTTCTTATTTTTGCATATGCATACACAATAAGCTTAGTCAAAATAATGAGAATTTTTCAAGATTTCTATCTATAGGGCATGTCAATTGATTTGAGTGAAAACTTTTCATAGAACTTGCTTGAATTATATATATTATGGATCATGTTTTGAGCTAAGAACACAAGCTTGTGAGATTTGAGTCTAATGGTGTGGTTACATCTTATAACCACTTATTTTCCTTCTTGTGTGCATTAGTCTCTTTCTATGATTGTAATCTTTGATTTGTTTGATTCTTTATTTCCATTATTTTGTGTATTCATGCATTTATATGATTGAGGCCATCATTTTATTAGCTCACTTACCCAAATAGCCTTACCTTTTATCTTCCTTTGTTAGCCAAATTTGAGCCTACGCTTAACCCACTTATTCTTATTTTAGCACATTACAAGCCTTAAAGCGAAAAACAATAATTGTCCCTTAATTTGGATCTTTGATTAGCTTAGGCTAGTGTGTGTGAGTATCATTCAAGTGTGGGAACCTTGGGACATTGGGTGAATAAAAGGGTATTTTGTATTGTTATTGAAAATATTGGAAATTGGGTATATACTCATGTATTGATCAAATGTAAAACCTTATGCATTGATGCTCTTGTATATAGAAAGAAAAAAAATGAGAAAAACAAAAGAAAAAGAAAAGAAAAATAATATGGAAAAGAAAAAAAATAGAAAAAAAAGAATAAAAATAATAAAAAGGGGACAAAATGCCCCAAGGCAAGGTCCAATAAAATCAATGCATAAGTGTTGTGAAATGAAAAAGAAAATGCATGAGTATGTGAAAAAGTGAAGAATGGGTAGCTAGATTAGAACTTAATTGTATAGGATGTCATAGGTTAGGTGGGAAGTTTAAGCTTATCAAAGATTCAAATTTCAAGCTCACTTGACCAAATATGCATCCTACCTTGACCCTAGCCCCATTACAACCAATGAAAAGACCTCATGATACTTGTATGCATGCATGAAATAAATGTTGATTGTTAGAAGAAAAACAAATCTTGGAAAGCATGAAATAGAGGAGAATTGAGTGAATCAACCCTAAACACTTGAGCGAATAGAGTGCAAACACATCCGGTGAGGGTTCGATGCTCAATTACATGTTTTCACTTATGATCATAATTTTCATGCAAGTTTGTAAAAATATTTAATGACTCAATTCAATTGTGGATTAGACTTGCTAGTCCTTAGCCCTTGTGCATATATGTTTCTTGGGAATTGATTTATTTTGACCAAGCACTTGCATTCATTTAGATAGTTGCATATAGGTAGATTGCATTTAGTTAGTTTCCATTGAATAAATGCCATACCCTTACTTCATTCTTGGTTTAAGCATGAGGACATGCTTGGTTTAAGTGTGGGGAGGTTGACAAACCCCATTTGTAGGGTTTATCTTGTATTGATTTTTGGGGATTTTATCACCTTTTACCCATATTTATTCAAGAAATAGCATGGTTTTGTATATTCTCCTTTAATTGTGCTTGAATGTGAAAACATGCTTTTTAGGACTCAAAATAGCTAAATTTAATTCACCTTGATTCTATTAGATGCCTTGATATGTTTGTTAAGTGATTTAAGGTTTAGGAGGCAAAGATTGGATCAAGGGAATGAAGAAAGAAAGCATGAAAAGTTAGAGAACTCATGAAGAAATGAAAGAACCGGAAAGCTGTCAAGCCGACCTCTTCGCACTTAATCGGCCATAACTTGAGCTACAGAGGTCCAAATGATGCGGTTCCAGTTGGGTTGGAAAGCTAACATCCGGGGCTTCGAAACGATATAAGATTTGCCATAGTTGCCACACGTATGGTGGCGCACACGCGCAAAGTACGCGCACGCACCGTTGCTGCCACCTAGTTCACTTAAAGCAAAACGTGGCCAACGAATTCTAAAGCCTTGTGGGCCCAATCCAACTCATTTCTGATGCTATTTAACCCAAGGAGTGAAGAGGGAAACATATGTTAGTTACCAATTAGCTTAGTTTAGTAGTGAGAGTTAGTTTCTAGAGAGAGAAGCTCTCTCTTCTCTCTAGAATTAGGATTAGAATTAGGTTTAGTTTTTAGATCTAGGTTTTAATCTTTGCTTTCTTCCACTTCTATCTCTCAATTCTTTGTTGCTACATTCAATCTTCTTCTATTCCTTTGTTGTAATTTCCTTTATGTTGTTCTTATGTTTTGTTGTAGATCTACTTTTGCTCCTTCTATTTTCTTTCAATTCAATTAGAGGTAATTCATAATAATTGTGTTCCTTTTGATTGTTGTTGTTAATTCATTGCCATAATTGTTGTTAGATTCTATTTTTGTTATCAATTTACTTTGCTTTTCTTTTATGCCTCCCAAGTGTTTGATGAAATGCTTGGTTGGATTCTAGTATAGATTTGTTCCTCTTGGCTATGGTAGAGTAATTAGTGACGCTTGAGTTATCTAATGTCTTTGTTGATTGATAATTAGAAGTTGCTAATTGATTTAGATACCACTAAAGCTAGTCTTTCCCTTGGGAGTTGGCTAGGACTTGTGGAATCAAGTTGATTCATCCACTTGACTTTCCTCCATTATTAGAGGTTAACTAAGTGGTAGCAATGGACAATTGTGGTCACAATCGAGGAGGATAACTAGGATAGGACTTCTAATTCTCACAACCTTGCCAAGTGCTTTTTAGTTGTTAGTTTATTTTCATTGTCATTTACATTTCATGTCTCTTATCCCAAAACCCCAAAATACAATCCATAACCAATAACAAGACACTTTATTGTAATTCCTAGGGAGAACGACCCGAGGTCCAATACTTCGGTTTATAAATTTTAGGGGTTTGTACTAGTGACAAACAACTTTTTTGTATGAAAGGATTATTGCTTGGTTTAGAAACTATACTTGCAACGAGAATTCATTTGTGAAATTCTAAACCATCAAAAATCCATTCGTCACTCATCCAAAAATCTCCACCAATGTTTGGAATGCCAACAGCCTCCGGGGTCCCAAATTAGACATGTAAAGCTTCTGAGCAGCTTCAAACAGATTCTCAGGCTCCCGGGGTGACAAATGTCAGAGTAGATTCCAGGATCCCAAACTTTGCTTTTAAATCCGCCGTCGTCTTGATTTATAGTTTTCCATCCGGGCGGTTTAAAAATTAGATTCTTACCAAGATGACCAAACATTTTCTGAAATCCATTTGATTGATCATGATGCTAATCCGTACACTTTGAGTTGAAGCGTGAAACCTTATTGAACCTTGTGTACCAGCTCTGAGTGCGAGCCATTTCCCTCTTACTCTTAAAGCCGCAGAGAGCTCTAAGCTGGCCATCTGTTTCAAGCAACCCATATTCGAGTGGAAAGATAATGTTAAAGGTTAAGGATTGTACCCACTTGAAGCTTGTATTGGGTGGTAATGGCCTTGGGATAGGTGTTTCCAATAGTTCTGTAAGCTCTACTCCCTTGTGATCTTCTGTGAATTCCTCCACTTCTTTGCAAACTTCTTCGCATGCATCTGTGTCCTGATCAAAGTCTTCAATGTCTTCCTCATCACTTAAGTCATAAGCTGGAGGTTGAGAGAAATCTACCGCTGCATCTTCTTCGTATTCACTTGGGGAAGATTCTTCGATCTCAAAGAATTCACTCGCGGATGCAAGTTCATTACTAGGAGAACTTGACTTGAGATTATCATCATCAAGGAAACTTGCTTCTTGGATTATTCCGTCTAGTTCTTCATAAAAGACTTGCCTTCGGGATTGTGCACTATCCTCCTTAGCATCAATTGTAACGTCCTTGACAGAATTCTCCACAATTCTGGATTCCCATGGAAGTTCAGCATCTCCTAAGTCTTCAACTAACTCTTCTTCTTCTATAATGACAGCTTCCTCTACTTGTTCAAGTACGAAGTCATGTTCTGTCTTGTCCCCTGGAGTTTCTAGTATCTCCTTCATGCTACACTCTTCATTAGATTGTCCACATGGTGTTGTGGAAGGTCCTTGAATGTTCGAACGTCTAGAAGATAATTGGCTTATTGCTTGCTCCAGTTGATGAAGGGTTGTTTGAAGTTGATCTACTGTTTCCTTGAGGCGAACCTGTGATTCTGGAGGTGATGGATTTGGACGTGGTACATAGGGAAGTGGTAGTGTTTGGGAGTAATTGGATTGGAATCGGGGTAAATAAGGATTATATGGTGGTGAATGGTGAAAAGGAGCTTATGAGTGTGGTGGTTCGAAGTTATGTTGAGAGGATGGTCTATAAGTACAGGGTGGGGCTTGTTGGTAGTTACAAGAATGTCCACCATATCTATCAGCTTGGTATGCATTGTAGAATGGTCTTTGTCCATGATATCTTGGAGGGTGTTGTTGCCTAAAGGGTTGATCAAATCCTCTTGGCTCCATCCATCTTTGATTTCTCTGACCTTGATGCATATTCCTGTTATAGCTTTCACTCCTTTCAACAATATTAGAACCAAACTCAAAGCGAGATGGGTGAGAATTCATAGTAGCTAATAAAAATAAAAGAAGAAAATAAGAACAAATAAATAAGTAAAAGAGAAATATTTACAATAACCAATAATAAGGCACACGATTGCAGTTCCCCGGCAACGGTGCCATTTTGAAGAGGACTGAAGATTGATAGTTTAGAAGTTATAGTAAACTCTCGTTGCAAGTATAGTTACTAAACCAAGCAATCAACCTTTCTTACAAACGTTTTGGTTGTCACAAGTAACAAACCCCTAAATAAATTGATAACCGAAGTATTTAAACCTCGGGTCGTCTTCTCAAGGAACTGCAGGGAAGTATGTTTTTATTATTGGTTATGAAGATTGTAAATTGGGGTTTTGAAAGTAAGGAGCAAATAATTTGAATGACAAGTAAAATAAATAAATAACTGTAAAACACACTTTTGGCAAGGTATGAGAAATTGGAAGTCCTATCCTAGTTATCCTGATCAATGGTGATGATGATTGAGTCTTAATCCCACTTAGTTAGCCTTTACTAAAGCAAAGGAAGATCAAGTGGATTAATTAGTCTGATCTTCATGTTCTAGTCAATTCCTAAGAAAGGACTGGAATTATTGAAGTTCAATTCAATTAGCAAAGATGACAATTATCAATCACGTTGAGTTTGATAACTCCTGAGTTACCGATTTCTTAACCAAGACCAAAAGGGGAAAAGTAAATCTACTGGAATAAAAATGTCTTCAAATTGGAAGCAACAGTAACATAAATTAAAGAGAGCAATAATAAACTGAAATACCTCAAATAACATTAATTAAGAGAATTATCTGTAACATAGAAAAGTTCATAAATTAAATCGAAAAGATAATAAAAAGGAAAGTTGAACCTGATAAAAAGGGACAATCATGAAAGCAAGAAAAATCCTAAATCCTAATCCTAAGAGAGAGAGGAGAGAACCTCTCTCTAAAAACTACATCTAAATCATGAAAAGTGAATAATTGGAGACTCTCTTCTGAATGGATGTATTTTCCTACTTCATAACCTCTGATCTGTGTTTTTTGGACTTGGATCTGGGCCAAAAAAGGCTTCAGAAATCGCTGGGAGCGTTTTCTGTAATTTCTGGTGCGTGGCCTCTGTCACGCGTCCGCGTGGGTCACGCGGTCGCGTCATTCGAAGTTTTTCTTGTCACACGTTCGCTTCGGTCAAGCGCCCGCGTCATCTGCGTTTTGCTCGTGGCGCGCGATCGCGTCATTCACGCGTTCACGTCGCTGCCTTTTCGCTCTAGGCATGCGGCCGCGTCGTCCCTGCATTCGCGTCGCTGCCAGCTTCTTCAAAAACTCCATTTTGTGCTTTCCTTCCATTTTTGTATGTTTCCTTTCCATCCTTTAAGTCATTCCTGCCTTAGAAGATCTGAAACTACTCAACACACAAATCACGGCATCGAATGGTAATAAAAGGGTAATTAAAATAATTATTTTTAAAGCATAGGAAACATATTTTTCACATACATCACATAATAAGGAAGGAAAAGTAAAACCATGCAATTATCATGAATAAGTGAGTGAAGGATTGAATAAATCACTTAAATTGAGCACAAAATATATCATAAAATATGAGTTTATCAATACCCAAATTTAATTTCACCATGATTAAAACTATTTTTTTATGCAAATAGTCTTACCGTTTAATCAAAATACTCTTATTGTTTATTCACATCATTCTCAATGATTTTGTTTTAGTGAATTTTTTATTTTAAAAAATATGAAATCGCTCTCATCGTTTTTCTTTTAAAAAAATTTTAAATTTCATAAAATTATAAATCTTGCTAGGTAATTTTTTTTAAATAATTTTTAAACCTTTAAAAACATAAATTACTCAAATATTTTTTTATATATTTTTTTTGAAATCATTCCAAAAGTTTGCTTTATTGTTTTTTTCAAAAAAAAAAATTTAAAGAGTTCAAAAGGTCCAATTCACTTAACAAACATCATATCTCGGTAAAAATATTAAATAGTTTGTATCTTTACATTTTTCAATATTGTATCCAATATTAAAAAAAATTAATACTACTATATGTACAATTTTTTTCATCAATTAAGTCTAACTATGTTGCTCAAACTTAATAAAAATCAATAAACCATATGTTTCTTTGGGGACTAGATCCTCTCAACTTTTTTATAAAGTGTGATCTTTTACCATGCATTAGGGGTGCCAAAAATCTCCAGGAGGCAGAGATCCCCGCGGGATCGCCCCGAATGGGCCCATTGGTGGAAAATTTTTTCCGTGGGGATGGGGATGGAGAGCAAAATTCTCCCGAGACAGGCGTGGGGACCCGAGCGGGGATCCCCGCCCCATCCCCGATAATTTCCCGAATGTTTGAAATTTCTTAAATAACCTTACTTTATTTCTAACATAGGTGGGTTTTTTAGTAATTTTACCAATTAAAAAAACCCTAACCCTATTATTCAGTCTTCCCTACTCACTGTGTTGTATAATTTTGATTTTCTCTCCTTTTATGTATCTAAAACAATTAGACATATAGGGTATATAATTTTGAAATAATTAGGGTTTGATTTTGAAATAGTTGCTTGATTTTCTCTCCTTCTATGTATCTAAAGCAATTATGATTTATTTCATGCTCTTTTATTCCTCGCAATTCAATTTGATAAGTGAATTGTTTTCCTGACTAAGAGCTACAAGGTAACCATAGATTGCTTCAAGCCAACAATCTCCGTGGGATTCGACCCTTACTCACGTAAGGTATTACTTGGACGACCCAGTACACTTGCTGGTTAGTTGTGCGAATTTGTGAAAAATAGTAATATTGACATTGACATGTAACAAATTCGTGCACCAAGTTTTTGGCGCCGTTGCCGGGGATTGTTCGAGTTTGGACAACTAACGATTTACTTTGTTGCTTAGATTAGGAAAAATTTTTCTTTTTGGTTTAGAGTCTTCTATTATTGTTTTTGGTTGAAATTTTCTTTTTTTTTAAATCCTTATTTTCTCTTTTTTTTTTTAAATTTTTCAAAAAGTTTATAAACTGATAATTGAGTTCTTCTGTTTGAGTTTAGTTTCATATTTTAAGTTTGGTGTCAATTGCATGTTTTTATTTTCTTTTAAAAAAAAGTTTTATTCTTAGTTATTAAAAATACTTCTTCAAAACAAGTGTTACATTTACTGCCCAATTGGCTAGAGCGTTGGTCTATGTTCTTGGTAATTGGGTATCTTCTTTTTAAAATATTTCTTTTCAAAAATAATTTTTCTGTGATTAAATCTTGTGCCAAACTTTAAGTTTGGTGTTTTCTTGTTAATCTTATAATTTTCGAAAATTTTAGTTTGGTTTTCTAAAAAATTTTAAGTTTGGTGTTCCTCCTTCATGTTCTTGTTGTTCTTGTGATTCTTCAAAGTGTTCTTGAGTCTTCCTTGTGTTTTGATCTTAAAATTTTTAAGTTTGGTATTCCTTGGTATTTTCCCTCCAAAATTTTCGAAAACAAGGAGCATTAGATCTAAAAATTTTAAGTTGTGTGTCTTTTGTGTGTTTTTCTCTTTCATCATAAAATTCAAAAATAAAAAAAATAATATATTTTCTTTATTCTACTCATAATTTTCAAAAAATTAGCATTAAATTAGTCATCAAATTTAAAAATCATATCTTTTTCAAATCATATCTTTTCCAATCAAATCCTTTCAATCATATCTTTTTAAAAACTTCCTAACCATTTTTTTTCTTTCTCTCTCTCCATTTTTCGAAAATCTTCACCCATTTTTATTTATTTTATTTTAATTTATTTTATTTTCGAAATAAATAAATAAATAAAAATATTTTTTCTCTATTTTACATCATCTCCCTTTCTCCATCATGGATCTAAGTGGAAATGAACAGTCCAGAAGAACTCTGGGATCATATGCTAACCCCACCACAGCTTCATATGGGAGTAGTATCAGTATACCCTCCATTGGAGTCAGTAGCTTTGAGTTGAATCCTCAGCTCATTATCATGGTGCAGCAAAGTTGCCAGTATTCCGGTCTTTCACAGGAAGAACCTACAGAGTTTCTGGCACAGTTTTTACAAATTGCTGACATAGTACATGATAAGGAAGTAGATCAGGATGTCTACAAATTATTACTGTTCCCATTTGCTATAAAAGACCAAGCTAAGAGGTGGTTAAATAACCAACCTAAGGCTAGCATAAAGACATGGAAACAGCTGACAGAAAAATTCCTGAATTAATACTTTCCTCCAAAACGGATGACACAGCTAAGGCTGGACATCCAAGGCTTTAAACAAGAAGATAATGAATCTCTTTATGATGCCTGGGAGAGATACAGAGAGATGCTAAGAAAATGCCCCTCTGAGATATTTTCAGAGTGGGTTCAGCTAGACATCTTCTATTATGGGCTTACAGAAAGAGCTCAGATGTCTCTAGACTACTCAGCTGGTGGATCTATCCACATGAGGAAGACAATTGAAGAAGCTCAAGAGCTCATTGATACAGTTGCCAAAAATCAGCATCTGTACTTAAGCAACGAACCTTCCATGAAAGAAGAGGCTAAAACAGTGACTACTGAACTCAGTCCTGCTGAACAAGCTACTGAATTCAATCAGCAATTGGATTTTCTAACAAAACAGTTATCCAAATTCAAGGAGAGACTACAAGAGACAAGGATGGCTAATATAAATATGGAAGAATAATTAAAGCAAATAAAGTAGCAGCTGTCAAAACAAATAGCAGAAGAATGCCAAGCAGTTCAATTAAAAAGTGGGAAAACATTAAATACCCCACCTCAAGGCAGCAGGAAGCCAAGAAATGAGCAAACTACCCAAATTCCATCTGAGGACAATAAGAGCCCGGGGAAAAATAATTCTGGCGCTAAAACGCCAGAAATTGGGTGGAAGGCTGGCGCTGAACACCCAAACCATGCTCAGGACTGGCGTTCAATGCCAGAAACAAGCAAGAAACTGGCATTGAACGCCCAAAGAAAGCACAGTTCTAGCGTTCAGACGCCAGGAACAGATGAGGAGTTGGCGTCTAACGTCACTCCAGCTTCCAACCCTGGCACTCAATTGCCAGTGAGGGATCAAACACACACAAGTGCTGGTGACAACCCCTCTAAAAGGGCTTCTTCAACCACTTCTGTAGGAAATAAACCTACAGCAACCAAAGTTGAGGAATATAAAGCCAAGATACCTTATCCTCAAAAACTCCGCCAAGAGGAGCAGGATAAGCAATTTGCTCGCTTTGCAGATTATCTCAGGACTCTTGAAATAAAGATTCCGTTTGCAGAAGCACTTGAGCAAATACCTTCCTATGCCATGTTCATGAAAGAGATCTTAAGTCATAAGAAGGATTGGAGAGAAACTGAAAAAGTTCTCCTCACTGAAGAATGCAGTGCAGTCATTCTGAAAAGCTTCCCTGAAAAGCTTAAAGATCCCGGAAGCTTTCTGATACCATGCATATTAGAGGGTAATTGCACCAAGACAACCTTATGTGATCTTGAGGCAAGCATCAACCTAATACCTGCATCACTATCAGAAAGCTTGGTTTAACTGAAGAAGTTAAACCAACCCGGATATGTCTCCAACTTGCTGATGGCTCCATTAAATACCCATCAGGCGTGATTGAGGACATGATTGTCAGGGTTGGGCCATTCGCCTTTCCCACTGACTTCGTAGTGCTAGAGATGGAAGAGCACAAGAGTGCTACTCTCATTCTAGGAAGACCTTTCCTAGCAACTGGACGAACTCTCATTGATATTCAAAAGGGGGAAGTCACCCTGAGAGTCAATGAGGATGAGTTTAAGTTGAATACTGTCAATGCCATGCAGCATCCAAACACACCAAAAGACTGTATGAAAGTTGATCTTATTGACTCTTTGGTGGAGGAGATCAACATGGCTGAGAGTCTCGAATCAGAGCTGGAAAACATCTTTAAAGATGTTCCGCCTGATCTAGAGGATTCAGAGGAATTGAAAGAGTCTCTGAAATTTCCTCAGGAAGAGGAAAAACCTCCTAAACCCGAGCTCAAACCATTACCACCATCCCTGAAATATGCATTTCTGGGAGAAGGTGATACTTTTTCAGTGATCATAAGCTCTGCTTTAAATCCACAGGAAGAGGAAGCACTAATTCAAGTGCTAAGGACACACAAGACAGCTCTTGGGTGGTCCATAAGTGACCTTAAGGGCATAAGCCCAGCTAGATGCATGCACAAGATCTTATTGGAGGACAATGCTAAGCCAGTGGTTCAACCACAGAGGCGGCTAAATCCTGCAATGAAGGAAGTGGTGCAGAAAGAGGTCACCAAATTACTGGAGGCTGGGATTATTTATCCTATTTCTGATAGCCCCTGGGTGAGCCCTGTTCAAGTTGTCCCCAAAAAGGGAGGCATGACAGTGGTTCATAATGAAAAAAATGAACTGGTTCCTACAAGAACAGTTACAGGGTGGCGCATGTGTATTGACTACAGAAGGCTCAATACAGTTACCAGGAAGGATCATTTTCCTTTACCATTCATAGACCAGATGCTAGAGAGACTAGCAGGTCATGATTATTACTGCTTTTTGGACGGCTATTCAGGCTACAACCAAATTGCAGTAGATCCCCAGGATCAAGAGAAAATAGCATTCACATGTCCATCTGGAGTATTTGCTTACAGAAGGATGCCATTTGGGCTGTGTAATGCACCTGCAACCTTTCAGAGATGCATGCTCTCTATTTTCTCTGATATGGTAGAAAAATTTCTGGAAGTCTTCATGGATGACTTCTCAGTATATGGAGACTCATTCAGCTCCTGTCTTGATCACCTGACACTGGTTTTGAAAAGATGCCAAGAGACCAACCTGGTTTTAAACTGGGAAAAATGTCACTTTATGGTGACTGAAGGGATTGTCCTTGTGCATAAAATTTCAAACAAGGGAATAGAGGTGGATCAAGCTAAAATAGAGGTAATTGAAAAATTACCACCACCTGCCAATGTTAAGGCAATCAGAAGCTTTCTGGGGCATGCAGGATTCTATAGGAGGTTTATAAAGGATTTTTCAAAAATTGCAAAACCTCTAAGCAACCTGCTAGCTGCTGACACGCCATTTTTGTTTGACACAGAGTGCCTGCAGGCGTTTGAAACTCTGAAAGCTAAGCTGGTCACAGCACCAGTTATCTCTGCACCAGACTGGATATTACCATTCGAATTAATGTGTGATGCCAGTGATCACGCCATTGGTGCAGTACTGGGGTAGAGGCATGACAAACTTCTGCATGTCATTTATTATGCTAGCCGTGTTTTAAATGATGCCCAGAAAAATTACACAACCACAGAAAAGGAATTGCTTGCAGTGGTCTATGCCATTTATAAGTTTAGATCATACTTAGTAGGATCAAAAGTGATTGTGTACACTAACCATGCTACTCTTAAATATCTACTTACAAAGCAGGATTCAAAACCCAGGCTTATAAGATGGGTATTACTTCTGTAAGAGTTTGATATAGAAATAAGAGACAAAAAAGGGACAGAAAACCAAGTGGCTGATCATCTTTCCGGAATAGAGCCAGTAGAAGGGGCCCCCTCTCCCTCTTTTGAGATCTCTAAAACCTTTCCGGATGAGCATTTGTTCGCCATTCAGGAAATACCATGGTTTGCAGACATTGCAAACTATAAAGCTGCAAGGTTCATACCCAAGGCGTACAGCAGGCAACAAAAGAAAAAAATTAATTTCTGATGCAAAGTACTACTTGTGGGATGAACCCTATCTCTTTAAGAGATGTGCAGACGGAATAATCCGTAGGTGTGTGCCTAGAGAAAAAGCACAAAGCATCTTATGGCATTGCCATGGGTCACAATATGGAGGTCATTTCGGAGGTGAGCGAACAGCCACCAAGGTCCTCCAATGTGGTTTCTACTGGCCTACACTCTACAGAGATTCCCGAGAGTTTGTACGTAACTGTGACAGTTGCCAGAGAGCTGGTAATTTGCCTCATAGTTACGCCATGCCTCAACAAGGAATCTTGGAGATTGAGTTGTTTGATGTATGGGGAATTGATTTCATGGGGCCTTTCCCACCATCATACTCAAACACTTATATTCTGGTGGCAGTTGACTATGTATCAAAATGGGTAGAGGCCATTGCCACACCCACCAATGATACTAAAATAGTGCTGAAGTTCCTCCAGAAACATATATTCAGCAGGTTTGGTGTCCCTAGGGTACTAATCAGTGATGGGGGCACTCACTTCTGCAACAAATAGCTTTACTCTGCTATGGTCCGGTATGGGATTCGCCACAAGGTGGCGACTCCATATCATCCACAGACAAATAGGCAAGCTGAAGTTTCTAACAGAGAACTGAAAAAAATCCTGGAATGGACTGTAAGTACCCATAGAAAGGATTGGGCACGAAGCTTGGATGATGCTCTGTGGGCTTACAGAACAGCATTCAAGACTCCTATAGGGACCTCTCCGTACCAACTTGTGTATGGTAAGGCTTGTCACCTGCCCGTGGAACTAGAACATAAGGCCTACTGGGCAACCAGATTCCTAAACTTTGATGCCAAATTAGCTGGAGAAAAAAGATTGCTCCAGTTGAATGAGCTAGAGGAATTCAGATTCACTACTTTCGAAAATGCCAAGCTTTATAAAGAGAAATCTAAAAGGTGGCATGACAGAAAGCTGTCATCTAGAATCTTTGAACCAGGACAAAAGGTTCTGTTGTTTAACTCTAGGCTCAGGCTATTCCCAGGGAAACTGAAATCCCAGTGGAGGGGACCATATATGATTACAAGTGTATCACCATATGGTTATGTGGAGCTTCAAGACATTGATTCTGATAAGAAGTTTATTGTTAACGGACAGAGAATCAAGCACTATCTTGAAGGCAATGTTGAGCAAGAGTGCTCAAGGCTGAAGCTAGATTAAAAGCTTAGCAAGGTCCAGCTAAAGACAATAAAGAAGCACTTGCTGAGAGGCAACCCACCCATTGGGAAGACTTTTTCTGTTATTTTGCCCTATTCTTGATTTTATTTGCTTATATAAAGTTCATTGCTACTAAGGTAAAGAGTCAATTGTAAAAGTTCACAGGGTTACAGAAGGATCAGCACACAAAACAGAGAAAGAGAGCTCACTGGCAAGAAAACGCTAGTAAAAGTCTGTTTTAGGCGTTCAACGCCCAAAAGAAGCATCCACTGGGCGTTGAACACCAGTAAGGATAGTTATCTGGGCGTTAAACACCAGAAAGAAGCATCTTCTGGGCGTTGAACGCCAGAAAGAAGCTCCTTCTGGGCGTTTAACGCCAGATTTACAGTGTCCTGGGCGTTCAGAAAAACGCCCAGTGACAAAGAAGTTCCTGGCGTTCAACGCCAGAAAGAAGCGACAGCTGGGCGTTGAACGCCCAGGAGAAGCAACAATTGGGCGTTAAACGCCCAAAATATGCAGCGTTTGGGCGTTTAACGCCAGGATGGTGGGGAGGAGGTAAATTTGTTTTTACTTCATATTTTTCATTTTAATTTTAATTTTCATGTTTCAATTCATGATTTCTTGCATAAACATGTTACAAACCCTGATTTCTAAAATCTCTAATTTCTAAAAACCCTACTTTAAAAATATTAAATGTATCTTAATCCATAAACACAAATTCTTTTTCAATCCAATCCAACTCTTTTTCAAAATTTCCAAAACAAATCTATCTCTTTTCCTTCTAAAATCCTTTCAACTCATCAATATCTTTTTCAAATCTCCACATTATCTTTTTCAAAATCCAAATTTATCTTTTTCAAATATCTTTCATATCTTTTCAATTTTAAATCACATCTTTTCATATCTTCTATCTTATCTTTTTTAAAAAAAAATTTTCGAAAACCCACCCCCTCCCTTTTAAATCCACATTCGGCCTCCCTCCTCGCGTCCACCATTCGACACTAGCTCTCCTTCTATCCCTCTCCTTTCTTTTCTTTTGCTTGAGGACAAGCAAACCTCTAAGTTTGGTGTGTTTATCCGTGATCACTAAATTATACCCACTAAGATCATGGCTCCTAAAGGAAAACAAACCACTCCAAGAGGCAAGAAAGAGAGTATTCCAAAACCACTTTGGAGTCAAGGGAAGTTCTTAACCAAAGAACATTCAGACCGTTACTACAAAATAATGGGTCTAAGATCAGTGATCCCAGAAGTCAAGTTCGATATGAAGAAAGATGAATATCCGGAGATCCAAGAGCATATTCGAAACAGGAACTGGGAAGTCCTAGCTAATCCTGAAACAAAAGTGGGAAGGAATATGGTTCAGGAGTTCTACGCTAATCTGTGGCAAACAGACAGGCAAAGAATATCTGGAACTGCCCTCTATGACTATCGGACTATGGTCAGAGGAAAGATTGTTCACATCCACCCTGACAAAATCAGGGAGATCTTTCAGCTACCTCAGCTGAAAAATGACCCAGACTCCTTCAATAGGAGAATGATGAGAACAAACAAGGGCCTGGATAAGATTCTAGAGGATATATGCATCCCTGGAGCCAGGTGGACCACTAGCAGCAAGGGTGTCCCGAATCAACTCAAGAGAGAAGATCTCAAACCAGTCACCAGAGGATGGCTGGACTTCATTGGGCGTTCTATATTGCCCACTAGCAACCGTTCTGAAGTCACCGTCAAAAGAGCAGTGATGATCCATTGCATTATGTTGGGAAAAGAAGTGGAAGTTCATCAACTGATTCCATCTGAATTTTACATACTTGCAAACAAGAACTCCAAAGATGCCAGGTTGGCTTATCCAAGCCTAATCTCTATGCTCTGCAAAGATGCTGAAGTAAGGATGGGAATAACGGAGTACATCTCAGTGGAGCAACCAATCACTAAAACCACAATGGAAAAACAATAAATGCAGGATGACCCCATCAAGAGGAGGGCGCAAGAATTCCTCCCGGAAGTCCCTCAATTTGAATATTGGGAACAGCTTGAAGCATCTGTCACCAAGTTGCAAGAATCTATGGACCAAATAAAGGAAGAACAGCAAAATCAAAACAGTATGCTCTGCAAACTGCTCAGGGAACAAGAAGAGCAAGGGCGTGACTTAAAGGAACTGAAGCGTCAGAAGTTATCTCTTGAAGGACCAAGCACTCCACAGACTAGAGGAACATCCACATCCCAAACTCAAGGTTGTTGAGCTCTAATCTTAACCTTAACTCTGTGATAATTGTTCTTATTTGAGTTTTACCTTAGAAGTTATAGTAGTAATTAGTAGTTATTTTATCTCCAATTAAGCTATAATTTATTTTTCTCATCATCATTAAACATGAATAAAATAGAAGATTTTCTTTAGAATAACGAGGCAATATTTTTCGAATTTTTAATAAAACAAATTCTAATTGTTTACATGTGGTGGCAATGCTTTCTGCCTTCTAAATGAATGCCTGAACAGAGCATATGTCTTTGGAATTTGATGTTCTTGAATGTTAAATATGTTGGCTTTTGAAAGAATAATGAACATGAGACATGTTATTGATAATCTGAAAAATCATAAAAATGATTCTTGAAACAAGAAAAAGCAGTGAATACAAAGCTTGCAAAAAAAAAAAGCAAGCAGAAAAAGCCAATAGCCCTTAAAACCAAAAGGCAAGGGTAGTAAAAAGGATCCAAGGCTTTGATCATCAGTGGATAGGAGGTCCTAAGGGAATCAAATCCTGGTCTAAGCGGCTAAACCAAGTTGTCCCTAACCATGTGCTTGTGGCGTGAAGGTGTCAAGTGAAAACTTGAGACTGAGCGGTTAAAGTCAAGGTCCAAAGCAAAAAGAAGAGTGTGCTTAAGAAACCCTGGACACCTCTAATTGGGGACTTTAGCAAAGCTGAGTCACAATCTGAAAAGGTTCACCCAATTATATGTCTGTGGCATTTATGTATCCGGTGGTAATACTGGAAAACAAAGTGCTTAGGGCCACGGCCAAGAATCAACATACTGAACTAGGAGAATCAATAACACTATCTGAATTCTAAGTTCCTATAGATGACATTCATTCTGAGCTTCAATGGATAAAGCGAGATGCCAAAACTGTTCGGAAGCAAAAAGCTACTAGTCCCGCGGGGAATATGGGGAACGCGGGGAATGGGGATGGGGACAATTACCCCCTCCATGGCGGGGATCGGGGCGGGAATGGTGATTAATTCTGGGGGCGGGGACGGGGAGCAGGGAGGCATCCCCCGCCCCCCGCCCCACCCCATTGACATTCCTACGGCATTGATGAGCGGATATTTTATACACTTTATGGGGTTAATTTCATGTAGTTTTTAGGATGTTTTAGTTAAGTTTTTAGTATATTTTCATTAGTTTCTAGGAAAAAATCATATTTCTGGACTTTACTATGAGTTTGTGTGCTTTTCTATAATTTCAGGTATTTTCTAGCTGAAATTGAGGGAGCTGAGCAAAAATCTGATTAGGGCTGAAAAAGGATTGCTGATGTTGTTGGATTCTGACCTCTCTGTACTCGAAATGGATTTTCTGGAGCTACAGAAGTCCAATTGGCGCGCTTCCAATTGCGTTGGAAAGTAGACATCCAGGGCTTTCTAGCAATATATAATAGTTTATACTTTGCTCAAGGATAAATGACTTAAACTGGCATTCAACGCCAGTTCTATGTTGCAGTCTGGCGTCCAGCGCCAGAAACAGGTTACAAGTTGGAGTTCAACGCCAGAAACAGGTTACAACCTGGCGTTGAATGCCCAAAACAGCCCAGGCACGTGAGAAGCTTTAGTCTCAACCCCAGCACACACCAAGTGGGCCCCAGAAGTGGATTTCTGCACTATCTATCATAGTTTACTCATTTTCTGTAAACCTAGGTTACTAGTTTAGTATTTAAACAACTTTTAGAGATTTATTTTGTATCTCATGACATTTTTAGATCTGAACTTTGTACTCTTTGACGGCATGAGTCTCTAAACTCCATTGTTGGGGGTGAGGAGCTCTGCTGTGTTTCGATGAATTAATGCAATTACTTCTATTTTTTATTCAAACACGCTTGTTCCTATCTAAGATGTTCATTCGTGCTTCATTATGATGAATGTGATGATCCGTGACACTCATCACCATTCTCAACCTATGAACGTGTGCTTGACAACCACTTCCGTTCTACATTAGATTGAATGAGTATCTCTTAGATTCCTCAATCAGAATCTCCGTGGTATAAGCTAGAATCTATTGGGGGCATCCTTGAGAATCCGGAAAGTCTAAACCTTGTCTGTGGTATTCCGAGTAGGATTTTGGGATTGGATGACTGTGACGAACTTCAAACTCGCGAGTGCTGGGCGTAGTGATAGACGCAAAAGGATAGTAAATCCTATTCCAGTATGATCGAGAACCTACAGATGATTAGCCGTGCGGTGACAGCGCACTTGGACCATTTTCACTGAGAGGAAGGATGGTAGCCATTGACAACGGTGATCCACCAACACACAGCTTGCCATAGGAGGGACGTGCGTGCGTGAAGAGGAAGACAGGGAGAAAGCAGAGATTCAAAAGACAAAGCATCTCCAAAACTCCAACATATTCTCTATTACTGCATAACAAGTATTTATTTCATGCTCTTTTATTCCTCGCAATTCAATTTGATAAGTGAATTGTTTTTCTGACTAAGAGCTACAAGGTAACCATAGATTGCTTCAAGCCAACAATCTCCGTGGGATTTGACCCTTACTCACGTAAGGTATTACTTGGACGACCCAGTGCACTTGCTGGTTAGTTATGCGAATTTGTGAAAAATAGTAATATTGACATTGACATGTAACAAATTCGTGCACCAGGCATACACTCTTTAAGTGGGACTAAGAGAAAATATGTGAGAGAAGATGTTGAATGGTGAGAAATCACATTTTTAAGAAAATTGAAAGAAAAAATATTGAAAGGATCCATTTTCGTTTCTTCGTGTTTCTTTTCTTCGTGTGTTTTATCCTGCTCTTCTTCCTCCTTCTTGTATTATTATCGTTGTTGATATATTTTTTTAAATTTCTTTCTCCTCTTCCTCTTTTTGACATTATTATAGATTTTTATTTCTTCTTTCTTTGATTTTTCTCCTTTTTGTATTTTTATTATTCTTGAGTCAGTGAAACAAAAAGAATTATGACTTTTGTGAGAAGGTAAAACAAGAAAAAGATGATGAAAAAGAAGAAGCACATAAATTTTTGTTAAAAAGCACATAAAGTTATCAACATAGTATTGAATTTATACACATAGCACAGAAATATAAGTAAAGAAAATTAAATTTCGATACTTCATACTAAGTAATTAGCATGATGAGAAAAAGGATTTAAAATTTTTTGTGCCCGATAGTTTTCTTGCACAACTCAAAAATTACTTCTACTGGTGCTATTTTTATGTCCTTTTCTATGTTTTTTATTTTATCATTTTATGTTGATTTCTGATGATACTTGATATTTTGAATACATTTTGTTGGTTGGGTGAGTAAATATTTTGGGATTGTGATCATTTAAAAAATTTTATCTTGATCACTACAAAATTTGTTGTTATGTACCAAAATTTCTATGCTAAGTAGTTTTGCTGAATATATATAGAAGGAGAAAGAAAAAAAATAATGACGAAGAGGAGGATGAAGTGATGTACGAGGAAGAGGAGAAAAAAAGAGGATGAGAAGAAATCAAACGAGAGAAGAAAAAGAAAAAATGTATATCCGTACGAAGAAAGGCTATTTTTTTTATATGAGTCAAATATGTCTGTAATATTTCGTTATTAGAAGTTTAGATTTTTTTTATATGGCATTTTTTTTAAATTGATATTAATCAAATTGGACTATCCAGTTTATTTGAGGAGAAAGGATAAGTTATAAATCGAAGGTCCGATTTTAATTTTTTTATTTTTTATTTTTTAAAAAAAAATGGAGTGTTCTAATTTTAATGTTGAATTTTTTTTCATTTTTTAAACAATCCAAAGAAATTAAAGACACGATTTCTTAAATCCGTAGTAGTTTAAGTCACATTTTTTCTTTCATTTATTTGTGATACACGCTCTTATAGTATATATAGAAAAAATAATAAGTGACGAAAAAGACAACATAAAAAAATACATATATAAATATGTGATTTAATTGAGATTGATTAAAAAAATAACTGGATGCCTAGCAGTAGCTTGTAGGACAGTACAATACTGTCCCAAAATTTAGCCCTAAAGTATTTAATCTTTTATTTAACATTATTTATCAAAATATATAATTTATAGTATTTTTACAAAAATGCACCGTATTTCTTGTCTTGTTTATAGTGTGAACAAAATAAGAATGTACGTCGTTTACACTGTAAACGATATAAGACACGAAACGACGTGGTCGTATCACGTTTGTACACGTGGTGTATAGTTTACATGCACTCTTATTTCGTTAAGTGTAAACGAGATAAGAGTGGAGGAGGCTTATATATGTATTTCGTCTACTGCGCCATTTAAACCCTTATTACATCAATTTCTTCTGCTTTTCTCCCACTTTTACTCTTTTTTAATCATTTTATCAAATTACTAAGAGATTATAATGTGCGCCAATACACATGATGCAGACATCAACTGAAGGAATGCGACATGGCACATCGTTGGGACAGCAGACTTTGAGGTTGGTGTTTTTTTTTTATTTTATCTTTATGTTAAAGCATACATATGTTGCTATACTTAGGGTACTTTTATAGAAGTATTATGTAATATATGTTAGGCGAATGAATATATATTATTAGCAATGGTTTAAATGATAGGGTATAATTTTAGGTATTAGTGAAATAGATTTGTTATTTAAATGTTTATTTAGGTTTGTTTTTTTTAAACTAAGTTATTAAGCATATATTTATTAATTTAGTTATTAATTATTTAACTAAATATTTTTAGTTAACAAAATTAAGTAACAAGATGTTTATGTTTTTAGTTGTTAAATATTTAAGTAAATGGTTTTATTTAAATTTGTTGTTACTTAAATTAAGTTATCTAGTTGATAATTCACTTGTTAATTATTTAATAAATATTTTTACTTAATGTAAGTTATGAAGAAGATGGTTTATTAATTATTTAATTAAATATTTTTATTTAAATTAAATTATATAGACGTTTATTAATTTAGTTATTAATTATTTAAGTAAATATTTTTATTTAAGTTAATTTATAAGGTAAATATTTGTAGTTATATGTCAAACTAATTTATTTATAATTTAAATTAATTTGTTCTGTAAACGTTTATTGGGAGAATTTTTTACTGTAAAATTTTATAGGTTTATAGGTTTATACATTTTTCATTTGGGTTTTTTATTGTTTACCAGAGGCCTCGCCTACTTCTTTCCAAGAGAATGAGTCATATACTCTCACCACCGGACGTTATTGTCCCCTACTTGAAGGGGGCTGGCTTCGGCGACGCGGTGCCATTCAGAAATTGTGTTTGACAACTCCCTGATTATGGCATTTCTAGAGCGCTGGCGTCCTGAGACCTACACTTTTCACCTGCTATGGGGTGAGTGCACCATCACCCTGCAGGATGTCGCATACCACATTAGGCTATGCGCGCATGGAGAGCCAGTGGGTGGGTGCTTTCGTGATTTTCACACATGGTATGGGATCGAGATTCGGGAGTTGGTGGAGCGGCTATTTGGTGCTAGGCCTCCTGCAGTCCAGCAGTAGGGTGCGCATAGAAAGGAGTCTTTCTCCCTCAAGCTGACATGGCTTTGGGAGCGACTCCGACAGATGCCCGATACTAATGATCTAGCCACCCTTTGACAGTATGCGAGGTGCTACATACTATTAATGATTGGGGGTTACTTGATGACTGATAAGTCAAATAATCAGGTCCATCTACGGTGGCTCCTACTTCTAGATGACTTTTAGAGATGTCGTTCTATGTCTTAGGGATCTGCAGTGCTAGCATGGACGTACCATTTCCTATTCTCTGCAACACATCGCTTCACCACAGACATCGCAAGATGCACTCCTCTGCTTGTATCTTGGATATACCAGAGATTTTTCTAGTGGTGTCCATCTGAGCAGCAGGTTTACATGTACCCCATGGCTGCGAGGTAACTATTCACAACGGTTTTATTATTCTTCGTTTTATGAAATTCAATATGATGTGCAATTAATTAAATCATGGTTATTCTTGCAAATATCCACAAGTTGATAGGTATGACACAGCAAAGTAGAGATCAGTATGAGCAGAGAGTCCTGAGATGGTGTTGGGCGTTGGATCAGTTACAGTTGGATAAGGTAAGCGAGTTACCCTTTTAGTTGGTTACACTTGCATAAATTACTTATACTTTTTTAGCACCTGTCACAGATGATTATTTCACAACGTACATTCTAGTTCCTATGGATGCCCTACAATGACCCTGCACTGCAGGGCATCTTCCCGCTATGACTGAAGGATGAAGCAGAGTGTGAGACATGGATGTCTGTTGTTTCCCTCGTCTGCTTTAACATAGTTGAATTTTACCATGTCGACCGGGTGAAGCGCCAGTTTAATGGCAAGCAGCCAGTGCCAGGGGACTTGATCAATGTTGATAGGTTCCTGACTACCACAGGACGGGGCGAGGACGTGTGGTGGCCTACCAAGCTTAGCGAGTGGTACGATCGTTGTACGACTCAGTTTGAGGAGGGATACCGGATATTCATTCAGGCGTGCACAGACTATTGGCCGACGCGAGAGAACTAAGATTGGTATCGGCATGCTTACCGTGTTAGAAACTTGTCAGGGTAGAATGCGCTCAATGACCCTAGGCTGTTGGACTTATCGAGAGACGTGTAGCCTACTGTTAGCTAGTCGAAGAACATCCTACACCTTCTCCAAGACGTGTCTGACCGTCATCGACGGGCAAGGAAGGTTCAGCCAGACACCCGAGGGCCTACCGAGAGAGAGAGGGGTGTCAGAGAGCGCGGAGGAGCTGCAGAACCCCGGAGGGATAGGGTTATGCCTCACAGGGAGTGCTTGGACGTGGAGTCCAAGGAGGAGGCGGAGTATCATCAATAGGAGGAGCTCGGGGATATGCCTGGTGGCTTTGATGACTCACCGCCACCCCACCATCACCACATCAGCCACCTGGTTCACGTTCACAGGAACCTTGAGACGATTGGGATACTGCCCCTCTTGAATGACATGACGTCGGGGCATCCAGTAGTCATCATGAGGCTTTATACGTGGATGAGATCTAAATTGAGGAGGTATTCCAGATTCACACCACCGATCAATGCACGATGCAGCGCATTGCAGAGCAGTTCTGCACGTGGTGCATGTCCATCAACAGTCATCTACTCCTATGTCTACCTCAATATGGGCACTGTACATTCACATGGACCTAGCTCCTCATACGGTACATATGGCCGACCAAGTGCACAGTATCCGACACAGCCATCGATGGACTATGGTCTCTGGTGCACGAAATTGTGTTCCATGTTCTTTGTACTTGTGTGAGATTAACAATATATAATTGTATTGAATCCTCATTGTGGCTCTATGTGTGGACACAACTTCGATACAACTAACCAGCAAGTGCACTGGGTCGTCCAAGTAATACCTTACGTGAGTAAGGGTCGAATCCCACGGAGATTGTTGGTATGAAGCAAGCTATGGTCACCTTGCAAATCTCAGTCAGGCGGATTTAAACATGATATTTTATTAGATTCAAATAAACAATAAAAGGGATAGAGATACTCATGTAAATCATTGGTAGGAATTT
This sequence comes from Arachis hypogaea, assembly GCF_003086295.3. Lineage (NCBI taxonomy): Eukaryota > Viridiplantae > Streptophyta > Magnoliopsida > Fabales > Fabaceae > Arachis > Arachis hypogaea. Next base: position 101,428,892 of record NC_092049.1, read on the forward strand.
CAGATAAGCGAATGGAGATACTTTTCGTTCCTCTGAACCTTTGCTTTCCTGCTATCTTCATCCAATCAGTCTTACTCCTTTCCATGGCTGGCCTTATGTGATACATCACCACTGTCAATGGCTACTTTCGGTCATCTCACGGGAAAATGATCCAATGCCCTGTCACGGCACGGCTAATCGTCTGGAGGCATCACCCTTGCCAATGGCTTCATCTTATCCTCTCAGTGAATAATATGCTCACGCACCCTGTCACGGCACGGCTATTCATCTGTCGGTTCTCGATCATGCTGGAATAGGATTTACTATCCTTTTGCGTCTGTCACTAACGCCCTGCAATCGCGAGTTAGGAGCTCGTCACAGTCATTCAATCATTGAATCCTACTCGGAATACCACAGACAAGGTTTAGACTTTCCGAATTCTCTTGAATGCCGCCATCATTCTAGCTTACGCCACGAAGATTCTGGTTAGGAGATCTAAGAGATACTCATTCTAGCTTAATTCATGTAGAACAGAAGTGTTTGTCAGGCACGCGTTCATAAGGGAGAAGGATGATGAGCATCACACATAATCATCACCTTCATCACGTTTTTGAGTGCGAATGGATATCTTAGAAGAGAAATAAGAAGAATTGAATAGAAAACAGTAGTACTTTGCATTAATCTTTGAGGAACAGCAGAGCTCCACACCTTAATCTATGGAGTGTAGAAACTCTACCGTTTGAAAATACATAAGTGAAGGTCCAGGCATGGCCGAGATGGCCAGCCCCCTAAACGAGATCACAGGATCAAAATACAATCCAGGATGCCTAATACAATAGTAAGAGGTCCTATTTATAATAAACTAGTCACTAGGGTTTACATGAGTAAGTAATTGATGCATAAATCCACTTCCAGGGCCCACTTGGTGTGTGTTTGGGCTGAGCTTGAGTGTAGCACGTGCAGAGGCCATTTGTGGAGTTGAACGCCAGTTTCTGTGCCAGTTTGGGCGTTCAACTCTGGTTTTGGATCCTTTTCTGGCGCTGGACGCCAGATTTGGGCAGAAGGCTGGCGTTGAACGCCAGTTTACGTCGTCAATTCTTGGCCAAAGTATGGACTATTATATATTGCTGGAAAGCCCTGGATGTCTACTTTCCAACGCAATTGGAAGCGTGCCATTTCGAGTTCTGTAGCTCCAGAAAATCCACTTTAAGTGCAGGGAGGTCAGAATCCAACAGCATCAGCAGTCCTTTTTCAACCTCTGAATCTGATTTCTGCTCAAGTCCCTCAATTTCAGCCAGAAAATACCTGAAATCACAGAAAAACACACAAACTCATAGTAAAGTCCAGAAATGTTAATTTAACATAAAAACTTATGAAAACATCCCTAAAAGTAACTAGATCCTACTAAAAACATACTAAAAACAATGCCAAAAAGCGTATAAATTATCCGCTCATCACAACACCAAACTTAAATTGTTGCTTGTCCCCAAGCAACTGAAAGTCAAATAGGATAAAAAGAAGAGAATATACTATAAATTTCAAACTATCAATGAAACATAGCTGTAATCATATGAGCGGGACTTATAGCTTTTTGCCTCTTGAATAGTTTTGGCATCTCACTTTATCCATTGAGGTTTAGAATGATTGGCATCTATAGGAACTTCAGATTTCGAATAGTGTTATTGACTCTCCTAATTCAGTATGATGATTCTTGAACACAGCTTCTTTATGAGTCTTGGCCGTGGCCCTAAGCACTTTGTTTTCCAGTGTTACCACCAGATACATAAATGCCACAGACACATAATTGGGTGAACCTTTTCAGATTGTGACTCAGCTTTGCTAAAGTCCCCAATTAGAGGTGTCCAGGGTTCTTAAGCACACTCTTCTTTTGCTTTGGACCTTGACTTTAACCGCTCAGTCTCAAGTTTTCACTTGACACCTACACGCCACAAGCACATGGATAGGGACAGCTTGGTTTAGCCGCTTAGACCAGGATTTTATTCCTTTAGGCTCTCCTATCCACTGATGCTCAAAGCCTTGGGATCCTTTTTATTTGCCCTTGCCTTTTGGTTTTAAGGGTTATTGGCTTTTTCTGCTAGCTTTTTCTTTTTCTTTCTATTTTTTTTCTATTCTTTTTTTCGCCCCTTTTTTTTTCTTTTTTTTTTCTGCAAGCTTTGTTCTTTGCTGCTTTTTCTTGCTTCAAGAATCATTTTTATGATTTTTTAGATTATCAAATAACATGTCTCCTAGTCATCATTCTTTCAAGAGCCAACATATTTAACATTCTTAAACAACAACTTCAAAAGACATATGCACTGTTCAAGCATACATTCAGAAAACAAGAAGCATTGTCACCACATCAATATGATTAAACTAAGTTCAAGGATAAATTCGAAACTCATGTACTTCTTGTTCTTTTGAATTAAAACATTTTTCATTTAAGAGAGGTGATGGATTCATAGGACATTCATATCTTTAAGACAAAGTTACTAACTACTAATGATCATGTAGTGAAGACACAAACATAGATAGGCACATAACATAGAAAACGAAAAACAGAAGAAAGAAGAACAAGGAATGAATCCACCTTAGTGATGGTGGCGTTTCCTTCTTGAGGAACCAATGATGTCCTTGAGCTCTTCTATGTCTCTTCCTTGTCTTTGTTGCTCCTCCCTCATTGCTTTTTGATCTTCTCTTATTTCATGGAGCATGATGGAGTGCTCTTGATGTTCCACCCTTAGTTGTCCCATATTGGAACTCAATTCTTCTAGGGAGGTGTTGATGTGCTCCCAATAGTTTTGTGGAGGAAAGTGCATTTGAGGCATTTCCGGAATCTCATGGTGATGAGCTTCTTGCGCCTCTTGAGCTCCATGACTGGGCTCTCTTGCTTGCTCCATCTTTTTCTTAGTGATGGGCTTTTCCTCTTTAATGAGGATATCTCCCTCTATGTCAATCCCAGCTGAATTGCATAGGTGGCAAATGAGGTGAGGAAAGGCTAACCTTGCCATGGTAGAGGACTTGTCAGCCACCTTGTAGAGTTCTTGAGGTATAATCTCATGAACTTCCACCTCTTCTCCAATCATGATGCTATGGATCATGATGGCCCGGTCTATAGTAACTTCAGACCGGTTGCTAGTGGGAATGATTGAGCATTGAATAAACTCCAACCATCCTCTAGCAATAGGCTTGAGGTCCAATCTTCTTAGTTGAACCGGCTTGCCTTTGGAGTCAATCTTCCATTGAGCTCCTTCTACACATATGTCCATAAGGACTTGGTCCAACCTTTGATCAAAGTTGACTCTCCTTGTGTAGGGGTGTAAGTTCTCTTCCATGTATGGCAAGTTGAACGCTAACCTCACATTCTCCGGACTAAAATCTAAGTATTTCCCCCGAACCATTGTAACATAGTTCTTTGGATCCGGGTTCTTACTTTGATCATGGTTCTTGGTGATCCATGCATTGGCATAGAACTCTTGAACCATTAGGATGCCGACTTGTTGGATGGGATTTGTTAGAACTTCCCAACCTCTTCTTTGATTTTCATGTCGGATCTCCGGATACTCATTTCTTTTGAGTTTAAAAGGGACCTCAGGGATCACCTTTTTCTTGGCCACAACATCATAGAAGTGGTCTTGATGGGCTTTGGAGACGAATCTTTCCATCTCCCATGACTCGGATGTGGAAGCTCTTGTCTTCCCTTTCCCTTTTTTAGAGGATTCTCCGGTCTTAGGTGCCATCAATGGTAATGGAAAAACAAAAAGCTTATGCTTTTACCACACCAAACTTAGAATATTGCTCGCCCTCGAGCAATAAACAAAAGAGTAGAAGAAGAAGAAGAAATAGAGGAGATGGAGAAGGGAAGGTGTTTCGGCCAAGAAGGGTGTAGAGGGGTGTGTTGTGTGAATTTAATGAAGAATGGAGGGTTTTATATAGGGAAGGGAGGGGGGATATTGGTTCGGCCATATGGGTGGGTTTGGGTGGGAAATTGGTTTTGAATTTTGAAGGTAGGTGGAGTTTATGAGGTAGGTTTATGGGGAAGAGTGGATGGATGTGAGTGGTGAAGAGGTGATGGGGAAGAGAGTTTGAGGTGATTGGTGAAGGGCTTTTAGGGAAGAGTGTTTATGGGGTTGTGTGAAAGAGAGTGGTGAGAAGAAGTGAGTGGAGGTAGGTGGGGATCCTGTGGGGTCCACAGATCCTGAGTGGATCCTGTGGGGTCCACAGATCCTGAGGTGTCAAGGCATTTACATCCCTGCACCATTAGGCATGTAAAAATGCCTTTGTATCCAACTCTGGGCGTTCAGCGCCAGGTTGGTGGCCATTTTGGGCGTTCAACGCCCATTTGTGTGCCATTTCTGGCGTTGAACGCCAGAACCATGCCTGTTCTGGCGTTCAGCGCCCAGAAGCTGCCCATTTTGGGCGTTCAGCGCCAGAACCATGCTCTGTTCTGGCGTTTGAACGCCAGGCAGATGCTCCTCCAGGGTGTGATTTTTCTTCTGCTGTTTTTGATTCCGTTTTCAATTTTTATATTTATTTTGTGACTCCTCATGATCATGAACCTATAAAGACACATAACTAAGAAAAATATAGTTAGATAAATAAACATTGGGTTGCCTCCCAACAAGCGCTTCTTTAATGTCAATAGCTTGACAGTGGGCTCTCATGGAGCCTCACAGATGTGCAGAGCTTTGTTGAGACTCTCCAACACCAAACTTAGAGTTTGGTTGTGGCCTCCCAACACCAAACTTAGAGTTTGACTGTGGGGGCTCTGGTTGACTCTGCTTTGAGAGAAGCTTTTCAAGCTTCCTCTCCATGGTTGCAGAGCGAGATCCTTGAGTTTTGAATACAAGGGAGTTCTCATTCCATTGAAGGACTATTTCACCTCTGTCAACATCAATCACAGCTCTTGCTGTGGCCAGGAAAGGTCTTCCTAGGATGATGGATTCATCCTCTTCCTTTCCAGTATCCAGGATTATGAAATCAGTAGGTATGTAAAGGCCCTCAACCTTTACTAATACATCTTCTACTTGTCCATAAGCCTGTCTTCTTGAGCTGTCTGCCATCTCTAATGAGATTTTAGCAGCTTGCACCCCATAGATTCCCAGTTTCTCTATTACAGAGAGGGGCATGAGGTTTATTCCTGAACCAAGGTCACACAGAGCCTTAAAGATCATGGTGCCTATGGTACAGGGTATTATGAACTTTCCAGGATCCTGTCTCTTCTGAGGCAATGTCAGTTGATCCAGATCACTTAGTTCATTGACGAACAAGGGAGGTTCAACTTCCCAAGTATCAATGCCAAATAATTTGGCATTCAGCTTCATGATTGCACCAAGAAACTTGGCAGTTTGCTCTTCAGTAACATCCTCATTCTCTTCTGAAGAGGAATACTCATCAGAGCTCATGAAGGGTATAAGGAGGTTCAATGGAATCTCTAAGGTCTCTAGATGAGCCTCAGAGTCCTTTGGTTCCCCAGAGGGAAGCTCCTTATTGATCACTGGACGTCCCTGGAGGTCTTCCTCCTTGGGATTCACGTCCTCTCCTCTCCTCACAGGTTCGGCCATGGCGCTTATGTCAATGGCCTTGCACTCTCCTTTTGGGTTCTCTTCTGTATTGCTTGGGAGAGTACTGGGAGGGATTTCAGTGATCCTTTTACTCAGTTGGCCCACTTGTGCTTCCAGATTTCTAATGGAAGACCTTGTTTCATTCATGAAACTTACAGTGGCCTTAGATAGATCAGAGACTAGATTTGCTAAATTAGAAGCATTTTGTTCAGAGTTCTCTGTCTGTTGCTGAGTTGATGATGGAAAAGGTTTGCTATTGCTAAACCTATTTCTTCCACCATTATTAAAGCCTTGTTGGGGCTTTTGATCCTTCCATGAGAAATTTGGATGATTTCTCCATGTTGAGTTATAGGTGTTTCCATAAGGTTCACCTAAGTAATTTACCTCTGCTATTGTAGGGTTCTCAGGATCATAAGCTTCTTCTTCAGAAGAAGCCTCTTGAGTACTGTTGGATGCAGCTTGCATTCCATGCAGACTCTGAGAGATCATATTGACTTGCTGAGTCAATATTTTATTCTGAGCCAATATGGCATTCAGAGTATCAACCTCAAGAACTCCCTTCTTTATAGGCGTCCCATTGATTACAGGATTCCTTTCAGAAGTGTACATGAACTGGTTATTAGCAACCATGTCAATGAGTTCTTGAGCTTCTGCAGGCGTTTTCTTTAGGTGAATGGATCCACCTGCAGAAGTGTCCAGTGACATCTTTGATAGCTCAGATAAACCATCATAGAATATATCCAGGATGGTCCATTCTGAGAGCATGTCAGAAGGACACTTTTTGGTCAACTGTTTGTATCTTTCCCAAGCTTCATAGAGGGATTCACCTTCTTTCTGCCTGAAGGTTTGAACATCAGCTCTAAGCTTGCTCAGCTTTTGAGGAGGAAAGTACTTGGCTAAGAAAGCCGTGACCAGCTTATCCCAAGAGTTCAGGCTGTCTTTAGGTTGAGAATCCAACCATAATCTAGCTCTGTCTCTTACAGCAAAAGGGAAAAGCATGAGCCTGTAGACTTCAGGATCTACTCCATTAGTCTTAACAGTATCACATATCTGCAAGAATTCAGTTAAGAACTGAAAAGGATCTTCAGATGGAAGTCCATGAAACTTGCAGTTCTGCTGCATCAGAGAAACTAACTGAGGTTTCAGCTCAAAGTTGTTTGATCCAATGGCAGGAATGGAGATGCTTCTTCCATGTAAATTGGAATTAGGTGCAGTAAAGTCACCAAGCATCTTCCTTATATTATTATTATTTTCGGCTGCCATCTCCTCTGCCTGTTCGAAAATTTCTGAAAGGTTTTCTCTGGATTGTTGTATTTTAGCTTCTCTTAATTTTCTCTTCAGAGTCCTTTCAGGTTCTGGATCTGCTTCCTCAAGAATGTTCTTATCCTTGCTCCTGCTCATATGACAAAGAAGAAGGCACAGAAAAATAATAATAATAATATATATCCTTTATACCACAGTATAGGGATCCCTTTGTGAGTGGAAGAAAAGAGGGAGACAAAGAATGTAATATAAAGGAAGAAATGCAACTGTACTGATGGAAGAGATGTGAGATGAGATGTTAGGATATGAATGAATAAATAGAATAGGATGGGGGAGGTATAATTTTCGAAAATTATTTTAAAAAGGAGTTAGTGATTTTTGAAAAATGGTTTTTGAGAAAATGTTAGTATTTTTTTTTTGAATTAAAAATAATTAGTTAATTAAAAAGAAATTTTTGAAAAAGGGGGAGATATTTTCGAAAATTAGAGAGAGGGAGTTAGTTAGGTGGTTTTGAAAAAGTTAAGAAACAAACAAAAAGTTAGTTAGTTAGTTGAAACAAATTTTGAAAAGATAGGAAGTTAGGAAGTTAGAAAAGATATTTTGAAAAGATATTTTTGAAAAAGATAAGATAAGAAGATATTTTGAAAAGATATGATTGAAATTAGTTTTGAAAAAGATTTGATTTTTAAAATCTCAATTAATGACTTGATTCATAAGAAATCACAAGATATGATTCTAGAATTTAAAGTTTGAATCTTTCTTAACAAGCAAGTAACAAACTTCAAATTTTTGAATCAAAACATTAATTGATTATATTATTTTCGAAAATTTGGTAAAAAAAAATAAGAAAAAGATTTTTGAAAAATATTTTTGGAATTTTCGAAAATAACTAAGAATTTTGAAAAAGATTTGATTTTTGAAAAAGATTTTGAAAAAGATAAGATTTTCAAATTGAAAATTTGATTTGACTCATGAGAAACAATTTGATTTTAAAAATTTTTGAAAAAGTCAATCCAAATTTTCGAATTTGATGAGAGAAAAAGGGAAAGATATTTTTTTGATTTTTGAAATTTTTATGAAAAACATGAAAAATATGCAATGCATGAAATTTTTAGATCAAAACATGTGATGCATGCAAGAATGCTATGAATGTCAAGATGAACACCAAGAACACTTTGAATGTCATGATGAACATCAAGACACAATTTTGAAAAATTTTAATGCAAAGAAAACATGCAAGACACCAAACTTAGAATTCTTTAATGCTTACGCACTAAGAATTCAAGAATGCATATGATAAACATGAAAAGACACAAAACAAAAAATCATCAAGATCAAACAAGAAGACTTACCAAGAACAACTTGAAGATCATGAAGAACACTATGAATGCATGATATTTTCGAAAAAATGCAAGATGCATATGCAAGTGACACCAAACTTATAACATGACTCAAGACTCAAACAAGAAACAGAAAATTATTTTTGATTTTTATGATTTTCTAATTTTTTTTTTTGGATTTTTTCGAAAATTTATTGAAAAGGGAAAATAAGGATTCCAAAATTTTTAATATGAATTCCAGGAATCTTGCCGTGTTAGTCTAAAGCTTCAGTCCAGGAATTAGACATGGCTCACTAGCCAGCCAAGCTTTCAAAGAAAGCTCCAGTCCAAAACACTAGACATGGCCAATGGCCAGCCAAGCTTCAGCAGGTGATCATGGATCAGCAGCAGGTGGATGAGCAACAACTAATTTGCTCTTGATAACAAATTACAAGCCTCAGTCCAAATGAATTTAGACATGGCTTTACAGCCAGCCAGGCTTCACATGCTTCATGAAACACTAGAATTCATTCTTAAAAATTTTGAATCAAATTTTTGAAAACATTTTTATTTTTTTTTTCGAAAACAGATGAGAGATTTTTGAAAATATTTTTGAAAAATTTTTGAAAAGAAAACAAAAACAAAATTACCTAATCTGAGCAACAAGATGAGCCGTTAGTTGTCCAAACTCGAACAATCCCCGGCAACGGCGCCAAAAACTTGGTGCACGAAATTGTGTTCCATGTTCTTTGTACTTGTGTGAGATTAACAATATATAATTGTATTGAATCCTCATTGTGGCTCTATGTGTGGACACAACTTCGATACAACTAACCAGCAAGTGCACTGGGTCGTCCAAGTAATACCTTACGTGAGTAAGGGTCGAATCCCACGGAGATTGTTGGTATGAAGCAAGCTATGGTCACCTTGCAAATCTTAGTCAGGCGGATTTAAACATGATATTTTATTAGATTCAAATAAACAATAAAAGGGATAGAGATACTCATGTAAATCATTGGTAGGAATTTCAGATAAGCGAATGGAGATACTTTTCGTTCCTCTGAACCTTTGCTTTCCTGCTATCTTCATCCAATCAGTCTTACTCCTTTCCATGGCTGGCCTTATGTGATACATCACCACTGTCAATGGCTACTTTCGGTCATCTCACGGGAAAATGATCCAATGCCCTGTCACGGCACGGCTAATCGTCTGGAGGCATCACCCTTGCCAATGGCTTCATCTTATCCTCTCAGTGAATAATATGCTCACGCACCCTGTCACGGCACGGCTATTCATCTGTCGGTTCTCGATCATGCTGGAATAGGATTTACTATCCTTTTGCGTCTGTCACTAACGCCCTGCAATCGCGAGTTAGGAGCTCGTCACAGTCATTCAATCATTGAATCCTACTCAGAATACCACGGACAAGGTTTAGACTTTCCGGATTCTCTTGAATGCCGCCATCATTCTAGCTTACGCCACGAAGATTCTGGTTAGGAGATCTAAGAGATACTCATTCTAGCTTAATTCATGTAGAACAGAAGTGTTTGTCAGGCACGCGTTCATAAGGGAGAAGGATGATGAGCGTCACACATAATCATCACCTTCATCACGTTTTTGAGTGCGAATGGATATCTTAGAAGAGAAATAAGAAGAATTGAATAGAAAACAGTAGTACTTTGCATTAATCTTTGAGGAACAGCAGAGCTCCACACCTTAATCTATGGAGTGTAGAAACTCTACCGTTTGAAAATACATAAGTGAAGGTCCAGGCATGGCCGAGATGGCCAGCCCTCTAAACGAGATCACAGGATCAAAATACAATCCAGGATGCCTAATACAATAGTAAGAGGTCCTATTTATAATAAACTAGTCACTAGGGTTTACATGAGTAAGTAATTGATGCATAAATCCACTTCCGGGGCCCACTTGGTGTGTGTTTGGGCTGAGCTTGAGTGTAGCACGTGCAGAGGCCATTTGTGGAGTTGAACGCCAGTTTCTGTGCCAGTTTGGGCGTTCAACTCTGGTTTTGGATCCTTTTCTGGCGCTGGATGCCAGATTTGGGCAGAAGGCTGGCGTTGAACGCCAGTTTACGTCGTCAATTCTTGGCCAAAGTATGGACTATTATATATTGCTGGAAAGCCCTGGATGTCTACTTTCCAACGCAATTGGAAGCGCGCCATTTCGAGTTCTTTAGCTCCAGAAAATCCATTTTGAGTGCAGGGAGGTCAGAATCCAACAGCATCAGCAGTCCTTTTTCAACCTCTGAATCTGATTTCTGCTCAAGTCCCTCAATTTCAGCCAGAAAATACCTGAAATCACAGAAAAACACACAAACTCATATTAAAGTCCAGAAATGTTAATTTAACATAAAAACTTATGAAAACATCCCTAAAAGTAACTAGATCCTACTAAAAACATACTAAAAACAATGCCAAAAAGCGTATAAATTATCCGCTCATCAGTCTCCTCATGACAGCATCCCAATGTTGTCACCACATTGTCCTCCACCTTGTTAGTAGCAGTATCAACCCGATCCATATGTACATGTGCCTTACCTGGATAGTTACTATGACCCTCGTCATCCACTTCCATTGCAGCAACCACCTCAATCATAGGATCTATCTGTAGGTCACTTACAGCTTCCTCTAGACCCACGCCCTAGCAGACCTCACCGATAGGCACAACCTCCGCCCTATGGCATTGGACACCACTTGAGTTACCATGATGATCAGCACCGATGACAATGTTATGTTTAGACTTTACGTTATATTATTTGTCATTAAAATTGTAGCTTGGCATAATATTTAAGTTCGTTAGCATCGTTGTTGTAACTTGTGTCCTCGCTATTATTAATATTGTCAACCACCTTTTATGTGATTTATGTCATTGTTGTATGTAAATGTGTTACCGTGCTAAATTTAAAATTTTAGAATTCAATAACGAAGAAAAAAGTGCATTAAATTTCAATTTATTCAAAGTAAACAAACAACATAGAACCCTAATAACGGAAAAATCGTAAGGATCTAAACAAGAAACTAACATTCAAGTACAAAATAAACGAAGTAAACAAAGAACACACTAAATGCCTTTTGACAACTAACAAATAACTACACCGCGAAACTAAACTAAGCCTCGTCTGTAACTTGGTTTGGACAGCCTCTCCGGGTATGCCCAATTTGCCTACAAAGACCACACCTCTTTTCTTGACGCTCACCCTCGTCCATTTCATTACAAAACCTGGTAGAGTCAGGTCTGCCAATAGCCTTCCTATGCATGGCTAAATTATGACGCAACCATGTCCCGTACCACTCCGGCCAAAGCTTCTCGTCTGGTATCGGTGTGAAGTCTGTCTCATACACCTTGAACACAGCGGACTGCAAGTACACCAGATGCACGTATGGACCTCATTCGACATTAGCAGTGGCACAAGTGGCAAGCGCACGACGACATAGGAAATGGAGTGACTGAAAAAGACCATAATCACATGTATCCGCCGTCAACCGAACACGAAACGATCCTTGAGACCAACCCTCGAAAGGCTCTAACTCCTCAACTACAAAGACTGAAGCCCGTCTGTCGCAGTGAGTAACGCGCATCTTTGATATTCCCTCTTTATTTTTCTCAATAGCAACTATCAGCCATTGGAAAAATTGATTCCCTGCTGCCAGTTGTGCTTATGCCTCCCTGCCCTTCCTGACGAACAACTGTTGCAGTCTCTCCCAAGTGCATCGCACGATGGCCGAAAATGGGCAAATAATGGATACCCATAAGTACTGCATTCATGCACTCGGATAGATTTGTTGTCATGTGCCCAAACCGGCGACCGCTGTCGCAGTGTTGTAGCCAGATCTCTTTATTGAACCTACTAGCCAATCCTCCATCTCTTGTGACAAACATCTCAAGGCGTCCATATACCACTGGTACCCAACTTTGCTTGGACAATAAGAATCATTTATTAGATATCACTTGCCCTCAGCAGACTTGAAAGGAGACATGAAGTTCATAGCTGGTGCACGAAAATTACTTCACAATGTAATTCCGCACAACTAACCAGCAAGTGCACTGGGTCGTCCAAGTAATACTTTACGTGAGTAAGGGTCGATCCCACGGAGATTGTTGGCTTGAAGCAATCTATGGTTATCTTGTAACTCTTAGTCAGGAAAACAATAAAATAATTCACTTATCAAATTTGATTGCAAGGAATAAAAGGGCAGAACACAAATTATACTTGTATGCAATGATGGAGAATATGTTGGAGTTTTGGAGATGCTTTGTCTTCTGAAATTCTGCTTTCCTCTGTTTTCTGATTCACGCACGCACGTCCTCCTATGGCAAGCTGTGTGTAGGTGAATCACCGTTGTCAATGGCTACCATCCATCCTTCCAGTGAAAAGGGTCCAAATGCGCTGTCACCGCACGGCTAATCATCTGCAGGTTCTCAATCGTACCGGAATAGGATTTACTATCCTTTTACATCTGTCACTACGCCCAGCACTCGCAAGTTTGAAGCTCGTCACAGTCATTCAATCCCTGAATCCTACTCAGAATACCACAGACAAGGTTTAGACTTTCCGGATTCTCTTGAATGCTGCCATCAATCTAGCTTATACCACGAAGATTCTGATTAAGAGATCTAAGAGATATTCATTCATTCTACGATGGAACGTAAGTGGTTGTCAGGCACACGTTCGTGGAGGAATGATGATGATTGTCACGTTCATCACATTCATATTGAAGTGCGAATGGATATCTTAGATAGGAACACGCATGTTTGAATGGAAAACAGAAATACTTGCATTAATTCATCGAGACACAGCAGAGCTCCTCACCCCCAACAATGGAGTTTAGAGACTCATGCCGTCAAAAGATACAAAGTTCAGATCTGAAATGTTATGAGGTGCGAAATAAACCTCTAAAAGTTGTTTAAATACTAAACTAGTAACCTAGGTTTACAGAAAATGAACAAACTATGATAGATGGTGTAAAAATCCACTTCTGGGGCCCACTTAGTGTGTACTGGGGCTGAGACTTAAGCTAATCACGTGCATAGGGCTGTTTTGGGCGTTCAACGCCAGCTTTGGATCCTTTTCTGGCGTTGAACTCCACTTTGTAACTTGTTTTTGGCGCTGGACGCCAGACTGCAGCATGGAACTGGTGTTGAACGCCAGTTTACATCGTCTATCCTTGAGCAAAGTATGGACTATTATATATTTCTGGAAAGCCCTGGATGTCTACTTTCCAACGAAATTAGAAGCGCGCCATTTGGAGTTTTGTAGCTCCAGAAAATCCACTTTGAGTGCAGGGAGGTCAGAATCCAACAGCATCAGCAGTCATTTTTCAGCCTGAATCAGATTTTTGCTCAGCTCCCTCAATTTCAGCCAGAAAATACCTGAAATTACAGAAAAACACACAAACTCATAGTAAAGTCCAGAAATATGAATTTTGCCTAGAAACTAGTGAAAATAAACTAAAAACTAACTAAAACATACTAAAAACTATATGAAATTAACCCCAAAAAGCGTATAAAATATCCGCTCATCAACAGCCATGTGCCTGATGCAATAAGCATGAAATGCTCTAGGAGGCTGCCAGCCACTATCGTCGGCTCTTAGTGCAACCTTGATTGCCTAGGATCTGTCAAAAATAATCAACAGGACGTCTTGTGGGGGTCACATGTCGTCTCAAATTAGTAAGGAAGAAAGACCAAGACTCGGTCCTCTCAGACTCAACAATTGCAAAAGCAACAGTAAGAATGCTATTGTTACCATCTTGTGCCACTACAATAAGCAAAACACAACCATATTTGCCAAATAGGTTCGTGCCATTGACAGAGACGAATGGCTTGCAATGCTTGAGTGCCTCCACATAGGCAAGGAAGGCCCAAAATACCTTATCAAATATGCTACCGTCGCACACCATAAGGTGTCCATCCTAGTACGGTACGGCCTTGAACTCACATATTGTTTCGGGGCAACAACTCTGCAATGCTTGTAACAACCTAGGCACCTTATTATATGACTCCTCCCAATTGCCATATATCTGCGCAATTGCCTTTTGCTTTACCATCTAGACCTTTCTATACGAGAGTTTGAAGTGATAGCTTTGCCTAACTGCACTTTGTAGGACAGGAATGTTGACAGATGAGTTGGACTATATCAATGGCAGGATGACACGACAGATGAGGCTGCTGTCCAACTGTCGATGGTCCTGAAATATGGTTAGTGCTAAATACATGTGCACTCCTCCAATCCTACGCACCTCCCTAACGAAATAACACATACATGGTTAACATTTACACAAAATATAACAGTGATAAATGATATTAATTACACCACAGTTAAACAAGGCCTCACCAATATCTGAGATTCTGATGGAGGGCAACATTGAGATTCCACAGGCATCCAGCTGCATATTACCTGCAATGAATATGGTACTTTAATCGGTCCGACTCCACTACTCGATACTTAGCACTTCTGCGAATGCTATAATTTTTCACACCCTACATCACTGCATCTCTACTCTTGAATATGTGGCCAACCTGAAACTCCACACCACTGTCTAAGTTGTAATCGTCTTCACCTGTGTTGAAAAATGGAATTTTCTCATGCATCACGTCCAGATCCAATGTCTGATAGTGACTTGGTACAGTTGAAAGGCCGGAATTGGGAGCAGGGTAGGAATAAGATATCGAACTGATGCCTCCACCTGTGTCTTGGGTACAAACTCCTCCTTATCATCATCTTCAGAAGAACCACTATCATTGCTATCTGCAACATACTCCTTATCGGATTCCTCATCATCCACGTTCATGTCTTCCACAGGACATGCAACGTGTATTGGTGGTGGTGCGAGAGATGGGTTGTCTTGCACAAAATCCGAGTGGCCAGATCCACTGCCACCAACATCACCGACCTCTACAGCAAGCTCCATAACTTGTTCCACCATGATCTCCCATGAATGTCAAACATGAGCCGCACATGCTCGTTGCCATGGAGACAAAACGGACGAAATCGGAGAACTCCATTTCCTATCGGTGCTAGCAACCTATACTCCACCCTTCCTATCTCTTTTCTCCCGCTACCACCAACGCTACTCAATATCAGAGTCTTCAACTCAAATAAAGAACTAATTTGCCGGATGCGCAACAGAATGGTATTATCACACTCAAATATGGCCTTGGTGTCACTATTTCTCATATAACAATTGGGATACACACTTACAACCATATATCCACCACTATTAGATATTTTGGCTTATTTTTTGGAAGAAAAACAGAAGAGAAGAAGTGAGATGTTTGTGAAGAATACAAATGATTGTACATCTTTTTATAGCGGCTGAAAATTAAATTTGTCGTAATGTATCTCGTTTATCTCGTTTACACGGTAAACGTCATTATTCTTCATGTATCTCGTTTACACTGCAAACGAAATAAATATGTTTAATGTTTCGTGTCTTTTCTGATTTACATTGTAAACGAGATAAAAGATACTATACATATTCTTAAAAATGTTACAAATTTTATATTTTAGTAAATAAAATATTTATTTTATTTATTTTAAAAAAAATCCCAAATAATTGCCTTAGATAAATAATCTCACGGAATCCATTCCTATTCCTTAATTCTTACAAACAGGAAACCTACCACATCAAATCTGAGAATCTATTTGTGCAATGATATCCCGAGAGAGAAACCACATTGAGTTTTGGGTTTCCGAAAATCAGAGACAGTAATATCTTAGCAATTTTAAAAAGGGAGCCAAATCAGTAATCACCTTCGGCTCATTTGCCAAGGCTGCATCACTATCGCACTCGCATTTTGCATCAAAACCCATCCTCTTCCTTCTCTTTCCTCTTATAGATTCTCTTCTTCGCTTTATATATAAGTCTCAATTCAGTGAATTCACCCCCCTTTTTCTTAGCATTTTTCTTTGTTTCTTATCCTCTCCTTGAAACCATGGTGGCTGGTGGCAACTCCAAATCCGATATCTCCTTTGCTGGCACTTTCGCCAGCAGTGCTTTCTCAGCGTGTTTCGCTGAGGTATCGCTCTTTTCTTCAAATTCATCATCTGGGTTCCCTTTATCTTGTGATTCTCTTTGCTGGATTGTCTTTTATTTTGTTGATCATGCGAAAGACCCTGGCCTTGGATTTAGACCCATTATCTGTTATGCGTTGCTTTTGAGTAGTAATGGATCTTGCATGCATTGTTCAATTCCCTGAAATTTTTTGTTAAATTGTTTTTCTTCTTTGAAAATAAAATCGTAAAGGTGCTTGTGCTTTTGTTTCTTGATAAATATTACCCATTTTATAGAAGAAAATAGGATGAGATTATTTATATATTTTCTCGGTCTAAACTCTGCCCATCATTGATCATTTGACTTTGAGACCCTTATGCTTGGTCTCAGTTGAATTTTCTGAAAAGGAAAAAAAATTTAAGATATTCCAAATTTGTTGGATCAATTAATGCACAGCCATTAACAAGTTGATCACCACTAATCCATCGAAGCATCCTTGTCTGGCCGTCTGGTTCATAGAACATAGCTGTCTAATGGCAATTCGAAAAAGTTTACCCTTAACTAAAGTTAATTCTTTGGGGCATATGTAACTTGAAGCTCTTGTCCACTTTGACCAACTCACGTGAATCCTATGGGTTACATCATGGTCAAGAGTTATTTTATGGTTGATGAATTATGCATTATTGTAACCATATGGGTCATTGGCAGGACTAATTGAATGACTTGAAAATGATAGTTTTCTGGTTGGGTAGGAGAACTCTGGATATGTATGTGTCATATATATGATTTGTGGAGTTACCCGTATATGTCCTTATACTTTGGGGGCATTGAAGATTTATTTAACAAATTAAATATCTTGCACCTAATATGGAGATTTATTTAGAATTTGGTTTGGATTTTGTTCCTGAGTTGCTGTATTTGGAGATTGATTCAACTTGTTATGTATTGATTGGATTGGTTTCTTCTTCTCATGATACTGTTTTGTACAATCTTTCACTTGTCAATTGGCATACCACTATTTGGAAATCAATTTATCATCAAATTGTTTTATTCCAAATAGGTGTGCACTATTCCCTTGGACACTGCCAAAGTTAGGCTTCAGCTTCAGAAACAAGCTGTAGCGGGTGATGCAGTGACCTTACCTAAATACAAGGGTATGATGGGAACAGTTGCAACCATTGCCAGGGAAGAAGGTCTTTCGGCACTTTGGAAGGGGATTGTGCCAGGGCTTCATCGTCAGTGTTTGTATGGAGGTTTAAGAATTGGGTTATATGAGCCTGTGAGTTTTAAACAACCTTGTATAAAAAGACACAACTTTTTGTTCATTTCAGTTCATCTCTATTGTTTGCTTATGTAAACTGATTTTCCAAATAACTTTTAACAGGTTAAGAATTTCTATGTTGGGCGTGATCATGTTGGAGATGTTCCTTTGTTGCAGAAAATCCTTGCTGCATTTACAACTGGTAAAGCCCAGTGATGAACATTGTATGAAACTAGGGATGTTTTTTGTTCTAAAAGTTACTAAAGCCAGTGTACGATAATTGTTGTTTTGACTCTTTTAGTACATTAATAAATCAATGTAACTGGAGAGAGTATTAAAGTATTTTTGTTTTCTAATCTGTGGATTCTTGTCTTTTTACTATGAAGAATAAATGTTATTCTGTTTGGATACGTAATGCAAATATTTTTTACTTTGTGTTATCAACAGGTGCTGTGGCAATTGCAGTTGCAAATCCAACTGATCTTGTGAAAGTTAGACTACAAGCAGAAGGAAAATTGCCTGCTGGTGTGCCGAGGCGCTACACTGGCTCACTGAATGCTTATTCTACAATTGTGAGACAGGTATGCTCATTAAGTATATGATTTTTGAAAGATAAAGATATGGTCCAACTTTTAGTTCATAACCAGTTTTGTTTGAACTTTCATCCAACACACTCAGGAAGGAGTTGGAGCTCTTTGGACTGGGATTGGCCCCAATATAGCAAGAAATGCTATCATCAACGCTGCTGAACTAGCCAGCTATGATCAAGTGAAACAGGTAATATTAAAGATTCTATGCACTTGCATTTCGGAGTAACCTTATATGCTTCTTCTATATTTTCTATTGACTAATTACTTTTTTTTTTTAATTAAATTTACTGCAGACTATTTTGAAAATTCCGGGATTCACCGATAATGTTGTGACTCATCTTCTTGCTGGTCTAGGGGCTGGATTTTTCGCAGTCTGTATTGGCTCCCCTGTCGACGTGGTAATGTGTTGGCATTTAATTTTGGATAATTTTACTGTCTTGCCATTTCTATATTGTACTAAGAATTGTTTCTAAACTTTGATATAAGTTAAAAATAAAATAAAAATTCAGGGGAAATTAGAAAATAGTAGATTTTAGTAAATTCATCTAACACTTCTTAGAAATTTCTTGTTGACTTGATCTTTTTAAGCTCCACTAGAGTCAGCAGTGGGCGTGTGCATGGGAAATACTTTGTTGTTTCGTTCTAAAATTTGGTTGCCTAGAGATAGTGAGTTTCTTAATTGTGCAATCTTACCATCGCTAATTCAGTTGTTCTATCTTCTTCTATTGTATATGCAGGTTAAGTCAAGAATGATGGGAGATTCTAGTTACAAAAGCACCCTTGATTGCTTCATCAAAACGTTAAAGAATGATGTATGGTTTCTTTGCTCAAACCAGTTTTCTGTTTATAAGCTTTTGCTTTATGTGCATATGGTTATGGAATGTAATGTTTGCAGGGACCAGCAGCCTTTTACAAAGGGTTCATACCAAATTTTGGACGGCTAGGATCTTGGAATGTGATAATGTTTCTAACTCTAGAACAGGTATAACTTGAATACTTTTGTCATAGGCTTTTAACCTTTCTCCATCCCACATTTTAACCGTTCTTTGGCAAAATTGATTTCATACAGTCGCTTTAAGTTCCTCAGACGTTTTACTTTCATTATGTGTTATGGTTTATTTAGAAACAAAATTTAATTTGGTGAGAAAGTTTTATTATTAAGAATTCTAAATGCAATGATGAATGATTGCATATAGTATGTTTCCGTATCCAAAATTGAAATTATGAAGATACAGAAACACAATGACATTAGTGAATGTTGATTAACTGTTCATACAAACAGTTTCACAAACTCCATGCATCATTAATTTCTTTGTTCTGTTATTTCAACTGTTTCTTTCTTTCTTTGACAGACTAAAAAATTCGTCAAAAGTTTAGAATCAGCCTAAGCTCCAGCAGTTGAGTAGAGTAGAAAATGCAGTGGAAACACTCAAGAAAATAAAACTCCAATTCTCTCAATTTTGCTAGCTTGGAGTATAGCAAAATATTTTTTGGAGGGAAAAAAAATTGAGAATAAACATATTCATGTATACTAGTACTAGTTTTAAAGGTTCTAATTTTTTCACGATATTATTTCCTTTTGTCGATTGTAATTCTCTTGGAAAGTTCATTTTTATTTGGGCATGGCCCTCTTTCGAATTTTAGAGAGTCAAAGCCTATAATGGGTTTCCTTCATGAAGTGAAACACGAAGCATCAAGCTTGATATTTGCAATCACCATAGTTTCTTTTCTCCTTCAATCAATTATTACCCTAAATTCGTCTTGACAATTTTTTCTTAGGTATTCTATTTAAATATTTTTTGAAAGTTGATGTAATTGACAAAAGCAATTATGAAATATATGAATAACAAATACATTTATGAAAGATTTAAAAATATGACAAAAATAATAAAAATATCATTATTTTAATAAGAGATAAATGATGCTTGTATTTGACATGAGTTATGTATTTACGAATTTTTATAGGTGTTTATTTCGGTACGATAATAAATTTATACGTACCGATATGATAAAAATATGAACAAATAACAAAATAGCATGTAGATATCTATGTCAGTATTTATTTTTTAGAAAAATATATATCATATCAATATTTTTTTAAACCACCCTTATAATTTAGTAAAAACAGAAAATATTTTTTTATTTAATTAAAAAAATCTGAATATCTCTTTTTAATGTTGGACAAAATCTATTCTTTTAAATTAATCAAATTTTAAAATTCAACTAACTTTAATTTTATAATTTTAAATTTAAAAATAAAACAAAAACATATTTAATTATTCATCCACACTAAAAAAAAAAAAATTGTTTCAATCTTATTAGTGCTCTCCATAAAGCCTCATTTCTAGTAGTCATTCATACCAAAAAAGAAAAAACACAAACACATCTGAAAAACTTGAAAAAAAAAATTAAAGAAGTGCGATTTTATCACCTCACCTTCACATTGTCACACTTTGATTGGATAAACGATAAAAAATAGAAGAAAAGAAAATAAAAAAAAATAAAAGAAAAGTGAATTTTTTATGTATTGTTTGTGTTGAGTTTAGAAAAATAAATAATAAATTGATGATGATAAATATGTTGTATTTGGGTTAATAACCCAAGTGGATTTGATGATGTTGTTTCAATTTTTTCTAACGATATATTTTATGACAAAATAAATTAAACGTATATAAAAATATATAAATTAATTGACTAAATATTTTGTTCAGTTTATCAAACAGAACATATTTTTACTGAATGATTTTATCTTTTGCATCTTTTGAAATTCATTTGTCAAAATAGTAATATTTCAAAGTTCAAAATGGCTATTTATTCAAATACCCATAATATGATAAACTCAATCCAAGTAAAAACAGGCAAGTTTGTAAGGTGCAAAGTGTAATTTAAATGAGAGAACCAAGGGTGATTTTGTCTTTTTACTTGGAGATGTAAAGAAACGAGCAAGAAGAAGAAATTGGGTGTACGTTGTTGTGATTGAGTAGATGAAGAATGAACGTGATTAGGCAGAGATTGATGCACACGCTTCGGCGCGATGGCCCAACAGAAACACTGAAGAGGAAGGCATTGGAATTGGAGAAGAAGAGGAAGACGAGGAAGCCCAAGTGCAAGGAACAGTTCATCGTCGAAGTCCCCGAAAACTTGTCGTACCTCGACACCGCCACCATGCCCATGGTTGTCGCCGCCGTCGGCATCGTAGTCCTTGCCAAGCTCCTCATGATGGTAACCATATATATGATCCCATTGCACTAATCATGGCCGAATTTGGTTTTGCAGATTACCTGTTTGATAAAATTACTGAGTGAATTTGGCTTGGTAGTATGATGAATCAAGGGCCCAGGAGTTGCTGGAGAGGAAGATAAAGCATGCTCCAGCTGGTCAGGGAAGTGTGAGAATGCTGAGCCGCGAGGAGTGGGACAAGGTTCGAGAACTCCGGCCTAGGACCCCGTTTGAGTCCAAGCTTGCCCGCCCTAATGCCAGAATCAGAACCGGAGAACCCTTGCGTCTTGTATGCAACTTACATTTTTATATAAACTTTTTACTTCTGATTCTGTTATCTTTCAAGTGCATATGAGTTTAATTTGATGCAAGGATAGTGCATTCTGCAAAGAAGTAATGGCCTTGAGAAACTTGTGTATGCTTTTTTAGAATTGATTTTTAAAGTGATTGAGGTAAAATAAAAAATAAATAAAAAAAATCCCCAAATCAATTCTAGAGGCAATGCATGCAAAAATTGATTTTGAGACTCTTGCAAATCAAATAGCATCAAAATTGACAAAATAAATTCTAAGCCTCCCAATGGATCTCCTATGCATGTTTACTGGTGTGCCATTATATCTTACGTATTCAACCTGTAAAGTATATGCTTGCAATGATACAAGGGAACCTATTCTAAGAACAAGTAAGTGCAATGAGAGATTGCTATGTCATATATAGTTCCCATGATAAAGCAAGGCTGCCCATTTGGGATTTAGCACTTATTGCCCTAGCTTAGGTATAGATTATGTGTTAAACGAATTTTGCCTGTTTTCATCGGAAGCATTTAGTCACTGTTTTGAATTTTAACTCAATGTTATGACTCTGCATTGGATTGTTTGTTTCTTTGATCAGCGGTTTATGGCTGATTTTTTCTCACATGGTGTGCACAGGAGGACTTGAAGGATTGGACCATTGATGTTTTCATGGATGGTGTTACCAGAGCTGAAGATTGTGGGAAACGCGGTTCTTTATAATTTCTCCTGGGTTATAAGCTTGTCTTCTCTAATTGCCCTTTCTTTTTGTTCAATCTCCGTTAGTGTTGCACCGAGTTGATGCTCGAAATTTTATACTGTATTTCATCCCCCTATGCCAAACACATTTTTGATATAAGGAATGGTTTATGTTTCGTTGCGATGGCATAAAATTGTCCCAACTCATAATAACTACTTTGGTTACCTTCCTTTTTACCCAAGGAAATTGCATAGAATTGTTTGATAAACATGAATTGTCGATTGGAATTTGTCTCTATGTAATTATTTATGTTTTCATATAAATAAGATATAATTGTTCCACTTCTTTGTATGTACTCAACTACTCATACTATGTTGTGGCTAGGTTACTGGAATATAAGATTGGCCTGAAGTTGTTATAACTGTAAACGTAACTGAGAAAGAATTTTCCACTTGATGATTAATAGAGAAAATGTGTTGTTGTTGTATTGTTTACAGAGAGAACATGCTTATATATATATATATATAAGCTGATAGAGAGGATACTTTCTTACTCAAATAATTAACAACTAACATAACGGCACTAATTGAATCTTGTCTCAAAAACGCTCAAAAGTTACTTATATAAGAGGTTTCATAAGCACATTTGCAATTTGAGAAGAGGATGGAATGTGTATGATGTATAGTTGCTTATGATTCACCCTGACCCACAAAATGAAAATCAATTTCGAAATGTTTGGATCTGCTATGAAATATAGTACTGGATTTTCAGACAGTAGAACAACACTCAGATTATCATAAAATATGGTAGGGACAACCGAAGATTTGAGGTGCAATTAACAAAGCAACTTCTGGATCCACATGATTTTTGAGTTGGTATTTGCTAAGCAACCATGTTTTGCTTTATGGAGAATTTGCTTATTGCATGCGGCTTCTTGTTGGACCATGACATTAGATTTGAGGAAAAAAAACCGTCAATTGTGGATTTCCTATTTTCCCAATTATTAGAAAAGGCAAGGATTCTACCGTCAATTGTAGAAGAGAAAAGTAAACGCATACACTCCCATCTAGTGGTTATTTTCTAGGCTTTGCAATGAGTACATTTGGGTTCAAAACTTGGTTGATGCCAAATAGTGAATAAAACATTTAATATTGTGTGTATGAGTGTGATGTGAGTAAATTTGTACTTTGTAATACCAAGGATTAAAAATAGTCTAATTCATGTCATTAGAGAAAAGTTAATTTATCAATTTTGTAAGAATATTAAAGATTCATTTATTATTTTACTTTATCAAAAGACTAATTTATTTAATATTCTAAAAGAATTTTGTTTATTTTTAATATTGTGAGAAAGGTAAAATTTAAAAAAAAAAAAAACTACTAAATATCACATTGTATTGTGAAGCAGGGGGAAATTTTCGTAAATTCATAGGTCACTTGTCAATATTTCGAAAAAAAATCTTATAATAATAAACTTAATTTATATTAGAATAAATAAGTATTTTATTTTTAATAATGAGTTAAATTCTAATTTTATTCTAATAAAATATCTAATTTTTTGTAAATATTTTATTTTATTTATAATGAAAAAAAAGACGATTTTTTAAAAAAAAAATTATTTTGAACAAAAGTCTAAAATAAAATAAATAAGACAGTTTAAGATAAAATATGTTAACGTTAAAGTAAAATTTGAACTTAGTCAAAACATTAGTGGTTAAAAAAATACTTTTATCTTTTCTTTTTAGATAATTAAACATTAAATGCTTATAAATATAAAAATGTTAAAAAAATGATACATAATAAATATTCAATAATTAAACTTAAGTTAATATATCAACAAAGTATCAGACGGTCAATGATTTTGGCATTTTGCTATGCCTTTCATTCATTAATCATATAATAATTGACCAATAATTCAGATGAACCGTCCCCAGTTATCCTTAAATTGATTAGCATGAATGTAATGCAGCTTTTGTTTTGTTGGACATGTTTATTACTTGATGAATGCGGTGGTATGTGTCTGTCATTTGGTTTATTAGATATAAATTTTTGATGAATATAATAATATATAAAAATATATACAAAAATATATAAAATTCATATTTTTTATATTTCTTTTTTAGTAACACAATTTATAATACACAAATTTTTTTAATTTTATCCTTTTTTTTTCTTTAATTCCCACTTTATTCATTATTCTCTCTTTTTCAATAGTGTTTTTTTTGTAATTTATTATTTTATTTAGTGTATAATTATCAAACATAATAAAAAATTTGTGTCTCATTATATTTATATTTTTAATGTTTTTATTCTTGTATCTCACGAAGTATAAGGGAAACATGTGCCATCCTCCCTCTATCACCCATCATTAGATGGAAACAAACTCCACAAACGAAGATGAAAGACATATATATATATATATATATATTGTCTACGGTATCTTCTAATTTGACAGATTAAGAATTAATTCGTCGAGCATTAGAGCTCCATTTAAGGATTTGTCATTGGCCAATGAATTACTATATGTACAAGGTAAAATTCAAACCCCCAATACTTATTTAAGTGGACGAGTGAACTAACTACTCGACCAACCCAAATTAGTTTAAAAGACACATATATACTCATCATATATTTGTACATCCTCTCGTTATTGCATTCATATAAAGGGCCCGTTGAGTGAACTTTAATATATATATATATATATATATATATATATATATATATATATATATATATATATATTGAGTTATTTTTTTAAAAAAAATTTATAAAAAAATAAAAATAATTTTATATTTATATATTTTATATAAAATTTTTTTATTTATCAATTATATTTAGGTATAACAATATGAAAATAATTAATTATTTATTTATTATATAAAAAATATTTTTTTAAATATCTTTTAAAAAAGGTAAATTATATCAAAAAATATGCTTTATTGATTTTTTTAATACTTTTATTTTTACTACTAAAAATTTACTAAATACGCTAAAAAATAAAAAAAAAATTTGTTCATTAAAAAATTTTTTTTTATTAACTTAATGACAACCATGCAAGCATTAAGTTTATAAAAGATGTTGTAAATGTATACACTAATATGAATACATTGCTAACTCACTGTAAATTAAATCCATATTTATTTTACTAATAAGTAATGTTTAAAAATAAATATTTTTTACATACAAATCATTATATCATACAAGTCTATATAAGTTATTATTCCTCACGCACCATTAATATGACCAATTTTTCAATCAACGCATGAATATATAATTACCTTTTTCGAAAGGATTTCATTTCCTTTTTCGAATTTCGTTAGCGTTTTCTGCGTTCTCTACGTTTTTCTTCATTTGTTTTCGTGCGTTCTCCCTACATTCTCTTTTTTCATTTTCGTGCGTTCTCTCTGCGTTCTCTTTCTTCGTTTTTTTCAATTTTTTTCGTTCTCTACGTTCGTTTTTGAAATCAAGCTCTGAAATCAGTTTTGAAGATAATGAATGATTCAAGTTTAGATTGTCAATTGAACCAGAGTGAAGTGGATTATTGTTTTGAATCCAATGAAGTGGCTGAGGTGTGGTTCAATTCTAGTTAATATTTTCGTTAGTAGTTTATGATTATGTAGGTGAATAATGTTAATTGCTTGTGAAAATTGTTGTTCATTGTTGATGGTTTGAATTGAATATAATGTAGGAGTTCTGATAAATCTGTTGCATTGTATATCAGACTTTTTGGTGTATATCAGAAATATTTTGGTGTATTGTGGGGGACTTTTCGGTGTATTTACAAGTTTAGACTTTTTCAATTGAATGAGGGTGAATTGTATTATTGTTTTGAATCGATTCAATTAGTGACGTGTGGTTTGAATCTAGATAATGTAGTTTGTTTGTAGTTTATGATTCTATAATTGAATCATTTTAGTTTCTGTTTGATGATGAGTTCTGAATCTGATTTTATTACTTTTGATGATGAGCTTCAGTGTAGGCTAGCTTTTAGCATGGTGTATTGTGGACTATTTTTGGTGTATTTTACAATTTTCCTAAGATATTGATGAGCAGCTTGCTCCAGAGGTTGGCATGACTTTTAACACGCTTGAAGATGCTGCAAAATTCTACAAAGATTATTCGAAAGTTGCAGGTTTTTCTATAAGAGTTCGGAGCACAATAAAAAGGAAAATGAAATTAAGAACCAATTGATTACATATAGCAGAGAGGGAAATGGATATCGAAAATATCTCCAACTGAGAAGACAAATCCCTCAGCTGGCCGGATTAAATTGTCTTGCAAGAATTTATATACACATATTGAAGGACATTAGTATTTGGATCATTTCGAAGGTTGTGTTGCATCATTCACATCCCTGCTGTGCAAATCAAGCAGAGATGCTTAAACAGCACAGGAAACTAAGCATGTCCGTTCGACGTACAATAGAGAATAACGAGAAAGTCGGAATCAGACCAAGCAAAACATACTAATCATTTGTTGCAGCAGCCAGGAGTCATCTGAGTTAAGTTTTATTGAAAAAGATGTGAGAAATTACATCATGAGAGAAGTGCAGAATGTTTCGGAACTAGAGGATGTAAAAGAATTTGGAAAATACTTATTAAGAATGAAAGAGAAGAATCAAAATTTCTTTTTTGAGCTTGAACTTGAGATTGATCAGTCAATTAAAATTACTTTTTGGATGGATGCAAGAAGCAGGGCTGCCTGTGAGTATTTTGAAATGTTATTTCATTCGATACCACTTACAATACAAACAGGTAATATGTTGTTCTGGTTTATGTGTATTTGGTCCCATTTTCAGTGTAGAGAGATATTATTTCAGTGGATTTAATGATTTTATTTATGTTTCGTTGTATTCAACTATAATCTGGTTTTTGGTTCTTTTGTTGGGGTGAATCATCACGGTCAATCAACACTTCTAGGATGTGCTTTGATGAAAAACGAGGATGTTCAATAATTTCAAATGGTTATTTTAATGTCAGCTTCGTTGCATGGGAGGAAATGCTCCGAAAGGCATTCTTACCGATCAATGTGCATCAACGCAAAGGGCTATTGAGGCTTGTATGCCCACAACAATTCAACGGTGGTGTATTTGGCACATTATGAAGAAGATTCC
Source organism: Arachis hypogaea (assembly GCF_003086295.3). Taxonomy (NCBI): domain Eukaryota; kingdom Viridiplantae; phylum Streptophyta; class Magnoliopsida; order Fabales; family Fabaceae; genus Arachis; species Arachis hypogaea. The sequence continues at coordinate 101,456,201 of NC_092049.1, forward strand.
AAGTAAATTAAATGGCTATAAGAGACACGAAGAAATCAAACATGAAATGAGTCATGTTGTTTGGAACTTTCTTACAAAAGAATCATTTGATAGGAATTGGAATGATTTTCTGATGAAGTATAGTCTTGGGAATAACAAGTGGCTTTCAGGTAATGTTGTCTTTTATTAAGATTAAGTGATGTTGTTAATTTCAGTATGTGTTTTTACCCGTGCAGCAGAGGTGTACATTGCATGTTTTTCGATGTATGTTAGCTCTGATTTAGGTGTTTTTGCAGGGCTTTTTGATGATCGTCATTTATGAATTCTAGTTTATTTCGATCACCACTTCTAGGCCGGGATGAGAAGCACACAAAGGAGTGACAGCATGCAACACCGAACAGCTCACTTATCCAATTTGTCAAACAGTACGATAATTGCCTAGGAAGTAAGGAGCAGAGAGAGAGAGAATCAGATGCTGCACATTTTCATACCGTCATACTGTGTGCAACAAAATTCTCAATAGAAGCTCAGTTTGAATAGGTGTATACTCATGAGAAGTTCAGGAAAGTCCAAGCACAATTCAGAGGGAAGGTGAATTGCATCAGAAGATCAACGCACTATGCTCTAGGCTATATGGTATATAAAGTTGTAGAACTAGTTTCTAACTTGACATTCAACAAGTTTGCGGTTACATACGACAGGGTATCAGCTGAAGTTAAATGCCAGTTCTTATTATTCGAGTTAAGAAGGATATTGTGCCGTCACTCTCTGAGCACGTTAAGCTTTGAGTGAGTAAACAAAGTGTCACCGAGATATATATTGGAATGATGGAGCAAGAATGTAAAGAGGAGGCACACACATATCAAGACCAGCCACGACGAGCCTCTGTTGGAGTCAAGAAGCAAGAGATTTGATAATTTTGCGTTTCGGTCACAAAATATTTGTGAATTTGCATCAAAATCTGAGGAGCTGACTGCGATTCTGCACCGCGCTTACGATAATGCTATGGTTGAGATGCAAGAACACAAAGCCAAAAAGCAAGGAGAAATGTTCGTTATCTCATGAAGATGCTTCTTTGGAAGATATTAACGAGCTTCAAAGCCCTCCACGCGTGAGAACAAGAGGACGTCCCAAAAATAGACTAGGTTCAAAGATGAAAAAATAGATTGCAAATGCTTTAAAGAAAAAGAAAACGAAAGCTCTAAGCGAGGTAAAAGTGACATTCTTTAAACAGGGGGCAACTGAGTTTATTTTTGTTAATAGTTTTGGTAATATGTGATTTTATTTTTGCAATTGAATCTTTTTTATGGTGGTTCAGTGGTGCAATCAAATTCCAACCAATATCAAGGACATGTTATGAATTATCAGTTCAGAGATTCAGTAGCATAGGATAATTTTTCGGGTGTAGCGTGACACTATTTCGGTGTACCAATGAACAGTTTTTGGTGTATTCTGCATGCTCTTCTTATTGGTATTTTCTTTGTTTTTTTATATTTTGAGATGTTGCTGTTTGTTTGGAAATTAGTATTTTGAACTATTTCAAGGGGATTTGATTATTTTAAATATACAATACATATACAATTCAATAGTTCAGGAAAGTAATAATTCAAATTTTTGAATTCCCATAACTCCTGGTTAAATTTTACAGGAAAATATGTATGCACGCATTTCTAGTGTATTCCGATTATTTTTCAGTGTATTATAAAAGGAATTCGGCGTATTAGTCTATTTAATTTTGTTTCCCTGGATTTTTTTGAACCTATAATTAACAGCATTTGAATACAGCACATACAGCTTCATAAAAGTTTATTTTTAAAAAGAAAATTTATAAAAAAATTGGATTCAATATTCACAAACTATACAAAAAGTATGTGTTTAAACTATACAATTTAGTATACAATGTTTAGCAGTATACAATATTCATACTATTCACTGTCAATATCTTCTGAATCCAATTGACAATAAAGACTCAATAATGCTGCAGACGGCTTGGACAATCTGATAGCTTCACTTTCTTGAATGGCTCTATCTCTGAGTTGATTCATTTCATCAAATAGAATCAGCGAAGCATATTCAACTCTGAAATGATCCACTTCTGCCTATAGTTTAAAGAAATTTCTTTTATTAAACTCCGTTAGTTTAGTAAAGTAATATAGAGTTATCTATTTTTAAACATAGTTACCTATGTCCAATTGTCCCATTCATATTTTCCCTTTTTGATGTTTTGTGGTTAGATTATCTCGAGCCATTTCATCACATAAACGGCACAATCGTAGCTAAAAACAAAAATACATTAGCAAAATAAAATAAGATAGTAAGAGAAAACACAATTTCTTAGAGAGAAAGATTTATACCTGGTATGTTGGCCGGCAATGTTAACATATGGTGGTTCAATTTCATCATCCTTTTTTTTCAGAGGTTGTCTTCCGGCAAATACCCTCATCCTCGAAATCACGTAGCCCTAAAAACCCAAAAAAGCAAAATATAAGAAAGACTACATTTAAAACCAGATTACACTAAAATGATCCAATAGTACACCTAATTTCAAACAGAACTACACCGAATTTTTATATTGCTAACAACAGACAGAAACCAAGAAATTTATAGAGAAAATAGAAGCAACTTACGACAAATGTATTAAGTTTCATTCTTTCTTTCGAGGGACACTTTTTGTTATATGGGTCAAGGACATGAAATTTCTTGTTTTTAACATCGGCCATCCATATCCACCAATGATCTGCATAGCAAACAGGGGCAAATATCTGAAAGAAAGAGTTATAACACTTTTAGTTTAATTGACACCTAACGAAAGAATTGTGTTAAGAAGCTTTATAAACGAAAACTTACAAATGGATTGGATGCCAATTTTTTCATGTCCACATATAGGATGAACATCTTGTAGTCTTGAATATCAAAGGCCTTATTTATTTTTGGCTGTTTGAACTCGCCCTTATGATTCTCCAAAGCCATATTCTGCAGAATTTATATAACACCGAAAGAAAAAGTTATAACACACAATACATTACATAAATACACCGAAATTTGAGCTTACTACACCTTACCACAATATCAGGGGGGATACAGTAAATTTATTCTTCAAATCTTTTAATTCTTTTTTTTTTCAAAAGAAGACACATTGCAGAGACAATCTAGAAAAACAAAAAATCCAAAATTATTACATACATAGCACAAAAACTCATAATAAAATCATTAATGTTATTCTAAAAGTACCTGACTTTCAATATATGTATTGGCTTTTAAAGATGTAAAGTGCCCTTTTGTTATTTCTAGCGGTTGTTAATGGTTAAGGATGCATATTACGTCCCACTCATTAGTGTTTTCATCGTCATTGGTCTTGATATTTGTGACCCAAAAAAAAGCATTTTTCTTTAAGGTTGCTCGATACTTTGCTCCACCTTGCAGGAGTTTCGAACTTGTCAACAAAGCGCTCAACGAGCTGCACCTTTTGGCGTAGGGGACTTCTATGCTCAGCAAAATTTAACGCCACTGCAACTCCAGTGTTTACAACCTGCTCCACCAACTTCTCTAATTCTTCAATCAGTATCGGGCTCTCTTGATTTTTTCCCTTTTCAACCGCCGATCGACCCTCATGAGTCAATGTATCTTCCTAACTCGATTCAGAAAAGCCAAAGTTGAACGATGGCACATGAAATTCGTGCTTTATAAATGATGCTGTCTTCGCAATCATCATTAATGTAGCAGTGGCTTGAGGGGGTGGATGACTGTATGGTGACATATAAAATAGTATAAGAATAGATAAAGGATATTGAAAGAGAGTTATATTGTGTAGAACATACATTTTAGAAGGAGCTGCTGGCTCTATTGGTTTGTTTTCAGCAGGCTGATGGGGTTGTGGAGTGTTGCAGGATTACAGAAAATGAATTAAATTAAAAATACAAATTGCACCTCAATTCACAAGAAATACACCGAAATAAAAACCAAATACAACTCTATATAAAAGACATGTAACTCATTAAACCATGCACAAATACACCCAAAGACAAACCAGATACATCAAAAGTATTATTCCTTACGCATTAATTGTTTTTTCTTTAAATTCCTCGCTGGGAGACTTTGCAGGGGTTGGTTGATTCTATAGTTATCAAATTCGGACCGAAAAATTGGTGAACCGGATCCTTAACCGGTCTGGGCTAATAATCAAACCACACAAGTAAACGAATCGGTCAAACTTGAAAAACCGGACTGAACTGGACCGGTAAACATATCCTAATTAATAACTTTATCTTATTAACTCTTTTACTCATGTAAAATTTAAAATCTCCTTATACTTTTGTTTTTTTATTCTAATGAGTAATTTTATATTTAATTTAATTGATTTTTTATTTTATATTTACTCACTTAAATTAATTATTTTTTAATTTTACATAATTGTTAAAAATATTAAATGTTGTTAAATATTCTTTAAATTAAAAATATAAACAAAAATATTTTTATTAATCATATCATATTTTTGTTATTGATAATTATATAATATTTATTAATATCAACTCTTTTTCAACGTATATTTGATTAATATAATTAATTAATAAATTATTAAAATATTAAAATAACTTAATTTTGTATAAAAAAATTTTATTATAAAAAATTAAATTTTATATAATTATTTAATTATAACCGAGTCAACCGGTTCAACCTGTGACTCGACGGTTGAACCAATGACCCGTTGACCCAATAGTCTGATCGGGTTGATTACCAGTTTGGTTCTGATAACTATGGTTGATTCTGTAGAGGGCTTGATGCTGTTATCTCTAATGGAGGTGCACATATTTGAAGTGGAAGTCTAACAAAGACAAGAATAAAAAGTTAATAAACTATCTTAAAATAGAAGATTAGAAGGTTGAAAAAAAGTTGGAAAATTCATAGGTTGAGCAGTTCGGATTGTGAATGGGTCTCTTTCCGAAGAACAATCATTCTTTCTTGAGTTGGGACATTGAATGATTCTTCTTGTCCCCCAAACCTGAAATCCACCGAAATCATCTCAAAATACACCTCAAGCATTGAATAGAAACACAACCTCTATTTTATGTAAACTTACATAATTGTAATTTTTTTTTCTTTTTTTTTCCTGCCTTTTTTTCTTGAATAAATCATTAAAGGGATTTTTTTTCTAAAAAAATATATGCAGAATCAGAAGCAGAACATGGTAATACAAGAATTAAGAAAATGACAATAGAAACAGAAATTACATGTTATCACTTGGCTTATTTACACTGCTCTGATTTGTCTGTCTTTGAAAGACAGGATCATTTTCACTTCCTAAGTTCACATCCGGCATTCTAAGGACAAAATAAACATCATTTAGTAAAACTAGAGTAATTAATTACATCAGGATTTAGGAAAATTTATCAAATAAAGGATGTTACATTTGGGAAGAATCATATTGAGCTTTCGTAGAGTGGAGCCCACCTTTCGGTATATCTCTTCTTTTTTTCTGCATCCTAGGAAAGCAAACAATCATTAGCCAACAAAAATACAATAAAAGAGCCAAAATACACCGAAAATCAACATACCTTTCTACAGGCTTGTCATTTGTTTTCTTCTTTTTCGCTTCTCTTAAAAATTCTTGTGTTTGTTCAGTTCTAACAGTACATGTAAAAGATTATGTTAACAAATAAAATTTTGATGAATAAGAAAATATAGCTTTACCAATGTATCTTACTCGTCATCGGATTCAGATTTTTTTCGGAAGATGAATCCTCAATACTGTGCTTTCTTTTTTGGATTGCATCCTGGAAATCAAAGAATTATGCATCAAACAAACAAAAAAAGATTGATAAAATACCCCAAAAGTAATGCATACTTTTTTGCAGGAGTCTAAACTTTTTTCTTCGATTTTTCTTTTATTATTTGCTCCAATTCTTACTTCTGACAAAAAATTAGAAACATTCTGTTAATACATAAACAGAAAACATAGCAATGCAATGATAATTTCAAAATCTTACTCATCATCAAATTCAGTTTCGCTTTCCGAAGATGAATCCTGAACAATCTGCTTCCTCTTTTTGGATACCATTCTGATAGCAAACAATCATGAGGCAATAAACACAGTAAAAATTATAAAATACACCGAAAAATATTACTTATTTTTTTGCTATTCTTATTGGTTGTTTTCTTATTTTTGGTGGCTCCGCTGAGTCTTGTTTAGAATCAGACTCACAGAAAGTACCACTATCACTTTGCAACGAAATGTCCTTCTTCTTTTGTGTCTTTTTCTTTTTCTCCTTCTTTTCTTCCTCTTTCATTTTCGTCAATTTTTCTTTGAGCTGTGCCCTCTTGACGATGCCCTAAGACAGGTAAAATATTAGTTAGTTTACATCAAATATATAAAACAAATACGACGAAATTAAAGAAAGGATTCCGATGAGTTACCATATGATCCTTAATTTTAGCTTGTATCCTCTCAAGCAGCAACTCCTTAGTCCAGTGCTGCAACCAGGGTGGTCTAGGGATTGCGTCCGCCGCCTTGTTTTTGTGTTTGGATTCGCGAATGTATACAATCATCAGAGCATAGAGGCAGCCATCAACGGATTTTTTCCTTTTCAATATGCGCTCACTTATTTCCTTGATGAAGAAGTTGAGGATGTGGCCACCACAATTCCACTCACGTATTGTGTCCACGTGAAAAATCGGTGGCATGTGGATGGGAGAAACCTTATTTATTGTTGTCGGCAATAAGAACGACATTTGAATGTAGAAGATGAACGCCCTCTTGAACTTTAGCCAATCTTCATCACCGTCAACACCGATCTCCATCATCAAGTCCGTCAACTATTTCAATGTTTTTCCTTGGAAGCTTCTATAAAATTCCTTGTCGTCCTCAGTAAACTCTTTAAAATTAACTTTGCTTGGAAAGAGCGCCCCTACAAAAGCAGCAAAACAAGATCACCAATTATATTCGAATTCACTTGATATACACCGAAATACCAGCCATATACACCTCTATTATTTTGTTGATTACATGACATAATTTAGTTCAAAAGAAAGATTACAAATAATAGTTTACAAAGAATGCAAATATAACAGTTTGTTTAATCAGTTACCAGATGCATTCAAGCCAAACGCAGCTCCTATATTTTCCGGGTTGATTCTCAATACACCTACCGGGTGTCCAATGTGTTTCCTATCAAATTAAAGGAATATGCCAACCCCTTCAAGAGCTTATGCGGCAAATTCATGGGAGGGATGTGCATCAAACCAGTAAATCCCAATTCCAGGACGATGGCATTCTTTTCATCGCTCATGTTTTGAAACTTATCATGGAGGAGTCTTGTCAAGCATCTCAAATCATGAGTTTTCTGGAAACAAACAAGAATCATATAAATAAACTATATTTATATAGGGAAAAATTGAGTTGGTCTAAGATATATGGGATTATATTATATTTTGGTGCTGCAGGGTTCTTGCTTGCCATTTTTACTGTAAGAAATTAATAATAGATAATAATAACACCAGTTACACTCGAATTCACTTGAAATCCACCGAAATACCAGCCATATACACCTTTATTATTTTGTTGATTACATGACATAATATGAGTTCAAAATGATATTTTGGTCAGCCAAACATGCATAAAATGACACTAGAAGTATAAGGACAATATTCTGTTTCTAGTTACACCAGGAATAGGACAAAAACACCAATTACACTCGAATTCACTTGAAATCCACCGAAATACCAGCCATATACACCTCTTTTACTTTGTTTATTACATGACATAATATCAGTTCAAAATGATATTTAGGTCAACCAAATATGCATAAAATGACACCAGAAGCTAAAGGACAATATTCTGTTTCTAGTTAAACCAAGGATAGGACAACAGACCAGTTACACTCGAAATCACTTGATATACACTAAAATACTAGCCATATACACCTCTATTATTTTGTTGATTACATGACATAATATGAGTACAAAATGATATTTCAAGTCAACCAAACATGCATAAAATGACACTAGAAGCATAAGAACAATATTCTATTTCTAGTTACACCAGAGATAGGACAACAGACCAGTTATACTCGAATTCACTTGAAATCCACCGAAATACCAGCCATATACACCTCTATTATTTTGTTGATTACATGACATAATATCAGTTCAAAATGATAGTCAGGTCAACCAAACATGCATAAAATGACACCAGAAGCACAAGAACAATATTTAAGAATAATAGCACTAGTTACACGCGAATTTACTTGAAATGCAATGAAAAGTTCTATTTATACAAACTCAGTTCCTAGAGACAAACTCAGTTCAAACATGCAACCATGCTAAAAAACACATGAAAATACACGTTAAACTATACGCGAAATAGTACGTAAAATAGTTATCACTGATTGAACAGTATGATGAGAACAATAACATGTATTTTAAACCAAGAACACATAATGAAGCTACTTAATAGATAGAAATATGACTATCTAGTGTTTCGCGATCGAAATGAGAAAGAGAAAAGTGAAAAAACAAGATGGTTAGTTAAACAGTACCTTGAATAATCTTTCACCTTTTGTTTCTGTGTTTTTTTATGGAGATTTTGAACTTTTCTAGTAGATTTCCTTGAGTTTTTGAGATGATTTTGACAATTTCTTGAGATATTTCGAGCATTGACGGAGGGAAATCGTCAGTTAGAAACTTTCACAAAAATAATCTTGTCGAAGTATAGATCCAAACCAATAGACAACCCTCAATCAAAGTTTAATTTGTTTGTCACTTAAGTCAAACCAATAAAAACTGAGAGTATTTAAATCTCGGGTCGTGTCTCAAAGGAATTGTAGGAAAGTGTGCATATTATTGGTTATGGGAAAGTATTTTTGGGGTTTTGGGTTGATAGAGAAGAAAATTAAACTAACAAATGAAGAAATACAAATGCTAAAAGGCTACTCATAGAAAGGATCAAGAGTCAAGGTTTCCTATCTTGTATCACTGACCACAACATGGTAATTACAAAGAGTTAATTCCACTTAGTTTTCCTCTAACGTTGGAGGGTGAAGTCAAATGGACATAGTTAATCCTAAAACCAACTAACAACCCTAAATCACCAATGAAACTGGACATCAATGATATCAAGGGACCTAAGTCCTTAATCACAAGCCAAGAGTATAAAAATCTACTCTAAAATCCAACCAAATATTTTATCAAACACTTGAAAGGCATAAAAGAAAAGCATGGTAAAATTGTAAGAAATAATAAAATCTAAAAAATACCAAATGCAAGAAAATAATAATAACAACTCAATTAGACAATAAGAAATATAAAACATAAATTGCATTAATGGAAATTAAAATCAATAAGAGTCATGAAACAAAGGCAACAAAATAAAGGAAATAACAAGTAAAACTAAAAGAGCAAAATGTAACAACAAGAAATTGCAAGGAAACTAAATCAAAGCAACAATTAAATTCTAAACCTAAGAGAAATCTATCATAATCTACCCTAATTATAGAGAGAAGAAAGAGTTTCTTTCTTTAGAATATAACCTAAAGCATGTTACTAAACTACTCCTAATTACTTTCCCCTTATTTCTTCTTGAATTTGGCCTTAAATACTTTAGAAATGAGTTGGATTTGGGCCTTATTGAGCTCAGAAATCGCCCCCAGTGTGTTGCCTTTAAGTTGGTCACGTGCTGCTTGTCACGCATACGCGTGGCCTGGTGAATTTTCTTCCTCACGCGTCACGCGTACGTGTGGTCTTGCATTCACCAAATCATCATTTCTTCATGAATTCTCCACTTTGCATGTTTTTTCTTCACTTCTTCAATTCGATCCTTGCCTTATAAACGTGAAATCACTCAACAAACATATCAAAGCATCGAATGGAATTAAAGTGAATTAAATTTATCAATTTTAGGGCCTAAAAAGCATGTTTTCACTCTTAAGCATGAATTAGGGAGAATTCACAAAACCATGCTATTTTAGTGAATAAATGTAGAAAAAGGTGATAAAATCCACCAAATTAAAGCAAATGAATACCATGAAATGTGGATTCATCACATCCCCACACTTAAACAATAGCATGTCCTCATGCTAAACTCAAGAAAGATATAAGAAATGGGTATTAACATATATTCAAAATAAACTACCTGTATGCAATCTATCTAAATGCATGCAACTGCTTGTTCAAAATAAATCAATTTCCAAGAATACATATATGAACATAAGGGCTAAGGAAATCATAATAAAATTAAATCCACAATTGAATTTGGATATTGAAAAGAATTATAAACTTGTAAGATAAAAAATAATGGCCGGTGAAAACATAGAATTGAGCAATCGAACCCCTCACCGGATGTGTATACACTCTAATCGCTCAAGTGTTTAGGGTTGATTCACTCAATTCTCCTCTAATCATGCTTTCTAAGATTTGTTTTTCATCTAACAATCAACATTTATTTAATGCATGCATACAAATATCATGAGGGTTTATCCAAAGGTTGTAATGGGGCTAGGGTCAAGGTAAGATTGTATTTGGTCAAGTGGACTAGAATTTGAATCTTTGATTAACTTAAACTTCCCACCTAACCTATATAACAACCTATACAATTCAAATACAAACCTAACTACCCATTCTTCACTTTTTTGCACACTCATGCATTCCCTTTTTCGTCACAACACATATATATTGTTATTATTTCTTTACTTTGGGCATTTTGTCCCATTTTTATTGCTTTCTTTTTCTTTTTTTACTATATTTTTTTCTTTTCACAATAAAATATATACAAGAGTATCAATTCATATGGTTTAATCATTTAATACATGAGTATGTACCTGTTGAGTTTGGAAAACTAATATTAAAATGATGATCAAACATTATTAAGATGTTAATTAAATATTTATTAAAATTATTACAAATTGTTTGTTTAATGTATTTGGTTTAGTGTGCAGATAAGTAAAATAATTTTGGCCCAATTAAACAAGCCCATCTTGATCAATAAGCAAATCCAGCCTTGTACAAAATTGATTCAAAATTAGTGGCTGAAATTTGAAAAAGAAAAACCAAGCCCAATCACAAGCCTATAAGGCAAGTATGATGAATTAAAGAAAGGAACCCAAAGAAATCACAAAGCATCATACGGTTCTCTCATTCTTGGTAACTAGAACTTAAAATTCGTTTTAATTAATTCCTTGAAATTTCCACTGAAAGCCATCACTTCTCTCTTCTCTCTCTTGCTTTAGTCACGTCACTCACTCTTCCAAGAACGAAAGAAAGAAAAGGGAAAGCACAGAGGCTATGGAGCTTTGAAAGGCAAAAAGATAGTTACTAAATCAAAGCAAAGAAAAGGGACTACAACTGAGTAGTTAGTCTCTCTCGGTCAAAACACAACTAAAGTTTATTTCCTCGTTTGTGCTATGACAAGGAACCAAGAAGAAAGCCACAAGGTCTCAAGCATGGAAGAAGCAACAACGGAAAACATGAAGCTATCTTGGATCAGAAGCTCATCAATGATCAGAATCAAAACTTGGGGCTAAATTCAAACTCAACGATCAAGATTGAAGAAGCTTGAAGAAAAAGGATGAGAGAGAAGAGGTGAGTTGCATGCAACAGACTCGGTTCTCTCTCTCCTCTCTGATGAAGCCGCTACTAGTCTCTGATGTTGGAGAATAAGACAGTATGAGGGTTGAACTTGTTTCAACCTTGGAAGCTTTACTCTTCTATATTAAGGATGAACGACCAAGGGTTGAAAGCAAAGAGAGTAAGTAAAAAGCACAGAGTTCACTCTCATAGCTACCCAAGCTGTTAGAGTTCTTCTCCTTCATGTAGTTCATTAAGTATTTTCTTTTTCTTAATTTTGATCTGTCTGAGTCTCATTGCAAAAGGAAAATATCGTGAGGTTTGTAAGAAAAAGTGTAACACCCTAACTACCAAAGCTCACACTTCCGGCTGCGCGACTCTGATAGCTCGGACATTACGACGACTTTTATAATATTTAATACTAAAATATGAGCCTGTTTGAAACTTTAAAACCGCAATACCGCTCCCAAAAATTCTTTCGTTCGATAACGTACATCCATAAATACCATACAACTCACATAGACTCATAAAGAGTACATCCATATATATACTTATATATATATAAATAACTTTACAAGAATTAACCAATACAATTCCTATCCCTCTTACAGATTATATCAAGATAAAGGCGAGGGTACAATAAACTATAACTAAAACAATACAGAGCATCACAACAACAATTAAATAAGCTCTTCGTAACTTCTGCGCCCATATCCTGAAAGGGGAAAAATGTAGGGGGGTGAGAACATCATCCTCGAAAGGGTTCTCAGTAGAGGATTTTTGGGAATTACTGTAATAGGATACGTGAAGATAAACCGTACCAGTGATTCATAACCGTCTTATGCCTCTTTTCAAAAACAACGGTTTACAATTAAAGTTAAGTAGGAAATCTTTTCGGAAAGAAGAACCGTTCAATTCTCAAAAACTCAAAAGCCTTTCAAAACGGTTTATCTATGCGGAACCAAAATAGCCTTTCATAATTTTATTCTAAACCAGAAACACAAAACCGAAATCAACCATCAGTCCATCTCTTTCCAACCACGGCCCTAGGCCCGAACAATCCAACCAACAACCAATCACCACAATCCAACAGAGTCCCAGATGCAAACACGGATAGGAAGTTCAAGCACAAACAAACAGTTATTACAAGTAGAACAGTTAGCAATTAATCACATAGGCAAACCAAGTATAATATGCACACCCAACCAATGTCACACAAATGCATATGATGCATGCCTGTCCCTAGTGGCTGATGATATCATCTGTCGGTTACCAAGCCAACCCGACGTGTCCAGTAGCTAACCCGGACACAGTCTCTCTGTTGCGCTTTATTATCATTAGAGGGTATCTGCGCCCTGTCGCCATTAGAGGGTATCTGCACCCTGTCGCCATTAGAGGGTATCGGTGCCCTGTCACCCTTACAACCAGAGAGAAAACACAAGCATACTCGCATACAACATTCATCTCAGCCATCCGGCTTAAATTCACAATTCATTCGATTGCATACATGCATTTATACTCAACCATGGATCACCATCCATCTCAGCCATCCGGCTCACGGTTCAATCCAGAACCAGCCAATTTATCAATAAATACAGCCCTTCGGCTTAAGTTCATAATTCATAATCAGCCATACGGCTCACAACTCATTCGGCAATCAGCCATAGTTCAATAGCATACACAGCCATTCCGGCTCACAACAAAACAACACTTCCACCATTCAACATCATCAAATTCATAAAACTGGCATTTAAGCCATAAATCACTTTTCTCAAGCCATTTCGCTTTGAAATCAAATTTCAACTCTTTTTAGCCTTGGCTTTAAAGATCTCATTTCTCAAATCATCTCAGGCTCATAAGCTAAATTTACTCAAAGTGAGTTCCCTTTTTAAAACAAAGCCACTCTCGGCATTCTCTTTCCAAAACTTCCAAAACCATGGAAAGTTAAAGATTCTTTTTGGGAACAATCAAAATCACCCATTCCACAATGGGATTTTATAACAAAGTTTCTCGGCAGAGTCCCAAGTCTTTAGGGGAGAATAACATAACTCATTTCGCCAAATTCATTTAAAATCATTAAAACATTGGCTTTCTGATTTGAGTAAGAAAATAGGATCTAAGCCAAACCGAGTCACGTAATCATTTACTTCTTTCAAAGCCGTTTCTTTTACTTAAGCAAAACCAACTTCAATCCTCATGATAAATTCTAGAACGTTTCAACTGTCAAGGTTTGTTTTAGTCTTGCAAGAATTCAGAATTCAAGGAGTACTTAAAACCTTTCTCAAAACATTTCAAAATGAAACTTGTCAATAGACAGTCAGGTCTTTTCAAAATCATTAAAACTCTTTAATTGAAACCCCCAAGCCAAATTCAAAGGCATAAACCCATTTCACATTCAAATAGCTTTAAAACACAAGTTTCATCTAAATAGCTTTCTCCTGAAAGAGATACAATGCCTTTCTTAAGAAGCAAGACTAAATCACAATTTCCTCTTTAATAATTCATTTCAAAAGTATGAATCATCCTTTTCTTGATAATCCAAATAAAATAGTAGAAGTCTTTAACTCATCATTTTTCCAGACAACATTCAATAAAGACTCGGATTTTATAGAAAATTTTGGCAGCACCTCCCCTAAAACTTGGACTTTTGCCACCCGGTTCGGATCCCAACAAAACCATTTCTCATTCCTTTTCAACAGCTCAAAACCAAAAATCAATTCAAAAGCAAGCTAAATCCAACAGTCACCTCAATGGCATACCCCAAGGAAACCATTTCAAAAAATCAACTCAATATCAACCGATTTAACTCATTTATAAAGCTTTAAATAATCGGTTCAGCAATAAATCATTTATCAAAACCAGAGCAATTAAAGCAACCCAGGCTGAATTTCAAGAGCATTCTATCTTTCACATCATCAAAATAATTGACTCAATTCAAACCAATCCTCAACGGATTAAACTCATTTCAAATATTTAAAGAATCAACTTCAAACATTACATTTCACAAGCCACACAACAATTCAGCCAAACCAACATCCATAGTCATTCGAGTCAATCAATTGATACATAAGGCAGATACAATCACCGAATACACAATATCTCACATCAGTACCCATATGTAATAATTCCAATAATAAACTATAGTTTTCGGAAAGCGTCCCTACCTCAAAACGCAATTCCATAATCCAAACGTCTCACAGAGTCCTTTCCGTCTCAACCCGAAATCAAAGGCAGCTTCAAAGCACAGCCCCACACGCTTCGTAGCAGCGTAAACAGCTCTAAATTACCACAAGCAACCTCAGTTACTAAACTCTAAGGACATTGATACCGTAAAGGCTTTAATACACGTACGGGGCACTAATGTAAGGCTTTCGAAACATAATTTCTTACCGGAATAACAACACGAAGCAGCTGCAATTTAGAACCGGCCCGGCAACAGCTCCGGCGGCGGCCAGAAGCTTTGGTAGATCAACTATAAAGACTGCACATCGTTAAAACCTTCTCGAAATGCAAAAGGGCAGAAACTTCAAATAAAACTCTTACCGGCAGAGTGGAGCAGCAGCTCCGGCGGCGACCTCCCGCAGCAACCACACCGTTTCCCAGCAACCAGAGGCACAGCGGGGTTTCTTGGCGGCAGAAACGGCGGTGGCTGGGCGTGGTTATGCCTCCTC
Source organism: Arachis hypogaea (assembly GCF_003086295.3). Classification (NCBI taxonomy): domain Eukaryota; kingdom Viridiplantae; phylum Streptophyta; class Magnoliopsida; order Fabales; family Fabaceae; genus Arachis; species Arachis hypogaea. The sequence continues at coordinate 101,471,404 of NC_092049.1, forward strand.
TCTTCTGTACGACCCGGTGGCTTCCCTCTCCCGGCACACAGCGGCGGCATTGCAACAAGGAGCACAGCGGCGGCGCGTAGGCCGGCGACAACCCCTAGCAGTGGCACCGGCGGACCAGTCACGACGGAGGCAGCAGCAACTCAGACCACGTCCCTCCAGTCTTCGACGTGAGCTCTCTCTCTTCCACCGATGGTGACGATGACGGTGAGGACAGAAGCGGCAGCGCGAGAAGGACGGCGATGGCTGGACGGTGACGGATTTGACAAGGACGGAACCCTCGGCGGCGCAGGGTGCGACAGGGCTCACGGTGGCAGAGCGCGATGACTCCCTTTCTTCCTCGCATCATCCCTGCTTCTTCCATCTGCGAGCTTGACAGCAGTGGCCATGGAAGCTCCTCCTGCGGCGGTGGTGAGGGCAACGGTAGCGCGGATTGGGCAGCGGCCTCCCTTCAATCTCTCTCCCTCAGTCCAGATCGGAACAGCTCCATAGTGACAAGGATGGCAGGACGCGACGGTGAAGCTGACCGCAGCAAGGCGCGACGGCGACTGCGACGGCAGTGAGCCCAGCACGCCGGCGCAATCCTCTTTCTCTTCCCCTCTGCGGCCCTCCGTTCTTTCTTTTGTTTTCTGTTTCTTTGTTCATGGAGGAAGGGGAAACCGTGGGTGAAAGGGGGACAAGGCATGGTTTCGGCTGCTGGGATGAAGGCTTTAGGGTTTCATTATTTTGAAAGTTAGGGTTAGGGGCAAATTGGTAATTTCAAATGAAATTGGGAATAATGTAGTAATTGAAACCCAATTTAAATCCAATACTATTTGTATATAGAAAAATACTATTTACTCATCAATTCTACAAATTATTTTCAATAAAATGTCTAAATCTAAAAATTAGAAATAATATACTTAATTTCTTCATTTTCCAAAATAGCAGTAATAATATTTAAAATATTACTTATCTAATCCAAATCATATAAAATCCTTATTATTTCATAACTATCAACCTTATACTTTAAATATAGAAAATAATTCAATAATTATAAAATTGGATAATAATCATAACTTATCTCAAATCCAATAAATCAAAACTTGCCTTAATTATCTTTAATAAAATAATCTCTGAAATTAAGGCTATAAATAACTGTAGGATTTGAGACTTGATCATAATAAGACTTTTCAAAGATTCTGGGTCTTACATTCTACCCACCTTATAAAAATTTTTGCCCTCGAAAATTGATACAAAATGAAAGAAATTCCATAACAGTTCACCCTTGAACACATTTAAGGAAGAAGCAAAAATATCTCAATATAATCATATATACGATTTTCAAATACTTTGATTGTCATAAGCATAATGATGTAAAGGTAGGAGTGTGATTGCAAAGCAAACGTTACAAGGTAGGCTCAACGCACAAGGTCATATGATCTCAAAGCTTTACAAAAACTTGAGGTACCAAATAGGATGCAAATCAAGATGGGCGTTCACAAAGCAATGATGACATGGTTCAAACATGTGATAGTAAGGCAAGGCATTGAAGGTTATAAAATATGATGGGGTTAAAACGACGTGCTTAACCTCCGCACACTAATCTCATCTCAACCTCCAAGCTTCAACTTTCCAACCCCATCAAACACTTTTCAACCTCAGCCAATCATAAGCCTAACACCCGCAAGCTCGTTTGCAAGGGATAAAACACCCACAACTCATCATAACGTTACACACCTACCACTTTATCTTCCATATATACATATCACGTCTTAAAGAACTAATGCATCGCGTTACGTATACGTCTACAAGTCGCACGTGATATCAAAACAGTTCTCGAGTCTACTCAGAAGGATACAAGATTTAGAAAGGAGAGTCAATTGTCAAGGGTAGTACTCATAGATTGGAGAGAATGTATCCAATTCCAGATAAACAAGGATGTTCAAGCAATGAATTTTGCTAGACACAATTCAATTGACAACTTCAAAGATAACCCTTAGATCAAAGAAGTTCAATAGGATCAATAAGAAGAAAACCAACGCATCAGTTTGAAACAAACTCAAGCTGAGTCGAGGAAGCATGAGGTTTACAGAAAAGAATATTTCAAACCCAAGACAAAGCTCACAGAACTCAAGAGCATGATTAAAAATACTTTCGAATACATTGTTCATGAAAGAGTCGAAAACTTGCGAAAAAACCACTTTGCAGTCTAGAAGAAAAGTTGAGCAACAAACATTCTTCAAGAGAGTAGCAAAAGCATAAACGTGGCTTCACTTCAATACAATTTCATGTCGAAATAGATCATGTAGAGTTTTAAAAACAAGATGCACACCGGCTTGGCTAAGAGCTAAAATATTTTCATCAAATATTTTAGAAAATTAGTTAAGTGCACAATCTTAACCAAAAGTAATTCACAAAACTCAGGAGAGAAATCAAATGCTTGTTCAGAAACTCCCAAAGTCCATATTCAAACAAGCGTGTATGGAAGTCTTAGCAAGGACGAAAGAGAAAGTTAAACTCTACTTGGAAGAGAAAATCCAAGGTAAAAGTTTGCGTGTAAATTGGTAAAGGAAACAAGTGGTGCGTTACAAACGAACCGATTTCCATTAAACAAGGAAACTTTTCAAAACCTTATTTAAAATAGCGCTTGCCAACTTTGAATTAACTTCGTCAAAATTGAACAATGGTTTCAATCTCAATCAAGCAACAGAAAATAAATTCCGTTTAAAACTTCTTACAAGAGAATTCAAAACTTCTTTAAAAGATTCAAAACAAGACTCCAAAAGTGTTCTTGAAATCACCATCTCAGAAGAACATTCAAGAAGTTTAAGATGCACTAAAAGGAGTCAAGCCTTGCAAGAAAGGATCTTAAATCAAAGTAGTTCAAACAAGAGCCACTAGACATAAAATATCAAACAAGTTTTAAATTGATCCAAAAGAATACAAAAGTCATAGAAAAAGACAACTCAATCATTTGTAATTTCTCAATGATAAATCTTTGACTAAAAACTCTTGTAGAGATAATAGGAGAATAGACAATGCACTAACTTGAAACGAATTAAACTGACCCTCATAAGGATGAGATTCACAGGAGAGGACAAACCAAGATTAATGGTAATGTTCACAAGATGTAAAAGATTAGTTAAAAACAGAATCACGCATGACATTCATAGAGGTGCAAAGCTTAAGAAGGAACGAGTCCATTCATAAGAATAAAGCTATGAGTCCAACACTTTCAAAAGAGCAACAATGGCATAAACCATATAGCATGCTAAATCAACTCAATTCAAAATAAGTCAAGTAAAGCTTATTAAACGAAACTCAATCGGGATAAAAGTGGTAAATACTTTCTTTTCAAAATTTTGAAAAATATCCAGATACATAATCAAATGAAGATGTGCATTGGAACTATAACTAAATTACTAGAAAGTCAATTTACCTTTGAAGTAAGGTGCAATTCCGCACATCAGTAAAAATACAGTCGAGGTATTAGGAGTAAATAGTTGTTAAACTATATAAGAAATCTTCAAAGTTCCACATATAGATAAGTGTATATCTAGTCAACAGCAATTTTTTTTTTATAAAAATCTCAAAATTAACTGTAATCACTGTCAAATAAGAGGAAAACTGAATCAACAAGTTCTCTAAGAATGAACACGGAACCCAGAGTTAAAAGTCACAGCACATTAAGACAAGTTCAAGACTATATCAAAGAATACTTGAATCAAGAAGAACTCAAACAGAGGAAGATAGACGCAACAAGGATTCCAAACAAGCATATGCAATTAAGATCAAACAAGAATGCATATGAATGGAGGAATAGAGTTGAAAAATCAAACTACTTTTCAAAAGGATTAGCAAACAAGAACTTCAAATTAGGACATGAAGGAACAGGTCGACTCGAACAGAATTCAAGACACACAACTGAATAGTCTCGAGAAATAGTTTTCAACGTTCCCAAAACCCGTGATTTGCTTTACTCAAAACTCGTATAACATCTATGATAACCCATCAGTGCTTTCATATACATAATTCACTAGTATTAAGCCGGCCAAACTTAATATCAGAAATTATGCAACGCAAGACTAACGGCATTAATCAATAGATCGTCATGTGCATAAAACTCTGATTCTCGTCATTCGACAAGACCCAATACATGACAAATGCTCAAAGTATGCAATTGAAGCATAGTCGGTCCATTCCTCAGGCTCTACAGGAAGGACTGCTCTGATACCATAATGTAACACCCTAACTACCAAAGCTCACACTTCCGGCTGCGCGACTCTGATAGCTCGGACATTACGACGACTTTTATAATATTTAATACTAAAATATGAGCCTGTTTGAAACTTTAAAACTGCAATACCGCTCCCAAAAATTCTTTCGTTCGATAACGTACATCCATAAATACCATACAACTCACATAGACTCATAAAGAGTACATCCATATATATACTTATATATATATATATATATATATATATATATATATATATATATATATATATATAACTTTACAAGAATTAACCAATACAATTCCTATCCCTCTTACAGATTATATCAAGATAAAGGCGAGGGTACAATAAACCATAACTAAAACAATACAGAGCATCACAACAACAATTAAATAAGCTCTTCGTAACTTCTGCGCCCATATCCTGAAAGGGGAAAAATGTAGGGGGTGAGAACATCATCCTCGAAAGGGTTCTCAGTAGAGGGTTTTTGGGAATTACTGTAATAGGATACGTGAAGATAAACCGTACCAGTGATTCATAACCGTCTTATGCCTCTTTTCAAAAATAACGGTTTACAATGAAAGTTAAGTAGGAAATCTTTTCGGAAAGAAGAACCGTTCAATTCTCAAAAACTCAAAAGCCTTTCAAAACGGTTTATCTATGCGGAACCAAAATAGCCTTTCATAATTTTATTCCAAACCAGAAACACAAAACCGAAATCAACCATCAGTCCATCTCTTTCCAACCACGGCCCTAGGCCCGAACAATCCAACCAACAACCAATCACCACAATCCAACAGAGTCCCAGATGCAAACACGGATAGAAAGTTCAAGCACAAACAAACATTTATTACAAGTAGAACAGTTAGCAATTAATCACATAGGCAAACCAAGTATAATATGCACACCCAACCAATGTCACACAAATGCATATGATGCATGCCTGTCCCTAGTGGCTGATGATATCATCTGTCGGTTACCAAGCCAACCCGACATGTCCGGTAGCTAACCCGGACACAGTCTCTCTGTTGCGCTTTATTATCATTAGAGGGTATCTGCGCCCTGTCGCAATTAGAGGGTATCTGCGCCCTGTCGCCATTAGAGGGTATCGGTGCCCTGTCACCCTTACAACCAGAGAGAAAATACAAGCATACTCGCATACAACATTCATCTCAGCCATCCGGCTTAAATTCACAATTCATTCGATTGCATACATGCATTTATACTCAACCATGGATCACCGTCCATCTCAGCCATCCGGCTCACGGTTCAATCCAGAACCAGCCAATTTATCAATAAATACAGCCCTTCGGCTTAAGTTCATAATTCATAATCAGCCATACGGCTCACAACTCATTCGGCAATCAGCCATAGTTCAATAGCATACACAGCCATTCCGGCTCACAACAAAACAACACTTCCACCATTCAACATCATCAAATTCATAAAACCGGCATTTAAGCCATAAATCACTTTTCTCAAGCCATTTTGCTTTGAAATCAAATTTTAACTCTTTTTAGCCTTGGCTTTAAAGATCTCATTTCTCAAATCATCTCAGGCTCATAAGCCAAATTTACTCAAAGTGAGTTCCCTTTTTAAAACAAAGCCACTCTCGGCATTCTCTTTCCAAAACTTCCAAAACCATGGAAAGTTAAAGATTCTTTTTGGGAACAATCAAAATCACCCATTCCACAATGGGATTTTATAACAAAGTTTCTCGGCAGAGTTCCAAGTCTTTAGGGGAGAATAACATAACTCATTTCGCCAAATTCATTTAAATCATTAAAACATTGACTTTCTGATTTGAGTAAGAAAATAGGATCTAAGCCAAACCGAGTCACGTAATCATTTACTTCTTTCAAAGCCGTTTCCTTTACTTAAGCAAAACCAACTTCAATCCCCATGATAAATTCTAGAACGTTTCAACTGTCAAGGTTTGTTTTAGTCTTGCAAGAATTCAGAATTCAAGGAGTACTTAAAACCTTTCTCAAAACATTTCAAAATGAAACTTGTCAATAGACAGTCAGGTCTTTTCAAAATCATTAAAACTCTTTAATTGAAACTCCCAAGCCAAATTCAAAGGCATAAACCCATTTCACATTCAAATAGCTTTAAAACACAAGTTTCATCTAAATAGCTTTCTCCTGAAAGAGATACAATGCCTTTCTTAAGAAGCAAGACTAAATCACAATTTCCTCTTTAATAATTCATTTCAAAAGTATGAATCATCCTTTTCTTGATAATCCAAATAAAATAGTAGAAGTCTTTAACTCATCATTTTTCCAGACAACATTCAATAAAGACTCGGATTTTATAGAAAATTTTGGCAGCACCTCCCCTAAAACTTGGACTTTTGCCACCCGGTTCGGGTCCCAACTAAACTATTTCTCATTCCTTTTCAACAGCTCAAAACCAGAAATCAATTCAAAAGCAAGCTAAATCCAACAGTCGCCTCAATGGCATACCCCAAGGAAACGATTTCAAAAAATCAACTCAATATCAACCGATTTAACTCATTTATAAAGCTTTAAAGAATCGGTTCAGCAATAAATCATTTATCAAAACCAGAGCAATTAAAGCAACCCAGGCTGAATTTCAAGAGCATTCTATCTTTCACATCATCAAAATAATTGACTCAATTCAAACCAATCCTCAACGGATTAAACTCATTTCAAATATTTAAAGAATCAACTTCAAACATTACATTTCACAAGCCACACAACAATTCAGCCAAACCAACATCCATAGTCATTCGAGTCAATCAATTGATACATAAGGCAGATACAATCACCGAATACACAATATCTCACATCAGTACCCATATGTAATAATTCCAATAATAAACTATAGTTTTCGGAAAGCGCCCCTACCTCAAAACGTAATTCCATAATCCAAACGTCTCACAGAGTCCTTTCCGTCTCAACCCGAAATCAAAGGCAGCTTCAAAGCACAGCCCCACACGCTTTGTAGCAGCGTAAACAGCTCTAAATTACCACAAGCAACCTCAGTTACTAAACTCTAAGGACATTGATACCGTAAAGGCTTTAATACACGTACGGAGCACTAACGTAAGGCTTTCGAAACATAATTTCTTACCGGAATAACAACACGAAGCAGCTGCAATTTCGAACCGGCCCGGCAACAGCTCCGGCGGCGGCCAAAAGCTTTGGTAGATCAACTATAAAGACTGCGCAGCGTTAAAACCTTCTCGAAATGCAAAAGGGCAGAAACTTCAAATAAAACTCTTACCGGCAGAGTGGAGCAGCAGCTCCGGCGGCGACCTCCCGCAGCAACCACACCGTTTCCCAGCAACCAGAGGCACAGCGGGGTTTCTTGGCGGCAGAAACGGCGGTGGCTGGGCGTGGTTATGCCTCCTCTCTTCTGTACGACCCGGCGGCTTCCCTCTCCCCGCACACAGCGGCGGCATTGCAACAAGGAGCACAGCGGCGACGCGTAGGCCGGCGACAACCCCTAGTAGTGGCACCGGCGGACCAGTCACGACGGAGGCAGCAGCAACTCAGACCACGTCCCTCCAGTCTTCGACGTGAGCTCTCTCTCTTCCACCGATGGTGACGATGACGGTGAGGACAGAAGCGGCAGCGCGAGAAGGACGGCGATGGCTGGACGGTGACGGATCTGACAAGGACGGAACCCTCGGTAGCGCAGGGTGTGACATGGCTCACGGTGGCAGAGCGCGATGACTCCCTTTCTTCCTCGCATCATCCCTGCTTCTTCCATCTGCGAGCTTGACAACAGTGGCCATGGAAGCTCCTCCTGCGGCGGTGGTGAGGGAAACGGTAGCGCGGATTGGGCAGTGGCCTCCCTTCAATCTCTCTCCCTCAGTCCAGATCGGAACAGCTCCATAGTGGCAAGGATGGCAGGACGCGACGGTGAAGCTGACCGCAGCAAGGCGCGACGGTGACTGCGACGGCAGTAAGCCCAGCACGCCGGCGCAATCCTCTTTCTCTTCCCCTCCACGGCCCTCTGTTCTTTCTTTTGTTTTCTGTTTCTTTGTTCATGGAGGAAGGGGAAACCGTGGGTGAAAGGGGGACAAGGCATGGTTTCGGCTGCTGGGATGAAGGCTTTAGGGTTTCATTATTTTGAAAGTTAGGGTTAGGGGCAAATTGGTAATTTCAAATGAAATTGGGAATAATGTAGTAATTGAAACCCAATTTAAATCCAATACTATTTGTATATAGAAAAATACTATTTACTCATCAATTCTACAAATTATTTTCAATAAAATGTCTAAATCTAAAAATTAGAAATAATATACTTAATTTCTTCATTTTCCAAAATAGCAGTAATAATATTTAAAATATTACTTATCTAATCCAAATCATATAAAATCCTTATTATTTCATAACTATCAACCTTATACTTTAAATATAGAAAATAATTCAATAATTATAAAATTGGATAATAATCATAACTTATCTCAAATCCAATAAATCAAAACTTGCCTTAATTATCTTTAATAAAATAATCTCTGAAATTAAGGCTATAAATAACTGTAGGATTTGAGACTTGATCATAATAAGACTTTTCAAAGATTCTGGGTCTTACAAAAAGCCAATGAGTGGTAAAAGGCAATGAGTTAAACTAGGAGAAAAAAGCCATAAGATGTCTCAGGTTTGCTTTGTACATATTTCTATTTTGTGTCATGATCCTGTGGGAATTTCCTTGCAAGTTAGGTTAGTACTTTGCTGTTGAAAGGTAGATTGAGGTTTAGTCAAATTTGGATTGGGTTTAGAATCTGGATTTGATTGGGTAGATCCTAGGGAAGAATTGGTGTTTGTAATCTTGAAAAAGAGATAGTGAAATTCCATCATAGTTGTGATGGAGACTGGATGTAGGCTACATTGCACTAAGTAGCTAAATTAGGATACATCTAGTGTCATTCCTTCTTCTCAACTTCAATTCTATTTCTGTTACTTAGGAGACAAAATGAAAATTTCTCTCAACTCGGTACGAGACAAAAGTAAAATATCTTCTAAGTTTCTGTGAGAAAGTAAAAGTACTATACAGCAGAAAAAGAAGCTAAGATTCAACCCCACATTCTCTTAGCCACTGATAACCATCAATTGGTATCAGAGCTTGGTCTCAAAGATATCAAGCTTTGTAGCTTGGAGGAAAGGTCCTAATAGCAAACAATAGTGGTTCAAATGTGGTGGCCTACACTCTGACAGAAGGTCAATCCAGCAACAGACCTCTGTTCTTCAATGGAAAGAATTACAGCTACTGAAAGGAGATAATAAATATCTTTGTTCAATTAGTTGATTACAACATCTGGAAGATCATTCTGAATGGTCCCCAAGTCCCAACCAAAACAGGAGTAGATGGTGTGGTCACTCCTAAAACTAAGGCCGAATGGAATGAGGAAGATAAAAAGAAAATAGAGCTTAACGCCAAAGCTGTCAACTTGCTTAATTGAGCTATCAGCTTTGAGGAGTTACGAAGGGTATCTAGATGCAAAACAGTAAAGAAAATCTGGGACAAGCTTCAAGTTACTCATGAAGGTACTACATTAGTAAAGCGGACCAAAATAGACATGTTGAGCAAAGAGTGCGAAATATTCTCCATGAAGGAAGGAGAGGAGATTGATGAAGTCCTTGAATGATTCAACATCATAATCAATGGCTTAGATGCTATGTGAATCACTCACCCTGAACCTGTGCTAGTGAGGAAAGTTCTAAGAAGTCTCACTAAAGAGTGGGAAACTAAAGCTATAGTTATAGCTGAGAGTAGTGGTATTAATCAAATGACATATGATGATCTGAGAGAAAATTTACTTGCTTTTGAAATCACTTATTTGAAAAATGATTCAAAGAAGAAAGGAATTGCTCTCAAATTATTCACTGAGTCTCTGGATGATGAATCCAGTGATAATGTATCTGACGATGAGTTTGTTTTGTTTGCTAAGAAATTCAGAAAAATGATGAAGCAAAAAGAATGAAGCAAAGGAAGTAACTCAATAAAACCAAAGAGGGACTTAAGCAAGATCATCTGGCACAACTGCAAAGAAGCTGGACATTACATGTTTGATTGTCCGAAGATGAAAAAGGAAGACAAGACCAAGAAGGAAAATAAGAAAGGGATGATGGCCTCTTGGGAAAATTTGGAAAACGATTCTGAAGATGAGGAAGAATCAGAAGACAAATCCCAAACTTGTCTCATGGCCGATCAAATTAATGAGGTAATTTTCATTGAATCTTCTACTGAAGATCTTCATCTTATGATCGATCATCTCAATAAAAAACTGAGATATTTCTTGAATGAAAACCATGAACTTGATTCTCAAAATGATATTCTAAAGGCAGAAAACGCTTTTCTTAAAGATAAATTAAGGGAAGTCGAAACCGCTGTTGATCTTGTTGAAGAAAACAAGCGGCTTAGGGCTGAACTTAAGGGCTGTGAGAAATAGCATTCTGTGATTGCATATTTGAACTATTTTGAAGAAAATGAAAGGTTGTTCAAAGAGGTAAAAGGTCTAAAAGAAGACCTAGCCAACTTTGTTCAAAGTTCTGAAAATTTGAATCAACTTTTGGCTAATCAAAAATCTCTCTATGATAAAGCTGGTTTGGGTTTTCATAAAAAATCTGAAACTATTTTTGAGAAATCTCCTTTTTCTAATATGGCTTCTACTTCGGATGATATAAGATTTCAAAACCCAACCAATATGAAAAAATAGCTGCCTAAAAAATTTTGTCGTTTATGCAATCGGACTGGCCATTTTCCTATTCAATGTTTCATAAATGAAAAATTGATTGGAGAAAAAATATACAAAATAATTGACAACTTCAATGGACTTAGACAAAAGAGATGGTTTGACATTAAAGGATCCAAAAAGATTTGGATACCTAAAGTCACTTTGAGAATTTTTGTAGGTTTTCCTAGCATCGAAAAGAAGGGACAACATGTGGTATTTGGACAGTAGATGCTCTAGGCATATGACCAGAAAGTCTACATTCTTCATCAAGCTAAACGAGTATGATGGAGGGTTTGTAACTTTCGGTAACAATGGCAAAGGAAAGATAGTGGCCATAGGTTAAAGTGGGTAAAAATTTCTCATCCTTTGACGATTAGATTCTTGCTAATTTAGAATTTTATAAAAATATAATCGCGTTGTAAGTATAGTTTCTAAATCAACAGAGAATCCTTTCGTACAAAAGTTTTGGTTGTCACAAGTAACAAAACCCAATAAAATTGATAACCGAAGTATTGAAACCTCGAGTCGTCTTCTCAAGGAATTGCAGGGAGGTATAATTTATTATTGGTTATGGAAAAGTATCGTTGGGTTTTTGAAATAAGGAACAAGTAATTTAAATGGCAAGAAAAATAAATTATTAATTAGAAAAACTCTTGGCAAGGTATGAGAACTGGAAATCCCATCCTAGTTATCTTTATCAGGTGTGATGAGAATTGGATTTTGCTCCTACTTAGTTAACCCTTACTAAATAAAGGAAAGTCAAGTGGACTAATTAATTTGATTCCTCAAGTCCTAGTCAACTCCTATAGAAAGACTAGCTTTAGAGGGATCCAAATCAACTAGCAAGAATTCCAATTTTCAATCAACAGCTGAGTTTGACAACTCAAGTGTCACCAATTACTCAACCAAAGCCAAAAAGGGAAAAATCCAAATTATTTATATAATAAATAAAAGAAAGCAATCATAAATCTGAAATACCTCAAATTGCATTTAAACATAAATTCAAATCTAACATGGGAAGGTTCATAAGCCAATTTGGCAACATAAGTAATTAACAAGTAAAAGCATTAGAGTAAATAAAAGTAGAAAAGAAACATAAATTAAAGGAACATTGAACCTGGAATTGGAGAAAACGAAGGAATCCTAATCCTAAAATCTAAGAGAAATCCTAATCCTAAATCCTAAGAGAGAGGAGAGAGCCTCTCTCTCTCTCTCTCTCTAAAACTACATCTAAAACCTAAAATTGTGAATTATGAATGTTGTATTATATTTTATGAATGAATAGATTCTCCTACTTTATAGCCTTTAATCTGTGTTTTTTGGGCCAAAAACTGGGCCAAAAATAGCCCAGAAATCGCTGATTACGAATTCTGTCACGCTGATTTTCGCAGATGCGACATGTGCGCATGATGCACGCGTCTGCGTCATCTATCCTCAGGAAAACTATAGCAAATTATATATCATTTTGAAGTCTCGGATGTTAGCTTTCCAACGCAACTGAAACTGCCTCATTTGGACCTCTATAACTCAAGTTATGACCGTTTGAGTGCGAAGAGGCTTAGTAATTTCTTCAACTTCTTGTATTCCTTCCACTTTTGCATACTTCCTTTCCATCCTCTAAGCTATTCCTATCTTATAAATCCTAAAATCACTTAATGCACATATCACGACATCTAATGGTAATAAGAGAGGATTAATATTAGCAAATATAAGGCAAAAGAAGCATGTTTTCAATCATAGCACAAAATCAGGAAGGAAAAATGTAAACTCATGCAAATTATATGAATAAGTGAGTAAAAAATTGATATAAACCACTCAATTGAGTATAAGATAAACCATAAAATATTTGTTTATCATCCTTTATAAATGATGTTTTTCTTGTTGAAGGTTTGAAACATAACTTGTTAATCATTAGCCAATTATGTGATCTAGGATATTTGGTTATTTTTAGAAGATTGAACTGCTTAGTCATTTGTGAAAAATCTGGTGAAATTTTTTTTAAAGCAAAAAGATGCAACAATGTGTATGGAATCACTCTAGAGGATTTAAAAGATCAGAGAGTAACTTGTTTTACCTCCATGGAATCTGAAAAATGGCTTTGGCATAAGAAATTGGGATATGCTAGCATGTACCAAATTTCCAAACTTGTTAAGAAAAATTTGGTTAGAGGAATTCTCAAAATAAAGTTTGACAAGGACTTCACTTGTGATGCTTGTCAATTGGGCAAACAAATAAACTCTTCTTTTAAGTCCAAGGATGGAATCTCTACCAAAAGTCCATTAGAAATGTTGCACATTGATCTTTTTGGTCCTGTAACACCCCAAATTTCGACACGTCATGACCAATGTCAATTGTTTAGGTGTTACTTGTCATAAGGACCTACTTGGCTCTAGACTTGGATTTCATAAGCAAATATTATTATAAGCCTTTACCGATTTAGCGTAATTAACTTATTTATCATGAGAAATCGTTCGTTGCTCGCAAGGTTAAATCTTACAGTCATATCATAGATAAGTACTCAGTAACAGAAAATAACATATATACATATAAACAAACATACACATGAGTTAAGCTTGGAAATACATGTCATCCACCAAAAGACCAAGTACTACACCATATTATATACATATCTACAGACACAAAAGAGGAAGTCAGTCCCAATCCTCACACGGGTTTCCTAAATCGGAACCAAACTACTAAGAGGTCTTACCCCTCTAAAAGTACTACAAAAGCGAGGGGAAGGTAATACTAAGATCATAAAAAAGGAGTGGAAGATCCACTGTGACTAACTCTGGAGTGATCTCTAAACATCGTCCAAGAAAGTGGTTTAAAGCGTGCTCCATATGAAGACTCCGCCGCGCGCCGGATCCTCATAGCTCAGGATAGAACGAAACTCAAAGAGCTCCTCTGCCAGACCCGTCTGGGGAGGGGGAAGAAAGAAAGAAAAGAAGGGTGAGAACCTAGAGTTCTCAGTAAGGTAAAAAGCGGCCTAAGGTCTTTGTCTCTAAGTTGTCGTGAAACAAAAAAAAAGAACAAACACAAAACACATGGCACAAACATACATACAACAAGTAAATAGTATAAACAATTAGGAAATGGCAATAAATAATTCACAGAAAATTCATATGCGCAAACAAGATGATGCATGCCTGTTCCTAGCGCAGGCCATGAGCTCAATTTACTGTGTCAATTAGACACCTTGGCATCACGGTTATCCGTGTTAGTTAGGCGTCATCATAATAACATTTTAATGTGTATCACAGTAAGGAACAGTGCTATCAGTTAGGTGAATATTCCCGTATTAGCAATCTCAGGCTATCCGTTAGGCGGGCACTTTCGCACTAGCAGTTTGGCACAAGGCCCATTCAATATATAATTCACAAATTTTGTTTCATTCATTGTTCCTCATTCTCTTTTCTTCTTTTTATGCCTCCACATCACTGTTTTTAACTTTAAACCTTCCTAGGGACCTCTTACATTCTTATTCATTTTCCAGACTTTTTTAGTCTAATACCTTCTTGGCAATCAATTTTCTATTTAATAATTAATGTAACAAATGGACTTAGATTCGTGCAAACTTTATGTCCACGTGTTCGTATTGAACTCAAGTTTCTAAAGATTTAAAAATAATATTTTTTTGGGTAGTTTGATGCTAGATATTGAAGAAAAACCCGAGACTGTTGTTCTTAGATTTTTGGAATAGCACCTCGTTGTTTTGTTATGTAGTTTTTATGTTGTGAATACTTATGCACGGACTATCTCTCTTAGTAAGGTCATTCTATTTAAATTAGGTTGTGCTGTATTTAGATTATAATTGAATTCTACTACTGCATTTATAAGGATTCAGAAAAACAGCAAATAGCAGTGTTTTTATAAAATCCATAATAGTTTCAATTCTAATCCGTTGCTTCTAAATTTTGGTGAGATTACACTCAACACCCCTAAGTTTCAGAATTCACAAGTTTTAGGTTCATATCACTTTATTTGATTAATTAATTGTCAATTGGAAGTGGTGCCCTATTTTCATAAATCAGTTCAGAGTTTCCAGCAAGTAACACAGCTTCCAAGTGACTTAGTTAAGTCTACAAAATAGATATGGACATGAAACTTGTACTCACTTAAAATAGACTGATAGATCTTTAAAACTCTCTTAGAAGAAACTCAAAATTCCAAATAAATCGAAAGTTATAGCATCTGGAAATTGGTACTGCAGAACCAGAAAACCAGAAAATTCTACAACAACCACTAAACTTCAAAAATTCATATCTTCCAAACCACTTGGCCAAATCCCCTGAAAGTTTTATGGGAGAATCTTGACCTCTTGATTTTTACTGGAAAAGTAGTCTTACTCGTAAAAACAGGCCAGATTGCTCCCAGAATTTATTTTAAGTTGCTGTCCAATCTATTTTAAAATTCTTGCAGCAAGGCTCTCTAACTTTCAATAATCAAATTCAATCCTCTAAACTCCCAACTCATACCAATCAGTAACTCTCATTACTCATCACCATATCTACATAAATTACATTATAACCCTGTCCAAAACGCCTTAGTTCTATATATGTCAGAAATTTACATAATGTACATCATATAAATCACACTTTCGCAATATTAAAAATCTACACCACATCTAACAACAATAATTCAACCAATTAACAGAACTTCAACAGTATCAATCACACTAATTCATCATCATCCATCAAAAATTACATCTAAACAGTCACCCATAGCTTAATCTGCAATTCTAATTCTTACCTTTTTTTTTTTGAAAATTCACAAACCAAGGTCTGTCCTTAGCTACCTTGATTCAAAAACCCCTAACAAATGGAATTAGAGAATTTTGTCAGTTCATGGGGCCAATTGGCTGAGCTGCACATAGAGAAAGAGAAGCAGTCTTACTCTTGTGATGGGATGAATTTGATTGGGTTGGTCCTCATTCAAAGAAATTTAAGTTTAACAAGGGTAGAGCCTCTGAATTAGGAAGAACAACAAGGCACAGAGTTACTGACTTTTATCTAATGAGAAAACTCCAAGGGAATCAGAAAGAAGAAAGGGTAGGGTTTCTTCTTTGGCTTTGGGTTGCACTCCTTTGATGGTCTTCTTCTTTCTCTTTGATGGTGATGTACTATGTTGACATCTTCCTCCTTCCCTTCCTTGATCAGATGCCACTTTTACTTCATTTATTCTCTTCGTGTGGTTTCCAGAGGAATTGAAAGGTGTGACTCTGCTATATATATGTATAGAAGGTGGTGAAGGGTGAGCTGGTGAGGCAATGCTTTGCGGCTTTCTCCCCTTGCAACACCACTTCACAGCATCCAGTGTATGAAACGGTGACCATGGTTCCTCCTGAGTAACGTTCGGTGGTGAGAGGAGAAGAGAAGATGGGTATAATCAGGGTTCCCTTGGGTTTGTTTTATTTAAGAGGAGCTTGGTTCGGTTGAATCGGAAGAAGGAAAAGAAAACCGTGGCTTTGAAAGGGGGGAAGGAAAAACCGGGTTAATAGTTGGTAACACATTAGGATAATTTCTCTACTAATTCATTACTTATGAGTTAGTAAGAAATAGCTAATTTTAAAGGAAGTAAATTACCTATAGCGGTAATTATCTAATTACCAAGATTCTTCACCCGGAAGCACTAAACAAAAGTTTTAGCGCTACCTGTTCTAATTCTAATTCGTTATCTATGCTTTAGTTATATATATATATATATATATATATATATATATATATATATATATATATATATATATATATATAACTAATCCTAAACCCTAAACCCTAAACCCTATGTGCGTCAGCGAACGCTGTAAAGAATAAGAAATCGCAGGCCTCGTGGGGGTAGGGTGGTTACAGGTCCCACTAGAACTCAAAGTTTGGGAGGTAAACATTATGGCTTAGTCGTAGTTGATGACTACTCTAGATTTGGATGGGTACTCTTCTTAGCTCACAAAAATGATGCTTTCAATGCTTTTTCATCTCTTTGTAAAAGAATTCAAAATGAAAAAGATTTGAAAATTGCCCATATAAGAAGCGATCATGGTAAAGAATTTGAGAATCAAGATTTTGAAAATTTTTGTGATGGATTTGGAATTTCTCATAACTTTTCATGTCCTAGAACACCCCAACAAAATGGGATTATTGAAAGGAGAAATTGAAGTCTCCAAGAAATGACTAGGGCAATGCTTTGAGTTTCCTAAATTCTTATGGGCAGAGGCTGTGAACACAGCTTGTCATATTTTAAATAGAATCATCATTAGAAAGCATTTAAAGAAAACTCCTTATGAGTTATGGAAAGGAATCCCTCCAAATCTAAAAAACTTTCATATATTTGGATGCAAATGCTTTGTATTGAATAACAAAGATAACCTTGGAAAATTTGATCCAAAGTTTTACGAAGGTATGTTTGTAGGATATTCAAACATGAAATTCTCCACTTTGCATGTATTTTTTTTCACTTCTTCAATCCGATCCTTGCCTTATAAACCTGAAATCACTCAACAAACATATCAAGGTATCGAATAGAATTAAAGTGAATTAAATTTATCAATTTTAGGGCCTAAAAAGCATGTTTTCACTCTTAAGCATGAATTAGGGAGAATTCACAAAACCATGCTATTTTAGTGAATAAATATAGGAAAAGGTGATAAAATCCACCAAATTAAAGCAAATGAATACCATGAAATGTGGATTCATCAGCGTCGTTTGAATCGTCAGGGTTGGAGGAGGAAGAAGAAGAAACGTCTTTCATAATCTGAGCGCGCTATTGAAACAGTTGAATTACCGCGTGTTTACACCAAGGTTCTGAAAACTGGACCAGTCATCGAACCGCTTTAGTAATTGATTTATTGGTTCAACCGATCCAACCGTAATTCAACTGAAAAAATCATTTATAATAAAATAATAAATAAATTATTAATAAATATTTTGCTAACCCAATTGTTACGAGTACTATGTAACTGTGGTTCACTGTATACATAAATAATAAATAAATATTTATGTAAACTCATAAGGTAGACATAAAGGGGATCTAAACTTGTAAACTTGTTAAAAGTTTACCAATTAACTCGAGAGTTTGATAACCTTGTTCTTATAGACAATAAAATACAAGGTGCAACATAATCCTAGCTTCACTAATGATACTATCAGCATCCATTACATTTCAACAAATAGATAGAATGGAAATCAGAAACTGAGCTTACTTAGGATGCAGTAACTAACTAAATAAATAGTATCTGTTGTTGGTAGAACAAACAAAACCCTAGGATCAGAACTAACTAATAGGATTTAGAAGAAATTGCAGCATATCTATATCTGCTTTAGAAAATAAATAAAAATAAAAAAATTCAACCCAATCTTATCTTCAATGCACCCAGGAAAAAATAATACGAAAGTAGGAGTTGGAAAAGAGCAGGAGTTGGAGAGCACGGACGGCGGCCGAGATCGACGGACGAACCGCGGCAGTGGCTCCAAGGATGGGCGGCTGCAGTGGCTTGAAGAGAGGCTAGAGTTGGAGAAGGGGGAGTGACTGAAATCAATAAATCATTCACAAAGTTAAAAACAGCGGCAACACAGCCAAATATCAATTAATCATCCATAATTCCATAGCTGAAATCAACAAGGCAACACACTACCAGCAGCTCTCAAAGGATCCCAATAAAAAATTAAACAAGAAAAACTAAAAAATAACATACTCACTTCCTCAGAAATTAAACCAAAGGATCTCAAGAACAATCAGCAACAAAAAAAAAAAAAAAACAGCAACAATTAATCACCTTAAACCAGAAATCAATAATATATCAATTAAAATTCAAAAATAGCATACTCACTTCCTCAGAAATTAAAACTAAAAAATAGCATACTTTACTCAAATGCATGTCAATTAAAAATAAAGAACACATAAAACAACAACACAGCAACACACAGAAAAGCAACACAACAGAACTAGAGCTCATTCAATAAAAAGTCACAACACACAAAAATAGCAACACAGTAGAACTAGAGCTCATTACTAATCAAATAATCATTCAATAAAAAATTAAAACACAACATTCAAATAATCAATAATCAAATAATCATTGAACATGGCATAAATAAAAAACGCAGAAGAAGTTAGTAGTGAACTGAGAACTGACCTTCGAAGTCTAGGGTTTTTTTCTTGGTTGAGCTTCTGCTCTTTGTACTCGAAGGAAGAAAATTGAAACGGAGAAGGGTTTTTCTTTTGAGCAGAAGGGGCAGAACTGCGACGGAGACAGGGGCCAGGCTACGAACACGACTCAGAAGACGGTGGTGGGTTGGAAGAACCTGCGGTTGAGAAAACGAAGAGTAGAAAGACTTCGAGCTCGAGGAAGAACTTCGAGTACGATGACCAGACGAAGACGATGGTGCCTGAGCACGCGACGAACAGCGACAGGAGGGTCACGGAGCAGATGAAGACCAAGCGACCAGACGATGATGGTAGTGCCTGAGTGCAACGGACGGCGGTAGTCCTTGCGGCGGTGGTGGAGAAGCTAAGGTTTCTTGTTTCAACTTTTTTCGATTTGGGAAGAAGCTGTTAGGTTAGGTGTTTGGAATGAAGACTGAAGGGAAGGGGAAGGAAGGTCGTGCGGGAACCAAAACGACATAGTTTCATCCAAACCGGCTAATTCTGATTTCGGTCTGATCGACCAGTTCCCGGCTGTTCAACGGTTTGTTAGCAGTTTTTTAATTTACTGTTTTACATGGTTAACCGGACCGTTAATACTGTCGGTTCACGGTTCGACCGATTCGATTGGTCGGTCCGGTCCGATTTTCAGAATCATGGTTTACATGCACGTTAATGTGATGGTTGTTTTTTTTGGGCTTAGGCCAACTTGTATGAACCTATAAGCCAAAAAGGCTTGTATGCCAGCCCTGGTTTGAAAAATAATAAAAAATTAGTTCAAATGGTTTAAATTTATTTTATTTAATATTTATTAATTATCGCTAGAATTAATGAATGTTAAATAAGGTAAGTTTGGACTATTTGAATTGATTGTTTATTGTCTTCTTAACATTATCATAGATTTTATTTTAAATTATCTTGAAATAAAATCATTTTTTAATATAAAAAGAAAAGAAAATATTTTATAAGAAAAAAAATTTATTTAAGCCTAAATTAAATTAATATAAAAGATAATAAAAATGGCAACATTCAGAAGCAATGTTCTAAAAATTGGATCAGACCGATCGGTCAAACCGATCGACCGGAAACCGACAAAGAAAACGGTCCGATCCGATCCAGTGTAAAACCGTCAAATCATAAACCGTTCAAGAATCGTTAAACCAGTCAGTAACCGGCCGGTCAGACTGGACCGGAACCCGGCCGGTTTAAAGGAAACGACGTCGTTTCCTTCCTTGAAAGGGAAAAAGGGATTGCACGCGTTATCCCCCCTTCTCCAACTCCTTCCTTCAGCAAAGAGCAAACTGCCCTAGCCTCCACCAAAGAAAGCAAACCCTAGCCACCACCAATAGTTGTCGCCGTCTGTCGGAGGGAGAGACTGCTGCTGCCGTCCGTCGCACTCGAGAACTTCCGTCTTCGTGCTCTCGGGCCTCTCGCCGGATCCTCCGCGTCGTGTGCTCGCATCTCGCCTCTCTCCTCTTGCTCGGCTGCTCGCGCCTTCCTCCGCCAGTGAGTGCTCGGGCTGTGCGTGTTGTTGCTCCCCCACCGCTGCTCTTCTGCCGGCATTCGTCGCGCTCAACACCACCGTCTTCGTCTGGGCGTCGATCCCGAGTCTCCAACCCATTTCCTCATTCACCAAGCGCAACTTCTTCCTCGAATTCGCCGGCCGCCGTCTTATCTTCGTTTGCTCAGCCACGCTTTTGCCGCCGTTCGTCGTCGTGCTCGTCGCCTGGTCTCCGTCTCGGTCGCGCTGCTGCCCTTCTGCTCATACTGCTTAGATCGAAGGTAATGACTTCATTTTTTTCATTCTTTGTTCTTCGTTCTTTGCTCAAAAATCATCCAATGATTATTGAAAATTTGAATGTTGTGTGGTTTTAATTTTTTATTGAGTGATTATTTGGTTATTGATTAGCCCTGGTTCTGCTGTTTTTCTGTTCTGCTATTCTCCGTCAGTAGGTGGATTTCTTTGTTTTTCTATTTTTCTGTTTTTGTCTGGTAAATTAGAGAAGGATATTGCATGTTGCGTTTCTTTTTGTTCACTGCTTGGAATTTTGTTGCTGAGAATTGTTCATGTCTAATGATGTGTCTTCTGATAATATTTAAGTCTGTTTCAGGTGGTTAATTATTATATGTTTTCTTTCTGTTAATTTTTAGTCCTCTCCTCCTCAACCCTCCCGACCTGAAACCCCTTCACCTTTCAAATTTGTTATTTTTGTCCCTGCCTGTAGAAAGCTATTGTAGAAGAGATTCAGCTTGATTCCTTTGTAGTATCTGATGGGTTCCTTTACCAAAAAGTTTTAACAGATTGTATTAGTAACTAATACCATTATTTAATGAAGTGATATATACTTGATCACTACTAAACTGGTCCAGCAAGGGGGATTCTTCTCATATCTTGAAGGTGATTTTTTCCATTATCATTATGGGGATTTTTGTGGCATGTATGATTCCCTTACTTGCAAGAAACTGTTACTGTCATATTCCCTTTCAATGCTGTTGCCAAGTCCTGAATGCTCAACATTAGTGGTTGCTGGGAGGAATGGGAATAACTGTAGCTATTCAGAAGACTGGCTTGCAATAATGATTTGCTAAACTGTGTGACTTTTCTGTGTTAGTCTAGCTACATTGAGAAGCATTATGTTGTACTATAAATTTTTGGATTGGTTTCAACTTTCAAGTTTTCTCCAATAGGATTTACTTGAGTGAATTACATGATGCTACACATCCTGATGTCAATTTTAGCAGTATTTGATGGCTGTAAGTAGTCTAGGATTGTAAAGCACCACTTTGATATTAACTTTTATCTTAATCACTCCTGTTCAGGCTTCTATGTGTAGCAGAATATGATTATCTTATTTATTTATTTATCTTTTGAATACATGGTGTGATTTTGAACTTTTCAAGTTTAATTTGGAATTAAGAGAGCATTGTGTATTCCAGGATTTGTGTTAAGGCAATGTAGTGGGGAACAGTGGAGCTTTTTCTTAAATTTCGATTAGTAACTAATTGAATGACAAATTGATAATCATAAGGGTAAATACTTTTTCAGGTATCAATAGGCCTTGTGGAATAATAGAAAATTATTTTTGTCCTATTTTTATTTTTAGTGTTTATTTATAATTTATTTATTATTTTATTATAAAACGGTTTTTCCGGTTGAACCATGGTTAAACCGGTTGAGCCAGTAAACCAGTGAACCAATAGCTAAAGCGGTTCTATAACTGGTCCGGTTTTCAGAACCTTGTTCATAAGTATTGAAAATTATTTTCAAAATGTGCATATTTTGTTAACTCGCAATCGCATTGTCAGGGAAGCGCCCCCTGTGTTGCGAACGAAACCGATAAAGAACGGAAGAAACCCAAAGCAACGCAAATCCCAGATTCCAACCTTCTTCTATGTTCCTGTCTCCAAGTTAGTTTCTTCATTCAACTCTCCTTCTCATGCTCAATTTTCTTCTTCAATGAACCTCCTTACCCGTTGAGAACAACAACTATTAAAATTCTTTTAGGGTTTAAATTTTGTACGACAAAGGTATAATATCATGGAAATTGATTTTAAATTCTTTCATTGAGAAACTAGAACTTGTGAGCCCTAATTCGTGTTGTCTTCTTTTGTCTTACTGATATTTTATTTAATTCTACATCATTTGCGTGTTTCTGATTTCTTCTAGAGCTTCTGCATGTTACTCCACTTAAGGTTTATCTGCAGCATGTAATACATTTGGAATGTTGATCGTGTTAGCCTTTTTTTTTTTTTTTTAAATTCCTTTGTGATTTCTGTTTTGATTATATTAAAAAAAAAAAGCATTGCTGATTTGTTTTATTATTCAAAAAAACAAATGCAGGAGGAAGAGGCAAAGTTTGCTAGAATAATAGGCTGATCAATTGAAGTGCTGTCTTTGAAGGGTTGAGTGAAGAAATTTGGTTGAAACATGCTTCAGATTCGGCTTAGTAAGGCTCCTGCCTCAGAAGGGTCGGCAGGGGTTAAGCCCCCACCTGTTGAGACTGTTACCGTCGCTTGCCCTGACCATCTGGTTCTTGCTGATCTACCTGTTGCAAAGGGCATTGGATCAGCTACTGCTGCTTCGCTTGTCAAGACGTTGGGCCGTAGATCACGCCGCCAGCTCGGTGAGCGGGTCCATTTCTGCGTTCGCTGTGATTTTCCAATTGCTATATATGGACGACTGGTAAACTACTTATGCACATGTTAGACTGCTTTTTCAATTGATGTTTTGGCTTGTTAGGATTCTTGGTCATGGTAGAGCCCAAGTTGTATGGTTTTAATTTATTTATTTTCATTCAAGTTTCCAGACTTAATTTAAATTTTGGTTACTTCTGAATATATATTCTTTGCCGTAACCTGGGTTGCCCCCTCAATAAACATTGTAATACATGGAAAAAGGAAAAAAGAAGTTTATGAGCAAGAGGCGTTCCAGCTGAAAGTACAAAACCGGTTTTTGAAAAATAGTTTTCTAAAAGCTATTCCACTTATGTTTGGTGAATCAAACTAAAAATGGTTTTCAATAAGCACAAGTAATAATAATTGTATTTGGTAAAATAGCTTGTAAATTTAGAAAGACCATAATAGACATAAATATAAGAGTAAATTTGAATATTTATTAACATATGAGATTAAACTTTTTTATTTTGATAAACACAAGCTAACTTGCCAATGAGTTATAGCTCAAATGGCATAGTCTCCCCATACTCAATTAAGAGGTTGCGGGTTCGAGTCTCCTATCTTTGGTAAAAAAAAAAAAAAAAACACAAGCTAACTTTGAAAAACACCTCTTTAGGTGCTTTCAAAAGCACCTCTAACTTTTAAAAGCTACAGGTACAAGCACATGATCTTTTTTATACAAAATGAGGTGCTTGTGCTTTTCAAAAGCTTTACCAAATAAAGTCTTAGTGTAGTCACCATGAACTGAATATTGCATAGTTATTCTTACTTGAAATCTCATTGTTACTCTTGCCGAGTATCTCTGGGTACTTTATAAACTTGCAAGAGAGAGAAGGTCATTTGTTTGGCAAAGTTTTAGCGTGCATGAAAATTTTTAGACATGGTGTTTTGAGTGGCTCTTCACTTCTATTTAATCTACAGATAATTTTTAAATGAAGCCTTTATGGATATAGGAGGCTATTAGGAGCTGTATGTTCTTTAGTCTCTGTTCCTTTCCCCCCCCCCTCATCTCATGCCCCTGGTCTGTTATATTCCTGATCCCATTACCTTTCCTAGAATGTAAATATTTAATTGCCGACTTTTTTAATTTATTACTATTATTATAGGCTGATATGTCTTCTGTTATAAGCCGCAATTTTATCCACTATATTTTCATCGCAATTTGTTGGCAAATCGCGAGAACCGCAATCCATTACCACTATTGATAAACTTGATTTTTCTGCTCTGTTTTGTTATATGCTTCCTTTTCATATGTTCATATAGCTAGCGTATTATTTATTGTGTGGCATTTCTGGATGTTATTTTATCTGTGACTTTGAATTGTAATTCAAAATTTGCTTGAAAATGACAATTTATTATAGCAGACTAGCAGTATTGAGGTGGACCTGTCTAATGATATGTCATTTCCTGTCTTGTTTTTAATTTAGTTACTCTTTCTTTTCCTTGGTGCCCACGAGTGAGATGTTGAACTTGTTAAATACCTTGATATTGGCTCACTGCAAACTAACAGGCTTATGGTCTTGCAGAGCCCTTGTGAGCATGCATTTTGTCTCGATTGTGCTAGAAGTGATTCAATGTGCTACCTGTAAGCATATTTCTTGTCTCTAAATCTACATCATACAGTAAAAGCAATGCAAAACATACTTTTATCTGTTCAATTCATTCTCTATATTCTTCAGGACTTTACTTTGGAGTATAATGCTTGATATAGATATTGGTTTCAACCTGACTAGGCTGTAATACATGTACTGTTTGTTCGTCAGGCATGAGATGCAATTTGAAGATATATATATATTTCAGAATTTTTTGTTAAATATTGTGCATTTGTATTCACTACACAGTCCATTTGCTACATGGCTACATTCATACATGCCACCTCATCCACAGCAGATTTGTGAAGGTTGAGATTTTGATTTGTACATGTTTGAGTGGCTAACTGGACACAATTCAAGATCTGCCACTTTGAATAGGTGTGAATGATGTATATCCAAGCAGTACCAATATATGTATATATATTTGTCAATTTTGCATAATGTAGAAACTGGTATCTAAGTATGCATGTAAAAGAGGTATGTCCACCTTATTGTTGGCCCAGAGGAATTTGCTTTTGCATCTCATAGCTTCCATGGATAGAATTTTCATTTATATATAGCATCTGTTACTTATTCAAGAAATGTATTTTTATCTTCCTTCAAACATAGGTGTGATGAACGAATCCAAAAGATTCAGACAATCAAAATGATGGAAGGAATCCTCATATGTGCAGCTCCTCATTGTCTCAAGTCTTTCTTGAAGAAGGCTGAATTTGAGTCTCATATCCAAGACAGCCACTCTAACCTCCTTCGACCAAATGCAGATAAAGAAGATGGAAATGAGTCCGAGGTACAGAGTGTTAGGCAATCTACGGCTTCAGATGCTCGAGGTCCACAAAGGCCAGTTTTCTCTCCTGGATCAAATTCGCAGCAGCATGATCCAGAAGACAAAACACGTCGACAGCCACCAAGAGATCAACCACCTTCAAGGGGAAATCTGCAGCCAAAGCCACCATTTTTTGGTCAACAAAATCACCCTTCTGACTCCATGCCAAGCTCTGGTTTAGGGATTCATCAGAGCTTCCATCAACAAAGTTTTGACATGCCACATCCCACCCAAGAACCTTCCCTGTTTGGTG
The DNA here is from genome assembly GCF_003086295.3 of Arachis hypogaea. Lineage (NCBI taxonomy): Eukaryota > Viridiplantae > Streptophyta > Magnoliopsida > Fabales > Fabaceae > Arachis > Arachis hypogaea. The sequence goes on from NC_092049.1 coordinate 101,497,310, forward strand.
ACAGGCAGCAATCAATTGGTCCAGAGACCTCATTTCCTGAGTATCCACCAATGCATTCTGGTCCCAACATGCCTACAATGGTTGCTTCAAACCCAATGATGAACCCTCCTATGCCATTTGGTTATCCCCCTTACCCACAGGATCGTGCTCAACCGTTTTATGGTGCTCCCTATGATATACCTAGGCAGGATTCGGCATCTGATATGGGTGGAGACCAGAGTTCGTTACTGGGTTTCCCACAAGGGGTCCCAGGTGGCCCAAATTTCCCTGGAAATTATCCCCAGCCCTGGCATGCAGGAATTGGTGGTGTGCCTTTTGAACAAGGACCGGGTGGTATGGTTGTGGATCCAAGGGATGCCAAAGGCGTATTGGCACCACAGCCCATGAGCCTCCCGCCGCCACCACCGCCTCCACCCCACATGTCACACATGAAGCAGAATTACTATCCTGGTGATGTTGGGCATGAAGCTCAGGGTTATGGATGGCAACATGATAGTCGTGATAGCTTTGGTGGCCAAGGCTAGTAAGTAGTCTAATTGTTTGGGCTTCTCAGGATGCTTTTGCAAGAATAGTTGTTCTTTATGGGTGATCTTTCGAGAACAATTAAGCTCTTCATTTGAGCTCATTTTGTGCTTATGCTCAATTTGAATGCTCTTTTCCTATTTTGTCAACCGAAGGTTATGAAAAGTTTGATTAATGCTAAAAAATATTAACGTAGTTAGTAAGTAAAGAAGGACAAAATTAAACTATTCTTAAAAACGTTAAGAGGTTAAAACTAGAACAAAAAACAAAAATATTTTAAAAGGAAAATTTTAAGTCATTCCTAAACATTGGGAACGATATCAAAGTTTATAATCTTTTTCTCTTTTGCTTTATTTACGAGTAAAAGATATTTTTTATTCTTATGTTTTTACATTTTTAAGATTATTTTTAATGTTTAATTTGATTTAATTTTATTTTCAATAATTGGAATACATTTCAATTCAATCTTATTATCTTTTTGACTAGTAATAGTTAATTTCTTTTTTTTTTTTTTTTTAATTTTATCATTCTTTCACTTTTCATCATTTCCAGTCCCAAATAGGTAACCTCTACCCACAACTCTGCTTTTCCTTCCACAACCACCATTATCATCTCCTCCTTTGCCTCTTCGATCCTTTGCCACTGAATTTCTCTTTCTCCATTTACCAATGCAGTGTTGCTCTTGTCTTCCATTGCCGCTATGCTACTATTAGTGATAATGAGAAGAGAAAAGGGTATGATAGTGGTTAATAGGAATAAAATTGAAAAAGCAAATTTTGATTACCTTTTGACCCTAAAATTTTGATTACGAATTGAAATAAATGAATTTTATTTCAAACGTTGAATATAAAATTAAATTAAATTAATTGTTAGAGGTAGTTTGTAAGAATTTAAAAAATGTTAAAGATAATAAATATAGTTTATTTTTTATTCATTTCTTTTTATCAACATCTTAACATCTTCATTTACGAATGATGTAGATATATATGGCAAGGGAATAAAATCGTTGGAGACTTGAACACAATATGATTGAATGTGCAACTAGTATACAAGTGTCCCTCGTTTGGGCATTTTAACCTAAGGGAGGTGGTTATTCTCCAAATGAATCGAAGTTGCATTCCAGAAATAGGTCAAAATGGACCAACTTATAGTCAATATTCATGTATTCATTTGGATTAGGTTGGCGACTACCACTACTTCTGAATCCATTTAAATAAGGATTCTTAATGAGTGGTGTTTGTATGGTACATGAATTAGAAAAATCAAACCTATCTAATACTAAACTATTAATATAGGGTTGTCAGTAGTGAAAATCCGACTGTCTTACAGGAGAGAGCTTGAGAGTTAAATTGATTATGGTGCTCTTTATGTGGTGTATCATCTATGATCTCACATTCCCTCATTTCTTCTGCATCAATATTTGGGTTATGTATGAAGTAGTATTAGCTTTAATGTCTTTAATGTCTTCTAAAAATTCTCCCTTCAATTTCTCCCTTTAATGTCCATCTATTTTTTCATTCATTCTTTGCTACATATATTTATTTTCCTGTGACAACTCTTCCTCTTCAACTCATTCCTTTAATATCAAGTAAGAAGAACGAAAAATTTCAAATTAAATTTTGAATAAAAAAACAAGCATATTTATAACCCCTTCTTCCATTATTCACTATATTCTTCTAATTGCTTCGCCCATTTTTTATTTTTTCAATTTGTCATCGTGATCACGGTGGTGGCGATGGAGAATATGGTGACAGTTGTGATTGTTACAACTGCAGTGGGATGGGTCACATGGCTTGGGATTGTAACCATGGAGGCATGTATGGCAGTGATGGTAAATGCAAATCTGCTACGACTATGGGGATTCTGGAAATTTTGCAATGGACTACCCAATAAGCTCTTTAAAAGCAAGGTTTGATCACTTTCGATTTTCAGAAATTTTCAATTTCAAGATTTTTCGTCTGATGTTTTTCAAATTTTTGTTCAAATCTACTATATTTTGAATTTTTTCATTTTTTAAATCGTTATTTTATTCATCAAATTCTACACTTTCAGTGAGGTGTTCAATTACGAGATATTGAGTTTGAAAAATTTGAAATATGATGATGATCAAACATTATTAAAAATGTTAATTACAAAATTATTAATTTAATTTTTTATTCCAATTGGTTGATTAATAATTTTGTTAATGTGCAGATTTTGTTATTGGGCACAAGTAACATTAGCCCAAAATGTTAAGGAAATATTCAGCCTTTGGTACAAAAATATTTCAAGCATTGTGACTGAATTATTCTTGTATTGCAAATGATAATTGGGCCAGAAAATTAATATGAAGCCCAAAACAAATCCCTCTTGGTCCAACAAAGTGGTTGGTCCGAATTGAAAAAGAAAGAGAGGAATTGGAGCATGATGAGTTCGGCTACCTACTTCCCTTGTGGAATGGAATTTAAAATTAAATTGGTTTAATTACATGCATTGGTAACAGGAAAGAGAAAGTTCAAATTGATTTGATTGTAATGCTCCACACATTACTATGCATAGAGGAATGGAAGTGGGATTTAATTTGTTTTAATTCCATTCGTTGCATCCAAAGCTTTTTCTCTCTTCTCTCATCTCTCTCTTTGCATTCGGTCATATCAACAGGAAAGAAGGAAGAGCAAGTTATCAGAAGAGAAGTTCAATAATAGTAAAGCTATGAAGAAGGAAGAGGCTAGGATGATGATGGCCTCGAGAAAAGAAGATCTAAAGCATGGCTGTTGCTGAGATTTTTGCCACAAAAGGGAAGATGTGAAAAAGAAGCTTCAGGATCTTCATACCAATTGTAGAAGCAATCGGCTCGGTCAGAGAAGAAGATCTCTGAGGTGATGCTCGTTTCCACTTTTGTTCATCTAAGACAGAAGGTAGCTACTGCAGCTATGTGGAGGAGGAAGCAAAAATAGAACAGATGGAGCTGTCAAGGATCAAGAGTTCATCAGGGGTCAGAATTCTTTCTTGGGGACAAAATCAAGATGGAAGGCTCAGATTGATGAAGCTTGATGAGAAGGGATGAGAGAGAGGTAAATGCATGTTGATTGGCTTTCAGTTTCCCTCTCTCTTCTCTCTGTCCGAACCGGCCTTGTGTGATGGAGAAGATGTTGGTGGCTTAGTTGAACCTGTTTCAATCTTGGAAGCTTCTCCTTCTATAATAAGGGTGAACGGCCAAGGGATGAGACAAGAAGAGTAAGCACAGAGTTCTCATAGTTACCCAAGCTAACAGAAGTTCTTCTCCTTTAATGTGCTACATTTTGTTTTCTTTTCTTTAGTTTTGTCTGTCTGAGTCTCATGGTGAAAAAGGCAAACAGAGTGAGGTTTGTAAAAAAAAGTCAGTGAAAGGAAAAAGGCAGAGAGTGCAAAATTAAAAAAAAAAAAAACCATAGATGTCTAAGAGTTCCTTTGTATATCTATGTTGTGTTTCATGATCCTGTGGGGATTCTCTTGCAAGTTGTGTTAGCACTTTACGGTTGAAAGGTTGGTAGGTAACCAACTCAAGTTTAGTTTTGGGGATAGATTCTGGACTTGTCCCGGATAAGAATGGGTAGTTCATAGGGAAGAATTGTGTCTGTAATCAGTTGACTATAGTAAAATTCCGTCACTGTTGTGATGGAGACTGGATGTAGGCTGCATTGTACTTAGTAGCTGAACTAGGATACTTCTTGGTGTGATTCTCTCTTTCTCTTCTACTCCATTTTTGTTTCTGTTGCGTAGGAGACAAAATCGAAAAATATCTCCTAATCAGTTACGAGACAAAAAGAAAATGTCTCTTGACTAGTTATGAGACGAAAAAGCAGAAATATCTCCTGAAGCATTAAGACAAGGCAGAAATCAATACTCAGCTAAAAAAGGGGCTAAGATTCAACCCCCCTTCTCTTAGCCACTGATTACCATCACGAGACTCTAAGACAGTAAACCTTATCCATTTCGGGTAGTGATTCAAAGTATCTTGATAAAGAAAACTTGAGAATTGGATATTTTATAGTGTTTTCTATACCATTAATTCATTTGTAGTCTCCCATTCAATTATTTATTTTTTTCAAGTGAACTTTGCTTCTTATTTTTCATGACTTCTGACCATTTCTTCCTTCAATTGATTCTCTTTCATCACTGATTATTTTTTATCCATTCTCTATTTCAATATTTATTTTCTCTTCACCTAACAAGTAACAAAAACTTAGAAATTTAAAATTTAAAATTTGAATGACAAAAAAAAGGTATATTTATAACCCCAATATTCATTATTCAGTGGATTTGTATAGTTGTTTCTTCGCTTATTTTTTTTTGAATCTATCATCGTGGTGGTGGTGGCATTGCAATGAACATTGAGGTAGGAGTTAATTACCGTGGTAGATGAGGTGGCGACCGCTATAGTGGTGGAGCAGAATATGGAGGTGGTGGTTATCAATGTGGTGGTGGTGAATTCAAAGGAGAAAATGATTAAATAGAATGGATCGGTGGCAAAAATTGAGCAGCGATAATTTAGAGCACGTGCAGTAATACTAGGAAAGCATAGAGCACATTAGCGACGTGTAAGGATTAAAATAAAGGTATGTGATCACAATCATTGTTTGGAACTTATCTATGCAGCAGCGTTGTTCATGAGCAATCCAACTTTTAAGCTTTTTAGATAATACCGAGGCCTATTGAACATGCTCCTGAGATCTCAAAGTGGAACTATAATGGATCTGGCATTGGACAGACAACAGGTACAGATAAGAGCTGTTATGTGCCTTATATCTCAAAGAAATGTGATGGCAATGGCATGTTGACTGAATTTATATTCTTATGTTTGTGATTTTGCTTGATTGTGTATGCTATTTTTTTTTTAATTTAAATCTGCTTCATTTTATGATTGAGCAATGCTACGTAGTCAGCAACTATTATCATTTTTTACTAGCAATAATTTGTACCTATATTTATAGATATTTTGCACACAAAAAACATATAATTGCATTTAAAAATACAGAGATAAAAAGACATTGAAAACACATATAATTGCATTTGACATTGATATATAAGATATAGAGTTAGTTTGATTAAGCTTTTGTAAACTGTAGTTGAGTTTAATTTGATTATACTAGAATTATTTCGATTAAAACTTTGTTTCAACGGGATTTATGACATAAATATTTTGATTCAAGAGTAATTATAATTGATAAAATATTATTTAGATAACAATAACCAAAATGACTTTTAGATGTAAAATTATCAAAATGGTAAAAATTAGATTAAATTTTTAATATTATTATTTAACAATTTTTATATTACAGAATTTTAAATTATAATATATTATAATAAATTACACATAATATTAGATATATATATACACATAATTGATAATGCCTAATAATGATAAACTATAATAATAAAAGGCAAAATAATTTATAAAATTAAACAAAAATAATAATAATAATAAGGTGCATAAAATACAAAAATATATTACAATATATAAATATAACACTAATTTAATTGCAGAAGTATTAAATGAAGATGAAATAAAATGAAGATAGAGAAGCCATAAGGAGGAAGGTGAAATAAAATGAAGATGGAAGATGAAGAAGGTGAAGAAGGATACTTGAGAAATAAAATGAAGATGACCTTGTATGTAGAAAAGATGAGGAAGATGAAGAATGGTAGTTAAGAAATAAAATGAAGATCATCGTGTATATAGAAAAGGAAGAAGGCGAAGAAGGATAGTTGAGAGAATAAATTTTGCAATCAATTCTTAACGGTAGAATTAAAAGCAAAAATTACAAAATATTGCTTCTATTAAATTTACGTTTGAGGGTAAAAATGGGATAAGTATTGTTTTGGTCCCTCACGTTGAGGGTGAGAATCGAACCCGTCCCCGATCTAATTTTCGATTTAGAATCATCCTTAACGTTTTTTTTTTCGTATTAAAATCGTCCTTTTTAATTTTTATTCCTAAACTACCCTTCCTTTTTAATAAAATTTAAAAAATTAAAAATAAAAAAAATAAAACACGGTTGGAGTGGGGGGAGGGGAGACAGGGAGAGGGAGACCGGGGGTGGGGGTGGGGGTGGATGGTGGTGGGAAGGGGAGACCGGAGGGTGGGGGAGGGGGGAAGGGGAGACCGGGAGGGGGAGACCGGGGGTGAGGTGGGGGTGGGATGGGGGTGGATGGTGGTGGGAAGGGGAGACCGGAGGGGTGGGGGAGGGGGAAGGGGAGACCGGAGGGTGGGGGAGGGGGAGACCGGGGGTGAGGTGGGGGTGGGGTGGGGGTGGATGGTGGGGGGAGGGGGAGACCGGGGGTGAGGTGGGGGTGGATGGTGGGGGGAAGGGGAGACGAGAGGGGTGGGGGAGGGGGAGGCGGGAAGGGGTTTTATTTTTTTTTTAATTTTTTAAATTTTATTAAAAAGGAAGGGTAGTTTAGGAATAAAAATTAAAAAGGACGATTTTAATACGAAAAAAAAAAACGTTAATGATGATTCTAAATCGAAAATTAGATCGGGGACGGGTTCGATTCCGACCCTCAACGTGAGGGACCAAAACAATACTTATCTCGGTAAAAATTATGTAAAAAAAAATCATCCAAACAAGCTTGGTACATCATTCAAGGATTTTAAACATGCATTTCTGAACGCTAAACCAAACATACACATAGTGATAATCCTTGCATCAGGTTTTGATGTTAATGAACAATTGACGGAGAAAAAATCGTCGGTAAAGAATTTCTCAAGAAAATCGCGTTGCAAGTATAGATCTAAACTAACAAATTATCCTCGGTCAACGTTTAATTTGTTTGTCACTTAAGCAAACCCAATAAAATTAACCGAAGTATTTAAACCTCGGGTCGTCTCTCAAGAAATTGCAGGGAAGTGTGCAATTATTGGCTATGAAAAGGTATCTTCTGGGGTTTGTATAATAAGAGACAAGTAATGTAAATAACCAGGAAATAAACTAACAACTAAGAAAAACTCTTAGCAAGGAAAGAGAATTAGAAGTCCTATCCTCATTATCATCGTCAATTGTGATGGTAGATGTGAATTGCCTTCACTTAGTTAACCTCTAACCAATGGAGAAAGGTCAAGTGCATACAATCAACTTGAGTTCATAAGTCCTAATCAACTCATAGTGAGAGACTAGATTTAGTGAAGTTTAAGCTAACCGACAATCTTCAATTACCAATCAACAAGAGACTTTGATAATTCAAGAGTCTCAAAATCATCAACCCAAGCTAAGACACAAAAATCTAATTTAAAATCCAACCAAGCATTTCATCAAACACTTGGAAGGTACAAAATAAAAGCATAGAGAATTAATAAGAGATAGTAAAATATAAGACTAACACATGCAAGGGATCAATAACCAACAATTAAAGAAAGAAGTCATAAACATGAAATACTTCAAATTGCATTAAAAGGGAATTAAATCTAACAAGGAGAGTTCATAAACTAAATTGGAAAAATAGAGAAATCAACAAGAAAAGATAAACTAAGATACTAGAATAATAAAAGGTAGAAGAAAACTAAATTAAAGCAAGATAAAATTATGAAGCTAAGAAGAAAAAAGACTAAAAATCCTAAAACCTAGAGAGACGAGAGAGCCTCTCTCTCTAGAATTCTACATCTAAAACCTAACTATTGTAAAAATGAATGAATGATTTTCTTTTCAGCTCGACTCTGCAGCCTTTTGTCTTCATTTTCGGGCCTGAAACTGGGTCAAAAACAGCCCAAAAATCGCCCCAGCGAATTCACTTTACTGAGGCACGTGACGCTCGTCACGCGTACGCGTCAGCCACGCATACGTGTCGCTTGGACTCTGCACTGGCCACGCGTAGGTGTCAGCCACGCGTACGCGTCATTTGGTTATGGCTTGGTCACGCGTACGCATCAACCATGCGTACGCGTGAACACCAGCTTCTCAAAACTTCAATTTCTTGTGTTCCTTCCACTTTTGCATGCTTTCTTTCCATCCTCTATGCCATTCCTTCCCTATAAACCCTGAAATCACTTAACAAACACATCACAGCATCGAATGGTAATAAAAGATGATTAAAAATTAGTAATTTAAAGGCCTAGGAAGTATGTTTTCAATCACAGCACAAAATTAGGGAGGAAACTTAAAAAAATGCAATTTACATGAATAAGTGGGAGAATAATTGCAAAATCCACTCAATTCAATACAAAATAAACCATAAATAGTGGTTTATCAATCTCCCCATACTTAAATATTAGCATGTCCTCATGCTAAACTCAAGAGAACCAAAAGAGTGAAGGAAGGATGGTAGGACTTATGCAGTGCAACTTATCTATATGAATGCAACTATATGCTAAATGCTTCTACCTACTTGGTTAAAAGTAAATACAGCTTTCAAGAGCAAATATGAATGGGATTCCACTAATTCAAATCTCAAAATATAGTACAAGTAGACTTGCAAGAAGAAAGCTTGTGAAAGTTGGGAATAAAGGATCGAGCATCAAACCCTCATTGGAAGTATATACACTCTGATCATTCTAGTGTTTGAGGGTTGATTCTCTCGGTTCTCTACTAATCCTACTCTCTAAGGCTTGCTCTTCTTCTACCAATCAACAAAAATTTAATGCATGAATGCACATATCAAGAGGTCTTTTCAAAGGTTGTAATGGGGATAGGGTCAAGGTAGGAATGTATTTGGTTAAGTGGACTAAAATCCAAATCCTTGATTAACCTAAACGTCCCACCTAACCTAAGACACTTGATAAACAGATATTTTATACGATTTTTGACATAATTTTCATATAGTTTTTAGCATGTTTTGTTTAAGTTTTATTATATTTTCGTAGGTTTTAGTGTAAAATTCATATTTTTGGATTAGTATGAGTTTTTGTGTTTTATGGTGATTTCAGGTATTTTCTGGCTGAAATTTGAGAGTTTTGACAAAGTCTGATTCAGAGGCAAGGAAAGCATAGCAGATGCTGTCAAGATCTGACCTCCGTGCACTCAAGCAAGCATTTCTAGAGCTATAGATATCCAAATGGAGCGTTCTCAAAGGCTATAGAAAGCTAACATCCAGGGCTTTCCAGCAATATATAATAGTCTATACTTGTCTTTGAAGATGAAGGCCCAAAATTGGCATTCAACGCCAGCCACCTACCCCTTTCCTGGCGTTGGACGCCCAAAAGAGAGCAGTTGACGTCCAACGCCCACAAAGGTGTCCCAAGCAGGCGTTCAACGCCCAAGAAGTCTCCTATCACGTGGGAGACACTAAAGCCTAGCCTAAACACTCACCAAGTAGGTCCCGGACGTGAATTTTTGCACTACAAGCCTAAGCCTATCATATTTCTGTAATCCTTAGTTATTATATTAGTATATATAGACAAGAGTCCACCCTTGTTAGAGACTCTTGCCCACTTTTATGTTTCATTTTGTATTTCTTCTATCAGCATGAGTCACTAAACCTCCTAGGTTAAGGTTAGAAGCTCTGCTGAGTTTTATGGATTAATAAAAGCACTACTGTTCTATTTTAATTCGTGTTTGATTCTCTTCTAAGATGTATCTTCGTTCTTCAACCTTATGAATGAGTTGAACCGTCAAAAGTTATCTCTATTCTACATGGGTTCAGCGAGCGTCTTTCATCAGATATCAATGAACCACTAGCTTGATTATACATCTCTTAGACGGTTAATCCACTACTTCGTTGGGGACTTCTCGAGACATCAGTTCAGCCGAGGTATGGGGAGATTAGGGTCTTTGTGGTAAAGGCTAGAATCAAGGCGCAACATTCTCTGATCGGAAGATTCGACCTTGTCTGTGGCATTTTGAGTAGGATCACCAAGGGGATGAACTGTAGGAGCTTCACTTTCATTCAGACTGGATGTGCACTAAACCTGGTGTTCAGCCTAGAGGAAGATTGGCGGCCACTCAAACCGGCATTGATCACATACAGCCTGCTATAGAAGAAATTATTCACAGTTGGAGTAGACAGTAAGAAAGTATTGATCCATAAGAACAAGCATCTCCGAATCCTTAACCACCTTTTTATTATTAGATTCACAACCACTGAGTAACGTTATCTTTATTTTACTTTTATGCATTTAAACAACTAAACAACTTTTCTATCTGCCTAACTAAGATTTACAAGATAACCACTGTTTGATCCAAGCTGACAATCCTCGTGGGATCGACCCTGACTCACCTCAGGTATTACTTGGACGTCCCAGTGCACTTGCTGGTTCAGTTGTACGGAGTGTGGGAATCCGTGCACCAGCACTCCATGTAATCAAAATACAAAATTCAACTACCCATTAACCATGTTTTTTTACATATTCATGCATCCCAAAATTGAGTACAATATATATGCATTGCTACCACCATGTACCTTGGGGCATTTTGTCCCTTTTTTATTGCTTTTTTTCCCTTTTTTTTCTTTTTTTCTCTTTTTCTTTTATTCTTGTGGTGGATAATATATATATGAGAGATCAATGTATGTGATTAAAGTATTGAATGCATGAACATGCGTCCCAAACCCAATTTTTCCACACTTAAATCATGAACACTCTCACTAATCTAAGCTAACCAAGGATTCAAATTAAGGACATTCATTGTTTTCTGCTTAGAGTTAGTGATGTGCTAAAATAGAGAACAAAAGGGGTAAAATAGGCTCAACATTGGTTTGTAAAGGATAATGAAAGGGTAAGGCCATATGGGTATGTGAGTTTAGTGAAACAAAGGCCTCAATCATATAAGTGCATGCATACATTAAACAATGGAAATATAGAATCAAGCAAGACAAATATCACAATCTTAGAGAGAACAACACACACCAAAACAAAACATTGGTTGATAAGATGCAACCAATCAAATAGGTTAAAAAAGCTCACTAGGCTCGTGTGTTTAAGCTCTAAAACCATGTTCCAAAATAAATTTCTTCAAGCAAGTTCAAAAATTTTTAATTCAAATTAGTGAAATGCCCTAAAATAGTTTCTTGAAAAGGAATTCATCACTTCAACCAAGTAGTACATAAATGCAAGCAATTAACTACACATGTAATCTATAATGCAATGCAACAACTAACCAACAAAGAAAATTAAAAATTGGTGTTGGACAAGGAAGTAGTTACCCATGGAAGTCGGTCTCGACCTCTCCACACTTAAAGATTGCACCATCCTCGGTGCATGAAGAGATGGGCAAGGTGGATTAGGGTGGTTAGCTACAATTGATGAGCTTCCTTCAGAGGATTGTGCGGAAGGACTTGTTGTTTTCCCCATTTAGAAGCTTTTCTTTCCCTTCTTGGTGGCCAGCCTGAAAGGAGAGAGATGGTAGAAGATTAAGCCCAAAAATAAAGATATCACAACAGATAAAATATAGATTGGGTTAATACCAAATAAGAGTGGAGTTCTCAACTACATGGTAGCTACAATATGTAAGTGAGAAAGCAATATAAGCGAATGGCATATCAACTAAAACTTGATGCAAGAGTAAAGTTTAAGCATAAGTAAATAGCATGAAGAGAGCACTCGGGAGCATTAGGTTCAAATAAGAAAGAGTGGGTCATGAACGACAATATGAGTTCATATCAATACACAAAGAATACAAGTATCACAAAAGAGAAGCATTGACCTACAAATATCATCACCCAATAATACAAAACAAGTCACAAAGTACCAAAAAAATGCAAGAAATAGTCAACACCAATGGAAAAATAGCAAATTTAGAAAAGAAAATAAGAAGAAGCACAAAGTTAAAATGTAATGAATAAAGGTAAGCAACTGCAATTGACAAAAGAAAATAAAAGAGGATAAAGATGAGAAGGGAGGAGAAGAAAGTGAGAAAGGGAGAGGAAAGAAGAAGAAAGGAGAAGAAACAGGGCTGCTGAAGTCGCGCAGGCGACGCGTGCGCATGAGTCACGTGTGCGCGTGAAAACAGAAAGAGGCATGTGACGCGTGAGCATTGTCTACGCGTACGCATGGATGGCCCAAAATAAAAAGTGACACATTACTACTTTTCGTGCCAGACACACGAAAGCTGCACAGTTCCATCACAACTCTCTGGTTTTTGTACCAGAGGTGTAAGACCCGGTTAATTAACGGCTAATTAACCCATAAATGAGAATTTATTCTAGAAAGCCAAAAATATTATTTTTATGACTTAATATGATAGAGGAGATTGAGACGAGAATTTTGGTACCAATTTTATAGAAATCGGACCAAGATTGGACCGAACGGGTCAAACCGGACCCAAAGTGGGCCCTTGGCCCAACTAAACTAAACCAAAACTCTAGTTTTCAGCACTCTCTCTCCTCACTTATCACTCAAACACGCTGAAATAGAGGCCATGGAGGGAAGAACACTCTCTCAAGTTCTTTCTCTCATTTGATCTTCAAACCACCATAACTTTTGATCTAGAGCTCCGATCGTCGCACCGTTTGTGGCCACGCGTTCACCGCAGAGAGCTCTACAAAACCCATACAATCAATCTTGAGGTAAGCCACGTTTTGCTCTTCGAAATTCCAGCCCTTGTTTTCGAGTTTCATGGGTGAAATGTTGAGATTTTGGGTTCTTTGATGTTATAAGACCCAACTCTCTTGAAGGAGAAGGTTAATCTTGTCTCCTTGAACCTTGGGTGTGGTAAGATTCTCAACCCCAGTATAATTTGTTGTTCTATGATGTTTGGGTATTGAGATGTTGTGTATGGGTATGATGATTGTGGCTTAGGTTGTGTATATGTGAATATTGGAGCTTGATTGGTGATTTTGAAAAGCTTGGGAGAGGGTTTTGTGTGATAAAATCTATTCTTGGAGGTATTGAGACCTTGAGAGCTTGTGGACAAGTGGTTCGGAAGTGCTCCGGTTGAGCGTGGAAAATCGGCTAAGGTATGGTTTCGGTTTCCCGTATCTAATATGTAATATTGTAGGAAATACTTAGGCTAGAGGCCCTAAGATAGGCATTGAATTGTTGATGTTGTTGAATGGTTGAGATATATGATGTGATCATATATGTGATTATGAATATTGATGCCTTAATTGTGTGATATATGAGAAATGCATGTTGTGATATATGCTTGATGGATGATTGAGGTTGAATTGATGGGTGATACCATGTTGATGGTGAGTATGATGTTGATTATGTATAATGATGGTTGATTGGAAATGGTATTATTGGAAATTGGGATGAGGGAGGATGTAGGACATGATATTGTATTTGTCCTTTAGCCATTTGATTGAGAAGTGTTAAAATGGTTGGATGGTGATTTTGGAAAATTTGGTAAAATATCAATGTGTGAGTTGAGGATAGCTTGATGTTGATTTTGGTACATTTTGATTAATTTCAAAGAAAAGGGATGAAATTGGCATGTTTTGATTGATTTTGAAAAGAGTTGAAAGTGGCTTGTTTTGAAAATGGCACTTTATGGTTTTGTATGAAAATATAGTTTTTGGGCATACTTTGACGGGACATAACTTGGACTACGGATCTCTGATTTGTGCCAAATCTATTTAGAAATGAAATTGGATCCGGGATGTCCTTGCCGTTTGAAGAACGGGTGAAAAACGATTTAAAATGAGAAAGCTATGTCCGTCGGAAGATTGGGGGTTGAATCTGTGAATTCTGCAGCTTTTAACTTAGAAAATTTTTAGCAGAATGACCCCCCGCGCGTAGGCGCACTTGGCGTGTACGTGCCGTTCTTCGAGAAAGCACCATTCACGCGTGCGCGTGGTGTGCGCGAGCGCGTCGATGCGTTGCACCAAATGCCCAGCCATTTTCCAAAGAGTTGTACCAGAGTTGTGCCAGGGGCGCAAGAGCACCCACGCGTACGCGTGGTTGACGCTCGCGCGTCGTTTGGCTATTTTCAACCCGCACGTCCGCGCGTATGACGCTTGCGCGTCGATGAGTTTTAAGGCCATCCACGCGTGCGCGTGGAGTGTGCGTACGCGTGGCCCTGTCTTCATCCCAAAGTTGATTTTTGAGTTTTAAAAGCCAAATTTCATACTTCTAAGCCTCCGATCTCACCACTTATGTCTTGAATCATTATGATATGCCTAGCATGAGAAAAAGGGCTAGTGAATGTGGTAACTTGCGAGTGAAGCAAGGGAAAAATAAATGATCAATGAGGATCAAAGATGATTAGGTGAGATGCGGAGAATGGCGGTGGAAGTGCTTGTTGTGCCATGGGCCGAAGGGCCGTAATTGTTAATGAATTGGCTGGTTATGGATTTAACCGTGAGCCAGATGGCTAGATTATTACCGTGTTACGGCGGAGCCATGATTATGGCTAAGTATAAATGTATATATGCTGTTGAATGAATTGTGAATGTTTGCACTTCCACCATCGGAGATGAGGGTTTCCCTGGGAGGAAGCAGTGGCTAGCCACCACGTGCTCTAGGTTGAGACTCGAAGCTCTTTTGACCCTATGTCGTAAGTGTGGCCGGGCACTGTGAAAAGCCCGGATGAGCTCGCCCCCGTAAATATTCACCAGTGAAGGTGATGGATATGGATCATGATTATGATCAAGTTTATGATGAGTATAACTCGAGTTGGGGATGCGCGACAGAGGGACAGTCCAATGGTTAGCTACCAGGACTTGTCGGGTTGGCTCTATAACCGACAGATGATATCATCAGCCACTAGGGATAGGCATGCATCATAAGCATACTACATGAATTGTTTGAGATTGCCTATTTGACTGCATATTACTTGCTAATTGTCTAAATGCCTTATCTGTTCCTATTTGTAAATCTCTTGTCTGATATAACTGTGTTTGCTATATTATACTCCTGCTGGTGGTTGGGAGGTCTGAAGGAATTGGAAAGGGAAGTATTAGTTAGACTGAAGGATCTTTAGTCAGTTGCCACTTATGGTTTAGCTTGTTTATAAGCTTTGATATTATCTGGAGGAAGTTCTAGGATTGCCTTAAGCTTTCTTCTATTATTATGTATTATATATGTGGAAGCTGTTACCGTGCTGGGGACCTCTGGTTCTCACCCATGCGGATTTTGTGATTTTCAGATGCAGGACGCGAGGCTTCTCGTTAAGGCATGCTGGAGACTTCTGGATTAGCGAAGATTCTTGGTTCTTGGGACTCTGTTTTGATTTATATATCTTGTTTAGATACTTTTATCTCTATTAAATAATACAAACTGTGATGACTCCTTCTAGAGGGGATTTTGGAGAATAGATTTCTGTATTTGTGTCCCTTTGGGGTTTTCCTTATTTTATTGTATGTATATATTGCTATGCTCGGGCCGGTTATCTTCGCAGCCGGATTTTGAGTCTTGATATTCCTGTTTTTGACACTCCTTTATATATATATGATCTTGCGTTAGCTTATCCTTTGCTCGTTACGTTATCGATCGGAGTGTTGCGCGTTCAAGTTACGGTTTTTGTTTACCCCTTTTTCTACAAAGGCTCCTAGTTATAATCAATTATTCATACTATTATACGTACTAAATTTTTGTTTTAGAGGTCGTAATACCTTGCCATCTCTGAATTATGACTTAAGCATAAGACTCTGTATGGTAGGGTGTTACAAGAGGCAGCATTCAGGGACGACGCGTGCGTATTGGGTACGCCCACGCGTGGAAGGCCAGAAATGCAAGTGACCCGTACGCGTCAGCGAGGCGCACACGTGGGTTAGATTGTGCGCCTAGCACCCCACACCCGCACAGTGTCAGCACAACTCTCTGGTTTTTGTACCAGAGAGCAGCAGGAGCAAAATTTTTTTTATAATAAACTAACAAGCTTAAACACAACTTAAACTAAATAAACCTAACTAAAATTGAAAATTCAACTTATTACCAATATAAAGAAAAGGAAAAAATGAGAGGATGTTACCATGGTGGGGTGTTTTCCACCTAGCACTTTTAGTTAAAGTCCTTAAGTTGGACATTTGGGGAGCTTCTTGTCATGGTGGTTTGTGCTTGAACTCATCTTGAAAACTTCCACCAATGCTTGGACTTCCAATAAGCTCCAACATTTCCAAGTAAATTCACCAAGCCTTGATGAAGTTCTTCACAAGCTTTGAGCTCCCAAAGTTGATCCTCTTGTATGCCGAGATCCCAAATCTTATTTCTACACCCGTCTTCAAGTTGATAATCATTATTCCATTCGGGTGGTAAGCAATTCGAATTCTCACTGAGGTATGCAAATAACTTCCTAGACCCATTTAATCTAGCTCTATACCAATCTTTGCATTTCAACTTTGAGCATGCAACCATATTGAACCTTGCATGGCAACTCCAACCACTAACCATCTCCCTTATGCTCTTAAAGCCACAAAGAGTTCTAAGTTGACCATCTGTCTCAAGCAACCCATATTCAAGTGGGAAAGTAAAGCTTAAGGATAAGAATTTTACCCACTTGAATGTTGTGTTAGATGGTAATGGCTTGGGGAGAGGTGTTTTTAATGATCTTGCAAGCTCCACTCCCTTGTGCTCTTCCTTGACTACTTCCACCTCTTGCCAAGCTTCTTCAACTTCAACCTCTTCCTCTTGGTTGCTTTCATCAATTTCAATTCCTTGCTCACCAACTTCTTCTATACATTTTTCATTGTCCAAGTCAGGTGTTGGAGGTTGTGCTCTAGCCTCCTCAACATCAATTTCACAACACAATGAGAAAGGTTCAACAATCTCAAATGGTACATTAGTTGGTGTGGAATCATCTTCAATAATAGGATTTATTGCTTGCTCAACCTCTTCCAATCTCTCATCAATTTCTCGTTAAGGAATGCTGGAGACTTCTGGATTAGCGAAGATTCTTTGTTCTCGAGACTCTGTTTTGGTTTATATATCTTGTTTAGATACTTTTATCTCCATTAAATAATACAAACTGTGATGACTCCTTCTAGAGGGGATTTTGGAGAATAGATTTCTGTATTTGTGTCCCTTTGGGTTTCCTTTGGGGTTTTCCTTATTTTATTATATGTATATATTGCTATGCTCGGGCTGGTTATCTTCGCAGCCAGATTTTGAGTCTTGATATTCCTGTTTTTGACACTCCTTTATATATATATATGATCTTGCGTTAGCTTATCCTTTGCTCGTTACGTTATCGATCGGAGTGTTGCGCGTTCGAGTTATGGTTTTTGTTTACCCCTTTTTCTACAAAGGCTCCTAGTTATAACCAATTATTCATACTACTATACGTACTAAATTTTTGTTTTAGAGGTCGTAATACCTTGCCATCTCTGAATTATGACTTAAGCATAAGACTCTGTATGGTAGGGTGTTACATTATGGTATCAGAGCAGTTCGTTCCTGTAGAGCCTGAGGGACGGACTGACTATGCTTCTGTGCATTCTCTGTATGTGTGTTATGTGCTGTTAGTATATCTACTTGATATAATTGGCATAAATGTTCATGAGCATACATTTGGGACTTTGAAGCACTAGACTTCCGATATTGAGACTGATCAACTTAATATCGATTGTTTGGTGTGTATAGGAACCAGATGGCGCCTCGTAGACGCGGTAGAGGTCGTGGGAGGAGTCGTAATAATGCTCGTGCGCCGGAGATTAACCCTAATGATCTGGTGAACTTTATGACTGCATTGGAGAACATGGCTGCTGCTATGCAAGCCACTGCTGAGGCTCTTGGTCAATAGATGAACAACCATGGTAATGACGGAGGTGGAGTTCAGGGCCCGATGACACTGGCGAACTTTTTAAAGGTTAATCCACCTAAGTTCAAGGGAACCACTAACCCGACTGAGGCCGATACATGGTTTCAGGATATGGAACGAGCACTGCAAGCGCAAGTGGTACCTGAAGGGCAGCGTGTGGAGTTCGCTACCTATTTGCTCACTGGTGAAGCGTCGCATTGGTGGCAAGGAATCCGACGCCTCCTGCAGTAGGGTGATGATTATATCACCTGGGATGTCTTCCAAGAGGAGTTCTATAAGAAGTACTTTCCGACTTCTGCTAGGACGGCCAAAGAGCTTGAATTATTGCAGCTGAAGCAGGGTACTATGTCCGTATCTGAGTATACTGACAAGTTTGAGGAGCTGTTCAGATTCTCTCGTATGTGTCAAGGGACTCCGGTGGAATATGAGGAATGGAAGTGTGTTAAGTACAAAGAAGGACTCCGGAGCGATATTTTCGGTTCGGTGGGGACAATGGAGATTAGAACTTTCTCCGAGTTGGTGAATAAGTGTAGGGTTGCTGAAGAGTGTGTGAAGAGGGCAGCCACTGAGAAAGGGAGTCACAAAGGATCATTTTCACACAACCGAGGGAAGAGCTTTGCACCTAGAGGTCCGCCTTTCAAAAGGGGAGGTTCTTTTAGGAGGCCCAACAACAACTACTCCCAAGGGAAAAGGTTTGGAAAACAGCCTCAAAATGAGCAAGCTTGTACTAGGTGCGGGAGTCACCATCCGGGAGTACCATGCAAGGCCGGATGGGGTTTGTGCTACAATTGTGGAAAGGCGGGGCATATAGCCACAAATTGTCCGGAGAAGCAGAAACAAGGTGCTGGGAAAGCACAACAAACTGGTCGGGTGTTCACCACCTCAGCTGTGGGTGCAGAGGGATCCAAGACACTCATTCGAGGTAACTGTGAAATGGCTGGTCAAACTTTAAATGCTTTATTTGATTCGGGAGCATTGCATTCATTCATTGCATTTGAGAAAGCCCATGAGTTAGGATTGAAGATCGTAACCTTAGGTTATGACCTAAACGTATATAATGCTACCCATGAAGCCATGGTAACTAGGCTAGGATGCCCGAAAGCTTCGTTTAGGTTCAAGCAGCGTAATTTTGTCCATAATTTAATCTGCTTACCGATGATCGGTCTTGACCTTATCTTGGGATTGGACTGGTTATCTGAGAACCATGTCCTGCTTGATTGTTCTACAAAGTCGGTGTACTTTATGCCAGAAGATACAAAAGGGCCGATCGTGGTAAATAATTATTACTTGAATTCGATGATGGTGAACTGTTCTGGAATCGAATGTCAGGGTATCCTGTTGTTAACCGCGGGTGTTTCGGGTGATGATCAAAGGTTGGATCAGATTTCAGTAGTGTATGAGTTTCCAGAAGTGTTTCCCGATGATATTGAGGAATTTTCACCTAACCGAGAGGACGAGTTTGCTATTGAATTGGTGCCTGGGAAGGGACCAATCTCAAGTGCTCCTTATAGAATGTCACCATTAGAGATGGCCGAGCTGAAGTCTCAGTTAGAGGAATTGTTGGGTAAGAACTTTATCTGACCAAGTGTTTCTCCGTGGGGTGCTCCAGTGTTACTGGTAAAGAAGAAAGATGGAAGTATGCGACTCTGTGTGGATTACAGGCAGCTGAACAAGGTCACCATAAAGAATAAGTACCCATTACCGAGAATTGATGATCTCATGGATCAGTTACCAGAAGCTGGGGTTTTCTCTACGATCGATTTGCGATCCGGTTATCACCAGATAAGGGTGAGGGGTGAGGATATCCCTAAGACCGCTTTCAAGACTCGTTATGGTCATTACGAGTACACTGTAATGTCCTTTGGTTTGACGAACGCTCCTGCAGTATTCATGGATTACATGAATAGAGTGTTCTGTCCGTTTTTGGATAAATTCGTTGTTATCTTCATTGACGACATACTGATTTACTCCAAGACTGAAGAAGAGCATGCGGAACACCTGAGGACCGTGTTGCAGATTCTAAAGGAGAAGAAACTCTATGTGAAACTGTCTAAGTGTGAGTTTTGGAAGAGTGAGGTGAAGTTTTTGGGTCACGTGGTGAGTAAGAAGGGAATAGCCGTAGATCCAACTAAGGTGAAAGCTATGATGGATTGGAAGCAACCAACCACAGTAACTGAGATAAGGAGTTTTCTGGGTTTAGCTGGCTATTATCGAAGGTTCATGATGAGAGGAACTTTTGCGTGGTTTAGAAATTTGCGGATAAATCCTCGTTGCAAGTATAGTTTCTAAACCTTCAAAAGTCCTTTCATACAAACGTTTTGGTTGTCACAAGTAACAAACCCCTTAAAAATTGTTAACCGAGTATTCAAACCTTGGGTCGTCTTCTCAAGGAACTGCAAGGAAGTATGTTCTTATTATTGGCTATAAAGGTTGTAATCGGGGTTTAGAAGGTGAGAAGCAAGTGATTTGAATGACAAGTAAAGTAAATGGCAATTAAAATAAATAAATACTGTAAAGCAACTTTTGGCGAGGTAAGAGAAATTGGAAGTCCAACTTAGTTATTTCTCTCAACAATAATGAAAGTTGAATCTAAATTTCACTTAGTTAACCTTTGCTAGAGCAAAGGAAAGTCAAGGGACTAATTAGTTTGACCTTCCAATCCTATTTATTTCCTAAGAAAAAGTTGGGATTATTGAAGTTCAGTTCAATTAGCAAGATAGCGATTATCAGTTATGTTGAGTTTGATAATGTTGAGTTACTGATTTCTTAACCAAGACCAAAAGGGGAAAAAGTAAAATTGATGGAATAAAAATGTCCTTAGATGGAAAGCAATGGTAACACAAATTAAAGAGAAAGCAATCAATAACTGAAATACCTCGAATAATCATTAATTCAAATAATAATCTGTAACATAGAATAATTCATAAGCCAATTGGGCAACATCTGTAGATACGAATAAAAGCATTAAAGTAAAAGTAGCATAGAAACATAAATTAAAGTAAATATTAAACCTGGATCGAGAGTCACTCTTAAAAAACTAAGAGAACTCCTAAATCCTAATCCTAAGAGAGAGAGGAGAGAACCTCTCTCAAACTAAATATAAATCATGGAAAGTAGTAAAATGCGAGCTCTCCTTGAATGGATGCATTCCCCCACTTTATAGCCTCCAATCTGTGCTTTCTGGGCCGAAAACTGGGTCAGAAACAGCCCAGAAATTGCCCCCTGCGTATTCTGGTACATGGCCTCTGTCACGCGTCCGCGTGGGTCACGCGGTCGCGTCATATGGAGTTTTCCTTGTGGCGCGGTCGCGTCGGTCACGCGTCCGCATCGAATGCGCTATGCTCAAGTCGCGCGGCCGCGTCAGTCATGCGGCCGCGTCGCTGCTTTTTCGCTCTTGGCACGCGATCGCGTCGTCCATGCGATCGCGTGGATGCCAGTTTCTTCAAAACTCTATTTCGCACTTTCCTTCCATTTTTGTACGTTTCCTTTTTCATCCTTTAAGTCATTCTGCCTTTAGAAAATCTGAAACTACTCAACACACTAATCACGGCATCGAATGGAAGTAAAGGTAATTAAAATAATTAATTTTAAAGCTTAGGAAACATGTTTTTCACATACATCACATAATAAGGAAGGGAAAGTAAAACCATGCAATTAATATGAATAAGTGGGTAAAGAGTTGATAAAATCCACTCAATTGAGCACAAGATAAACCATAAAATAGTGGTTTATCAACTTCCCTACACTTAAACACTAGCATGTCCTCATGCTAAACTCAAGAGAAGCTATAAAGGTGAAGAGGAATGGTAGGATGTATGAAATGCAATCCTATCTATATGAATGCAACTACATACAAAATGTTTCTACCTACTTGATTTAAAAGTAAACAAGTTCCCCAAGACAAATACAAACCAATTTTCACTAATTCAAATCGTACAATAAAAAGCAAGTAAACTTGTAAGAAGACAGCTCATGAAAGCAGGGAACATAGAATCAAGCATTGAACCCTCACTGGTAGTGTATATCACTCTAATCTCTCAAGTGTATATGGTTATTCACTCTACTCTTCTCTAGTCATGCTTTCTAAACCTTGTTCTTCATCTAACCAATCAACAAATATTTAATGTACCAATGCAAACATCATGAGATCTTTTCAAGGTTGTAATGGGGCTGAGGTAAAGGTAAGGATATATGTATGGCCAAGTGAGCTATAATATGAATCTTTAATTAACCTAAGCTCTCACCTAATATACATATACTCTATATACTTTTAAATTCATGCTTAGCTACCCATAATTCCCACTTTTGTATAATTCCCATACTCATGTACCAAATTTTCTTTAATTTTTATCACATGTGCATTGATCTTTTATTAAACTTAATATTGGGGTAATTTTGTCCCCTTATTTACTTATTTATTGAGTATTTTTGGATTTTTCTCTTTTTTCTATTTTTTTTTGTAGAGAAACAAACATAACTTATCAATGCACATGGATTTTCTATTATTTTTCTATTTTGGTTTTTCATGAGTAGGTTCCTAAATTCCTGATATTCAAATAAATTAGAAACATTATACTTTTCCTTTATTAACCCATGTTCTCACAGTTTCCCCACACTTAATTAACACACTATCTTAAGCTAACCAAAGATTCAATTGGGATAATTAATTTGTTTTCAGCTTAAGGCTAGTGATGTGGTAAGATATAGAACAAATGGGGATTTCAAGGCTCAAAGTGGCTGACAAGGGTGATTTAAAGGGTAGGCTTATTTGGGATAAGTGAGCTAAAATCAAATAATGGCCTCAATCATATGCAAGCATGTAAATACACTAAATATTGGACATATAGACTGAAACAAAGTAAAGATCACAATTATAGAGAAGTAAACACACAAGAATAAAATATTTATGGTTAAATAATGTAACCATGTAAATAAGCTCAAAATCTCACAGGTTGTGTGTTCTTTGACTCAAAAATCATGTTCCAAATACAACTTCAAACAAATTTAACAAAAAATTTTTCAATTTAAATTAGTGAAATTTTTCAAAAATAGGGTCTTTAGAAGAATTTTATTACTTTAACCAAGTAGTAACTAGATGCATAAAATCAAACAAATATGCAAATGCAACAACTAATTTAACAAAGAAAATTAAACATTGGTGCTAAAATATGAAGTGACTAACCCATGGAAGTCTGTATCGACCTCCCCACACTTAAAGATTGCACCGTCCTCGGTGCATGCTGAGATGTGCAGGTGGACGAGCTGTTCCAACTGATGCTTTTCTTCAAGGATTGTGCTGATGGACTTGTTTGTCTCCCCATGTAAACGTCTTCCGGTTCCCTTCCGGGTGGCTATCCTAAAAGAGAAAAGGGAAGAAGAGTAACCCGGAAATAGAGATAAGAAAATAAAAGAAGTATGGGTGGGTTAATGCCAAATGATAAGGGTCTCATTTACATGGAAGCTTCAACATGTAAGTGAGAAAACAATAGAAGCCATGGCATGCCAGTGGTGTAAGATTTGAAATATAGGGGAGGAGAGTGTGGGTAATGAAAGACAGTATAAGCTCATGTCAATGCAAAAAGGAATACAAATATCATAAAAGATTAGCATTGATTTAAATAATATTACCCAACAGTGTAAACAAGTCACTAAGCACCAAATAATACCAGAAAAGACACAACAGTTGAATATGAACAAGTGACACCAATGGAAAAATAATAATTTTAGAAAAAAAAAGAAAAATATGCACACAATTAAAATGCAATGGATGAAAGTATTTAAATAAAATAAAATAAAAGAGACGAAGAATGAGAAGGAAAAGAAGGGAAGAAGAAATAAGTAAGAAAGGAGGGAGGAAAAATTAGGTTTGGAGAAGAAACGATAAGATATTTGGCAAATTAGGATAAGCTGTGCGGCGCAAGCGACGCGGTCGCGTGGGGCACGCGGTCGCGCGACTTGCGCTTATACTGATTGACGCGGCCGCGTCGGTCACGCGGTCGCGTGACCCATTTTATGCTACTGGCGCGAGGACAGCCTCGCTCTCGCACAACTCTCTGTTAAAAAATCATTAATTGCCAAATATTGGGTGACGCGATCGCGTGGGGCACGCGATCGCGTGAGTGGGCACTTAGTAGGATGTGACGTGGCCGCGTGGGGAACTCGGTCGTGTGAGATGGACTGCGCGTCCAGCGCCAGTCCAGCACCACTCTAGCACAACTTTCGGCTGTGCACCATTATTACGTCGAAATCCTGGTCACACGGCCGCGTGGGGCACGCGGTCGCGTGGGAGGCCAGTATTCCCACTGACGTCGGGATTTCTACCAGTAAAGAAATTCATAGAAACGGTTGCGTTGTAGATATAGTTTCTAAACCGGCAAAAATCCCTTCGTACAAACGTGTTGGGTGTCACAAGTAACAAACCCCTTTTTTAAAAATTGTTAACCGAGTATTCAAACCTCGGGTCGTCTTCTCAAGGAAATGCGAGGAAGTGTTGTCTTATTATTGGCTATAAAGGTTGTAATCGGGGTTTAGAAGGTGAAAAGCAAGTAATTTAAATGACGAGTGAATTAAGTGGCAATTAAGAATAAATAATAACTGTAAAGCGACTTTTAGCAAGGTAGAGAAATTAGAGGTCCAACTTAGTTATCTCTCTCAACAATAATGAAAGTTGAATCTAAACTCCACTTGGTCGACCTTTACCAAGGTAAGGGAAAGTCAAGGGACTAATTAAGTTGACCCTTGAATCCTAATTATTTCCTAAGAAAAGGTTGGGATTATTTAAGTTCAGCTCAATTAGCAAGATCACGATTATCAATTGTATTGAGTTTAATAACTGTTGAGTTACTAAATTCTTTACCAGAACCAAAAGGGGAAAAAGTAAAGTTGCTGGAATAATAGTAAAAATATCCTTAGATGGGAAGCAATGGTAACTTAAGTCAAAGAGAACAATCATAAACTGAAAATACTTCAATTATCATTAATTCAAATAGAAATCTGTAACATGGAATAATTCATAAATAATAATAATCAATTCAAATGTTGGAATAAATAAAGAGAAGTAATATTAAAATAAAATTAAACCTGGATCCAGAGTTACTCTTAAAACAAGAAGAAATCCTAAATCCTAAAAGTAAGAGGGAGGAGATCTCCCTCTCAACTAAATCTAATTCATTGAAAGGTGAAAATATGCGAGCTCTCTCTGAATGGATGCATTCCCTCACTTCATAACCTCTGGTCTATGCCTTCTGGACTTGGATTTGGGCCAAAAAGGGCCTCAGAACTCGTTATGAGCGTTTTCTGTAATTTCTGGTGCGTGGCCTCTGTCACGCGTCTGCGTGGGTCACGCGGTTGCGTCAATTGGAGCTTTTCCTTGCCACGCGGTCGCGTTAGTCATGCGACCGCGTCATGTGCGTTCTGCTTAAGGCGCGCGGTCGCGTCAGTCATGCGGCCGCGTCGCTGCTGATTCTTGCTTGGCACGCGATCGCGTCATCCATGCGATCGCGTGGATTCCAGTTTCTTTAAAGCTCCATTTTGCTTTCTCCTTCCATTTTAGTATGTTTCCTTTTTCATCCTTTAAGCCATTCTGCTTTAGAAAATCTGAAGCTACTCAACACACTAATCACGGCATCGAATGGAAATAAAGGTAATTAAAATAATTAATTTTTAAAGCTTAGAAAACATGTTTTTCATTATATGACATAATAAGGAAGGGAAAGTAAAACCATGCAATTAATGTGAATAAGTAGGTGAAGAGTTGAATAAATCACTTTAATTAAGCACAAAAGAACTCATGAAATATGGGTTTATCAATCTCCCCACACTTAAACACTAGCATGTCCTCATGCTAAATCCAAGGTAAATAATTAAGGTTAAAGTGATGGAATGTTATGAAATGCAACCTATGCTAAATGCATCTACCTAATGAGTCATGCAATTCTAATTCATCCACTCATATATAAAGCTTACATGTAGCTAAGTTAATTCACATTCTCAAGGAGTTGTGTATATATATATAGCCAACCCTTAAATAATAAAGCACTTTAGCAAATGAGATGGGAAAGGAAACATTGTACAAACTTGCAAAACAATTAGTAAATTTTGAGCACAGATATATGTTGATGAGTTATTGAACCCTCACTGGATTTTGTGTTTACTCTCTAGTCACTCAGTGTTTATTGGGTTTATTCACTCTATTTTTCTTTTTATTCTTAAGTTCTACAGCTTTGTTTTTCATCTAACCAATCAACAATTATAGAATATAGTCATACCAAAAAGTCATGAGGTCTTAATTAAGGTTGTAATGGGGCCAAGGTAAAGGTAAGGATTTATGTATATGGTTAAGTGAGCTAATACGTGAATCCTTAATTAGACTAAGATCTCACCTAACATACATATTTAACAAGATAAAACTTCTTCACCTATTTTCCCATAATTTCCCACTTATTGTTACATGCTCATGTTTTACTTTTTATTTTTATTCCATGTGCATTGTTTTCATTGGGGAATTTCTTTTTTTTTTGTATCCCCTTTTATTTGGATGCTGAAAATTAAAATTTTTTTTAATGCACATGATAATTGAATCATTTAGATTTTCTCATGAGCATGCTTCCCAAATTTTATTTTATTCCTTTTTACTTTTCTATCTTTTTGTTTCTATTACCCATGTTCCCAAAAGGTTTCCCGCATTTAACTCTATTTATAATTTTCTATCTTAAGCTAACCAAGGATTCACTTAGGATTTTATTTTGTTTTTCTGCTTAAGGCTAGTAATTTGGCTAAATAGAATAAAGGGGTTTTGAAAGGCTCAAGGGGGCTAACAAGGGTAATGTAAAAGGTAGGCTAATTTGGGGTGAGTGAGCTAAAATCAAATGATGGCCTCAATCATTCTCTTGGTATGTATCTATTCTATATTCTATAATTGGACATATAGATTAAAGCAAAGTAAAGAACATCAGAATAAAAAGAAATGTGACACACAGAAATGAAATTATGGTTTGAATGCAACCATATAATTTAAGCTCAAGACTCATAGGCTGTGTGTTCTCTAACTCAAGCATCATATATCATTCATATATTGTATGCAGGTTTAGTTAAAAATTCCCATTATTCTCTTGAAAAAATTATTTAGGGTAGCTTTTAAAGTTTTAATGTTCCTCCTTGATGAAATGTTGTCAACTAACATGTAATGCTATATATACAAGTGTGGGTTATTTTGATTCTGTTAAAGTTTCTAGTTTACTTCCTTTCTATATTTTTCTATTTAAACTATACTATCTTATGCTAAAAGGGTAAACTATACTAATTAATCCACTAATAAATCAGAATTTTCAACTAAACTAAATAACTAAAATAAACTAAATGGCTGAAGTATGAACTAAAGATGCAAAATGCAGAAAATAAAGTAAAATACACAAGTAGCAATGTATAAGTACTCAGAAAATAACAATAAAAGAAAAAGAGAAAAATACAGAAAAATATCCAAAATAAAAGAAAAAGTATGTAGTAGTTCACCAAAATAAACGCCAGAGATGGCGACCTCCCCACACTTAAAATGAAACATCGTCCTCGATGCTCAATCAAGCCTGGTGTGAAGGAGTGTCATCAATGGTAGGGATGGTAGCTGGGGTCTCCGTGGCGGTGGTGGGGTGAGGGTCTGGCTGCTGTGGAGGTGGGACGAACTGGAGCAGGATCTCCGGATCTGCAGCCTCTATCTGGTGCATAACCTCCTGATGCGGGGCAGCCTGCTCTGTGGCTGCCTGCTGATGAGTCTCCGCCTGGAAATGAGGCTCCTCCTCGTGCTCATCCTCCTCTTTGTGCTCATCCTCTGATGGCTTTGAAGGGGTGTCGGGCTCGGAGGAGATGTCGACGCCCTGTCTGATCATCAGCTTCAGATGGGAATAGCGTCGCCTGTTACGGCGCTCTAATCTCTCATACCGGCACCTGTTACGGCGCTCCATCTGATTAAGCTGGCGGAATAGACGGTGCACGAGGCGATAGACCGGCTCAGAGGCGGGTGGAGGTGCAGTGGTGGCAGCAGGGGCAGCTGGGGCAGCTGTGGATGAAGAGGGTCCAGCAGACGGAGGGGTTGTCTCATCAGTAGCAGTGACAGGTGGTGGTCTGTAGCCCAAAGCAAGGAAGTTTCTGCTGTGCGGGATGATCTTCCTGCAGTCCGCTGCTAGTGGTCTCTCATCGGCATCCTCCCAAGGCACATCAGCCTAACGGCCTAGCCGTGTAACCAGGTAAGGAAAGGGGAGGGTGCCTCGGACGTGGGCCCTGGCCATATAATGCCGGATAAAACGAGGCAGATAAATGTCCTTACCCTCCAGCACACACCAAAGGAGGGTGATCATGGTAGCCGGGATCTCCGTCTCGTGAGTACTCGGCATCACAAAGTTACTCAAGATCTGATGCCAAAGCCGAGCCTCATTATTTAAGTACACTCTCTTGATCCCTCTAGGCATAGTGGTGTTCTGACCCATCTCCCAAGGAACAGCAGGGTCGAGAGCTATCCTTGCCTTCACAGTATCCCAGTCAAACTGCATCTGGCCCATGTCCTCCTCAGCCTGTGCAAAACCATCTGGCTGATCGAACTTGGCGGGGAGCTGGAGAATGGTCTCTATGGCCTCCTCAGTGACCAGAATTAGCTTTCCTCTCAGGTTCACTGCATCTAGGGTAGTAAGGTAGTAGTTGCAATAGAATTTCCGGACCCAAGATGCATTGACCTCTGTCAGTGGTCTCTCCAGAAAGTACCAGCCCCTTTGCTTGATTTGCTCAGTAGTGTATTGCTAGAGGGCCTCTGGAATCTTCAAGGTACGTTCCAGGTATAGATTTCTAGAGTTTGCAAAAGCCGGGTACTTCAGTTCACAGTACCGGTTTGCAAATTTTATAGGATCATTTGCAGGAAGCAGTTGGTTAGTTTTCTCCTGCTGTGTGAAATTCTTCTCCCGCCATGATGTATCATGCATTAGAGAAATGATGGACTGGGAGGAATCTCCTCTCTTGCGCTTGCCTTTACCTTTCCTCTGTGAAGCAGACATCCTGAAAAACAGAAAACTAGGAATTTAAAAAAATCGGAAAGCAAATAGGCAATTAAATAAAGGAAATCCAAGCGGCAAAGGAGAAATAAAATAAGGAAAATGAGTAAATGAAATATGATTGAATGAATGTTAAATGGAAAGAAAATAAGCAATATGCCATGGTTAGAAAGTTAGAAGAAAGTGAAAATAATCAGAAAAGAGATCAAAAGGGTTAGTATGGTTAGGATTGGAAAAAGAAATTAGTAACTTAAAATCAGTGAGTTAGGAAGGTAAGTGGCATAGAAAAATTCCATATAACAAGGATTCACAGGTAAGAAGAGAAGTACTCATAATTGAACAAGCAGTTTATGAACCAGGAAATAAAAAAGGATGAGAAAGTCTGCCATAGCATTCATGTAGTGGTTTGGGTAAAGCAGAGGGAAACAAATTTCAGAAATGCGAAACCCAAAACATGAATGAAAACAAATTTTTAAAAAAATTGGGCAGCATTCTGGCTAAAATTGGATTGTCCCGGAAGATAAACAGCAATTTAATCAGTTCATATGAATTAAAAAAATCAAGCTGCATGTACATAGATATAAAATAAACATAAAAACTCAATGTAAACAGCAGCAACATACAAGAAAGCAGCATATGAAACATGATTATAGCAGCAACATATTTGCACATAGGATAAAACAGAAGTAAGAACAGTGCAAGTAAACAGACCTAGATCCACTAACCACAGCCTAAGCTACCTAACAACCTAGAAATCCACTACAACATGCAAGTCTAGCTATCCTAATTATGAACATAAACGGAATAAAATACAGAAAATTTACGAACAGATAAAAAAATGGTTGCGTGTTGCGGAACCTGGTAAGCGGAAGGGGTGAAACAGGGAAGAAGGTGGCTGCGGCGGCGTCCGGCGCGGTGGTGGTGCACGGCGACGCGGTGGTGGCGACGGAGGGGGCAGTGGCGGTGAGGATTTGGGTTGGTGATAGAGGAAGGGAGGGGGGCTTGCGGGTGGGTGGCGGAGGGGTGGGAAGCTGGGTTGCCGGCGGTGGGGGGCGGTGGTCGCGGAGACAGTGACGGAGAGGGGAGGGGAGAGGAGGAAGGGAGAAGAAGGGAGGGGCGGGGGTTAGGGTGGCGGCGTACGGGGTGGTGGTGTGGCGGCTGGCCGGCGGTGGCTGGGAAGAAGAAGAAGAGAGAAGGAGAGGAGGGTTGGGGGTGAAAGGGGAGAGCTGCGCGACTGATAGGGTTCGCGGGCTGGGGGGGGTTATATTTTCGAATCCACGAGGCCGCGTGGGGCATGCGGTCGCGTGGTTGGGACGAGAATGGGAGTGACGCGATCGCGTGGAGTGCGCGATCGCATGAGAGGGGGGAAAGAAGGGTGACGCGATCGCATGGGTCGCGCGATCGCGTCGCTGGAATTTGTGCTAAACGCACGACTCCAGCGCCGTTTCAGCGCAACTCTCTCTCTTCTTTTGGGGCGATGTGCAATCCATGCGACGCGATCGCGTCGCTCACGCGGTCGCGTGTGGTTGGTATTGGGTAGTGACGCGATCGCATGGGGCATGCGATCGCGTGAGCCAATTTGTGCGAAACGCACAAGGGCCGCACGATTCCAGCCTAACTTTTTGTTCGTTGGATCCTTACGCCGATATATATATCATGCGGCCGCGTGGGTCACGCGGTCGCATGGGTGGTGTTTTTCGCGATATGACGCGATCGCATGGGGCATGCGGTCGTGTCGTGCAACCACTTTTTTTTTCTTTCATTATGCATGAAAAGTGCAGAATGCAATGACTATCATGGATGCTTATGCATGATTCCAGGTTTAATAAAAAAAATGAAAAAGGAAAAATGAAAGCAATTAACAAGAAATAATATGAAAAAAAAGAAGCAACCATACCATGGTGGGTTGTCTCCCACCTAGCACTTTTAGTTAAAGTCCTTAAGTTGGACATTGGAAGAGTATCCTGTTATGGTGGCTTGTGTTTAAACTCGTCCAAAAATCTCCACCAGTGCTTGGAATGCCAATAGCCTCCGGGGTCCCAAACTAGGCATGTAAAGCTTCTGCGCAGCTTTAAACAGATATTCAGCCTCCCGGGATGACGAATGTCAGAACATAATCCATGATCCCAAGCTGTGTTTTTAGATCCGTCTCCGTTTTGATTTGTAAGTTTCCATTCGGGCGGGTTAAAAAGTAAAATCTCACCGTGGGGACCAAACGTTCTCTGTGATCCATGCAATTGAGCACGATACCTCCGTGTACTTCGAGGTGAATCGTGGAACCTTATTGAACCTGGTGCACCAGCTCTGAATACGAGCCATTTCCCTCTTACTCTTAAAGCCGCAGAGAGCTCTAAGCTGGCCATCTGTTTCAAGCAAATCATATTCAAGTGAATAAGTAAAATTATAAGTTAAGGATTGTACCCACTTGAAGCTTGTATTGGGTGGTAATGGCCTTGGGATAGGTGTTTTTGGTGGTTCTGCAAGTTCCGTTTCCTTGTGTTCTTCTATGAATTCTTCCACTTCCTTGCAAAGATCTTCAATTGTATCTGTATCCTGGTCAAAGTCTTCCATGTCTTCCTCATCACTCGAGTCATAGATTGGAGGTTGAGAGAAATTTACCTCCGCATCATCTTCATATTCACTTGGGGAAGATTCTTCGATCTCAGAGAATTCACTTGCGGATGCAAGCTCATCACTAGGAGAACTAGACTTGTGACTATCATCATCATGGAAATTTGCTTCTTGGATTATTCCGTCTGACTCTTCATAAACGACTCGCCTTGGAGATTGTACGGTATCCTCCTTAGCATCAACTGTGGCATCTCGGACGGAGTTTTCCTCAATTCTGGATTCCCAAGGAAGTTCATCATCGCCTAGATCTTCAACCAATTCAACCAACTCTTCTTCTTGAACAATGACAGCTTCTTCCACTTGTTCTAGTATGAATTCATTCTCTGTCTTGCCCACTGGAGTCTCTAGTATATCTTTCATGCTACGCTCTTCATCGGGCTGTCCACATGGAGCTGTGGTTGATCCTTGTATATTTAAGCGCCTAGTAGCCCATCGAATTAGTGCTTGCTCCAGCTGTTGAACGGTTGTTTGAAATTTAATCATTGTTTCTTTTAGGCGATCCTTTGCTTCGCGGTTTTCCAGACTTGGACATGATACAAAGGAAAGTTGTGACGATCGGGAACGATTGGATTGGTATTGGGGTAAGGAAGGATCATATGATGGCGAATGGTGAAGAGAAGCTTGTGAGTGTGGTGGTTCGAGGTTATGTTGAAAGGATCGTTCATATGCATGGGGTGGGGCTTGTTGGTAGTTACAAGGTTGTCCACCATGTCTTTTAGCTGGGTATGCACGGTAGAATGGTCTCTGCCTAGGATATCTCGGAGGGTGTTGCTGCCAAAAGGGTTGATTAGATCCTCTTGGTTCCATCCATCCTTGATTGGTCTGACCTTGATGCACATTCCTGCTATAACTTCTATTTCCTTTAACAATATTAGAACCAAACTCAAAGTGAGAGGGGTGAGAGTTCATAGTAGCAAATAAAGATAAAGAGGAAAAAAGAAAATGAATAAACAGGCAAAAGGAAAATATTTACAATAACCAATAATAAGGCACACGTTAGCAGTTCGCTGGCAACGGCGCCATTTTGACGTCGGGATTTCTACCAGTAAAGAAATTCATAGAAACGGTTGCGTTGTAGATATAGTTTCTAAACCGGCAAAAATCCCTTCGTACAAACGTGTTGGGTGTCACAAGTAACAAACCCCTTTTTTAAAAATTGTTAACCGAGTATTCAAACCTCGGGTTGTCTTCTCAAGGAACTGCGAGGAAGTGTGTTCTTATTATTGGCTATAAAGGTTGTAATCGGGGTTTAGAAGGTGAAAAGCAAGTAATTTAAATGACGAGTGAATTAAGTGGCAATTAAGAATAAATAATAACTGTAAAGCGACTTTTAGCAAGGTAGAGAAATTAGAGGTCCAACTTAGTTATCTCTCTCAACAATAATGAAAGTTGAATCTAAACTCCACTTGGTCGACCTTTACCAGGGTAAGGGAAAGTCAAGGGACTAATTAAGTTGACCCTTGAATCCTAATTATTTCCTAAGAAAAGGTTGGGATTATTTAAGTTCAGCTCAATTAGCAAGATCACGATTATCAATTGTATTGAGTTTAATAACTGTTGAGTTACTAAATTCTTTACCAGAACCAAAAGGGGAAAAAGTAAAGTTGTTGGAATAATAGTAAAAATATCCTTAGATGGGAAGCAATGGTAACTTAAGTCAAAGAGAACAATCATAAACTGAAAATACCTCAATTATCATTAATTCAAATAAAAATCTGTAACATGGAATAATTCATAAATAATAATAATCAATTCAAATGTTGGAATAAATAAAGAGAAGTAATATTAAAATAAAATTAAACCTGGATCCAGAGTTACTCTTAAAACAAGAAGAAATCCTAAATCCTAAAAGTGAGAGGGAGGAGATCTCCCTCTCAACTAAATCTAATTCATTGAAAGGTGAGAATATGCGAGCTCTCTCTGAATGGATGCATTCCCTCACTTCATAACCTCTGGTCTATGCCTTCTGGACTTGGATTTGGGCCAAAAAGGGCCTCAGAACTCGTTATGAGCGTTTTCTGCAATTTCTGGTGCGTGGCCTCTGTCACACGTCCGCGTGGGTCATGCGGTCGCGTCAATTGGAGCTTTTCCTTGCCACGCGGTCGCGTCAGTCATGCGACCGCGTCACTGCTGATTCGTGCTTGGCACGCGATCATGTCATCCATGCGATCGCGTGGATACCAGTTTCTTTAAAGCTCCATTTTGCTTTCTCCTTCCATTTTAGTATGTTTCCTTTTTCATCCTTTAAGCCATTCTGCCTTAGAAAATCTGAAACTACTCAACACACTAATCACGGCATCGAATGGAAATAAAGGTAATTAAAATAATTAATTTTTAAAGCTTAGAAAACATGTTTTTCATTATATGACATAATAAGGAAGGGAAAGTAAAACCATGCAATTAATGTGAATAAGTAGGTGAAGAGTTGAATAAATCACTTTAATTAAGCACAAAAGAACTCATGAAATATGGGTTTATCACCCACTCGACGCGGACGCGTCAGCGACGCGGTCGCGTGGGACGATTTGTGCCACGGGCACGCTTCCAGCCACGCTCTAGTGTGACTCTCTGTTCGTTTTTATTTTCTCCCCTCTCCTTACGATGCGAACGCGTCGCTGATGCGGTCGCGTCGCGTTGCATTTTTTTTTTGTTTTTTTGTATGTAAGATAAATGCAGAATGCAATGATTAATATGAATGCTATGTATGATTCCAAGTTCAATAAAGTAAAATGAAAAAAAAATAAAAATGAAAGCAATTAACAAGAATTAAATTGAAAAAGAAGCGACCATACCATGGTGGGTTGTCTTCCACCTAGCACTTTTAGTTAAAGTCCTTAAGTTGGACATTGGAGGAGCTTCCTGCTTTGGCGGCTTATGTTTAAATTCGTCCAAAAATATCCACCAGTGCTTGGAATGCCAATAGCCTCCGGGGTCCCATACTAGGCATGTAAAGCTTCTGAGCAGCTTCAGACAAATTTTCAGGCTTCCGGGGTGACGAATGTCAGAATAGATTCCAATATCCCAAGCTTTGCTTTTAAATCCGCCTCCGTCTTGATCTACATGTCTCCATCCGGGCGGTTTAAAGAGTAGAATCTCACCATGGTGACCAAACGTTCTCTGTGATCCATGCAATTGAGCATGATACCAATCCGTGTACTTCGAGGTGAAGCGTGGAACCTTATTGAACCTTGTGCACCAACTCT
The DNA here is from genome assembly GCF_003086295.3 of Arachis hypogaea. Classification (NCBI taxonomy): domain Eukaryota; kingdom Viridiplantae; phylum Streptophyta; class Magnoliopsida; order Fabales; family Fabaceae; genus Arachis; species Arachis hypogaea. The sequence goes on from NC_092049.1 coordinate 101,532,284, forward strand.
GAGTACGAGCCATTTCCCTCTTACTCATAAAGCCGCAAAGAGCTCTAAGCTGGCCATCTGTTTCAAGCAAACCATATTCAAGTGAATAAGTAAAGTTATAGGTTAAGGATTGTACCCACTTGAAGCTTGTATTAGGTGGTAATGGCCTTGGGATAGGTGTCTCTGGTGGTTCTGTAAGTTCTTCTCCCTTGGGTTCTTCTGTGAATTTCTCCACTTCCTTGCAAGAGTCTTCCGATGTAGTATCACCCTGGTCAAAGTCTTCTACGTCTTCCTCATCACTCGAGTCGTAGATTGGAGGTTGAGAGAAATCTACCTCTGCATCATCTTCGTATTCATCTGGGGAAGATTCTTCGATCTCAGAGAATTCACTTGCGGATGCAAGTTCATTACTAAGAGAGCTAGACTTGTGACTATCACTATCAAGGGAATTTGTGTCATGGGTTATTCCGTCTGATTCTTCATAAACGACTTGCCTTGGGGGTTGTGTACTATCCTCCTTAGCATCAACTGTAGCGTCCTTGACGGAGTTCTCCTCAGTTCTGGATTCCCATGGAGGTTCAACATCTCCTAGATCTTCAACCAACTCTTCTTCTTGAACAATGACAGCTTCTTCTACCTATTCTAGTACGAATTCATTCTCTGTCTTGTCCACAGGAGTTTCTGGTGTCTCCTTCATACTACGCTCTTCGTTAGACTGTTCACATGGGGCTGTGGCTGATCTTTGTGTATTTGAGCGCCTAGAAACCCATTGAATTATTGTTTGCTCCAGTTGTCAAATGGTTGTTTAAAGTTTATTTACTGTTTCCTTTAGGCGAATCTCTGCTTCTCGAGTTGCCGGACTTGGGCATGATACATAGGAAAGTGGTGGTGATTGGGAGTGATTGGATTGGTACTGGGGTAAGGAAGGATCATATGGTGGCGAATGGTGAAGAGAAGCTTGTGAGTGTGGTGGTTCGAGGTTATGTTGAAAGGATGGTCTATAGGCACGGGGTGGGGCTTGTTGGTAGTTACAAGGTTGTCCACCACATCTTTCAGCTGGGTATGCACGGTAGAATGGTCTTTGTCCAGGATATCTCGGAGGGTGTTGCTGCCTAAAGGATTGATTAGATCCTCTTGGCTCCATCCATCCTTGATTGGTCTGACCTTGATGCACATTCCTGCTGTAACTTCTATTTCCTTCAACAAAGTTAGAACCAAACTCAAAGCGAGAGGGGTGAGAGTTCATGGTAGCAAATAAAGATAAAAAGGAAAAACAAAAATAAATAAACAAGCAAAAGAAAAATATTTACAATAACCAATAATAAGGCACACGTTAGCAATTCCCCGGCAACGGCGCCATTTTGACGTTAGGAACTTTTGCGTGGTCTAGAAATTTGCGGATAAATTCTCGTTGCAAGTATAGTTTCTAAACCTTCAAAAGTCCTTTCATACAAACGTTTTGGTTGTCACAAGTAACAAACCCCTTAAAAATTGTTAACCGAGTATTCAAACCTCAGGTCGTCTTCTCAAGGAACTGCAAGGAAGTATGTTCTTATTATTGGCTATAAAGGTTGTAATCGGGGTTTAGAAGGTGAGAAGCAAGTGATTTGAATGACAAGTAAAGTAAATGGTAATTAAAATAAATAAATACTGTAAAGCAACTTTTGGCAAGGTAAGAGAAATTGGAAGTCCAACTTAGTTATCTCTCTCAACAATAATGAAAGTTGAATCTAAATTCCACTTAGTTAACCTTTGCTAGAGCAAATGAAAGTCAAGGGACTAATTAGTTTGACCTTCCAATCCTATTTATTTCCTAAGAAAAAGTTGGGATTATTGAAGTTCAGTTCAATTAGCAAGATAGCGATTATCAGTTATGTTGAGTTTGATAATGTTGAGTTACTGATTTCTTAACCAAGACCAAAAGGGGAAAAAGTAAAATTGATGGAATAAAAATGTCCTTAGATGGAAAGCAATGGTAACACAAATTAAAGAGAAAGCAATCAATAACTGAAATACCTCGAATAATCATTAATTCAAATAATAATCTGTAACATGGAATAATTCATAAGCCAATTGGGCAACATCTGTAGATACGAATAAAAGCATTAAAGTAAAAGTAGTATAGAAACATAAATTAAAGTAAATATTAAACCTGGATCGAGAGTCACTCTTAAAAAACTAAGAGAAGTCCTAAATCCTAATCCTAAGAGAGAGAGGAGAGAACCTCTCTCAAACTAAATCTAAATCATGGAAAGTAGTAAAATGTGAGCTCTCCTTGAATGGATGCATTCCCCCACTTTATAGCCTCCAATCTGTTCTTTCTTGGCCGAAACTGGGTCAGAAACAGTCCAGAAATCGCCCCCTGCGTATTTTGGTACGTTCAGGTACGTGGCCTCTGTCACGCGGTCGCGTCATATGGAGTTTTCCTTGTGGCGCGATCGCGTCGGTCACGCGTCCGCATCGAATGCGCTATGCTCAAGTCATGCGGCCGCGTCAGTCATGCGGCCGCGTCGCTGCTTTTTCGCTCTTGGCACGCGATCGCGTCGTCCATGCGATCGCGTGGATGCCATTTTCTTCAAAACTCCATTTCGCACTTTCCTTCCATTTTTGTACGTTTCCTTTTTCATCCTTTAAGTCATTCTGCCTTTAGAAAATCTGAAACTACTCAACACACTAATCACGGCATCGAATGGAAGTAAAGGTAATTAAAATAATTAATTTTAAAACTTAGGAAACATGTTTTTCACATACATCACATAATAAGGAAGGGAAAGTAAAACCATGCAATTAATATGAATAAGTAGGTAAAGAGTTGATAAAATCCACTCAATTGAGCACAAGATAAACCATAAAATAGTGGTTTATCAGTTCATCAAAGGCTTTTCGCAATTAGCCTTGCCGTTGACAAAATTAACCCGCAAAGACACTCCGTTTGTTTGGACTCCTGAGTGTGAGGAGAGCTTTCAGACATTAAAGAAAAAGTTGACCACTGCACCTGTGTTGGTGTTACCTGAGCCGAACGAACCATTTGAGGTGTACTGTGATGCCTCACTAAAGGGTCTAGGGTGCGTGCTGATGCAGCATCATAATGTGGTGGCGTATGCCTCACGACAGTTAAGACCTCATGAAGTTAGTTACCATACGCACGATTTGGAACTCGCTGCGGTCATGTTTGCCTTGAAGGTGTGGAGGCATTATCTCTATGGGGTTAAGTTCCAAGTCTTCTCCGATGACAAGAGCTTGAAATATCTCTTTGATCAGAAAGAGCTTAATAAGAGGCAGAGAAGGTGGATGAAATTATTGAAGGACTACGACTTTGAGTTGAATTACCATCCGGGGAAGGCGAATGTAGTGGCGGATGCGTTAAGTCGGAAGTCGTTATATGCAACTTGGATGATGCTTCAAGAGGAGAAGTTGCTCAAGGGATTCGAGAGTCTAAAAATTGGTGCTCGAGAAGTATCTGGAACCTTGTGTTTGAGCCGATTAGAAATCTCGAGTGATTTTAAATCCGAGCTCCTAAAGGCTCATGAAAATGATGAAGCATTATGGAAGGTGTTACCGGCTATCGAACAAGGAGAACAGTGGAGAGTGTCGGAAGAAAGAGATGGGTTATGGAGATTCAAGGGTAGGATCATTGTGCCGGATGTTGGCACTTTGAGGCAAGATATCTTAAAGGAGGCACACAAAAGCGGATTCTCCATTCACCCAGAAAGTACTAAGATATACCATGATTTAAAGGCGATGTTTTGGTGGTCGGGTATGAAGAATGATGTGGCGGAATATGTTTCAAAGTGCTTAACTTGTCAAAAGGTAAAGATTGAACATCAAAGACCTTGCGGAATGTTGCAACCTTTAGAGGTTCCGCAATGGAAGTGGGAAAGTATTGCAATGGACTTTGTGTCGGGATTGCCAAGGACTAAGACTAGTTTTGATGCTATCCGGGTGATTGTGGACCGACTGACGAAGTCAGCTTACTTTTTGCCCATTCGGATGACTTACACCCTTGAGGAGCTAGCTCGGTTATACATAAAGGAGATTGTGAGACTCCATGGTGTACCTGCTACTATAATCTCTGATAGAGATCCTCATTTCACTTCGAGGTTCTGGGGTGCATTTCAGAAAGCTTTTGGAACCCGATTAAGCTTGAGTACAGCTTACCATCCTCAAACAGATGGTCAATCCGAGAGGACAATCCAAACACTAGAGGATATGTTGAGAGCTTGTATTTTGGATCAACCGGCGAGTTGGGATCGGTATATGCCGTTAGTGGAGTTTGCATACAATAATAGTTACCATGCGAGCATCGGAATGGCTCCATATGAGGCATTGTATGGGAGGAAATGTCAATCTCCGCTATGTTGGTATGAAGCTGGAGAGAAAGGCTTGTTGGGGCCGGAAATGATAGCCGAGACCACTGAACAAGTTAAGAAAATCCGAGATAGGATGCTTACGGCGCAGAGTCGTCAGAAGAGTTACGCCGATCAGAGGCGGAAGCCTTTGGAATTTGAAGAAGGAGATCATGTTTTCCTAAAGGTTACTCCAACCACAGGAGTAGGTAGGGCGATTAAAGCGAAGAAGTTGAATCCTCGATACATTGGTCCATTTCAGATCCTGGAGAGGATTGGACCGGTGGCGTATCGAATGGCTCTACCACTTCATCTTTCGAACCTGCACGACGTATTTCACGTGTCGCAGCTTCGAAAGTGCACTCCTGATGCTAGCCATGTGTTAGAACCTGATCGGTTCAGTTAAGAGAAGATTTGACGCTTCCAGTGGCTCCAGTCAGAATCGATGATACTAGTATCAAACGGTTGCGTGGAAAAGAGGTTTCATTGGTCAAAGTGGCATGGAGTCGAGGCGGTGTTGAGGAACACACTTGGGAACTTGAATCGGAGATGCGAACGGATTATCCGCACTTATTCTCAGGTAATTGGATTTGAATTTTGTGGGCAAAATTCCCAATTAGGTGGGTAGGATGTAAGACCCGGTTAATTAACGGCTAATTAACCCATAAATGAGAATTTATTCTAGAAAGCCAAAAATGTTATTTTTATGGCTTAATATGATAGAGGAGATTGAGACGAGAATTTCGGTACCAATTTTATAGAAATCGGATCAAGATTGGACCGAACGGGCCAAACCGGTCTAACCGGACCCAAAGTGGGCCCTTGGCCCAACTAAACTAAACCAAAACCCTAGTTTTCAGCACTCTCTCTCCTCACTTATCACTCAAACACGCTGAAATGGAGGCCATGGAGGGAAGAACACTCTCTCAAGTTCTTTCTCTCATTTGATCTTCAAACCACCATAACTTTTGATCTAGAGCTCCGATCGCCACACCGTTTGCGGCCACGCATTCACCGCGGAGAGCTCTATAAAACCCATACAATCAATCTTGAGGTAAGCCACGTTTTGCTTTTCGAAATTCCAGCCCTTGTTTTCGAGTTTCATGGGTGAAATGTTGAGATTTTGGGTTCTTTGATGTTATAGGACCCAACTCTCTTGAAGGAGAAGGTTAATCTTGTCTCCTTGGACCTTGGGTGTGGTAAAATTCTCAACCCTAGTGTAATTTGTTGTTCTATGATGTTTGGGTATTGAGATGTTGTGTATGGGTATGATGATTGTGGCTTAGGTTGTGTATATGTGAATATTGGAGCTTGATTGGTGATTTTGAAAAGCTTGGGAGAGGGTTTTGTGTGATAAAATCTGTTCTTGGAGGTATTGAGACCTTGAGAGCTTGTGGACAAGTGGTTCGGAAGTGCTCCGGTTGAGCGTGGAAAATCGGCTAAAGTATGGTTTCGGTTTCCCGTATCTAATATGTAATGTGGTAGGAAATACTTAGGCTAGAGGCCCTAAGATAAGCATTGAATTGTTGATGTTGTTGAATGGTTGAGATATATGATGTGATCATATATGTGATTATGAATATTGATGCCTTAATTGTGTGATATATGAGAAATGCATGTTGTGATATATGCTTGATGGATGATTGAGGTTGAATTGATGGGTGATACCATGTTGATGGTGAGTATGATGTTGATTATGTATAATGATGGTTGATTGGAAATGGTATTATTGGAAATTGGGATGAGGGAGGATGTAGGACATGATATTGTATTTGTCCTTTAGCCATTTGATTGAGAAGTGTTAAAATGGTTGGATGGTGATTTTGGAAAATTTGGTAAAATATCAATGTGTGAGTTGAGGATGGCTTGATGTTGATTTTGAAAAGAGTTGAAAGTGGCTTGTTTTGAAAATGGCACTTTATGGTTTTGTATGAAAATATGGTTTTTGGGCATACTTTGACGGGACATAACTTGGACTACGGATCTCTGATTTGTGCCAAATCTATTTAGAAATAAAATTGGATCCGGGATGTCCATGCCGTTTGAAGAACGAGTGAAAAATGATTTAAAATGAGAAAGCTATGTCCGTCGGAAGATTGGGGGTTGAATCTGTGAATTCTGCAGCTTTTAACTTAGAAAATTTTTAGCAGAATGACCCCCCGCGTGTAGGCGCACTTGGTGCGTACGCGCCGTTCTTCGAGAAAGCACCATTCACGCGTGTGCGTGGTGTGCACGAGCGCGTCGATGCATTGCACCAAATGCCCAGCCATTTTCCAAAGAGTTGTGCCAGTTTTGTGCCTGGGGCGCAAGAGCACCCACGCGTACGCGTGGTTGACGCTCGCGCGTCGTTTGGCTATTTTCAACGCGCGCGTCCGCGCGTATGACGCTTGCGCGTCGATGAGTTTTAAGGCCATCCACGCGTGCGCGTGGAGTGCGCGTACGCGTGGCCCTGTCTTCATCCCAAAGTTGATTTTTGAGTTTTAAAAGCCAAATTTCATACTTCTAAGCCTCCGATCTCACCACTTATGTCTTGAATCATTATGATATGCCTAGCATGAGAAAAAGGGCTAGTGAATGTGGTAACTTGCGAGTGAAGCAAGGGAAAAATGAATGATCAATGAGGATCAAAGATGATTAGGTGAGATGCGGAGAATGGCGGTGGAAGTGCTTGTTGTGCCATGGGCCGAAGGGCCGTAATTGTTAATGAATTGGCTGGTTATGAATTTAACCGTGAGCCAGATGGCTAGATTATTACCGTATTACGGCGGAGCCATGACTATGGCTAAGTATAAATGCATATATGCTGTTGAATGAATTGTGAATGTTTGCACTTCCACCATCAGAGATGAGGGTTTCCCTGGGAGGAAGCAGTGGCTAGCCACCACGTGCTCTAGGTTGAGACTCGAAGCTCTTTTGACCCTATGTCGTAAGTGTGGCCGGGCACTGTGAAAGGCCCGGATGAGCTCGCCCCCGTAAATATTCACCAGTGAGGTTGATGGATATGGATCATGATTATGATCAAGTTTATGATGAGTATAACTCGAGTTGGGGATGCGCGACAGAGGGACAGTCCAATGGTTAGCTACCAGGACTTGTTGGGTTGGCTCTATAACTGACATATGATATCATCAGCCACTAGGGACAGGCATGCATCATAAGCATACTACATGAATTGTTCGAGATTGCCTATTTGACTGCATATTACTTGCTAATTGTCTAAATGCCTTATCTGTTCCTATTTGTAAATCTCTTGTCTGATATAACTGTGTTTGCTATATTATACTCCTGCTGGTGGTTGGGAGGTCTGAAGGAATTGGAAAGGGAAGTATTAGTTAGACTGAAGGATATTTAGTCAGTTGCCACTTATGGTTTAGCTTGTTTATAAGCTTTGATATTATCTGAAGGAAGTTCTAGGATTGCCTTCGGCTTTCCTCTATTATTATGTATTATATATGTGGAAGCTGTTACCGTGCTGGAGACCTCTGGTTCTCACCAATACAGATTTTGTGGTTTTCAGATGCAGGACGCGAGGCTTCTCGTTAAGGCATGCCGGAGACTTCTGGATTAGCGAAGATTCTTTGTTCTCGGGACTCTGTTTTGGTTTATATATCTTGTTTAGATACTTTTATCTCCATTAAATAATACAAACTGTTCTTCTAGAGGGGATTTTGGAGAATAGATTTCTGTATTTGTGTCCCTTTGGGTTTCCTTTGGGGTTTTCCTTATTTTATTATATGTATATATTACTATGCTCGGGCCGGTTATCTTCGCAGCCGGATTTTGAGTCTTGATATTCCTGTTTTTGACACTCCTTTATATATATATATATATGATCTTGCGTTAGCTTATCCTTTGCTCGTTACGTTATCGATCGGAGTGTTGCGCGTTCGAGTTACGATTTTTGTTTACCCCTTTTTCTACAAAGGCTCCTAGTTATAATCAATTATTCATACTACTATACGTACTAAATTTTTGTTTTAGAGGTCGTAATACCTTGCCATCTCTGAATTATGACTTAAGCATAAGACTCTGTATGGTAGGGTGTTACAAGAGGCAGCATTTAGGGACGACGCGTGCGCATCGGGTACGCCCACGCGTGGAAGGCCAGAAATGCAAGTGACCCGTACGCGTCAACGAGGCGCACACGTGGGTTGGATTGTGCGCCTAGCACCCCACACCCGCACAGTGTCAGCACAACTCTCTAGTTTTTGTACCAGAGAGCAGCAGGAGCAAAGTTTTTTTTATAATAAACTAACAAGCTTAAACACAACTTAAACTAAATAAATCTAACTAAAATTGAAAATTCAACTTATTACCAATATAAAGAAAAGGAAAAAATGAAAGGATGTTACCATGGTGGGGTGTCTCCCACCTAGCACTTTTAGTTAAAGTCCTTAAGTTGGACATTTGGGGAGCTTCTTGTCATGGTGGTTTGTGCTTGAACTCATCTTGAAAACTTCCACCAATGCTTGGACTTCCAATAAGCTCCAACACTTCCAAGTAAATTCACCAAGCCTTGATGAAGTTCTTCACAAGCTTTGAGCTCCCAAAGTTGATCCTCTTGTATGCCGAGATCCCAAATCTTGTTTCTACACCCGTCTTCAAGTTGATAATCATTATTCCATCCGGGTGGTAAGCAATCCGAATTCTCACTGAGGTATGCAAATAACTTCCTAGACCCATTTAATCTAGCTCTATACCAATCTTTTCACTTCAACTTTGAGCATGCAACCATATTGAACCTTGCATGGCAACTCCAACCACTAACCATCTCCCTTATGCTCTTAAAGCCACAAAGAGTTCTAAGTTGACCATCTGTCTCAAGCAACCCATATTCAAGTGGGAAAGTAAAGCTTAAGGATAAGAATTTTACCCACTTGAATGTTGTGTTGGATGGTAATGGCTTAGGGAGAGGTGTTTTTAATGATCTTCCAAGCTCCACTCCCTTGTGCTCTTCCTTGACTACTTCCACCTCTTGCCAAGCTTCTTCAACTTCAACCTCTTCCTTTTGGTTGCTTTCATCAATTTCAATTCCTTGCTCATCAACTTCTTCTATACATTTTTCATTGTCCATGTCAGGTGTTGGAGGTTGTGCTCTAGCCTCCTCAACATCAATTTCACAACACAATGAGGAAGGTTCAACAATCTCAAATGGTACATTAGTTGGTGTGGAATCATCTTCAATAATAGGATTTATTGCTTGCTCAACCTCTTCCAATCTCTCATCATCCACAATATGCCTAAGAGGTTGCACATTATCCTCTTCAACATCAAATTCATGCTCAATGAAGGAAGGTTCAACAACTTCCACAATATCATTAATGGCATCAGTTGGTGTGGAAGTGTTCTCAAGCTTGGAATCCACCTCTTGTTCAACTTCGCCTAGGTCTTCAACCACTTCTTCTTCTTCAACCATCTCTATATTTCCCACTTGTTGCACAACACTCTCCATTTTCTTATTCTCATGTTGAGTTTCTAAAATCTCCTTCATAGTCCTCTCTTCGGTTGATTTTCCATATTCATCCGTGGAAATACTTTGCTTGTGACATGTATCCCATGAGTCCACAGTGGCTTAAATTTTAGCAATGTTAGCCATGATAGTTTCGCGCGTCCTTTGGGCTTTCTCTTGCTCCTTTTGACGGATGATTACTTGGAGCCGATCTATTGCTTCCTTGAGATGATCCATTGGCTCTTGTTCCACTTGGCTAATATAAGTAGGATCATATTGCTCTTGGAATAATGGATATGGACACTCTTCCATGGAGGGTTGTGGTGAAAAAGAGAGTTCATCTTGCGGTTGAAAAGGAGATGCATTAAAGCTTGGAGATTGAAAAGTGCTTTGGTTGTTAGTAGAAGGTGGAGGTGGACGGGATATTAGCTCTTGGAGGGTGGAGGTGAAACAGGTGAGGGTAGAGGTGAGTGTGGTTTGAAGCTCTTCTTGCTCTTGAAGAATGATGCCTGGTGCACGAAATTGTGATCATCAACAATGGCGCCAAAGACTTGGAGCTCTCAAACGTGAATCACACTTTGTCATAATTCCGCACAACTAACCAGCAAGTGCACTGGGTCGTCCAAGTAATACCTTACGTGAGTAAGAGTCGATCCCATGGAGACTGTCGGCTTGAAGCAAGCTTTGGTCATCTTGTAAATCTCAGTCAGGCAGATTCAAATGGTTATGGAGGATTGATAATTAAAAGATGAATAAAACATAAAATAAAGATAGAGATAGAGATACTTATGTAATTCATTGGTAGGAATTTCAGATAAGCGTATGAAGATGCTTTGTTCCTCCTGAACCTCTGCTTTCCTATTGCCTTCTTCCAATCATTCATACTCCCTTCCACGGCAAGCTTTATGTTGGGCATCACCGTTGTCAATGGCTACTTCTCGTCCTCTCAGTGAAAATGTTCTACGCACGCTGTCACCGCACGGCTAATCATCTGTCGGTTCTCGATCATGTTGGAATAGGATACATTGATCCTTTTGCGTCTGTCACACGCCCAACACTCGCGAGTTTGAAGCTCGTCACAGTCATCCCTTCTCAGATCCTACTCAGAATACCACAGACAAGGTTTAGATGTTCCGGATCTCAGGAATGACCACCAATAATTCTAGCCTATACCACGAAGGTTCTAATCTTAGATTAGAAACCTAAGAGATACACATTCAAGCTTGTTTGCATGTAGAACGGAAGTGGTTATCAGGCATGCGTTCATAGGTGAGAATGGTGATGAGTGTCACATAATCATCACATTCATCATGTTCTTGGGTGCGAATGAATATCTTAGAGAAGAAGTAGACGTGAATTGAATAGAAAAATAGTAGTACTTTGCATTAATTCATGAAGAACAGCAAAGCTCCACACCTTAATCTATGGTGTGTAGAAACTCCACCGTTAAAAATACATAAGAACAAGGTCTAGGCATGGCCGTGAGGCCAGCCTCCCAAAAGCGTGAAAAGGTCTATCAAAAGTATGAAAATACAATAGCAAAAGGTCCTATTTATAGAGAACTAGTAGCCTAGGGTTTACAGAAATAAGTAATTAATGCAGAAATCTTCTTCCGGGCCCACTTGGTGTGTGCTTGGGCTGAACATTGAAGCTTTCACGTGTAGAGACTTTTTTTGGAGTTAAACGCCAACTTTTGTGCCAGTTTGGGCGTTTAACTCCAGCTTTTATGCCAGTTCTGGCGTTTTGACACCAGAATTTCTATGCTGACTTGCAATGCCAGTTTGGGCCATAAAATCTTGGGCAAAGTATAAACTATTATATATTGCTAGAAAGCCCAGGATGTCTACTTTCCAACGCAATTGAGAGCGCACCAATTGGGATTCTATAGCTCCAGAAAATTTACTTTGAGTGTAGGGAGGTCAGAATCCAACAGCATCTGCAGTCCTTTTTCAGCTTCTAAATCAGATTTTTGCTCAAGTCCCTCAATTTCAGCCAGAAAATACCTGAATTCACAGAAAAACACACAAACTCATAGTAAAGTCCAGAAATATGATTTTTATTTAAAAACTAATAAAAACATAACAAAAACTAACTAAAGTATACTAAAAACATACTAAAAACAATGCCAAAAAGCATATAAATTATCCGCTCATCACAACACCAAACTTAAATTGTTGCTTGTCTCCAAGCAACTGAAAATCAAATAGGATAAAAAGAAGAGAATATACAATGAATTCCAAAAACATCTATGAAGATCAGTATTAATTAGATGAGCGGGGCTTTTAGCTTTTTGCTTCTGAACAGTTTTGGCATCTCACTTTATCCTTTGAAGTTCAGAATGATTGGCATCTATAGGAACTCAGAATTCAGATAGTGTTATTGATTCTCCTAGTTAAGTATGTTGATTCTTGAACACAACTACTTTATGAGTCTTGGTCGTGACCCTAAGCACTTTGTTTTCCAATATTACCACCGGATACATAAATGCCACAGACACATAACTGGGTGAACCTTTTCAGATTATGACTCAGCTTTGCTAGAGTCCCCAATTAGAGGTGTCCAGAGCTCTTAAGCACACTCTTTTTTTGCTTTGGACCACGACTTTAACCGCTCAGTCTCAAGTTTTCACTTGACACCTTCACGCCACAAGCACATGGTTAGGGACAGCTTGGTTTAGCCGCTTAGGCCAGGATTTTATTCCTATGGGCCCTCCTATCCATTGATGCTCAAAGCCTTGGATCCTTTTTATTTTACCTTTGCCTTTTGGTTTTAAGGGCTATTGGATTTTTCTGCTTGCTTTTTCTTTTTCTTTCTCTTCTTTTTTTTTTCGCATATATCTTTTTTTCTGCAAGCTTTTCACTACTTTTTCTTGCTTCAAGAATCAATTTTATGATTTTTCAGATTATCAAATAACATTTCTCCTTTTCCATCATTCTTTCAAGAGCCAACAATTTTTAACATTCATGAATCAAAAAATTAAAAAATATGCACTGTTCAAGCATTCATTCAGAAAGACAAAAGTATTGCCACCACATCAAAATAATTAAACTGTTTTAAAATTTGAAATTCATGCACTTCTTTTTCTTTTTCAATTAAAAACATTTTTCATTTAAGAAAGGTGATGGATTCGTTTTCATAGCTTTATAAGGCATAGACACTTAAACACTAATGATCATGTAATAAAGACATAAACATAAAGCATAATTTTCGAAAAACAGAAAATAAAGAACAAGGAAATTAAAGAACTGGTCCACCTTAGTGATGGCGGCTTGTTCTTCCTCTTGAAGATCTTATGGAGTGCTTGAGCTCCTTAATGTCTCTTCCTTGCCTTTGTTGCTCCTCTCTCATAACTCTTTGGTCTTCTCTAATTTCATGGAGGAGGATAGAATGCTCTTGGTGCTCCACCCTTAGTTGTCCCATATTGGAACTCAATTCTCCTAGGGAGGTGTTGATTTGCTCCCAGTAGTTTTGTGGAGGAAAATGCATCCCTTGAGGTATCTTAGGAATTTCATGATGAGGAATTTCCTCATGCTCTTGTCCATGAGTGGGATCTCTTGTTTGCTCCATCCTTTTCTTAGTGATGGGCTTGTCCTCATCAATGAGAATGTCTTCCTCTATGTCAATTCCAGCCGAATTGCAAAGGTGACAAATGAGATGAGGGAAGGCTAACCTTGCCAAAGTGGAGGACTTGTCCGCCACCTTGTAGAGTTCTTGTGATATAACCTCATGAACTTCTACTTCCTCTCCAATCATGATGCTATGAATCATGATAGCTCAGTCTATAGTAACTTCAGACCGGTTGCTAGTGGGAATGATTGAGCGTTGGATGAACTCCAACCATCCACTAGCCACGGGCTTGAGGTCATGCCTTCTTAGTTGAACCGGCTTCCCTCTTGAATCTCTCTTCCATTGAGCGCCCTCTTCACAAATGTCCTTGAGGACTTCGTCCAACTTTTGATCAAAGTTAACCCTTCTAGTGTAGGGGTGTGCATCTCCTTGCATCATTGGCAAGTTGAATGCCAACCTTACATTCTTCGGACTAAAATCTAAGTATTTCCCCCGAACCATTGTAAGCCAATTCTTTGGGTCCGGGTTCACACTTTGATCATGGTTCTTGGTGATCCATGCATTGGCATAGAACTCTTGAACCACTAAGATTCTGACTTGTTGAATGGGGTTGGTGAGAATTTCCCAACCTCTTCTTCGAATCTCATGTCAGATTTCTGGATATTTACCCTTTTTGAGCTTGAAAGGGACCTCGGGGATCACCTTCTTCTTGGCCACAACTTCATAGAAGTGGTCTTGGTGCACTCTTGAGATGAATCTCTCCATCTCCCATGACTCGGAGGTGGAAGCTTTTGCCTTCCCTTTCCTCTTTCTAGAGGTTTCTCCGGCCTTAGGTGCCATAAATGGTTATGGAAAAACAAAAAGCAATGCTTTTACCACACCAAACTTAGAAGGTTTGCTCGTCCTCGAGTAAAAGAAGAAAGAAGAGAGTAGAAGAAGAAGAAATAGAGGAGATGGAGGGGGCTTAGTGTTTCGGCCAAGGGGGAGAAGTAGTGTGTATGTTGTGTGAAAATGAAGGAGTGAAGATGGGTTTATATAGGAGTGTAGAGGGGGGTATGGTTCGGCCATTATGGGTGGGTTTGGGTGGGAAAGTGGTTTGAATTTGAATGGTGAGGTAGGTGGGGTTTTATGAAGGATGGATGTGAGTGGTGAAGAGAATGGTGGGATTTGATAGGTGAGGGGTTTTTAGGGAAGAGGTATTGAGGTGATTGGTGAATGATTGAAGAAGAGAGAGAGATGAGGTAGGTGGGGATCCTGTGGGGTCTACAAATCCTGAGGTGTCAAGGATTTCTCATCCCTGCACTATGTGGCGTGCAAAACGCCCCTTGCTGCCAATCCTGGCGTTAAACGCCAGGCTGCTGCCCATTCCTGGCGTTAAACGCCAGTCTGGTGCCCATTTCTGGCGTTAAACGCCCAGAATGGTGCCAGACTGGGCGTTTAATGCCCATTCTGCTACCCTTACTGGCGTTTAAACGCCAGCAAATTTCTCCTCCAGTGTGTGCTGTTTTTCATTCTATTTTTGTTTTTTTCAATTGTTTTTGTGACTTCACATGATCATCAACCTACAGAAAACATAAAATAACAATAGAGAATAAATAAAATTGGGTTGCCTCCTAACAAGTGCTTCTTTAATGTTAGTAGCTTGACAGTGGGCTCTCATGGAGCCTCACAGATACTCAGAGCATGATGATGGCCTCTCAACACCAAACTTAGAGTTTGGTTGTGGCCTCCCAACACCAAACTTAGAGTTTGAATGTGGGGATTTTGTTTGACTCTTTATTGAGAGAAGCTTTTCATGCTTCCTCTCCATGGTTACAGAGGGAGATCCTTGAGCCTTAAACACAAGGGAGTCCTCATTCACTTGAAGGACTAATTCTCCTCTGTCTACATCAATCACAGCTTTTGCTGTGGCTAGGAAGGGTCTACCAAGGATGATGGATTCATCTATACACTTTCCAGTGTCTAGGATTATGAAATCAGCAGGGATGTAGTCTTCAACCTTTACCAAGACATCCTCTACAAGTCCATAAGCTTGTTTCCTTGAATTGTCTGCCATCTCTAGTGAGATTCTTGCAGTTTGTACCTTAATGATCCCTAGCTTCTCCATTATAGAGAGAGGCATGAGGTTTATACTTGACCCCAGGTCACACAGAGCCTTCTCAAAGGTCATGGTGCCTATGGTACAAGGTATTGAGAACTTCCCAGGATCTTGTCTCTTCAGAGGTAATTTCTGCCTAGTCAAGTCATCCAGTTCGTTAGTGAGCAATGGAGGTTCATTCTGCCAAGTCTCATTACCAAATAACTTGGCGTTTAGCTTCATGATTACTCCAAGGTACTTAGCAACTTGCTCTTCAGTAACATCTTCATCTTCTTCAGAGGAAGAATACTCATCAGAGCTTATGAATGGCAGAAGTAGATTCAATGGGATCTCTATGGCCTCAGTGTGAGCCTCAGATTCCCATGGTTCCTCATTAGGGAACTCCTTGGAGGCCAGTGGACGTCCATTGAGGTCTTCCTCAGTGGAGGTCACTGCCTCTTCCTCCTCTCCAAGTTTGGCTGTGTGGGTCATGTTAATGGCCTTGCACTCTCCTTTTGGATTTTCTTTTGTATTGCTTGGAAGAGTACTAGGAGGGAGTTCAGTAACTTTCTTGCTCAGCTGACCCACTTGTGCCTCCAGATTTCTAATGGAGGACCTTGTTTCAGTCATAAAACTTTGAGTGGTTTTAATTAGATCAGAGACTATGGTTGCCAAGTCAGAATGGCTCTTAGAATTCTCTGTCTGTTGCTGAGAAGATGATGGAAAAGGCTTGCTATTGCTAAACCTATTTCTTCCACCATTATTGTTGTTGAAGCCTTGTTGAGGCCTCTGTTGATCCTTCCTTGAGAGGTTTGGATGATTTCTCCATGAAGGATTATAGGTGTTTCCATAGGGTTCTCCCATGTAATTCACCTCTTCCATTGCTGGGTTCTCAGGATCATAAGCTTCTTCTTCAGATGAAGCTTCTTTGGTATTGCCTGTTGCTGCTTGCATTCCAGACAGACTCTGAGAAATCATATTGACTTGTTGAGTCAATATTTTGTTCTGAGCCAGTATGGCATTCAGAGTATCAATCTCAAGAACTCCTTTCTTCTGATTTGTCCCATTATTCACAGGATTCCTTTCAGAGGTGTACATGAATTGGTTATTTGCAACCATTTCAATGAGTTCCTGAGCTTCTGCAGGCGTCTTCTTCAGATGAAGAGATCCTCCAGCAGAGTTGTCCAATGACATTTTGGACAGTTCAAACAGACCATCATAGAAGATACCTATGATGCTCCATTCTGAAAGCATGTCAGAAGGACACCTTCTGATCAGTTGCTTGTATCTTTCCCAAGCTTCATAGAGGGATTCACCTTCCTTCTGTCTGAAGGTTTGGACTTCCACTCTAAGCTTGCTCAATTTTTGAGGTGGAAAGAACTTTGCCAGGAAGGCATTAACTAGCTTTTCCCAAGAGTTCAGGCTTTCTTTAGGTTGTGAATCCAACCATGTTCTAGCTCTGTCTCTTACAGCAAAGGGAAAAAGCATAAGCTTGTAGACCTCGGGATCAACCCCATTGGTCTTGACAGTGTCACAGATTTGCAAGAATTCAGCTAAGAACTGATGAGGATCTTCCAATGGAAGTCTATGAAACTTGCAATTCTATTGCATTAGAGAGACTAATTGAGGCTTAAGCTCAAATTTGTTTGCTCCAATGGCAGGGATTGAGATGCTTCTCCCATAGAAGTCAGGAGTAGGTGTAGTAAAATCACCAAGCACCTTCCTTGCATTGTTGGCATTGTTGTTGTTTTCAGCTACCATGTCTTCTTGTTTAAAAAGCTCTATTAGGTCCTCTATAGAGACTTGTACTTTAGCTTCTCTTATCTTTCTCTTCAATGTCCTTTCAGGTTCAGGATCAGCCTCAACAAGAATGTCTTTGTCCTTACTCCTGCTCATATGAAAGAGAGAAGAAGAAAGTATGGAATCCTCTATGTCACAGTATAGAGATTCCTTGAGGTGTCAGAGGAAAAGAAGAATAGAAGGAGAAGGTAGATAGAAGAGAATTTGAACTTATCAAGAAGGATAGAGTTCGAATTGTTGATAGTGGAGGAGTGTTAGTCCTTAAATAGAAGGATGTGAGAAGAGGGGAAGAATTTTTGAAATTAAAGTAAAAGATGTTGAAATAATTAAAAGAAATTTTGAAAATTTGGTAAAGGATTTTCGAAAATTAAGATTGGGAAAGAAATTAAGTGATTTTTGAAAAAGATTTTGAAATTAGAAATAAAAAAGATATGATTGAAACTTAATTTTGAAAAAGATGTGATTGAAAAGACACTACAAGAAAATAGAACATTTGTAACAAAAAAATTGTATCAAATTTAAAATTGTTACAAAAAATAGTATTTTGTAATAATAATTAGTGATTGTTACAAAAGGATAATGTTTTGTAACAACATTACAAGTCGTTACAAAACATGATAATATTTTGTAACAACCAGTTTTATTTTGTTACAAATTATGTTAGTTTTTGTAATGAGATGGTGTTTTGTTACAAAATATTGTAATATTTTGTAACAAAAAAAATAAGTTGCAAAAATTCAAAATATTTTGTAACAAAATATTTTTTTTGTTTCAAAAACTCCAATTGTTTTGTAACAAAACAACTTTCTGTTTCAAAAAACTCCAATTATTTTGTAACAAAAAATTAATTTGTCACAAAATTTAATATTGTTTGTAACAAATTAATTATTTGTCCCAAAATATAAGTATATTTTATAACAAATTTTTTTTTCAAAGTGTTAAACACTTTAAGAGTAAAAAAAATTGTGTATATATTTTTTTTAAAATAATTTTATTTTATTTCAAAAATTAAAATTTTTTATATAGTGTGTAAGACGTAAAAATTTTAGAAGATCTTATTAAGAGCTAATTTAGATTTATTTATTATTAAGTATTTTAATCTCTGAAATTATTCTATTAAAGATAATTAAAACAAATTCTGATTAATTGAGTTTAAAATAATTTAAGATTTTATCTGATTTTATAATTATTGAATTATTTTTTATATTTAAATTATAAAATTTAGCAAATGTAAAATAATAAGAACTTTATATGATTTGGTTTAAATATTTTAGATTTTAGAATTTAATACCTTAATTTTTATAAACAAAAAAAATTAATTATATTATCTCTAATACTTTAATTAAAATATTTTATTAAAATTAATTTGTAAATTTATGATTAAATAATATTTTTTTTAAAGATAAATAAAATTAATTGTATTACCATGCATTTTCAATTAGAGTAATTTATTGAGAATCAATAAGTATTTTTATATTACAAATAATATTTTAAAGTTTAGAGATTAAATTAGTTTTTCAAATATTAATACTTTATACTCTAATTTTATTAAAAATATTTTACTCAAATTAAACCCAAAATCCCTAATTCTATACACAAACCCTAACCCTAGTTCTCACGCATCAGATCCGCCGTTCGCCGTCGCCGCCTCTGTTCTGTCGTCATCTGTAAGACCCAGAATTTTCAAATAAATCTTATTATGAATTAATTTCAATTCATTTATTCATTAGAAATTTTATTCTTAGAAATTATTTTATTAAAGTTAATTAAATCAAAAATTAAATCAGGTTTTGAGAATTAATTAGAATTTCACCTAATTTTATAATTATTGAATTATTTTCTATATTTAAATTATAAAGTTGGTAGTTATGAAATAATAAGAATTTTATATGATTTGGTTTTAGATAATTGAATTTATATCATTTAATACTATATGTTAAAGATAAAGAAAATTAATCATATTACCGTGTATTTTTAATTGGAGTAATTTATTGAGAATCAATTATTATTTTTATACCACAAATAATATTTTAAAGAAATTTTAGAAATTAAATTAGTTTTTCAAATATTAATACTTTATGCTCCAATTTTATTAAAATTACCGAACTATCCCTATACCTAATTTTTACCAAAACACTAAATCCCCAAATCAACCTACACTAACCCTAATTTCAAACACCCACAGTCTCCTATGTTTCCATAAGCACCGCCACTCAATTTCCTTCTCCCCTCTTCATTGAGTTCACATACATCACCGAGAGAGAAAGAGATCCGGGAAGAGAAAGCACTGACGGGAGAGGAAGACCGCGTAGCTCGCCACCGCCACACCACGCCCAACCGCGTCACTGGTTGCCGGCTGCGCTTGCTGTTCGCGCCATGCCACTGCCCAATCGCCGAACTGCTGCATGTGAGAAGCTGTGCCGTCATTGTCGTTGCAGTCCCATCCATGGATCCCGAGCCCGCACCTCGCCTCCGCGTTGTTGTTAGGGGAAAAGGGAGATGCGATGATAAGGAAAGGGAGGAGCTACAGCCGCCGCGCCTGGTCTCCATTGTCGCTGAACTTCGACCGCCGCCGTTCCTGCCGCCGTTGAAGCCACGGTCGCCGTCGTCTTTGAGTGCCAGAGAAAGAAAGAGAGCTCGAGGAAGAGAAGGACGCGATAGAGGTGAAGAACGTTGTTCTGCCATGCATCGTTGCCGTTCTGGGCTGCACCGCCGTGGATGTGGCCGCTGGAAATTGCCGCGAGAACCTCTGTCTTCTGGGTAAGAATTTTTTTGTTTTCGGAAGCTTTGAAATCAGTATTCCGATATAAGTTGTCACGGTTTCTGAGTTGTTGGTATTGTAGGGTTGAGTTCCGATGATTTCATGTCAAATCTAAGGTTGCCATTGAAGGTTGGACTTGTTTGCCAATTTCATTATTCTAAATAAATTTGCCAAGACTTCTTCATTGCAAATACAATATGTTTTAAAATGGACAGTTTTTTTAGTCTTCCTATGTTTTCCTGATAATGCAACACAGGGTCCTGAATCCTGATAATGTAAACTTCATTTTTAATTGATCCAATGTTGAGTACTGTTGTTGTATGCTTGTTAATACCACCAATACTTACTGATTTTAATTGTTCATTGCTTAGTCATGGTGATTCTTTTAATTATTGAATGCCAATGATATTTTTTCTTATAAATGATAATGAGTAATGGTTTGGGGTTTGGCTTGAAGCCTGAAACTTAATTGAACTGATTGTATTTGTCCACCTATCTGCAGTGGCTGAAGATGATGCTTCCTTGGTCAAGCAAATTGGCTAGAGTTTTCGGTATTCTAAAATAGAGGTATATTCCTCTTCTTATATTCATGAATAGTCAGTTTTGTTCCTTGTTAACATACATGCATCATCTATGTATGGAAGACTAAACATAGATCGAATCCATTTTCTTATCAAGGCAAGAAGGGAGGAACAAATCCAAGCTGCTCATGACGAAGCCATGTTTGGTGCTTCAGCACTTCCACCTCCTACCAGTACTGACAGTGAGCCTGAAAGGGAGAATGAGAAAGAAGTTGATAAAAAAGCTGTTGTTACAAGTCTCTTAAGTGAAACGGTAAGTGGTTTCACTGCAGACTTATGTGGATAAGCATGATGAGTCATTTAAGTAATCCTTGTATTTGTGTGTGCATTTGTTGTTGAATAATTTCTCACATTAAGTTGTTATTGCTGCTCTATACTTGCTGTTTGTTGAATGATTGTTAAATTCAATGAGAAAGGAAATGCTGCTGAGTTATTATTGTTTGTGTTGGAATACATGATGGTTGCTGAACTGAGATTGGTTTTATTGATAAATCTGTTGCTGAAATCGTTTAGTTTGGCTTGATTGATTTTCTGTTGAATTAATGGATAAACTGCTGTGCCCCTGCTGCTTGCAAGTGTAATAGTTATTGACTTCAATGAATAGAATGCTTCCTGAATCCATTACCTTTGTTCATTTAACTATTTTGGGTGCTGTATGATGGGCCATTGATTGATGTTCTGCTGAGTGCTGCTCTGCTTCTTGCTGGTTGGATTGGTTTTAATTGTTTCCTCATGTTTTCTTGCTGAAATTTGCTTATTTACTTCCTTCCTATGAATTCATTATGATTTTTTGTGTTTTTAACTGTCAAAGAATTCATATGGAATTTGAATTGATTGATTGAAATTGTGAAATAGGTAAATTTACTGCTGAAATGCTGCCGGAATTTATCTTAAGCTGTTTTCAATATTCATCTTTGATTCAATTAATTGATTGAGTTGGTATTTAATTGCTTTTGGTTTTCAACTGTTGCTAAGCTCAATTGATTGATTATCCGGCTAAGTGCTTCACTGTTTTGGTTGTTGGAAGCTGGAAGCTTGGGTTTTGTTATTCACTATTTGGTTGTTGTCCTATTTGGTTGCTCAATTAAAATGCATTGTGTTGTTTGAGCAAACAAGTTCTATTTGACGAATTTTTGTGTCAAAATAGACCCTTGTTTGCTACATGATTTCTGATTGCCTCAAGATATTTCTTTTGACTATGCACCTAACTTTTTATTTCGGATTTTCTTATTTATAGGAGTGCTGAAATGGTGACCACATGCTACTTTGAGGGCTCAAGAATATTTTGATTTATAGAGACACTAATTTATATTAGAACTTTTAACTTTTGGTTGAACTTGTGCAAGACATATAACTTGTAGAACTAATCAATGTACTCACTAATGTTATTTTGTTTTAAAACAATTTTAGCTAAATGAGGCATGTTTGAATTATGTATGTTTTTACATATTATATAAATGTAGACTTGCTTAATAAAATAGTTAACATATTAGTTAATTAAAAAAAATATTACAAAATAATTATTTTACTTTTGTAAAGAAAAAAATGTTACAAAATCAAGTTACATTTTGTAACAAAATTTTTTGATAGGAAAAAATAGATTGTCACGAAAAATACCTTGAAGATCAAAATTTGTTACCACTTTTGTAACGGCTTCTAGTTTTTTGTATCAGAAAAAATTGTTACAAAACATCATATTGAATTGTAACAGTTCCATTTTTCGTTACAAAAACTTTTTGTAACGGGACTTACTGCAACGGCCCTTTTTTTTGTTACAAAAAACTTTTGTTTCAAAATTTCGACGTTTTGTAACAATTTTTTTGGTTACAAATATGCCTTTTTCTTGTAGTGAGATATGATTGAGAAGATATGATTGAAAATCAAATTAAAAAGAGAAAGTTTTAAAATTAAAGTTGATTACTTGACTAACAAGAAATTAGAAGATATGATTCTAGAATTAAAACTTTTGATCCTTTCTTAATAGGCAACTAACAACTAGAAAATTTTGAATTAAATTATTAATTGTAGCAAGGATTTTCAAAAATAGTAATAAATAAAAAAATTGAAAAGAAATTGATTTTGAAAAGATATGATTGAAAAGATATGATTTGAAAAAGATTTGATTTTGAAGAATTATGAAAACTTGAAAAAAATTTGAATTAAAAACAAAATCTTCTCTCTTATATCATCCTGGCATTAAACGCCCAGAATGGCATCCATTCTGGCGTTTAACGCCCAAAATGCTACCTTTTTGGGCGTTAAACGCCCAGCCAGGTACCCTGGCTGGCGTTTAAATGCCAGTTTTCCTTCTTCACTGGGCGTTTTGAACGCCCAGCTTTTTCTGTGTAATTCCTCTGCTGAATGTTCTGAATCATCAATTTTCTGTGTTATTGACTTGAAAAGACACAATTAAATTTTTTTTTGAATTTTTAAATGATGAGAAAAATAATAAAAGAATGCAACTAAGATCAAATAAACAATGCATGCAAGACACCAAACTTAGAAGTTTGTATACTACGGACTATAACAATTTGAAAATGCATATAAAAAACAACAAAAAACACAAAATAAGAGAAATTAAAGACCAGAGCACTGAAATCATCAAGAACAACTTGAAGATCAATGAAGAACATAATGCATATATTCGAAAAATGCAAGAAGAATAAAAACATGCAATTGACACCAAACTTAAAAATTGATACTAGACTCAAACAAGAAACATAAAATATTTTTTATTTTTATGGTTTTATAGAAATTTTTTGTGATTTTTCGAAAATTGAGTGGAGAAGAAAGGGATTCAAAATTTTTAATAAGAGTTCCAGGAATCATTGCAATGCTAGTCTAAGACTCCGGTCCAGGAATTAGACATGGCTTACTAGCCAGCCAAGCTTTCAAAGAAAGCTCCGGTCCAAAACACTAGACATGGCCAATGGCCAGCCAAGCTTTAGCAGATCATTGCTCACAACAGCAAAATTGATAGAAATCAACAAGCTCTTGTGATGATAAGTTGAAACCTCGGTCCAATAAGATTAGACATGGCTTCACAGCCAGCAAGACTTCAACAGATCATCATGAAACTCTAGAATTTATTCTTACAAACTCTGAAGAACAAAATAATTTTTTTTTTGTATTTTAAAAATTTTTTTGAAAATAAAAAGTAAAATTACCTAATCTAAGCAACAAGATGAACCGTCAGTTGTCCAAACTCGAACAATCCCCGGCAACGGCGCCAAAAACTTGGTGCACAAAATTGTGATCATCAACAATGGCGCCAAAGACTTGGAGCTCTCAAACGTGAATCACACTTTGTCACAATTCCGCACAACTAACCAGCAAGTGCACTGGGTCGTCCAAGTAATACCTTACGTGAGTAAGGGTCGATCCCACGGAGACTGTCGGCTTGAAGCAAGCTATGGTCATCTTGTAAATCTCAGTCAGGCAGATTCAAATGGTTATGGAGGATTGATAATTAAAAGATGAATAAAACATAAAATAAAGATAGAGATAGAGATACTTATGTAATTCATTGGTAGGAATTTCAGATAAGCGTATGAAGATGCTTTGTTCCTCCTGAACCTCTGCTTTCCTATTGCCTTCTTCCAATCATTCATACTCCCTTCCATGGCAAGCTTTATGTTGGGAATCACCGTTGTCAATGGCTACTTCCCGTCCTCTCAGTGAAAATGTTCTACGCACGCTGTCACCGCACGACTAATCATCTGTCGGTTCTCGATCATGTTGGAATAGGATCCATTGATCCTTTTGCGTCTGTCACACGCCCAACACTCGCGAGTTTGAAGCTCGTCACAGTCATCCCTTCTCAGATCCTACTCAGAATACCACAGACAAGGTTTAGACATTTCAGATCTCAGGAATGACTGCCAATAATTCTAGCCTATACCACGAAGGTTCTAATCTTAGATTAGAAACCCAAGAGATACACATTCAAGCTTGTTTGCATGTAGAACGGAAGTGGTTGTCAGGCACGCGTTCATAGGTGAGAATGGTGATGAGTGTCACATAATCATCACATTCATCATGTTCTTGGGTGCGAATGAATATCTTAGAGAAGAAGTAGACGTGAATTGAATAGAAAAACAGTAGTACTTTGCATTAATTCATGAAGAACAGCAGAGCTCCACACCTTAATCTATGGTGTGTAGAAACTCCACCATTGAAAATACATAAGAACAAGGTCTAGGCATGGCCGTGAGGCCAGCCTCCCAAAAGCGTGAAAAGGTCTATCAAAAGTACGAAAATACAATAGCAAAAGGTCTTATTTATAGAGAACTAGTAGCCTAGGGTTTACAGAAATAAGTAATTAATGCAGAAATCTTCTTCCGGGCCCACTTGGTGTGTGCTTGGGCTGAGCATTGAAGTTTTCACGTGTAGAGACTTTTCTTGGAGTTAAACGCCAGCTTTTGTTTCAGTTTGGGCGTTTAACTCCAGCTTTTATGCCAGTTCTGGCGTTTTGACGCCAGAATTTCTATACTGACTTGCAATGCCGATTTGGGCCATCAAATCTTGAGCAAAGTATAAACTATTATATATTGCTGGAAAGCCCAGGATGTCTACTTTCCAACGGAATTGAGAGCGCGCCAATTGGAATTCTGTAGCTCCAGAAAATCTACTTTGAGTGCAGGGAGGTCAGAATCCAACAGCATCTGCAGTCCTTTTTCAGCCTCTAAATCAGATTTTTGCTCAAGTCCCTCAATTTCAGCCAGAAAATACCTGAAATCACTGAAAAACACACAAACTCATAGTAAAGTCCAGAAATGTGATTTTTATTTAAAAACTAATAAAAACATAACAAAAACTAACTAAAGTATACTAAAAGCATACTAAAAACAATGCCAAAAAGCGTATAAATTATCCGCTCATCAATGCCAAATGTATCATCTGCAGGAGCTTGGTTAGAGGGAAAATGAGGGTTGTGAAGGTAATAATGTTGGAATTGTGGTGGTTCAATGGGTGCTTGTTCACATGGCTCATATGGTGGTTGGTATGGTATGGGGGATATGGATTAGGGTCATATGAAAATGTTTGATTGTAGGGGGCTTGTGAGTATGGTTGAGGGCTATGTTGTGGAAGAGGTTCATAGGCATATGGTGGTGGTTGTTGGTAGTCACAAGGAGGTCCACCATAGCTGTCGAATTGGTATGCATCTTGGAATGGCTCTTGCTCATAGTGCATTGGAGAGGGTTATTGCCATGAAGGTTGTACATAAGCTTGAGGCTCCTCCTAGCTTTGATTGTTCCATCCTTGATGCATGTTCTCATTGAAGCTTCCATTCCCTACAACACTATTGTAACCAAACTCATAGCTAAAGGGGGGGGGGTGAGAATTCATAGTAACAAGAGAAAATAAAAACAAAAACTAACAAGAAATAATGAAATTAAACTCCTAAAACTAGCAACAACTAACAAAGAAGCAAAAAGGCAAACATATTCACAATATTCACAATAACCAATAACAAGGCACACATTTGCAATTCCCCGGCAACGGCGCCAAAAACTTGACAGAGAAAAATCATCGGTAAAGAATTTCTCAAGAAAATCGCGTTGCAAGTATAGATCTAAACCAATAAATTATCCTCGGTCAACGTTTAATTTGTTTGTCACTTAAGCAAACTCAATAAAATTAACCGAAGTATTTAAACCTCGGGTCATCTCTCAAGGAATTGCAGGGAAATGTGCAATTATTGGCTATGAAAAAGGTATCTTCTGGGGTTTTTATAATAAGAGACAAGTAATGTAAATAATGTAAGGTCCCACATCGGTTGGGGAGGGAAACAAAGCATGCCTTATAAGGGTGTGGATACCTCTCGCTAGCATGACGTTTTTTGACAAGTGAGTATTGATGAACGGATTTTTGATGGTATAGAATTTCACAAATGAATTCTCGTTGCAAGTATAGTTTCTAAACCAATCACTAATCCTTTCATACAAAAAGTTGTTTGTCACTAAAACAAACCCCTAAAATTAATAACCGAAGTATTCAAACCTCGGGTCGTTCTCCCTAGGAATTACAATAAAGTGTCTTGTTATTGGTTATGAGTTATTTTGGGGTTTTGGATAATAAGCATGAAAAGTAAATGGCAATGAAAATAAACTAACAACTATAAAAGGCTCTTGGCAAGGTATGAAAATTAGAAGTCCTATCCTAGTTATCCTTCTCAATTGTGATGAGAATTGTTCATTGCTACCACTTAGTTAACCCTTACTAATTAAAGGAAAGTCAAGTGGATGAATTGACTTGAGCCACAAGTCCTAGCCAACTCCCAAGGAAAGACTAGCTTTAGTGCACTCCAAACCAATTAGCAATCTCTCCAATTATCAATCAACAAAGGGATTAGATAACTCAAGTGTCACTAATTACTCTACCTAGGCCAAGAGGAACAAAATCTACACTATATCTAGAAGAGGCATTTCAACAAACACATAGAGTGCAATAGAAGTAAACATTATTAATTGCAAGAATTAAAGGAATCTACAACTACAAAGGCAAGAGATCAACAATAGAAAATCAAAGAAGAACAATTATTATGAATTACCTCTTATTGAATTGGAAGAATGTAGAAGGAACAATACTAGATCTACAACAAAATATAAGAACAACATAAAGGAAATTATAACAAAAGAATAGAAGAAGATGAATGTAGAAACAAAGAATTAAGAGATATAAGTGGAAGAAAGCAAAGATTAAAACCTAGATCTAAGAACTAAACCTAATCCTAATCCTAATTCTAGAGAGAAGAGAGAGCTTCTGTCTCTAGAAACTAACTCTAAACTAATCCTAATGAGTGTGTATGATTGGAATCCCCCTTGCTCTTCAATCCTTGGCTTTAAATAGCATCTTTGGTGCCAAAGTTGGTTGGGATTGGGCCCCATGGTGCACGAATTATGAATCACACTTTTCACAACTCGTACCACTGACCAGCAAGTGCACTGGGTCGTCCAAGTAATACCTCACGTGAGTAAGGGTCGAATCCCACGGAGATTGTTGGTTTGAAGCAATCTATGGTTATCTTGTAAATCTTAGTCAGGAAGTCAATTATGTTTATCAGTTGAATTGCAAATAAACAATAGAGCATGGATTAAAGGTTACTTGTTATGCAGTAATGGAGAATATGTTGGAGTTTTGGAGATGCTTTGTCTTCTGAATCTCTGCTTTCCTCTGTCTTCTTGTTCACGCACGCACGTCCTCCTATGGCAAGCGGTGTGTTGGTGGATCACCGTTGTCAATGGCTACCTTCCATCCTTCCAGTGAAAACTACGCTCACGCGCTCTGTCACAGCACGGCTAATCACCGGTTGGTTATCGATCCGGTTGGAATAGGATTTACTATCCTTTTGCGTCTGTCACTAACGCCCAACCTTCAGGAGTTTGAAGCTCGTCACAGTCATTCAATCCTTGAATCCTACTCGGAATACCACAGACAAGATTTAGACTTTCCGGATTCTCATGAATGCCGCCATCAGTTCTAGCTTATACCACGGAGATTCTGATTAAGGAATCTAAGAGATACTCATTCAATCGTATATAGAATGGAGGTGGTTGTCAGGCACACGTTCATGATTTGAGGAAGGTGATGAGTGTCACAGATCATCACCTCCATCACAGTTAAGCGCGAATGAACATCTTAGATAGGAACAAGCGTGTTTGAATGGAAAACAGAAATACTTGCATTAATTCAACGAGACACAGCAGAGCTCCTCACCCCCAACAATGGGGTTTAGAGACTCATGCCGTCAGAGAATACAAAGTTTTGATCTAAAATGTCATGAGCTACAAAATAGGTCTCTAAAAGTTGTTTAAATACTAAATTAGTAGCCTAGGGTTACAAAATATGAGTAGACTATGATGGATGATGCAGAGATCCACTTCTGGGGCCCACTTGGTGTGTGCTGGGCTGAGACTTAAGCAATTCACGTGCAGAGGCCATTTGTGGAGTTGAACGCCAGTTTTTATGCCAGTTTGGGCGTTCAACTCCAGCTTTTGATCCTTTTCTGGCGCTGGACGCCAGAATTGGGCAGAAAACTGGCGTTGAACGCCAGTTTACGTCGTCTATCCTTGTGCAAAGTATGGACTATTATATATTTCTGGAAAGCCCTGGATGTCTACTTTCCAACGCAATTGGAAGCATGCCATTTCGAGTTCTGTAGCTCCAGAAAATCCACTTTGAGTGCAGGGAGGTCAGAATCCAACAGCATCAGCAGTCCTTTTTCAGCCTAAATCAGATTTTTGCTCAGCTCCTTCAATTTCAGCCAGAAAAATACCTGAAATTACAGAAAAACACACAACTCATAGTAAAGTCCAGAAATATGAATTTTTCCTAAAAACTAATAAAAATAGACTAAAAACTAACTAAAACATACTCAAAACTATATGAAATTATCCCCAAAAAGCGTATAAAATATCCGCTCATCACAATACCAAACTTAAACTGTTGCTTGTCCTCAAGCAACTAGATGAATAAAATAGAAGACTAATAGGTTGGGAGGCAATAATATCTCAGAGTTTTTGATTGAAGCTCAGATTCTAATTAGATGAGCGGGACTAGTAGCTTTTTGCTTCTGAACAGTTTTGGCATCTCACTTTATCCATTGAAGCTCAGAGTGATTGGAATCTATAGGAACTTAGAATTCAGATAGTGTTATTGATTCTCTTAGTTCAGTGTGATGATTCTTGAACACAGCTTCTTTATGAGTCTTGGCTGTGGCCCTAAGCACTTTGTTTTCCAGTATTACCACCGGATACATAAATGCCACAGACACATAACTGGGTGAACCTTTTCAGATTGTGACTCAGCTTTGCTAAAGTCCCCCATTAGAGGTGTCCAGAGTTCTTAAGCACACTCTTCTTTTTGCTTTGGACCTTGACTTTAACCGCTCAGTCTCAAGTTTTCACTTGATACCTGCACGCCACAAGCACATGGTTAGGGACAGCTTGGTTTAGCCGCTTAGACCAGGATTTTAGTCCTTTAGGCCCTCCTATCCACTGATGCTCAAAGCCTTGGGATCCTTTTTATTTGCCCTTGCCTTTTGGTTTTAAGAGCTTTTGGCTTTTTCTGCTTGCTTTTTTTTTTTTCGCCTATATTATATATTTTTCTCTGCAAGCTTTGTTCTTTGCTGCTTTTTCTTGCTTCAAGAATCATTTTTATGATTTTTCAGATTATCAATAACATGTCTCATGTTCATCATTCTTTCAAGAGCCAACATATTTAACAGTCTTAAACAACAAATTCAAAAGACATATGCACTGTTCAAGCATTCATTCAGAAGATAGAAAGCATTGCCACCACATTTAACTAATTAGAATTTCTTTTATTAAACTCGAAATTTTATTGCTTCTTATTCAAAAGATCTACTATTTTATTCATGTTTAATGATGATGGGAAAAATAAACTATAGCTTAATTGGAGATAAAATCAAATAGATACTAATTACTATTATATGACTTCTAAGGTAAACTGTTATAAGGACACTGTCACAGAGTTAAGGCAGAAATTGGAAATTAACAACCTTTATTCTGGGGGTACGGGGGTTCCTCTGATCCTTGGGGTGCTTGGTCCTACAAGAGAAGACTTTTGGCGCTTCAGTTCCCTTAAGTCACGCCCCTGCTCCTCTTGTTCTTTAAACATATAGGTCAGCATTTGACTGTGTTCCTTCTGTTCT
Organism: Arachis hypogaea; assembly: GCF_003086295.3. Classification (NCBI taxonomy): domain Eukaryota; kingdom Viridiplantae; phylum Streptophyta; class Magnoliopsida; order Fabales; family Fabaceae; genus Arachis; species Arachis hypogaea. The sequence continues at coordinate 101,562,520 of NC_092049.1, forward strand.
TTTATTATTTGCTCTATAGCTTCCTGTATCTTGGTGACGGACGTCTCAAGATATTCCCAATATTCCGCTTGAGGGATCTCTGGGAGGAATTCCTGTGCTCTCTTCTTGATGGGATCCTCCTGTGCTTGTTGTCTCTCCATTGATGCTTTGGTGATTGACTTTTCAATTAGGATATATTCAGTTATTCCCATCCTTACTCCAGCGTCTTTGCAGAGCAGAGAAATCACGCTTGGATAAGCCAACCTGGCCTCTTTTGAATTTTTGTTAGCAATCTTATAGAGCTCTGTTGAAATCAGCTGATGAACCTCCACTTCCTTTCCCATCATGATGCAATGGATCATCACTGCTCTTTTAACTGTGACTTCAGAGCGGTTGCTAGTGGGCAACAGAGAATGCCCAATGAAGTCCAGCCATCCTCTGGCAACTGGTTTGAGATCCTCTCTCTTGAGTTGATTTGGGACGCCCTTTGTGTTGGTGGTCCACCTGGCTCCAGGGATACATATGTCCTCTAGAATCTTATCCAGGCCAATGTCTGCTCTCATCATCCTCCTGTTGAAGGAGTCTGGATCATCCTTTAGCTGAGGTAGCTTTAATACCTCTCTGATCTTGTCAGGGGTGGTGTGAACAATCTTTCCCCTGACCATGGTCCGAAATTCATAGTGGGCAGTTCCAGATAGTCTTTGCTTGTCAGTCTGCCACATATTAGCATAGAACTCCTGGACCATGTTCCTTCCTATTTTCGTTTCAGGATTAGCTAGGACTTCCCAGTTCCTGATTCGAATTTGCTCCTGGATCTCCGGATATTCATCTTCTTTCAGATCGAATCTCACTTCCGGGATCACTGATCTCAGACCCATTACTTTAAGATAATGGTCTGCATGTTCTTTACATAAGAACTTCCCTTGATTCCAAAGTGATTTTGGAACGCTCTCTTTCTTGCCTCTTGGAGTGGATTGTTTTCCTTTGGGAGCCATGATCTTAGTGATCTCGGATAAACACACCAAACTTAGAGGTTTGCTTATCCTCAAGCAAAAGAAAAGAAAGGAGAGGGATAGAAGGAGATCGAGGTGCACTTGTTGATGGAGGAGGGGGAGGCCGATCCCAATTTTAAAGGGGTGGGGGTGGGTTTTCGAAAAATTGGAAGAGATAAGATAAAAAGATTGAGTTGAAAAAGATAAGATAGAAGATATAGTTTAATTTTGAAAAGATAGGATAGATTTTTGAAAAAGATAAATCTGGATTTTGAAAAAGATAATATGGAAAAAAAAAAGATATTGAAAAGATTTTAGAGTGAAAAAGATAGATTTGTTTTTGGAAAAGATTTGAAAAGAGTTGGATTGAATTTGCAAAGAGGGTGTGTGCTTATGAATTAAGATACATTTGATATTTTGAAAGTAGGATTTTTAGAAATCAGGGTTCTTGACATGTTTATGTAAATAAAATCATGTATTGAATCATAAAATTTTAAATTAGAATGGAAAAACGTGTGGAAAAATGAATTTGGCTCCTCCCTGCCTTCCTGGCGTTTGAACGCCCAAACACTGCTTGTTTTGGGCGTTCAGCGCCCAAATGCTGATCTCCTGGGCGTTCAGCGCCCAGTTGCTGCCATTCCTGGCGTTCAACGCCCAGTGGGTGGCCATTTCTGGCGTTGAACGCCCCGATTGCTACCATTACTGGCGTTCAGCGCCCAGTGGATGCCCATTTTGGGCGTTGAACGCCCAAAATGCCCCTTTACTGGCGTTTTCTTGCCATTGAGCTCTTTTTCTCTGTTTTGTGTGCCGAGGTCTTCTGTAAATGATTATTTACCTTGTTGTCAATGAACTCTATATAAACAAATAAAAATAAAAATAGAAATAGGGCAAAATGCTTAGAGGATTGTTGCCCCATGGCTGGGTTGCCTCCCAGCAAGCGCTTCTTTATTGTCTTTACCTGGACCTTGCTGAGCTTTTAATCTAGCTTCAGCCTTGAGCATTCTTGCTCGATGTTGCCTTCAAGATAGTGCTTGATTCTCTGTCCATTGACAATGAACTTCTTATCAGAATCAATATCTTGAAGCTCCACATAACCATATGGTGACACACTTGTAATCACGTATGGTCCCCTCCACCGGGATTTCAGTTTCCCGGGGAATAGCCTGAGTCTAGAGTTAAACAACAGGACCTTTTGTCCTGGTTCAAAGATTCTAGATGACAGCTTTCTGTCATGCCATTTTTTTTATTTTTCTTTATAAAGCTTGGCATTTTCGAAAGCTGTGAATCTGAATTCCTCTAGCTCATTTAGCTGGAGCAATCATTTTTCTCCTGCTAATTTGGCATCAAAGTTTAGGAATCTGGTTGCCCAGTAGGCTTTATGTTCCAGTTCCACGGGCAGGTGGCATGCCTTACCATACACGAGTTGGTATGGAGAGGTCCCTATAGGGGTCTTGAATGCTGTTCTGTAAGCCCACAGAGCATCATCCAAGCTTCGTGCCCAATCCTTTCTACGGGTATTTACTGTCCGTTCCAGGATTCTCTTTAATTCTCTGTTAGAGACTTCAGCTTGCCCATTGGTTTGTGGATGATATGGAGTGGCCACCTTGTGGCGAATTCCATACCGAACCATGGCAGAGTAAAGCTGTTTATTGCAGAAGTGAGTGCCCCCATCACTGATTAGTACTCTAGGGACACCAAATCTGCTAAAGATATGTTTCTGGAGGAACTTCAGCACTGTTTTAGTATCATTGGTGGGTGTGGCAATAGCCTCAACCCATTTTGATACATAGTCAACTGCCACCAGAATATAAGTGTTTGAATATGATGGTGGAAAAGGTCCCATGAAGTCAATTCCCCATACGTCAAACAACTCAATTTCCAAGATTCCTTGTTGAGGCATGGCGTAACCATGAGGCAGATTGCCAGCTCTTTGGCAACTGTCACAATTACGTACAAACTCTCGGGAATCTTTATAGAGTGTGGGCCAATAGAAGCCACATTGGAGGACCTTGGTGGCTATTCGCTCACCTCCGAAATGGCCTCCATATTGAGATCCGTGGCAATACCACAGGATCCTCTGTGCTTCTTCTCTAGGCACACACCTACGGATAATTCCGTCTGCACATCTCTTAAAGAGATAAGGTTCATCCCACAAGTAGTACTTTGCATCAGTAATTAATTTCTTCTTTTGTATCCTGTTGTACTCCTTGGGTATGAACCTTGCAGTTTTATAGTTTGCAATATCGGCAAACCATGGTGCTTCCTGAATGGCGAATAAATGCTCATCAGGAAACGTCTCAGAGATCTCAAGAGAAGGGAGGGGCGTCCCTTCCACTGGCTCTATCCGGGACAGATGATCAGCCACTTGGTTCTCTGTCCCTTTTCTGTCTCTTATTTCTATATCAAACTCTTGCAGAAGCAATACCCATCTGATGAGCCTGGGTTTTGAATCCTGCTTTGTGAGTAGATATTTAAGAGCAGCATGATCAGTATACACAATCACTTTTGATCCTACTAAGTATGATCTGAACTTGTCAATGGCGTAAACCACTGCAAGTAATTCTTTTTCTGTGGTTGTGTAATTTTTCTGGGCGTCATTTAGAACGCGAATGGCATAGTAAATGACATGCAGAAGCTTGTCATGCCTCTGTCCCAATACTGCCCCAATGGCATGATCACTGGCATCACACATTAACTCAAATGGTAATGTCCAGTCTGGTGCAAAAATGACTGGTGCTGTGACCAGCTTAGCCTTCAGCGTTTCAAACGCCTGCAGGCACTTTGTGTCAAACACAAATGGCGTGTCAGCAGCTAGCAGATTGCTTAGAGGTTTTGCGATTTTTGAAAAATCCTTTATAAACCTCCTATAGAATCCTGCATGCCCCAGAAAGCTTCTGATTGCCTTAACATTGGCAGGTGGTGGTAATTTTTCAATTACCTCTATTTTTGCTTGATCCACCTCTATTCCCTTGTTTGAGATTTTATGCCCAAGAACAATTCCTTCAGTCACCATGAAGTGACACTTTTCCCAGTTTAAAACTAGGTTGGTTTCTTGGCATCTTTTCAGAACAAGTTTCAGGTGATCGAGACAGGAGCTGAATGAGTCTCCATATACTGAGAAGTCATCCATGAAGACTTCCAGAAATTTTTCCACCATGTCAGAGAAAATAGAGAGCATGCATCTCTGGAAGGTTGCAGGCGCATTACATAGCCCAAATGGCATCCTTCTATAAGCAAACACCCCGGATGGACATGTGAATGCTGTTTTCTCTTGATCCTGGGGATCTACTGCAATCTGGTTATAACCTGAGTAGCCATCCAAAAAGCAGTAATAATCATGACCTGCTAGTCTTTCTAGCATCTGGTCTATGAATGGTAAAGGAAAATGATCCTTTCTGGTGGCTGTATTGAGCCTTCTGTAGTCAATACACATGCGCCACCCTGTAACTGTTCTTGTAGGAACCAGTTCATTTTTTTCATTATGAATCACTGTCATGCCTCCCTTTTTTGGGACGACTTGAACAGGGCTCACCCAGGGGCTATCAGAAATAGGATAAATAATCCCAGCCTCTAGTAACTTGGTGACCTCTTTCTGCACCACTTCCTTCATGGCTGGATTTAGCCGCCTCTGTGGTTGAACCACTGGTTTGGCATTATCCTCCAATAGGATTTTGTGCATGCATCTAGCTGGGCTTATGCCCTTAAAGTCACCTATGGACCACCCAAGAGCTGTCTTGTGTGTCCTTAGCACTTGAATAAGTGCTTCCTCTTCCTGTGAATTTAAAGCAGAGCTTATGATCACTGGAAAAGTGTCACCTTCTCCCAGAAATGCATATTTCAAGGATGGTGGTAGTGGCTTGAGCTCTGGTTTAGGAGGTTTTTCCTCTTTCAGAAGGAAGTTCAGAGGCTCTTTCATGTCCCCTGAATCCTCCAAATCAGGCTGAACATCTTTAAAGATGTCTTCTAACTCTGATTCGAGACTCTCAGCCATGTTGATCTCTTCTACCAAAGAGTCAATAAGATCAACTTTCATGCAGTCTGTTGATGTGTCTGGATGCTGCATGGCTTTGATAGCGTTCAACTTGAACTCATCATCGTCGACTCTCAGGGTTATTTCCCCCTGTTGGACGTCAATGAGGGATCGTCCAGTTGCTAGGAAGGGTCTTCCTAGAATGAGAGTAGCACTCTTGTGCTCCTCCATCTCCAGTACAACAAAGTCAGTGGGAAAGGCGAATGGCCCAACTCTGACAATCATGTCCTCAATCACGGCTGATGGGTATTTAGTGGAACCATCAGCAAGTTGGAGACATATCCGGGTTGGTTTAACTTCTTCAGTTAAGCCAAGCTTCCTGATAGTGGATGCAGGTATCAGGTTGATGCTTGCCCCAAGATCGCACAAAGCTGTCTTGGTGCAATCACCTTCTAATATGCATGGTATCAGAAAACTCCCAGGGTCTTTAAGCTTTTCAGGAAAGCTTTTCAGAATGACTGCACTGCATTCTTCAGTGAGGAGAACTCTTTCTGTTTCTCTCCACTCCTTTTTATGACTCAAGATCTCTTTCATGAACTTGGCATAAGAAGGTATTTGCTCAAGTGCCTCTGCAAATGGAATCTTTATTTCAAGAGTCCTTAGATAATCTGCAAAGCGAGCAAATTGCTTATCCTGCTCCTCTTTCCGGAGTTTTTGAGGATAAGGTATCTTGGCTTTATATTCCTCAACCTTAGTGGTTAAAGAAGCCTTTTTAGAGGGGTTGTTATCAGCACTTGTGTGTATCTGATTCCTCACTGGCAATTGAGTGCCAGAGTCAGAGGCTGGAGTGACGTTAGACGCCAGCTTACTGTCTGTTCCTGGCGCCTGAACGCCAAAAATGTGCCCATTTTGGGCGTTCAACGCTGGATTCTGCCCCCATTTGGGCGTTCAACGCCAAATTCTTGCCCATTTCTGGTGTTGAACGCCAATCCTGCCTCGTTTCTGGCGCTGAACGCCAGTTTTGGGCATGGTCTGGGCGTTCAGCGCCAGCCTTCCACCCCTTTTCTGGCGTTTTAGTGCCAGAATTATTTTTCCCTGGGCTCTTACTGTCCTCAGGTGAATCTTTGGTGGGTTGCTCATTTCTTGAATTTTTGATCCCTTGAGGTGGGGTATTTAATGTTTTCCCACTTCTTAATTGAACTGCTTGACATTCTTCTGCTATTTGCCTTGATAGCTGCTGCTTTGTTTGCTTAAACTGTTCGTCCATCTGTATATTAGCTATCATTGTCTCTTGTAGCCTGTCCTTGAATTCAGCTAGCTGCTTTGTTAGAAAATCCAATTGCTGATTGAATTCAGCAGCTTGTTTTACAGTACTGAATTCAGCAGTTACTGTTTTAACCTCTTCATTCATGGAAGGGTTGCTGCTTAGGTACAGATGCTGATTCCTGGCAACTGTATCAATGAGCTCTTGAGCCTCTTCAATTGTCTTTCTCATATGGATAGATCCACCAGCTGAGTAATCTAGAGACATCTGAGCTCCTTCTGCAAGCCCATAGTAGAAGATGTCTAACTGAACCCACTCTGAAAACATTTCAGAGGGGCATTTTCGTAGCATCTCTCTGTATCTCTCCCAGGCATCATAAAGAGATTCATTATCTCCTTATTTAAAGCCTTGGATGTCCAGCCTTAGCTGTGTCATCCTTTTTGGAGGAAAATACTGATTCAGGAATTTTTCTGTCAGCTGTTTCCATGTTCTTATGCTGGCCTTAGGTTGGTTATTTAACCACCTCTTAGCTTGATCTTTTACAGCAAATGGAAACAGTAATAGCCTGTAGACATCCTGATCTATTTCCTTATCATGTACTGTGTCAGCAATTTGTAGAAATTGTGCCAGAAACTCTGTAGGTTCTTCCTGTGGAAGACCGGAATACTGGCAACTTTGCTGTACCATGATAATGAGCTGAGGATTCAACTCAAAGCTACTAACTCCAATGGAGGGTATGCATATGCTACTTCCATATGAAGCAGTAGAGGGGTTAGAATATGACCCCAGAGTCCTCCTGGACTGTTCATTTCCACTTATGTCCATGATGGACAAAGGGATATAACTTGGATTGATTTACCTTTTTAATTATTTTATTTTATAGAAAGAGGACAACTTAACCAAAAATAAAAATAACAAAAACTATGATTTTCGAAAAAGTGAGGAGAGAGAAAGTGTTTAGGAAGTTTTGAAAAGGATATGATGATTAAAAAAATTTTAAATTTTGAAATAAAAAAAATCTGAATTTTATAAATATATTTCGAAAATTGTTTTTTAAAATAGAGAGAAAAGATATTTTTGAATTTAAAGAGGAGAGAGAAAAACAATAAGATAGCACAAGATTTAAAAATTTTAGATCTAATGTTCCCTATTTTCGAAAATTTTGGAGGGAAAACACCAAGGAACACCAAACTTAAAAATTTTAAGATCAAGTCACAAGGAAAACTCAAGAACACGAAGAAAGAACACCAAACTTAAAATTTTTAGAAAACCAAACCAAAATTTTCGAAAATTTTAAGGAAAATCAATCAAGAAAACACCAAACTTAAAGTTGGCACAGGATCTAATAGAGAAATTATTTTTTTAAAACTATTTTTAAAAAGAAAATACGGATTCTAAAATTTTAACACGACAATAATAAGAGACTCTGAACAAAAAAAGAAATTTTTCCTAATCTAAGCAACAAAATAATCCGTCAGTTGTTCAAACACGAACAATCCCCGGCAACGGCGCCAAAAACTTGGTGCACGAATTATGAATCACACTTTTCACAACTTGTACCACTGACCAGCAAGTGCACTGGGTCGTCCAAGTAATACCTCACGTGAGTAAGGGTCGAATCCCACGGAGATTGTTGGTTTGAAGCAATCTATGGTTATCTTGTAAATCTTAGTCAGGAAGTCAATTATGTTTATCAGTTGAATTGCAAATAAACAATA